>NW_028263373.1:12377755-13054755 GCF_051168715.1 Poecilia mexicana
ACAAGCAGAAGTGCCAACTTCAAATTAAATTAAATTAATTTAATTCAATATTAAATTGAATTAAATGTATCAATATTACCATACTGCAAATATGCAGGAATTAGCATAATAGAATATCAACATTTGTCTTAAGACATGTAAGCACATAAAAACTTCACCGATATACAGTTCTATTAAAAGAAGCAAAAAAAAAAAAGTCTGTACGATAATAACCATAAAAATGCAATTATTTTGATCAAATTCAGGAGACATTCACCTTAGCTCCATTAGCACTGTGGCGCTGTCAAGTGAATACAAACACAACAGCCCCATCTAGTGGTTTAACAGCAGCAGCGCAGTCCTTGTAATACTTGTCTGCATGTGGGCGTGACCGACCGGCTAAGCTTTATAACAGCCACTGATGTCGCTCTACAGCAGCAGGTGAGTGACTGAATGCAAGTCATCCTGAACACAACAGTTTGGCAGCAGCAGCAGGACCTTTTGCCTTTATATCTGATGAGAGTTGTAGTCAGCCATTCAGTCACTCGGTGAAACCGCTTTGTCAAGTTTCGACGCAGCAAAAACACTGTTTAGCAACTCGTTAGCTTAGCAACCGAAAGCCACATGGATCTTCAAAACACCAACACTAACGTTGAGGGGAAGGAGCTGCTGAACCACGGCAAGACCCTCCGACTCCACACCGGGAATTTAGTGAACCGGAACCGGCTGAAGAAGAAGTGTCCCGGTTCTCCCAGCGAGGAGGTAAGGGAAGAACAGCAGAAAAACTTGCCAAGTCATTACTTAGCCTGTTAGCTTAGCTTCCAAGTTAGGCTAGGCTACTAAATATTTAAACTGCTGTTTCAGACTGACTGAAGCCGGTTTAAGGTAAACAATGGCACTATTTGTAGCTGCTTCAGTACCACTCTGAGGTTCAGGTTGTGACAGAAACATTTTATCAGAATGTTTATGGTTGAAGTGAATAGTTTACAGACTGCAGCATCTGATCAATGATTGTTGCAGGCACACTTTGACTGTAGAGCTACACCACAGGTGTCAAACTCCAGTCCTGGAGGGCCACTGACCTGTAACTTTTGGATGCGCCTCAGCTGCACCACACCTGAATAGAATAGAGTCATTGGGTAGTAATTAGAATAATTAAGTTATCCAGAGCCTTGCTAATGACCTATCTACACAATGAGAAGGTAGTTAAACCATTTCATTCCGGTGTTTTGGACCTGTGGCACATCTGAAAACTGCATAACAGTGGTTCTTGATGAGACCCCTGAGCTACACAGACCAAGCAGGTGACTTATTTGACCTGCAAATAAATGGTTATCTGGCACGAATGTTTTTACAAGTGAGGCCAACAAGCTATGAGCGAGAGTTTCTGTTATCCAATAACACATCCAATATGATGAAAGAATCCTGTCAAGACAGCAAAGTAATAAGTTTCTAAATATTTTACCCAGGTGCCAAGCATGCCAAATTTACTCTTATTGTAAATACAGGAATTCCTCAAGGCTGTGTGCTGAGCACTGTCAGCTTTGCATTATTCAGAGAATAATTAAACTTCATTGTGTAATTTGCTGACGCATCAGTGGTAAGTCTAATCGCACGTGACAACAAGGAAACCCACAGACACAAAGTAGAGCATGTAACTGAGAGAGAAAGATTTATTTTTCTTGCAGGAAAAAAACAACTTTATCTTACATACATCTGATGAAGGCACAGCACCCACGCAGACCGATGGTCAACTTTTATAGGGTCACAGTGAAGAGCCACCTCAGCTGCTTTACTGCTGCTGAGTGTGAGAACCTGCACAGAACAACACGACTCCCTAAATCATCACTACTTGGCTTCTGTGCCTGTACACTATTCCTCCAGACTCTGAGACCTTGACTTCTGTTTTAAACACAAAATGTCCTTTCATCTGAAGAGAGAAATTTGGACCACTGAGAAATCATGTTGTTGTTTTTCCTCCTCTGCCTGGCTAACCTGGGTAGCACATCTTCTCATTCAGGAGTAGCTTAGCATCAGCAGTCAGTCAGTGGCAGCCCATTTCCTGGATGGCTTTCGAAGCTGTAAATCCACTTGCAACAGTGGATTCACTGTGAATTTCTCTCAAACCTCTTGAATGCACCAGGCTGTGGTCAGCTGACAAGTCAGCAGAGATTCTCTTTATTTTTTATTTTTTAGTCAATAATGTAACATTTCTGTGTTTTAAACATATTTTTAATGGTTTTATGTAATATTCTATATTTCCAAGGAGCCACATTTTGAGCTAATGCTAGTTTTAAACAATAACAATAAAAATGTCCAGATATAAACCCTTAAAATCCACTTCGCTGCCTAATGCGAGTCCTATGAGTCTCGCATCTTGAAATAAATGCACTTTTTTTTGATGCTGCTTTTTTTTCTCCTTTTTTTCATAAAGGCTTCTTGAAATTTTATTTTACATTGTATGAAAAGCTGAGACTAGTAGTTATATGTTTAACCTTTTGCAAGCGATCTATTTATGATGTCATCATTGCCTTATATTAATCAGGTAAAGCCATTGCTGACAGGTTTATTGAGGTTTTATGTAATGCCTGTTTACAAAGAGGGTTTGGCTGAAGTTTCTCCAGCTCCCATCATTGTCTTGCTGTTTGAAGTTTATCCCCCAAAGCGTGACGCAGCAGGTACAGTCCCTGTCGCACCTTAGGGATAAGTTATTCTTCAGGCTTATAATAACAATCAAGGGCAAAGGTTGGAATGTTGTGCTCAAAATAATGACTCGGCACTTTTTATTTTTTTAATACATGGTCACTAAAAGTCAAATTTAGTGACACTAGATTAGTTTATTGAGCAGAACAACAGTTTTGTTTTGCAATTTTATAATCATGTTGCAATTCCTATTGAATCAGTCAATATTTTGATCGTTAAGAGCATCGTTCATTTTTCTGACGTATTTTCTGCGCTACATCAGTGATGTCTGAGTATCCTACTCATGTTTTCTCTTTGTAAATGGATTCACATGTTTTTCTGAGTGCTATTTGAACTTCAACTCTGTTTAATTTTATTTAGCTTCGAGACTGCATCCAAGCCACGCTGAGTGACTGGTTGTCGACGGCTAAACCCACAAGCACGGTGAGCGGGCGGCTTTTTTTCTTTTTGTTTGTTTGTTTAGAAATAACTGTTTGCATTGATTGTGTCGTATGGATCACATGAACTGAACGATGTGCTGCCTCGGCTATTTGGATCGCAGTGTTGGTTAAAGTAAAATAACAGCAGCGATGGCCGTCAAAGGAAGCCTGCGGGCTCTCTGAACAGAAGCTGTCACAGTGGATGTTCATGCCGCGCTGCCCGCCAAAGGCGCCTTTCCAAACATGGCATCTGTCTGAGAGGCGAGGGGGGAAATATTTTATCACAGGAGGTTTGGAGGCCCTCATCAAACGGTGCTACTTTTACTGTATAGCGATTCTGTTAATCGGATGTATTCGGAGAAGAATAAAACCAGATGCATTAGACTGCAGAGTATGAGCTGTGCTGAACTTCCTCCTGCTCTGCTTGTTTAGCTGATCTCGGCTTTTATCATCTCAGCCAGAGATGGGGGCAGTCTGGACGGTGAGGTGAGGGGTCTTATACCCTGGGAAAACTCGCGTGACTCTTTTCCTGTAGGAAATGTTGAGAATGGCACAACTGAGGTTCGGTCATGTCTCACTAGGGCTAATTTAGCCAACTAGCTGTTGGGGAACAAGGTGCATTAAAACACATTTGTTTGTCTTTGTTTTCAATGTTTAAAATATATAATGTCTTTGTTACTTGATTGCAAATAAATCTCTTTCTTTTCAGAGATAAATAAGATTCCACAAACAGATGCTAATATTTCTTAATAACTGAATATTGAATTTGATGTTCTAGCTTTTCGCTTCACTGTAGTGCAGAAAAAACTATGTTTTTTGTAATATTTTAACAATATAATATGAAATAATTACTTTAATACCCAGATGCTTTTGTTTGTGAATATAATTAAAGTTTTGGATTTTAATTTAGTTGGATAATAAGTTTTCCAGTCTAGAAGAAAGAGAAAATCTATATACTTCCCCCTCCCCCATGTAGGAAGCTTATGAGAACTTTTTGAATACTTTGTATGAGTAACAACTTAAAAATGTTTACATGCAGTTTTTGATAAGACATTTCCTGTTGAACAGGGTTTTCCAGACACACTGGACTGCTCCATTCCTGAGGCGACAGATGCCATCACACCTGAAGAAAGGGAGGAGGTGAAGATTTCAGGTCAGTGCTGCTTTGCTGCATCGCAGCTGCTGTTGAAACAGAAGTATTGGAATAATCAGACTCATTAAAATTCAGGGTTGTCCCCCCTAAAGATGTAATCCAAGCTAAAGATGTCCATTTTTCCACTTTTTTTTTTTTTTTTTTTACCAAATGTTAATAAATCACTAGTCAGGAATCATTGTTGTCAATTTCATAAAGACTCCATGCATGAAGCATAATTTTTTAATTCATGTATATATCTAAATGAAACTAAAAATATCTGTGGCACAAAGTTTCATCTGCTGAGCTCAGCAGACGAAACGGCTGCAGTTGATCGAGGACGACCTGCTGACGGTTTTTTTTTTTTTTTTTTGGGCAGCGAAGCTTTTCCTCTGTGAGTCGGGTCAGTCGGCTATCAGGGATGCCGTGGAGACGGGTGAGCTTCATATTGCTTCAATAAGATTAATGATGCCACAGCCTTTTTTTATTTATTTTTTTTAAATCAGTTTTATTTTTCTCACCTTTAGCTTGCCAGACGTTGGCAGTTTCCCAGCTTGACTCTGTCATCATAGCGCCCCCTGGGCCCGTGGAGGGTGATGGCCGGAGTCTGGCTCACCTGCAGCCAGCGTGGGAGGAGCTGGAGTCTCTGGTGAGGAAGCAGAAGATCGCCGCCATCGGCACGTCTGACCTGGACAAAGAACTGCTGGAGCAGCTCTACAATTGGGCCCAGGTAGCTGAGAATCTGTTGTCTCTGAGCTGTGAAAATGTCTGTGAAAATTTGAGAAAATGTCTTTAAAAACCCTCCAAAGCAGGCAAAGATATCTGCATTTTTTTAAACACAGAATTTAATTTTGATGTCCGTAGCAGCAGTAGTTACGGAAGCGCATTGCTATCACGCAGGAAAAAAAAAATTTCGAGCGCTATCACGTTATAACGTGATACGTATGTCGTTAAAACGTGATAGTATCTCGTTAAAACGTGATACGTATGTCGTTAAAACGTGATACGTATGTCGTTAAAACGTGATACGTATGTCGTTAAAACGTGATACGTATCTCGTTAAAACGTGATACGTATGTCGTTAAAACGTGATATGTATGTCGTTAAAACGTGATATGTATGTCGTTAAAACGTGATACGTATCTCGTTAAAACGTGATACGTATGTCGTTAAAACGTGATAGTTATCTCGTTAAAACGTGATACGTATGTCGTTAAAACGTGATACGTATGTCGTTAAAACGTGATAGTTATCTCGTTAAAACGTGATACGTATCTCGTTAAAACGTGATAGTTATCTCGTTAAAACGTGATATTTATCTTGTTAAAACATGATAATTTTAGGTCCAGGAAGTCGCGGTATTATGCTAGGCTAGTGCAGTGGCTAACATGAATTGGTCAGGTTTCCTTTCATGTTTGGTCTACAACATGTAGAGATACGGATGCTGCTTTGCACTGTGGTTAAAACCATTAATAGCATGCGTACTCTGAGCAGGATACTAAACAGAACGGGACTGCACAGAAGGAAACGTCAGTCCGGTCCTCTAGCTGTAGCGGCGTTCCTGACTGTCTGGATCGAAGCTCAAGTTAGCTTCCGATTGTAGCTTCTGATTCGGGAAATGGCTAAAGGGAGATTATAACGGAGGCTCAGACGTATTTGCTGAACAGTTTCTGTTCAGATTTGTTTTAACAGTACACTTGCTGAACTACGGCTGTTCGTAACCAAGCAACCGAAATCAACAGAAGGCTCGATAGTGGCAAAAGACAAAACTAGATCCTGTTAAGCATTCTTCAAAATAAAAGACTTCCTCTCTCCAAAATAAATCATACAGAAAGCTTTGAATTTAATTATTTTTCACGTCACCTTTTGGAATTGTGTACAATCAAGTTAAATTCGGTGAATAATAATAATCATGTAAATTATACTTAACATATGACTTGACATATGACTGTAAATAAGTAACTAATCATGGAAATTATATTTAACATATAAATGTTAAGAAATAATTTGTTCTGCTTTAAAAACGAACATACATCGACACTTCAAATCTGGAGTAGATTATTCTAATCTACGCTAATGGCAGAATATTTCAAACCTAGTTTGTGATTTGTGAAATCTTTATCTGAATTGAAACCTCAGCAATGAGAGATTTAAAAATATGTTTGCATCTGGAATGCATTAGAAATAAACTCCTATCACATTTACAATATTTGTTATTATTTTAACCTTCTGTTTTCTTTCACTTTTTTGTCCTAGAGCACCTGCCTTTTTGTGTGGCTTACAAGGATCCATCAGCTGGGATAATAATGCCAACAACTTTTCAGATTCCGATTTATAGTGATGCAACGTAGCATCAGAGATGAATAATCTATTCCAGATCAGAAGTGTCTAAGTATGTTAGCTTTAAAAGTTTAATAGTTAAAGATGCTACTCATCTCCTTAATTGGTCACATCAATATTATAAAAATTACAATATTGCCAAAATTCTTATATGTTTTCCAATCAGTTTCAATTTCCTCACTCCCCTTCTTCTTTAAGGAGCTAAATATAACTTTTTCCAACTTCACTTAAATGGTAAACGCCCGAGAATGAAACTGTCTGTCTTATATCAGCCATATGACAGAGGGTGTTAACAATTATCAAACCTATTATGTTATTTCAACCCAGATCAGGGCAGCAATGTTTTACTTTACTGCCAGACAGCCCCCAGCATGGGTTACTATTGTATCCCACTTGATCTCTATTGCTATAGACTTGTACATGTACTCATCAGGCAGGAAAATGTTAATTAAGCAAACAAAATACCCATTTCTGAAAAATACAATGATGATCTGGCAAAAAACACTTGATTATTTGGGAGAAATGCAACAACTATCCGATGTAATGTTCATCCATGTAGAGCAGGATTTAAACTGCTAAGAATATAACTAAAGTGTCTGATCTTTTTTCAGGGAAGGTATTTATGTAACTTGAAGAAATTAAAAACAAACATGATATTCCTACAAAATATTTCTATAACTACGTTCAAGTTCAGAGTTTTATTTTATCAAAGCAACACAATAATCTTTATCTACCCTCTTTGTCTCCATTAGAAAACATTATTTTAAGTCACCTATATGGTAAAGGAGAGGTGTCTCTTCTTTGCTCCTTGTTTGTCGACAAATATTAAAA
The DNA here is from genome assembly GCF_051168715.1 of Poecilia mexicana. Taxonomy (NCBI): domain Eukaryota; kingdom Metazoa; phylum Chordata; class Actinopteri; order Cyprinodontiformes; family Poeciliidae; genus Poecilia; species Poecilia mexicana. The sequence continues at coordinate 12,385,160 of NW_028263373.1, forward strand.
ATTGTTGACCAATATTTGACAAATATTATTATTTTATTTTTTTATTTTATTTATTTTATTTTATCAGGTAAACCCCGTTGAGATACACATCTTATCTTATTTTCAAGAGGGACCTGGGTAGAAGTCTGCAACACACAGCAACCTGGTTACAAAATAAAATTAATTAATGCATATGCAGAAGTGTAAAACAGTAGAAAAGCATTTAAAAACAGTGACACTATTTAATAGAATCTCGTCTGTTTTTAAGAATCGCTCGAAATAAGTCCAGTGAAACCAGCTTTGACATCTTTATTTCAGACTGGAGCTGATTCCAGGCTGTAGGAGCCATCACACTAAAAGCTTGCTTCCCTTTTTCAGTTCAGAAAAGTGAAACATGTAAAAGAAAAATATTGTTAAAACGTAAAGAATGGGAATTAACAGACCTATGTAAAAGAAAGTTTAAGGATGCTGGAGCCAAGCCGAGTAGAGATTTATGAATCACGATCATTAGGTGATTGTTTCTCAGGACGTTTAAAGGAGGCCATTCAGCTTTTGCTGATTTATGATTTATTTTGGAGAGAGGAAGTCTTTTATTTTGAAGAATGCTTAACAGGATCTAGTTTTGTCTTTTGCCACTATCGAGCCTTCTGTTGATTTCGGTTGCTTGGTTACGAACAGCCGTTGAGCCTTCTGTTGATTTCGGTTGCTTGGTTACGAACAGCCGTTGCCGTTGTTCAGCAAGTGTACTGTTAAAACAAATCTGAACAGAAACTGTTCAGCAAATACGTCTGAGCCTCCGTTATAATCTCCCTTTAGCCATTTCCCAAATCAGAAGCTACAATCGGAAGCCAACTTGAGCTTCGATCCAGTCAGGAACGCCGCTACAGCTAGAGGACCGGACTGACGTTTCCTTCGGTGCAGTCCCGTTCTGTTTAGGATCCTGCTCAGAGTACGCATGCTATTAATGGCTTTAACCACAGTGCAAAGCAGCATCCGTATCTCTACATGTTGTAGACCAAACATGAAAGGAAACCTGACCAATTCATGTTAGCCACTGTACTAGCCTAGCATAATACCGCCACTTCCTGGACCTAAAATTATCATGTTTTAACAAGATAAATATCACGTTTTAACGAGATAACTATCACGTTTTAACGACATACGTATCACGTTTTAACGAGATAACTATCACGTTTTAACGACATACGTATCACGTTTTAACGAGATAACTATCACGTTTTAACGACATACGTATCACGTTTTAACGAGATAACTATCACGTTTTAACGACATACGTATCACGTTTTAACGAGATAACTATCACGTTTTAACGACATACGTATCACGTTTTAACGAGATAACTATCACGTTTTAACGACATACGTATCACGTTTTAACGACATACGTATCACGTTTTAACGAGATAACTATCACGTTTTAACGACATACGTATCACGTTTTAACGACATACGTATCACGTTTTAACGAGATAACTATCACGTTTTAACGACATACGTATCACGTTTTAACGAGATACTATCACGTTTTAACGAGATACGTATCACGTTATAACGTGATAGCGCTCGAAATTTTTTTTTTCCTGCGTGATAGCAATGCGCTTCCGTAAGTAGTAGCTCTCCTACTGCAACAATACCAGTAAATCATGGCAAGTGCTTCATGTCCTGCACTTGAAATGCAACAAAAATTCAGTCATCACCAACTAAAAGGTTTTGTCCTGGTTGGGCTGTTTGAGGAGAATTACTCCTCCTGCTTGGACAAGACTGAACTTGGTGTGGAAGTGCATGATGGTTAGAGAGATTGAAAGAAACGGTAAATAAAAGGTGGAGAGAGACACTCCACCTAACTCCTCCAACACAAAATCCACAAAGGAAACCCTGAAAGCATTCACACCTTGCTGTTAATTTTCCTTTTTTTGATCCTGCCCTAAAAACACCTAACAGACAGAATTATCTCTTGGTTTGAGAACAAATGTTGGATCATTTAGACGAGACAAGAAGGAATTTGAAATGCCAAATCTAAGCAACTCAAATAGCTGGACTTTGATAAGTGCTTGTTTAGTCTAGAAAAGTTTACCATTTTATTGAAGTATTTCCCTGTCTCTTACATGGAAAAAAGGCAAGAAAGAAACATTTGTATTTCCAGACTTTAACTTCTGAGCCAATAACATGATGAATGTTTTAATCCAGAAAACTGTTCATGCACAAAAGAAAACCACTGGGAAACTTTAACCATGCATAGATCAAAGCACATTACTCCCCAATCAACGTGGAGCTGAAAAATGCATGTCCATCATCTACATCCACTTAATCTTGCAGGAGTTGTTTTCTTTAACGCAATCTCCAGCTCACCAGTCCACCACAGGGCATCTCGGAGGCATCCGGAATAAACAGCCATGCACACAAACACTTTTTACATAAGCAAATGCATGTAAACCAGTTCAGCATGTGCCATTCTTCAGGCTACACGGTCAAATGTGATGTATTCTCTAGGAAAGAAGAGGAACTTGAGTTGAAGGCGGTTTTAAATGAGGCGTGTGAAACCATAGACTCGGCAACTATTTAGACCTTATGTGGAAAATCGTCAATGTTATGATTCATGTACATCGTGCCAGCTTTTAGTTCTGCTGCCAACCACAATATTTGACTAAATCGTGCCAGGCTACATCACCACAGTGTTGGATAAAAGCCTTTGCACATAGCAAACATTTATGGTACCTGGATGGAACAGAAAAGCCTCCGATTAGCATGAACATCCTGTGATGAAGCCTTTAGCGATACGTGAGCAGCTCAGACCTCCAGTTACAGGTGAACCGGATCTGGCCAGCAATAATTTTCACATCGCTGACAGTTTCCCAACATGGACGCCAGGTCCAATAAGTGTAGACATGTTTCTGTGAGGCAGTTAATATTTGCACAGTCAATAGTGATTCATCTGAACTTGTCATCTGGAAAGAGGTGTAATAATACATTTTATGAGCACACACTGTTTGTACATAAGATTAATTTCATAAATCTTTTATGTTTGGAGTTACTGACTCCAAGCTACAATCATTAAAGTTTTACCGTTTAGAGAGATTGTTCAAATGATCGAGTAATGACAAAAGTAAATCGTTATGTTTAAAGTGTAAACATTTTTTTTCTTTTGGAAGTGTTTGATCTTATTTCTGTTTTATAGTCTGTAGTTTATCAAGATGTTTGTGGCTTGCATATTTCAACCTTGACTGTTAGAAGTTCCTACTAGTCAAATTTCAGATTTAAAAATAAAATCATGAAATTTCTTAGCAATTTGAGTCTTGAAGATAAATTTGTTTCTGAAACTAAAAACATGTTGCAATCCCATCTTTTTTTTTTTTTTTTTAATTTCCCTATCCTGAACCAGGTGAAGCCCAGCAGTAATCAGGTGAACCTGGCCTCCTGCTGCGTGATGCCGCCCGATCTGACCGCCTTCGCCAAAGAGTTCGACATCCAGCTGCTCACACACAGCGACCCCAAAGGTGAAACCTGGTTTTGTTTTTTTTCCCTTCAGCCAGGCACTGAACTCACAACAGAAGTTCAGTGTGCATGTCACACAAGGAACATAAAATAATGAGGTAGATCATAAATTACAACAAACTATTAATCATACTTTTCCCAAATATGCAGGACAGGTTGGGGGGAAAAACGAGCTACACTAGTTAACCTTCACGATGTAGTAGAGCAAACGCATAAATGTAACTATCTCGGATGAATAAATAAATGCATGTTTCTAATAATAATGAAACATGCATTCCAGTTGGAGAACAGAGTCCAGTGTTATGCCCCGATATCTGAGCACCTGAAACTCACAAACTACATTTTTATTCACTTACTTTATACTTTCATTAACACCCATTCAAACCCTTAGAAACAATCTGTTGCAAACGTTCAGTCACTTTCATGCAAGATGAACATCCCTTAGATGACTGTAATTGTCTTTCCTGTCCTGACCAATCATATTGAAGCTTTCAAAATGCATAATTTAACTTCATGTATAAAACACAAAGTTTCTGCAAGATCTTAAAATTCATTTTAATTTTTTAGCACAAACCAATTTCCCTTACTACAGCTGAAATTATATTTAGCTGTGTTTTTAAATCTGTTACATTATTACATTATTTCAATGATTTGTCATCAACATTTTTTCTTGAATAACTTGCTGGAGGCATTGTTTTTGTTCAGTGATTCATAGCTCTGACTGTGTTATTACATTGTCATAAAACTCTAAAACACCTGATGCCAGAAGGCAACAAGCATGTTTAAAAGGAAAGTGTCCCCAGAAGCCACATTGTCTTAATATTGTACTTTAGGCAATTGAATAAATTTCCTTTATTATTCTTTTGGTCATGGGAAAGTGAATATTTGAAGACATTTTGCTTGAAAACCGATGTCAATGGTTGGTTAAAACCCAACAATTGTTCTGAAAGTGCATGTATGTGTCAACGCTCTCTTCTCTCCAGAACTGGAAAAACAGTTTTAAGTTGACATCCATATAACAAGCTTCCCTAGAAGCAAGTTTAATAGTGATTTCTTTCATCTTTGTGATTTGCAGTCAGCCTTATGTCGTTTTTCTCCTAGAGCTGATGTCAACAGCCACATTCCAGGAGGCGATGCAGGAAGGAGCGGCGGGCCTGAGCGCCACCGACTGGAGGCTGGAGTGGGTCCTCCGCTACTCCGTCATCGTCAAAAGCCGTGGCATCATCAAATCCAAGGGTTACCTGGTCAGCGCGAGGAGGGCGAGCCCCTAGCACTCAAACAGAGAGAGAGAGGGAGAGGAGAAGGGGAAGGAAAACACACGGATGAAGCCATTTTCCTCAGCCGTCATTCTCACACAGAAAGTTCCAGCTCCGATTAACTGACGCTGCTAGTCATGAAGTAATTAAAGCAATTTATCTCCCTGATAAAGTCGCATCTTCCTCGTTTCTAACTTCAACAGAAGCACTTGGTGGTTACCGGTATCACGAAACACTTGGTGAATCATCACCAGCAGCAGCATTGCACTGACAGCCGCTCAGAAACGCAGTAAATGATGTTTTATTAATGTAAACTGTTGGTGGCTAAACCTTGGTTGAACATGGAGGTTGTTTAATTGTCTTGATGTAAAGTGCCTCTCTACTGCCCCCTTCTGTTCTCAGACTTACCTGCTTTCCACTTATTGTGTAGGAATGCAGCTTTGAATATTGGAGAGTGAAAATGTTGGAACTGTAAAATATAAAATAAATAAAATTATTCTCTACTTTTGAACATATCTAATTCAGTTTAACAGATTTGGAAAACAATTATTTATATATATATATAATTTTTTTTTTTTTTTTTTTGATTAGACAATTCCATTATTTCAGGAACAACGCACAGATTAAAAACCCAAATGCAGCGGTTGAGTTTATTTTATGGTTAGATTTTGGGTAAAAATGCAGCAATGTATGTAGAAATGTATAATTTATCATGCTTTTTGTAGCTACAATATGTTCAATCAGCTCATGCACAGAAAACTAATCCGAGGCAAAGTAAAGTAATATTACGAGATTAATGGCAGGCTTGTGTCCTTTATATGTTGTGATTACAGCACTGGAGACTCCACACAAAGAAGATGTGAACAATCTGTTTTTATTTTATTAAATACAACTGTTCTTAGATGAGGTCCATGACTGAATTCAGTTTTATCAACATATTTAAAATGTTTTATCTGTATATTATGAATTGGCTTTATTAAAGTGATGAAAGTGTGTTTTTTGACTCATCGGTCTTAAAGTGAGAGAAGACATTTTGATAAATCTGTATGAAATGTAATTAAGTGATATATTTAAATTTATCCTAATCGGCTTAACTTGTTTTACACTAACTTGGCTTCCAACAATAACAGGTTGTATAATGAATTATTTAAAGGTGTGTTAAAACATTATCGCTGCTCCCAGGGCTCCTACAGTGTGGTCTGTCCTTGTTAACCTTAATTTCCTCCATTCCTGGAGACCTTCTTTCTCTTTGCTTTCCTTTGGTTTTTATGTTTACATATTTGTGTTCAGCCTTCTTTTTTTCATTTCATATTTTCCTGCTTCTGTAATTTTCTTAGTCTTTCCTTCTTTCCATGTTTTTGCTTTCCCCTCTTTTTTTTTACATTTGTGTCCCCCTGTCATTTTTATCTACTTTTCTTGATTTTTGTTGTCACCCTTTTTTCTTTCCTTTCTTCAGGAGCAACATTTCTCCCTTTTGTCCTCTTATTCTCCATCTTTACTAATTTATTTTCCTTGTTTTTGTCCTTCCTTTGATTCTTCCATCTGTCTTAACATTTTCCATTGTGTTCTTCACTTCTTTTCTGCCTTTTCTTCCATCCTTACTTGTATGTCTTGTGTCCTAATTATCTGAGACCTGGGAACGCCGACAATAAGTTGATGTTCATGCCTCATTTTTTCAATATTTTTATCATTATGTTGCTGACAGAAACAAACACAAATATTCAGACTTCTACAGAATACTAAACAATTTACTATGATTATCATTAAGTGAATTTACAAGACATCAAGATTACAAGTCATCATCTTGATTGCAACTCAAGAGTTTGTAAATTATAAAGCTAGATTTTCCAAAAATAAATCAGAGGCCGACACCAATAGGAATACAAAAACTGATGTGTTCTTCTACCAGGCCTGTTGCTTTTCTCCGCGCATCGATTATTCAGGTCTGGCTCGGACCGGAAGTGAAAGTAGAATATCGCGTCCAAGATGGTGGCCACCAGAAGAGGAGCATACGCGAACTCTCCCCCTAAAAGAGCGGAGGAAAAGCAGCCGGTTGTCCAGGTACGTACAGTAGATATGTGTATTTGAAGCTGGGAACTGGCGGAGGCCCTGTGGATGTTTGAACGGTGGCGATTTAAAGCAGTCACGTGGCTGCTGGTGTTCTCGCGTGTGTGGTTCTGCCGAAGCTTCACGTGGACAGATAGGAGGTGATCTGTCTGAGTTTACAAACATTTTTATAAACAAAACACGCCGTGTGAACCAAACAGACCAGGTTGTAAAACCCATTCAGGTGGAAGATTCATGTGAAGAGTTTGTCTCGGAAAATACTGCAAGCTGCTCCTCTGATTATCTACTGTTCTCCCCCCCAGTTTGGAACATAGATGCCTCTCACCGAGCTACAGGCGCAAAATGAGGATCTTCTCCAATATTAGGGGAAAAAAAACTTTACAAAGAAACGTACATATTTGTTTTGTCAACCCTGATGGACACTTATTGAGAGCGAAAGTGTTGGTGTTGAAGGTTTGTTTAAAATCAGTCAGTTTGTTCATATTTTTCTTTCAGCTTAAAGTTTGAATTTGACTCTAATTAGTAAATTAATAATGTTCCTTTCTCATATCCTCCATCTTATTTATTTTTACCTTCCTTTTCTTGCATCCGACTTACCTTATTGCTTCCTTTCCCTTTATGCTTTTATCAATAAAACAATGAGAAGTCTAGAAAGCTTGACTTGAAAAAGTCTGCAAAATGTACAAGAAGGAAGATATAGAAACCTTGTTTTGAGGTTTACCCCCTCTCTGCTGGACAACTGTTAAATCCCCATGAGTCTCATTTTATGAGAAACTACATTTTGAGATTAATTTGCTGTTAACAAAAATCATTTAGATTAATAGAACTAAATTTTTGAAATTTGTGTGCAATGTGTAAGACATAGGGCTGAAATGATTAACCGGATGAATTGTGATGAATCGAGAGTTGAAATGATAATCAGCTAATACAGTGATCAAGTAGCCTTATATAAAAGACCATTTGCTGAAAAGCTCTTATTCAGAACAGTAATTGGGCCAAAACTGTAAGAAAAATTATCTACACTTTGCATTTACAATAATTTACACAAAACTCCTCCTCAAGCGGTGTAGTTTTAGTTTCATCGAGTTCAAATTCACTAAAGGAATCTTGGTTGTGTTTATTTTCTTATTTGAAAAAGGAATTGAATTGTTGGTTTTTCTGCATCTATTAATGTATTTTTAATATTGTGTAGCGAAAGGTTTAAGTGGTGAAATCTGCAAAATGTGCCAGTTGTTTTATCCAATTAATCATCAAAATTATGGATTATAATAAATAATCGCTTGTTCCAGTCCTAGTAAAATAAGAGTGACATGGTTTTCAGTGATGATCTAATTTATTGCTATATACCTGTAAGCTATGTTTGCTATGAGCTGTTTTTCTTGTGCTCAACAGGCCACGCCCTCCACCGCCCGAAGAACCAGGAGGGCTCAGCAGGAGGAATGCCAGCAGACCCTCACAGAGACCTCCAGCCAGCTGGAGAAGAACAAAGGAGGATCCTTAGATACTCCTGCCACCTCCACCAAGAGGAGATGCACCAGAACCTCCAGACTCCACAGCCCGGAGCAGCCCTGCTCTCCCGTGGGCTCCGACCACCAAGAGGACATGTCTGACGTGGAGTCCCTCTGCTCTTTGGTGTCGGACGCCGAGCCGCCAGTAACGCTGACCAGAGCGAGGACGAGAGCGCTCCGTGAGAAGGATCAGGACCATGAGACGTCCGAGGTGGAGTCGAGCTCCTCTGCTGTGTCTGCAGCCAGAACTGGACTTGGCCGCAGACGGAGCACAAGAAGAGAGCCGGCTCAGACGTCCGACTCGGCGAAAGCCGCAGATGGCAAAGAGGAAACAGCACCAGAAGCCGAGTCCGAATCTCAGAGAGTTACTAGAAGTCAGAGGAAATCTGCTCACACCCGATCATCTGCAAGGCGACACATCGAAGACTCTGAGCTGTCAGAGGCCGAGAGTGGCACGTCCAGCGTCTCAGGACGAAGGCTCAGGGGGCAACTCCGTCCTATTCCCATCCACCTGGACGAGCTGTCCGAAAGCTCCCAGTCCCCCACCAGGACAACTCGACGAAGCAAACCAGCAAGAGGGAAAGCAGCTTTGACTGGGAACGAATATAAGAAATCAGATTGCGAATCTGACGGGTTTGAGTCTGGGCCCACCTACAGTCTGAGCACCAGAACCCAGCCTGCTGTGTCTAAATCCACTGTGGATTCAGAATCCGAGGAGGTGGAAGCAAATTCATCAGCGGGAAGCAGAGAGTCCACCAAGCCCAGCAGTGTGGCTTTAGAAAAAAGTGAAGAAGCAGCTGAAGAGGAGAGCTTGTCGAATGATTCTAAGTTAGAAAGCACCGTGATTGGAGAGGACGCCGACCGCACTCTGGTAGAGGAAGAAACGATCCAAACATCTGGAGAACTGGAAAGCTTGGAGTTCACTTCCAGCGGAGCTGATGAGGAGAAAGCAGAACAGGAGAAAACGGATCCAACAGAAGATGTGGAGCTCCCAGGGTCAGTGTGTGAGCCTGCAGTGATCACTAAAGACCTGCAGGAGGAGCTGTCCTCTGAAAGCAAAGCTGGAGAGGCCTCAGAGATGGAGATGATACAGGAAACGGTACCACCATCAGAGCCAGAGCAGAGTCTTCAGTCTGCTCCAGTAATAAGTGAGATGGACTCCAACATGGCAGAGAGGGAGGAGGAGGAGCAGGAAGCTGCAGGGATCCATCCCACCCCGGCAGACGAGCCTCTGGAGGAGGAAACCAGGCCCAGTGAGGAGGAAAAACTGGAAGTCCAGGTGACAGCGAGCCAGAAGGTAATGGTCACGGTAGAGTCTGACTCGGAGCAGAAATCTAAGGACGTCGGCGTCCAGAAAAAGAAAACAATCAGCCTGCTAGACAGCAGCGATGACGAAGACGACGAAGACGAGGACCTGATGTCTGATGAAGACGATTCGGGGAGCAGAGAGGAGAGACGAAGAGAGCCTTCCAGCATGTCCGAGGCAGCCTCAACGTCCGCGGTGGAGGGCCTGTTTATGATCGACACTCGACCCGGACAAGATGCTGACCAGCAGTACTTGAGAGAGGAAGAGGAAGTTGTGGATAAAGCAGCTGAATCGGAAGATGAAGAGTTCATCGACGAAGAGGGGGACGAGGATGAAGACGAGGATTCAAAAGTCTTGTTCTCCAGCAGAAGCTCTCAGTTGTAAGTGAAACGGATTATTCCAGTTTGAAGGCAGAGAGGTGAAGAACAAGATCACCTTCATCTTTTTTGATGTTTTCTGTGTTGCACAGTGTCAGACACATGCAAAGCCGTCCCAAGACTCAGTGAAGGAAGGGGGTGGGACTTCAGGCAGTCGTTATAAATCATAGATTTTCCAACAACAAAAACAAAACAAAAAAAAAAATCCTAATTCTGACTTTGAGGAACATGGAAAAATATAACTTAGAATTAACAGAATAGCTTTTTAAAGGCTTTAGAAATTCAAAATGAACAAATGATGGAGTCTTCAATGAGCAGGTGGAGAGAAAGATCAGTATACCTCCATCTTAATTTAAGAAAAGCTACGCTAAGCAGGGTGTTTGAATGTGTGCATGTTTGAGAATATGAATGGGTGAATGTGGCTCTAGCTTAAAGCACTTTGAATGTTCATGATGACTAAAAGGTCCATTTACCTGAAGCCAGAGGAAACATTTTAAGGACCATTTCTAGCAGTTTTTGTAATATATTAACTCACATCTCGTTTATATCACTTTTAAACTCATTTTATACCCCAAGATTGTGGAATGCGTTGTTTTTTCATCCAAGTTGCAATATGTCCCTGTTGTTGTTTCATACCTGGATACTCGGGTCTCTGTAGATAACAGACCAGCAGCTACCAATAAACGTGGAGGTATAATTAGTTTTAGGTGAATGCTAGCCTAACTTTTTGCTACTCATCCTTGCAGGAGTGGTTTGTGCTATAGAGATTTCTACTGAATCGTAGCAACACTCACCTGTCACTGTGAAAGGTGCTTCTTTCAGAGAGCAACCTGCTCACTTGGGGAGTTTATTATTTTCTTAAATGGACTGGTCATGTAAAGGACTGCAGAGCCTCCTGGTTTCATCACAGCCGTACGGCGGTGAGGAATGAGACGTGGTTGCGCCTCCTGAGGAATTTTCTTTGTGCCTATTAATTTCAGGACAGAGATGTCCACCCGTATTGACCCCGGCCTCAGGGTGAAGGAGCTCGGGGGTTTATACATCAGTTTCGATGGCAGCAAATCAAAACCCGTCTCCAGCTTGCTGCAAAATCTGAAGGAAAAGAAGAGCTTGGGTGAGGTAAATTACTGATTGATTTTTCTTACTCCGTTTCTCTGAAGGTGAGCTGAGGTGCAGAATGAATAACGAACGTCATATTTATTCAGATGATGTTTATAGTTTCTGTCAAAGTTTTTGGACTTTGACCCGTTTTACTCCAAGTCGTTTTTAGAGACATGTTCAGGGTGGCAGTTTTTGTGCTTCTCCGCAGGCAATGAAGAAGAGTGTGATCGTCCCGGACTTTGAGAAGAAGGACGCAGTGCCTCCCTACAGTGAATCTAAACACGCCTTAAAGTTGAAACACAGAGTAAGTTTTATAAAGTTAGCCTTTAGTTTGAACAATTGAAGCACTTTTGAAGTCTGGTTAGCTCTCCATCAGTGAAGCTTGTTTTGAACCGATCATTATTTTTTTTTTCAGGCAGAGAGGGCGAAATCAACGGGAGACAGTTGGTTTGGTATGAAAGCTCCAGAGCTAACCCAGGAGTTGAAAGGAGACCTTCAGGTCCTGAAGATGAGAGGCTCCCTGGATCCCAAGAGGTTCTACAAGAAGAACGACAGAGATGGCTTCCCCAAATATTTCCAGGTCATTGTTTACTGGCGTCTCAGATTCCTTACAAAAATTCACAGATTTTCATTAATCTTTCAAATAGTTGTTCTACGATGTCACAGTCTGTGGTGATAAGATTTTTTTTTATCTCATTCTACATGTCTGACAGATGGGCACCGTGATGGACAGCCCGGTTGATTTCTATCATTCCCGTGTTCCCAAGAAAGAGAGGAAGAGAACCATGGTGGAGGAGCTGCTGCATGATGCCGACTTCAGGCAGTAAGTTAAACTCATGAAGGAATAATCGTCAATGTTACGTTTGACTTTTTTCTTGTTTTGACAATGTACCCTGTTGAAAAAGAACCCTATCAATCAATCAATCAAATTTTATTTGTATAGCACATTTCAGCAGCAAGGCATTTCAAAGTGCTTTACATAATTAAAATAAAAACAGCATGTGAGAAAGAGAAAGATTTAAGAAAAAGATAAAAAGAGAAATAAAAATAAAGTAAAGATAAAGAGATTTAAAAGAAAAAATAAAAATAAATAAAAACATTTTCCATGTGAGGACTTGCCCTTAAGGGGTCTCCTCGAAAATAAGAGGCTCTACAAGCCTTTCCTTCTGTAGGACTTTAGTCAAAACGCCATTTGACAAAGACTCGAACCTTTAAAACTTCTTTACATAAAGAGATAAAAAAAAAAAAATCAAAACCTGCACTCTAACCCTTATTTAGCCATAAGCAACTCTAAACAGGTGGGTTTTAAGTTGATTTTTAAAGGCACCCAGTGTTTCAGCTGTTTTACAGTTTTCTGGAAGTTTGTTCCAAATTTGTGGTGCATAGAAACTGAATGCTGCTTCTCCTCGTTTGGTTCTGGTTCTGGGGGTGCAGAGCAGAACCAGAAGATCTGAGGGGTCTAGACAGGTGGTACAGCATTACAATCGTAATCAATACATATGAGAGATAGAAGCTCATTGAAGTCCGTCAAGAAATTTTCCTCATATGTTAATTTTTATTGAGGAGGTAAACCTGTTGGACAAAAAAAAAAAAATCTCATGTTCAACAGAAATGCACCACTCCCGGTCAGAAACAACCAATCAGAGCCGGGCTTCAGACCAGTGTGGGGAACCAGCTGTGGCATACAGAGAGCAAGAGGGAGGGCATGACCAGCGTGTACACTGGTGTGATTGACAGCGTTAGACCCTCCTCCTGACTCTTATTGGTTGTTTCTGAACAAGTGGTGTATTTCCACAGACTGCAGCTGGACCACAGGGAGAATATAAAGGACTTCAACCTTTTGTTCCCCACAGATTATCTGTCTCATAACTAATTCGGAATGAATTGGGTTCATTCCGAATTAGGGAATGATCCTAATTTGGTCATAATTTGATTGGAAAGATGAATTTAAACTCCAATTCAGACCCTCATTCTATCACTCCTTCCGATTTTCTCCAAAAACATTCTGCTTACAGCATTCACACTTCATTTTCACAAGAAATGCCCATTTGTATAGTTTTTATTGTTTCAGACTTTTATAAACAGAAACATGAAATGCGGTTTTCTTGTCTCGACGCAGAAAGAACAAAAGGAAGTACCAGCAGATTATAGCAGCGAAAGCAGCACAACGAGCTGGGAAGAGGAGCCAGAAGAAGAAAATACGCAAGAAGTGAGGAAGTCGTGAACTCCGACCCTGAGGGGTTTTTCCATGAACTCTGATTTTCGGCCCTTCAACCTAACGGGCCGCATCGAGGAGTGTGAGACGAGTGTGTCGACAGTGAAACACTAATCCTCACTGCGTCCTGATCTGATGATTTCATAACTCTGTACAGTGGTTAATAAATATTGCTTCAGTTGGATTTTTAATTAAATCTGAACCAGTTTCAGAGTGTCTACCTAAAAATAAAATACTTTCATTGTGACCATCTTTGGTATGATTCTGAAGATTGTAGAGTTAAAGTTCAAAATGCGTACACTTTGTTTAACTATGATGATATTGGGACTGCAGAATAAAAGTTACATTGATGTGACCAAGGAAGAACTCAGCTTGACTGAACTTTTATCTAGATTGTGTTGGGTAGCATAATTTTAAACTTAGACATGCAGAAAACTCAAATAGGTCAGATTTTCCCTTATTAGTTCTGTTGCTTCTCTATTCAAAAACTTCAGAGCTTTTTGCATATCTAGTGTTATTTAGTGAAGTGACAAGAGTTCATAATAGAGTTATAATTTGATCCGCTGTGATAAATACCTTTACATACCATCCCATAGCAGAAGGATGTTCTGTAAAGCTTCATCAATGATGAAGACATTTCCATGTAATACTATGAAGCTGCTATGTTTGCATTTCAGTCGCGTCTCGGTCTCTTTGTGTCGCCCGCTCTTTCATTCAGGATTACTTTTGTTCCTTTTCTCTCGCTCAAATCTCTTGTCTGTTTTAGTTTGGGGCTTGCAGCGGTGGCTCTTGGCTACCTTCATGCTTATCTTTTGTGCTATAAGAGGCGAGCCCTCGACAGCTGCAGCTTACATCCTCCGCGTCTCCTTCCCACACGCAAAACGGAGCTTCTGTAAACCCGAGCCAGAGTTTAATAAACGGCTCCGTTTGGCTCAAACATCCAGTGGAGCCCAGAAGATGGGTGGGAGGGAAAATAAACGGCCTTCACACGCTCCACATGTTTGAAATGTTAAATATAATAAAGGGAATACTTTACGTGTGAGGGATGGTTTGACTCTTCACTGTTAGGTTTGATTTCTATTGAAATAGTGCAAGATGGAATCTGACATGTTAGAAAACCTTACTAGTATATATTTATATGTATATATAGCTCTGCTGTCCCTTGACATACAATTTAGAGGAAAAACACTGGATGCATTAGAATTAACATCTAGGTTTTGCTGTATAAACACTCATGCAGTGGATTAAAAGTTACAGCTGTATCTGTGCTCATAGGCGACTCTGTGCGTCTGCAGAATCTTCTGGATCCGGTTGTGGATCTGTTCCCCATAGGATGGACGAGTCTGAAGTCTGAGGAAGACAAAAAACCAAAACACAAACAAACCTTTAATCAATTTTTTATTGGGCGAGATGCACACATACCCTAGTGAGACGAATTAACCTGACAGTCATGTTTGTGGGACTGCAGAAGAAAACCAGAGTACTGAGAGAGAGAACCATGCATGCATGAGGAGAACATGCACAGCGACATGCACAGTGAAGTGTTTCAAATGTCGTTCTGGGTTCTGGGTGCAGAGGTAAAGCGTGTGACCCAGGTACAACTGTCAGAGGTTCGAGTCCCACCGTTTGACCTCTTCTTCTCTCACAACCCACTTTCCTATCTACCGACTGTCAAATAAAGAGCCAACAAATCCTTTAAAAATATATTGTTTAAAAAAACCTCCTAGATGCTCTGGACACTCGTATTTTCTCCATTTCTGGGTAACGACTCACTTTGTTATCCACAGACAAAGTGAGCTTGAATTCCCGAAGCTGTAGAAATGGGTTTGTGACCATTTCCAGACCGGGAAGATGTCAATGACTTTGTTTCTTATCTGATCAGGAAACAATGTTTTGAATCAGGGATGTTCTTTTTTTTTTTTTTTCTTAGGTTATCTTTGACAGCAACATTTGTTTGGTTATATGAAACACTCAGGCGTAATAAAATAGACTCTAACCAAAAACAAAACAAAAAATCAAAAAAGCTAAAAGGGTTAAAGAAAATGTTGTTTTTTTTCCTTTTTGAATATAATTTCAAAAGATACATAAAAAATTACTGAGATTCTTTAAAAATTATATAGGTATTATGATATATATTTGGTAATGTAACTTGTGTCCACTAGTCTGCGCTCCAACCAAAGATAAGACATGAGCGATGGTGTTGAGATCACAATCTGACACTTGAAGTCTTTACTAGCAGTTAAACATTCTCTAAACATCCATTGTGATTTTTTTTCTTGTGAAATAACTGAATTTTTTTTTGTTATTTTAACAAAGTAACTAATATTAATGACCAACAGTGTGCGGTATTTAAAGCAATAATTTACCTTTACCACTGCTTTATAAATAAATGTGTTCTACAGTAAGTCAGGACACAAAAGATTGCACTGATAAAAACAAATTCTTCTGTATTGCCTCTCATTCACGTCCATTTGTTGGTACTGGAGGGGTGACAAGTGACAGATTGACTCGGGTCTCGTCCTCGCTGGCAGTGTTTGAGCAGGAGCTTTTCATCTGTAATCAGATAAACTCGGTACCTGCATCAAAAAGTCATCAAGGACAAATCATCCCGAGACATGAATAGACTGAGACTCAGAGGCTTAGGGGGCAGAAAGCTGCCACTGGCATCTGTCATTTTCTTTATAGATCATAGATTGGCGGAGAAGACGTGCCCCCTTCACTGTCAGAGGGAATCTACAAAGGCCAAGTGTAATCTCCCACCCAGCGAATCCTGCCGCGTTTCCAGATGAGAGGAAAGTATCCTTCATTTCCTGCAATTTACTTTGCAGTTTAAGATTGTCTATTGATTTTAATGTTTACTTATGGACTGAGCAAAGCGGAGCAAGCAAACAAAACGGGACGTCGGTCGCATCGGCTCACATCTCCTGTGATTGATGACAAGGTCTCTCTGAACGTATTAAAGTGTGCATCGGGTCAAATGCATCAGTCTCAAGCAGAAACACAAATCAATACCATTTCCTCTTTGTTTTCCCTTCTTGCTGCCTCCTTCTTCAGTAATGACCAAACATGACAAGACATCAGCTTCTGTAATTTAAAAGGTGGACAAGAATTCAACCCTTCCGTCGAGTGTGATCAAAATTAAAGATTAGATGTGTATGAACACACACACACACACCCCCACACACACACACAGATTTGCCCGGCAGCAGCGTATCCAGACACCTCCTGGGATTTCCATATATTTGCTGTACACGGTAATTGGGAACTCATACAGGTGCCTGTTTTGCTTTCGAGATCTTTTGGGCAAACACAAACGATGCGCACAGATGGAGCTCGACAAATTCAAGGTAAACATCAGGAAAAGATGAGGATTGTTGTCGCTCCAGCTTCAGTGTGACAACGAGGACGGTCTGCAGCTAACAGCATCGGCGTTTAAATGAAATATTATTTTCATATCTAACACGTAGAAATAAAAGTTAGATATAAATATTTTCTTCCATCTTGTATTTGATTAGAATTTTTTCCTATTTATTGTAGATTAAATTTCCCAAACTCCTTAAGAATGTTTTGATAATTAGTAACGCAGACTAATCTTTTGGTCACTGACATTATTTTAAGACTGAATCAAAGATAGTTTCATCCTGACACACTTTCCAGGTTTAAAAAGTTGTGATAAAATGTGAAAACCCTGCGAGGGGAAGGGATTTACCGTTCTCTGAGGGAGCAGCTGCTGACATTCAGAAGCCTCCCTGATTCTGTCACTGCCAGGCCGGACCAAGCTGAGACGGACCGGGTCTGCCGCAGCTCGGTCCAGCCTGGGCCTTTGATCTCGGGTTCATGATGGGAATGTGTCTCCGGAGACGCCTGGAGCCTCGCTGAAGCCGATTCTATCTAGAAAAAGTAAGAAAAAAAGAAAAAATTATATATATATATATATATATATATATATATATATATATATATATATATATATAAACGTTACTCAAGTTGTGAGCCGTGTTCACCTTGAAACTTTTGAACAAACTAATGTAAGCAATTGAGGAATTTATGCAAAACATATTTAAACATATTTTAGCTTTAGTCCTAAAGTGCACTTTAATACAAAGAACATATCTGTATTCCCAGGTTGTCATAATTGATAATAGTGTATATAATGTTTGTGACTGGGCCTCTAAAATCTATTCACACATCTTGAACTGCATATTTTGTCAGGTTAAAACGACCTTTAACGAATATTAACATATTATGCAGTAGAGGTGTCAGGAATAGGGCTGTAGCGATACACTAATCTCATACGATACGCGATATTCTGCTTGCAGTATAAGTTACAATATTCAGCAAACGATATGATTCAACACATTTTTACGATTTTCTGGAAGATTGTAGGGGGACAGAGTGATTTTGGTGACATTGTTTCACTGTTCTGCAGACTTGGATTGAATTAATTGAACTGATGGTGTAATACTGGTGTAATAAATGTGTTTGTTATACATTTGTTTTGTTTAAATGTTAATTGTGTGGCCTTTTGTATTTGGTTATGCACAAAAGGAACCTTTTTTTTGTCTCACTCACTTAGATAAGATCATTTATCTACTTCATTATTTAATTAATTGTAACTTGTTGCTTTATTAAATTTTTAATGTACATGTGCAACTGGGTAAAAAATGTCACCTGTGATAGCTGTCATTTAATTCACGTGGATTTGACATAAAACTCAAAGTAGGATTTAATGTATCGATACTCGCGGATGAAAAATCGATACTTTCTGAGGAAAAAATATCGATAACTATCGTAGAATTGATCAAATTACACAGCCCTAGTCAGGAAGTGGGAGAACCTGCTTTTTAAAAATGTTTTAAAATATGTATCCAGCCCAATTTAATCTGATATTCCTACAAAAATCCTTTAGATATTTAACTAATACAAAAAAAAAAGAATAGTGTTTCAACCATGATGGGACACATTCATTCATTCTTTAAACTTTGGCATGGCCTCCCAATTTCAAAGATAATAATCAGACTTACCTGCTCTGCTCTCTGTCTGTAGCTTCCATAGAGAAAATCATCTACAGAAAGACAAAGAAAAACTTATAAGTGCAACATGACGTTATAAAAGGATCCAATCACATCCATGTATTGCATAACTAACAGTAAACAATAAAATGAGACAGTATTTTCATTTAATTTTCAACAGAATATTATTAACATGTATGAAAGAGACAGAACTAATGCTGTGATCTAAAGTGCTGAGTCTGAGGAAAACAGCAGCCTGATGGGCCTGCTGGGAAACCACAACCCTGTTTGCCTGATGAGAAATCACAAGTTAGTTTTTAACCCAAGATATTTTGAGCTACATGTTGCTTCAAAGCCTCCTATATTCCTATAACATAAATCAGAGCATCAGTATAAGAATATTAAAACCTATCATAAATATCTTCAAAGTTATAACGAGGGTGTCTAAATGGGGGGAATATAGCATAACTTGAGTGTCTAAAATCAGAAAGTACACAATCTGAAAATATTCTGTTGGTTTTTCTATCAGTAATAAATAGTTTGCATAGAGAAGTTTTGAGGCCTACCTGTGTGATCAGCTGAGAAACTGGCGGTGTTTTGATGCATGCTGCAGTCCGGTGTTCCCATCCCAGTGACTTCACTGTGACGAGGGACCTGGAACATCACAGGATCAGAGGATAATTTATGTTTAATATGAAACACTTCAACATGTTTTCTTTAATCTGTCTCACAAAACTCCGAATGCTAAAATAATTAGCAAATAACTTCCTCCTGCTGCACTGTGGAAACACAAAAGACAAATAAAGTACATTAATCACATTTCCACATTGTTTCGAAAGAAGCAAAACAATGTTTTAAAACTCCTCTCCACTTCTTTGAAGCAAATTGCATTCTGTGTTAACACTTTGACTTTCCTCGGCACACAGGAAGCATTTGGAGCTCTGAAACTCGCACTGATTATTCTCTTCTCACAAAGCTGAACTACTTCATGAGGTGTTCATTTGTTAATTGCGGCCTGACACTCAATTAATGGGGTTAATTATAGGAAGAGGATCACCCCCCAGGAAATGCAGAGGCAGAAAAGCATGCTCCTGCCTCCGATAAAACAACAGTAATCATCAAGTGAATTTCATTAATGAGTCTCACCAAAAACACAAACCCAGCATCTAATAATCTGATCTGTTAACAGTGTGCGAGATGCCTCCGACAGTCTTATAGAAACTTATCCTTTTGTGAAGAGCATTTTCTTGATGCATGTGACTTTAATCAAATTGTTGTTCTTTAAAAAAAAAAATCTGAATGTTAGCTTTTAAATCAAGTTCAGGTCCCTCGGTGTGGACAACTGAGCACAAATAGTCAAAATCCATTCATAATGTCAAAATCCATTAAAAGCTAAGATAAAAAGATTAACGTAGCCTTATTACTACATCCTTAACTTAATCTGCTTGCATGATTAAGTGAAATTTGGGGAAGCTCCCACTGAGGTGTGACCTGCAGCAACTCGGGCTCTTATTAATCTTCTAAACCGTGTGCTTAGAACACGTCTACTGCTGGATTATTAAACACAGAGAACCGTGATTAAGTTATTAGCTGTCTTTAATTCTAAGATTTTTAAGATTTTTAAAAAACAAGTTACACGAAGGAATGAAAGGAACCAAAATGGTTCCCATAAGATCTTGACTTCACAAGCTTGATGCTGCTGTTATGGGCCGGGCTTATAGAGGCTTTACTGCACGTTGTTTCTGTTCTAATCGTGGTTTTAGGAAAACTTAACTCTTTATATTTTATGCCCATCATCATTTTTTTTTTGCTGTATGCGATCAAGAAAAGGGAGGAGATCCCAGCATAGACCCAGACTATCCTTGAGAGACTTGTCATTTTGTAATTCCAGACTCGAAGAAAAGGGAGACAAAAAATAAAAGATAAAAAGGGGAAGATGGAGTGGCATGTAGAAGTAAAAGTACAAAAGAAAGAAAAACAAGCAGAAATAAAGAAAAACAAAGAAAGAAAGAAAAGAAAGACAAAAAACAAGGACAGAAAGAAATAAGGGTGCAAGAAAGAGAAAAAGTAAAGCAACCAGGAAGGACAACGGTGGACTGAAGGAGAGTAAAGGCCAATATTTGTTCTCTCCCAGGGCTCTAAGAGCAGGAAGAGATCATTCTGTTCTTGCAGCTCGTTCTTGACACTTCAACTGGGCAAAACTATTTTTTTTTTTTACTCTTGTGTGGTGTTTGATTGCTATAATCTACAAAAGGTGCAGAGGGATGGACCCATCAGGACTTATTATGCAAGTTTGGAGGAAGTAGGAAATGTTTTGATTATAACAAACTTTGTTCTTGTCCTCACCAGCTCAGGTGCAGAACTGTTCTTTTTAGTCCCATTTTTACTTTTATGGCTGTGTTTGCTCTGTGTCATTTTCCTTTCTTCGTTATCAGTATAGTACTTTAATTGGGTTTTGATATTTATAATTTTGATTTGTAATTGTCGATGTGCTGCTGCCAGCCTTGACCAGGTCTCTCTTGGAAAAACAGATTTTTTTTTTATCTCAATGAGAATCACCTAGTTAAATAAAGGTTACATACAGGCATAGAAGCAGAAGAGGAAGACGGATATGACAACACAAAGGAGGGAAGAGGATGAGGTCAGAAAGGACAAAAAGAGGAGATTTAGGACACAATGATGGAAAGACAGACAATGCATTGGTGGAACAATAGAAATACGATAGAAGGAGGGAAAGATAAGAGCATAATAAAGAAAACAAGGAAGAAGATAATGAATGGAGGAAAAAAGGACACAAGCAGAAAAAGAAGGGAGAAAAACAATTGGAGGATCAGAAGGAGCATAAGGGTGGAAGGACACAAGGCAGAGAGGAGGGACAGAGAAAACAACACAAGGAAAGAAAAGATAAAGAAAACATAAAGATAATGGGATCTAGAATAGCAGGTACATTTTCCACACCTAAAAAAACACATAAACACAGTTCTATTAAATGTATACTTCATATATTGTTAAACTTTAAAATTTAAGTTTTTCTGAAATCCCACAAAACATTTGAACAAACATACATTGATGAAACTTAAATCTAAAAGTAAAGTGTAGAAAATGATTCATCAAACAACCCAGTTTGACAGATGATCAAGTCTACAGACACAGTCACTAAATTTCCATCAGGATCCTGGAAAACAATAAATTTGGTGTTTGTTTTGTGAATATTATTGATTATTTAATTCATTAACTCACACATTATGTTTTTATTATTGTTAAGGATATCAGATTATTTATGTTTTTCATTTATTTACACATCAGAGACAGGCAGTGTTATTGGTTTTACCTATTACATTAAAAAAAAAACTTTTTTCACTTTTCTTATTCGGCAAACCAGAGTAATAACATAAAATGCCAGTTTAAAATATTATGCACTGCAGGCAGAAAAGCCATCCTAAGAAAATGGGCCTAATATAAACTATAAACATAGAAGATTGGGATGAAATTGTTCACAACAGTTTTGCTGTGGGAACAAAATAAAATCCCCTTCTTACTGAGAAAATTTGAGGAAATCCAGAAGAGGCGGAAATTATATATTATGACAAAACTGCTTGTTTTTGCTCAAGTACTCCAATTTTTATATTTTCCGAGCACACACTGGTCTGTTCAATTGTTTTGGTTCTGCACGCACAGATCAATTGAACAGAATCACGCTGTGACTTTAACTGCCTGTTTGGTAAATACTGCATCCATGCGATGTAAAAGAAATCGGGGGGGGGGGGGGGGGGGGGAAGGAAGAAGAAAACACACAAAACAAACACAAACCAAAAAGGGCGGCTGCTTCTCCGTTGACTTGCGAAAGTGGTGAGGCCCCAGGTGGAGGTGGCTCATCCGCTGCCTGCTCTCCTCGGTCAGCTCGCACATCCTGCGGTGCGTGTAAGGAGACAGAGTTCGTGCCCTGGAGGAAACTGTATGCCGTTGGTACCCGGCGTCCTCAGAAGCTCCCCGTTTCCTGTCCTTCTTGTTTGTCTGAGGACTGGAGTCTGACGGGGAGGCAAAGGGAGAATGTCTAGACGTTGATGTCAGAGGACGGTTGGCGAGCACGGCCTTGACGCTGGGCTTTTTCTCACCGTCTTTGACCACGATGCAGTCTGGATCAACACCGTATGCTTTGCTTTGCGGTGAAAACCTCTCTGTTGGTCTTTGCCGAGGCGGGGTTTTGCACGGCCTCAATGGAGAAACACGACAGGTCTGTTTTTGGCAACAGAGAGCGAGAGAGAAGGCCGATAACTTTCTTTTAACATGCTGACACACTCGTCTAAATGTTAATGTAACGCACAACATCTGAGCAAGTTCAAAGTTCTCTGAAGGCCATAATTTATTCCTTTCTATGACAACATCCCCCACTTTAGCCATTAAGGCCGTTGCTCTCAGTCTTGACAGACTTGCTCTCGCTGGACAAAACCATTAAACCATTAGCTAAATGATTCCACTTAAGTGTTATAAGAAAACAGCTCTGGCGGTCCACACTGCCATGGAGACAACCTCTGCAGAATTACTCCAATAACTCTAATGGCCACTAACATCATTCTCTAAAGCAATATCTCACATCCTGCAGGTAATGCCAACCAGGGATAAATAAGTTAAGATAAAATGTTAATTGCATTTGATGGCCATCTCTTAGACTAATATGATAAAGAGACATTGGCTGGCTGTAAAACAAAGATAATCTAAATGCTAATTAGAAAAATCACAGCACATTGGAACTATTTTTAAGAGAAACCAAACGATGAATAAATCATCATCAAAGCTGCCATTTGACAATAATCTGATATAATGGAATTAGGACATATGCTCCCGTCCCTGAATCCCCCACATCTGTGACTCCTATCTGTTTTTCCGTTGCTGGACAGACACCGAAAGCGAGTTATTTTTTCCAGTCCCCAGCTCCGAACAGAAGGCTTGACTAATGTGATTAGCTGTGATTTTCACCACAGGTTTTTAGAGGATAAAGACATCATTCGACAGAGCCTGGCATGTTGATAAATAACAGGAAGGTTAACGTCTACAGCTGTCCTCGTAGCTCTGCGAAGCTGCTTCTGTCTCGGTGTTAATCCTTATATCATGTTTAAATCCCCAAAGCAAAGCAAACATGGAAGTGCGAAATTTTAAAATGACAACTTCTGGGAGAAAAGACAAAACTGAGCAGAACTGTGCCTGACTGAAAGGAGCTCATGGGCGTTGGTTGTTATTCATGACCTGGGGGGCAAAGGAAGTTGTGTGTTACAAATTAAAAGTCCCTATACAAAGCAAAATATAAATGTAAAGTTATTCAGTAATACTTTAAGTTTACTGACTGTGGTTTCTGCCATTTTGACAAAAACAATTTTACAACTAGTCTGACTGGTCTTGTTAATCTTACAACAACCGTGACAATATCTGAAATTACTTTTTATAAATCAATTCAAATTCAAAAACTAACGTCAATTTCCAGGCAGAAGGTACGGTATTCCACACTAACAGCTTTGGGGCCGTAGTTCAAGTATTATTTAGGCTTTTGGGATGCTAGTTAGCTCCTCCTAGTGGTAAAACAATACTTGTTGCCACTATAACATGTAAGTGAGAACAAAACTCCTTCCAGCTGTGCAGCATCTCAACCTGTGGGTCGAAGCATAAATAAATTAAGCCCTTTTTTGATGCATTAGGTGAAATCATGTCTATGAAGTGGAGCGTTTGTGCAACCCCCATTTTTATAGTGTGTGCATTGATATTAAGGATATAAGATGTATAATAATGAACTGCTGCATAAGGACAGACTGGTTTACTATCTAATTTTTCTTCTTCCTCTACTTAAAGATCGCCATAGCATCTTGGACTGAAAGTTTAAAGCAGACTAGACAGTTTAAGAGTTAAAAATGATCTGAATTGATCAGAAAAGTAGGTCAAGTGGCCCTTGCGTTGGAGCCATAGCAAGCATTTGACATTTGGACATGAGTGAAAATTCATCAGAAAAAACAGCATCTCTGCAAAGTATAGTAGCAAATATTTTTATTGTCAACTCAAATTTCTTTCTCTCTGCAAATATGTATGCAAGGCATGTCTCTTAATGTCATTGTAATGCAAGGCAGATACAGACCAAGTAATGTACTCAAAGGCACATTTCTTTTACATTTCAATGTAACATTATGCTGTTGCAATAAAAGATGCATTTATTTTAAGTTAATTTCATGGAGGACAGTAGTTACGGAAAATGCCTGAAAAGGACATACATGTCCGTGATGAATTTGTTATTCCACTAAAATCTGCTTAGCGGATTACGATTTTATTGAGTTTATACTCAAATTATGGTATAAACATTATGGTGGTTGAAACCTCTTTTGGGGGATTCTTTTAAAATAACAATTTGGGAGTATTCATATATACTCATCAATATTTTAGCCCAAAAATTGGATTCACATACACCTCGATTATAGCAAATTAGCGGTAATTCAGCTTTCATGGAGAAAGAGGAGGGGGGGGGGGGTGAAAGACTATAAACCGTTCATACAAAAGAATCACATCAAAAGATGGCACTGTTATTTTGAAGTTGAAATGTTGGTAACGATTGTGTTCATACTGATGGGTACCGAGGTTTTGCAGGAGACGCCTTCCTCCTGAAGCTGTGTTAGTAAACAACATGGCTTGTCAGCAGGGGAGACATGTAGTCAGGAAAATGCCTATGCTGAGAAGCCATTAGGAGAGAGAAAATGGAGAAATCCTACTGTCTGACAGCCACAGCGGTGCTCTGATCCAGGCATCCCCCTGAGGGGCCGCTGCACAACACTGTGACAATCTGCTTCGCTGTCACTGACATCCCATTCAAACTAATAGCTTAGCTTAGGTGACTGCACCTGGGAGATGCATGGTAGTCTGCTTGGCGCCAACATGCCAACCACTGTGTGAAAGATCACATGCTGCAAAGAGATTGTGACAAATTTACATTCATGCTGATTTTAACTCTTCTTGGGTCCCTTTGAATGAGATCAATTGTGCTCAAACAGAACATGACTGATGTAAAACAAACTGTACAACAGATTATCATTCATATTAGTCATTTCATCAATTACTATCCTGACGGATAGATTCTCTACTGGGCTTAGACAAATCTGCTTGCTTCTCAAGCACCAAAAGTACCGACTGTTTGGCCAGGTACCAAGTTCTGTGAGAAAATGGAGTTATAATCTCTGTGGAAGGTTTTCAAGAGAGAAAAGCTTTAAGTGCTCTTAAATTATCTGCCACACAACCTCTCTGAGTTTAGTCAATGGACCAACAGCAGAAGAGTACATGGCTCCTTAGATCATCACAGACACGACATTTCAAAATAGGCCTCGACTTTGATTCGGTGAATTTTAGATATACATAAACGACATATATCTGTAAATTAGTCTTGTGCAGCTCTTAAATAATCTGAAAAAACAGATTTTAGCTGCAAACCATTACCAAAATGAACCGATTATCAAGTTATACCCTTACTGTTGAATTGTTGAAGTTTACTTTATTGAGGTACACCAGAAAAATGAAGGAGAGGGATAAAAATCATAACGGAAAAAAAAATATGATAAAGGATAACATGATTATCTGGACGTGAAGACTTCCAAAATGAAAATGGAAAGTGATATTGTGTGAAAACTTAGGAACATGAGAGAGAAGCCTCTGTATCAGCACCGCTGATCTGCCTCCCCATAATTACATTCGCGAAGAGCGAACAAACACCCTCGAAATGCTGCTCGTATGGACAGTCGTCATAGCAACAACAGAGGCTGGGTATGTTTAGTGAAAACAGACGAATGTGATGGCCAGCGACACCACTCATTAAGGTCTTCTGTAGATCAATCTTTAGCGCTCAGGACATGTGGGATCATATATTTATGCCAAGAGCAAACAAACACACAAAGACGTTTCAAACAGAAACACTTACAGGCGAAGGAACCCAGCTGTCTCGCCAATCACTCTCCTCTATGACTGACGTCGTCGCAAACTCCACTTTCGGGGAGATTCCCTGGCAAGAGACGGACAACAGAGAAAACAACACCTTTAAGAGCGAGAGGAAGACAAAAGGACACATAAAAGCTCTGCAAGGGACACCAATTTACGAGCACAAATCTTCACTCTGTTCCCGAGTCAAGGAAAACAACAAACAGCAGAAACACAGAAAGGCTCCAGTGATGTTTAAATAATATGCCATTTTTTGGAGAGACATCTAAATTGCTACGTAGGCCTCAAACACAAACACATAAAAGCACTGGTGAGGGGAACAGTGTTTAAAGACATTTAAATATGCCAGTTGGTGCCTTGGAGGACAAGGGGAATGATGGGAGAACAAACAGCAGTCGGGGAAAGATGAAGGGATGAAAACAGGAGGTGCAAGGAAGGGGAAAAAACATGAAATAAATGCACGTTTTTAACTTTTTTTTTTGATAGAGTTAAATGCTTTTCAAGAAAACCTTATCTTTTCTAAATGAAACACTTTATCAAAGACAAAGTGGTGCTTTTGATTGTAACTGCCTGTTCCAATCACAGCTGCACAGAGTCACTGAGAAAAGAAGTAACAAATGTTCTTTCACATTTAAATGTCTTGGTCCTGATGGTTGTAGATGACATGGGGATTTAAATAAGGTGCAAAACAAATGAATTTGTCCTTGCTTGACTGGTGTGAAGGTGTGCAGTTTAAATCTATTGGCTTTGTAAGCAGAAAAAGAGTAAAAGCAAAATCTTGCAGCCATGCAGTTAGATTTGCAAAAACACATCTGTTCTTTTTCCATGTGACCCTGTTGTAAATATTTTTCATTGCAAACGAGAAGCAATAGGAGAAAAAAAAAAAAAAACACAAAACATATTTTCAACCTTCAACTTCATTGCCATCCTGACTTGTATTGCCAGAGTATTCAGTCCCTCCTCATCCAATTTTAAAGAATGTTAGTGATGAATTTATGGCTGATGTTTTGACAGCGGTCAGCACTTAGGATGCACAAAAAAACCACAAAGAGGGACGGGATGTCAAAGAAGACGACTGTAAACTAATACATGGAATGTGAGGTTTTCTTGGACGGATGTTTTTCTTTTTTTACAATAGCATTGCTCAGAAAGATTTCAAGAAATAGTTTTGAAGAAGTTTATATGCACATGGAGCTCTTACTCAATTCCATGAAAGAAGTTATAAAGTTCCTTGATAATGAAACTTATTCCTTCCAATACTATCCATAGTATAACATGCTTTGTATAAACACAGAAATAAACTGCATTAAGTCTAACCTATACAAGTCTAATCCCCTAAAAACATTACACAAATGAAAAACCATGACCAACTCACAGGAAACAAGGAGGTTCTGTTCATCATCATATCTCTTTTTGCAGGTGCTTCTGTGGTAGTCAGGCTGGGACCCGGATACAGGAAAGTTCTGCTGCATTCTTCCGCTGTGGCAAGAATATCCCCCTCTAAAAGCAGTGCAACAGAAGCACATACAGTTGCATTAAATTCACATTAAAAGCTCCTTTTTCACAGTGCAATGACTTGATAGAGTCGAGCTTAACATGCCCATATGGCATCATCAGAAAGCATACCTGGAGGGACCAACTGAATCAGCTCAAAAACTGTGGTGTCAGCTGAGGAGGGGGAAAGCATAAACAGTCTGTAATGATTGCTATCTCAGCTAATAGCAAAGAACAAAATCCAGGACTAGTAGGAGATGAGCAAGCAGATCCCAGATGGCCATTTACCTTCGAGGTGGTCAGCTACATCAGCAGGGTCAAAAATGCCAGAGAAATTCTGGTAAAACAGAGAAAGAGCAAACAAAACAAATCAATAATCATAACAAGATCAGGCTGACAGGCCAGAATTTGCCTCTGCTACTCTCCTCAGTGCAAACAGGCTAACTTATCAGGAAATATCATGTCAGTCAACCTGACTAAGTTATCCAGCAGCTACAACATTTGCCACTTGTTCAGCTTATGTTATAAACAGCTATATAAACAGCTGTGGACAGACGGCTGTAGACAGAGTGTGGCAAACAGCTTGCTGTTTTATTCTCACCTTGACAAAAACCATTCTGTGATTGAACACGAGAGGGAAAACAGGAGGCAAACATGTAGTCTTCTTGTACTGGCCCATTATACGCACACTCATGTAGATGCCATACTTTTTTTTAAGGAGGACTCCTGGGCATGTAACCTGAAAACAAACAGTATATCATGCCACTAATCCCACAGATTAGTTCAACATGGCAATAATTCATAAATCTGCAGTCACAGTTTTACATTTAGATTACGTCTGGCATTAGTAGGAATATAATTAATAGTATAGCAAACTGCTCATGCTTTTGATTTAACTTTCAAAATACTTTTTTTTTAAACTTGCAACTTAAGTGAACATCTATTGGTAGGTGGCAGATATCTGATCCCAATTGGCATAAGTCAAAGACAAATATGTCCACAAAGGAAAGACATATTTGGCATACTTAAGTAAATAATCTCCTGTAAATCCAGTTGGTAATTTTTATTTGCTTTATAAATGTAGGTTTCCTACACATGCATTGTGGCACAATTTAGTCTGCACTTGAAATCAAAAGTTATACGTGTGTATGTAATAGCATAAACAAAACAATTCAAAGAGGTTACAACAAATATTTAACAGTGTCCAGATTGTAAAACAGATCCTGCAAAACATCAGGCTGTAAGGAGGATGGAGGAATGAATAGGTGGAAGAATAAACTAAACACATTTTCAGACTAATACTGTTAAAAAACACAACGGATAACTTGAATTAAAAAATTAAAATAAACCACACAACAAGTGATCTAATTATAAAGCACCATTGTGGAAACATTTAACTGTTAAAATTCACAAAAAATCTTATACACACACACAAAAACTTTCACGAAGCATTCAGTTATAGGTTTTTATAAACTCTTCCATGTCATGTCTTAAAATATTTGTGCGTAACACTGTTGAATTTTGTAAAACATGAACAGCACCGCGTGATTAAGAAAAATATAAAAGCATATCTTCTGCTTAGCTCCATCAACATTGTTGAGAAAACAGGATGTAAACTTGCTAGCTAGCTTACGTTCCTGAAGCTCTAGCAACAAGTCCGCTTTCGGGGATTTTGTGACGACGCATAAAGGACACACTTACTTTCCCAATGTCCAGATACACTGTACATCGGAGGGACTTGGGCTGTTTTTTGTGAGAGTTGACCATCTTCTCCGTCGCTACCATTCATCGGCTCCATCCAAAGTTCGTTGTCATAACAGCAACAGCCACAGAGCGGATGTGGGGTCACGTGACCACAAAGTAGCAAATCAGAACACTTTGTTGCTTTCTCTGAATGGGTCTCCCGGTGTAACAGCTGGGATTGGCACCGAATATCCTAATAATCAGTCATCTCTATGCGGTCTTATTAGGAAGTCTTGTATTTACCAACAATAAAGTAAAACTCGAACTAATACCAGCTTGCCTAACAAAACCGAGGAGGAAGTAAAACGATGACAAAAATGATCGTGCATCATACGTTTTGGATAGCTGCAAAAGTTCAATACCCTTTATTCATCTTTGCGAGTCAAACAGATAATTCTATTTAAAAGTCAGTGAATTGCTAAAGTGTTTATGTCCCTTGAAGTTCACATTTTGTCAATTAAATTTACAACCACAATCTTCAATGCATTTTTCTGGAGTGGAAGTGAGACAAAGTAGTGCACATTGGATGGAGGTGGAGGTGCATAATGTGGAGTTTGTTTATAAAACAATATTCCCGGCTTGTAACATCACAATCAACTGTTCAGTTCAACAAAAAATGGAGAGTATGGCACAACTGCAAGCCGTCTGAGATCCAGTAAAGCACTACATAAACCGAGAACACAGAAAATCTGTGAAGTGGAAAATCATGTCACTCATCTTTGTGACAAATTCCTCAAATTTCTTCTTTATGGAAAAGTGGCAAGAAGAAACTCATTGCTAAAGGAAAACAAAACAAAAAAAAAAGTCTCATTTGCAACACAAGCCATGCAGAGAGCACAGCAAACGGCTGGAAGAGGGTGTTTTTGTCAGATGTGATTAAAACATATGTTTCACACTTCACAATCATGTACTTGTACTAATGTTGTTCTTCCAACACAACCCTGGCTAAATACAGTGGAGTTTATGGTTGGAACAAGATGAGAGGCAAAAAACTTGAAATGGTGTTAATATTTTTCATCATTGAGACATATATGGCTCTAAGTGTTTTACAATGCATGCCGAAGGGTTCAGAATCATGAATATAGAGAACACATTCCTGTACATTGTTTCAGTCTACATTAATCATGGAACAACAGGCTCTACAGTTCTGCTACAAAACTACATCAAGCAGACCAGATGTATGAAGTGGTTAAATATTTAATGAATAATAAGAGTAACAAAAAACATAACACTGTCTGGGAAATAAATTAAACAAGTCAATCGTATTTTCTGTACAACATAAAGCTGCCAGATGAAGGCATTCAAATTAATTTAAATTAATAATCCTACCCCCCAAACACCTACACACACAGCTTTCATATCTATGTGTTTTATAGGAGGCACACATATACGGAAAGGTGGTTTGAATGTCAAGCATGTCACTGTTGTAGATTTTTTTATACAAGTCTTTGTGATCAGGGAAACAAGAGCTTTTGTGCCTGACGTTTACTCGTTGTTGTCTGCAAGTCTGTCTGTGTGTGTGTGTGTGTGTGCGTGTGTGTGTGTGTGTGTGTGTGTGTGTGTTTGGTTTTGTTCTGACAGTCCAGAAACAAAAACATGCGCTAGGCTAACTTGAGATTCATATGCGTGTTACGTGAAATGTGTGGTAAAATAGTTTGTGTTCGATTGGTAACTGGTCCCAGTGTTCTGGAGACCCTAAAAAAAATGTTTGGATTAAAAGGAAGGCGTTTTGGCAGGAGTCTGATTCTCCTGCCAAAATACTTTATATTCAAAATATGCTCAACCTATGTCTACTAGTGTGAGAAAATTTGGTCCTTCTCCTTTTTCCTGTCGCCTGATTCTCTGACAGGACAAGTGCTGCTCACAGTCTTGCTTTTGCCCACCTGGGAAATCCCCTCAGCGCTGCAGACAGAAACATATCGACAAAGTTGTGATATTTAATTCAGAATACAGCAAAACAAAACAAAACAAAAATTTGCAATAAAGTTTTACCAGTGCATAAGAGCAGGTCCGTAATCCTTGGTGAGGTTGTTAAGCTTGTAATAATCCAGGAAGGTTCGAGCCACATTCTTACCCAGCTTCATATCTAAGGATAGGGAGTTAAGGCTTATTCTGCTTCTGAAACTGAAGATTACACACATGATCAAATGGAAAATGTGGTGTAGAAGGCAATAAATAAATAACATAAAAAATCAAACAATAAGTTCTAAAATATCATACAAGGTAAAAAGTCTGTAGTTATGAACCCTCAAAGAACCTTGTCTTGACTAATTCAGCTGGCATCCCCTATCAAACAAAACCTTTTGCATATTGTAGTTGAGTGTTGCAATTTTTATCATTTGCAGCTCTCTCTTTGTTTCCCTGACTGCTCTTGGCAGGAGGCAGCAGTTTTACTTAAAATGCTTCACAGCAATACCTCCCGGAGACTTAACATCAGCTGGCAAACGTTTCAGAGAGAGAGAGAGAGAGAGAGAGAGAGAGAGAGAGAGAGAGAGAAAGAGAGAGAAACCCCTCTTTTATCCCCCAGAAAGAACAAAATGGCTGGCTTTAAACTGTACTCCACATGTGCTTTAGTTCAGAAGGACAAGTCAGAATGCTCTGTAAGAGGGGGCTCCAGGCCAATTCATCCCCTTACAGGCAGCTGCCATTT
The DNA here is from genome assembly GCF_051168715.1 of Poecilia mexicana. Classification (NCBI taxonomy): domain Eukaryota; kingdom Metazoa; phylum Chordata; class Actinopteri; order Cyprinodontiformes; family Poeciliidae; genus Poecilia; species Poecilia mexicana. The sequence goes on from NW_028263373.1 coordinate 12,417,339, forward strand.
ATTCACAGACTACTTCTAAAACGATTTTAAACTCATGTACTAAACCATCCAGACAGCGAGGCAAGAATGTTATGTATTGTAAAGAGTGCATGTAAATAGGTTTCAACTGTACACTAAAGAAAGGCAAGACTTTTCCTCTGGTTGGTATCAATCAATGTAAAGCTGGTCGTCTCATCAAGAAAGCAAGAAAAATGAAACTGGTCAAATCAAAAGGCTGCTGAGTTTAAGATTCACACAAAACGTCAGGAACGGAGCTATACGGCTTAGATTCAATGTATTATGTTGTACTTTCAAAAAAGTGTAAAATGCACCTAGTTTCTGTTGATTGGAGTTGTTAACCCTGCATGGACCTGTTTACTGCTACATGAAAGATGATGACCCCTGATTCAACCTTTGCTGGTAGCTAATATTTATTATACTAATGTAATCCTATTTTCTCATAGCAGAATATGAAGAGATCTTAGAACATTTTAATTCGTACAGTACAAAATGTCCCCATGGACATATAATTCATATCAAACATCCACAGAAAGGATTAAATGGTGAAATAACAAAATGATCAGATCCTATGAGGAAGGTCTAAAATGTACGTATTTTTGGCAAGGTGAAGAAAATGGGTGGTATGGGTGGATGTGTGACTTATTTTTTCACATCTCCTGAGAATCATTAGATCAGGGCAGAACATCATGAACCACAAGTACAAAAATAGCACACTAAAACCCACAGCCCCAATGTAATAAAAAAAAAAAAAAACTTCAAAAATGTATGAGTATTTAAGATATTATACATTTTTTTTAGATCAATGATGCATGCTTCACAGGCATAAATCTTCTGACACGAGCAGCATGAATATGAAACAGGCTCAAAAACACGGCATTTGTCCTTGCCAACAAACCTGGGGATCAGTAATAAACAACTTAAGACAAGCACCTGGAGAAATGAGTAGTGCAAACGTTCAGGCTGCAACACACGGCTGAAATAAGTTGGGCTAAACTGACTGCATTTCACTCACATCAGACAAATGTATGATGCTGGTATGAATCAGACAAAGCAATTACTTACAAACTGAGGCCTAATTTAAATTCAGAGGTGAGTGCACACATCATCTCAGCTGTCCCTTACTACATTAGGGACCCCATCAATAACTTGAATGCTTTTATAAAACAGCCGAGTGTCTATGAGTGCTTTTGCCAAGCCTGGGATTATTAGGACAGCAAGGCAAGTAATGATGCCAGTCAGTTTCAGATAATGAAGAAACAGAAGAACACTGAATGCCAACAATGTTCCCAATCATCAAGAGTGAGGACACGGCGGATACGAATAAATAAGAACATTGCCACTACATGGAATAAATTTTATTGAGTTGCTGAAGTAAGTGCAGTAGGAAAAACACATTAGTACAAGCTGCCAGTCTGTCTCAATACATCTCATCCACCCTTTTCAATCATCTCCAATCCATATGTAATGTTCAAATGGATCCAGACACAGGACGAGGGGTTTTCCTAATCTTGTGCCATTGATGTTTGGCTGTTCCCATTCTTCATCCGTCTGGAGGATGATGAAGCAGCAGAGTGTCAAAATCTTTCTTTCTCCTGGCCATCACCTTGTTGATACTCAGATCTGGTCTGTTGTCTGAGAAACTATCCATCTGTCTCATCTGTGTGACTAAAACAAAAGCAAAACCAAAAATGACCCCCCCCCCCCTCCCTTAAATAGTTGTTTTAACTAGTTATTTGCATTAAACTCGTGGTTCTAACTGGCAGTCAAAGGAAAACGCTTTTCCTCAAAGAGCCTCATAAAACACATACACACAGCTAACTTGGTAAATTAGAACTGTGAAAGAGCAAGCAATCCCCTCTGTGGTTAGTCTGTCACCTTTTGGCCTTTGTATGTTCACAAGTCAGCACTGGACATCATTCTTTACACCACAGGCTGATGGCATTACTCCCCACATGACTCCAGACTCCAGTTTATTCACCATCTGGCTGTCTGGGAGCATTTCATTAAGTGAAACCTGCACTGTTTGCATGCGTGTGTGTGTGTGTGTGTGTGTGTGGACCTCATACTTTGACTAGTTATTCACCGGCAGTAATTTTTTTTTACCCTTTTTGGGATTCCAGCTCTACATAACGCCACATTTCTATCATAGACCATTCTTCACACAACCACCTGAAAGGACCAAGTGAGAGATGCTGAAAATGGTGAACCCAAACAGAGCAGCAGAACCAGCAGGAATTCCCATGCAAGAACATGCTCTGTTTTCCCTGACACCACTATTCCTTCCTACTGTATGTAAAATCTACCACCATTATCCCTACGCCCCAAAAGCTTGTGATCTAAAGGAATAATGACAAATACAGCTGACACTGGTTGTTTTGAAGTGCTTTGAGAAACTCATAGCACAGCATGTTAAAATCTATCTGCTAACGCCTGACTCCAGAGCCAACCAATCCACAGTAGAGGGAGGACATCACTTCTTCACTCTGGACTGGAGAAAGTCGGCACTTTAGTCAGGATGTTTTTCTATTGATTATAGTCATATTTATGACAACCAAAAGGCGTACAAAAGGAAGGATAGAAAGACAAGGAAGGAAAGATGGACAGACAAGATAGACTTCCAGACTGTGTAGGAACCCGAGTGAATGGAAGATTTTCCCCAACTGCCCCAAAAGAGCTTCTCCATTATTACATTTAACAGTTCTTTCATGCAGGGCTGTGTGCTACGTTCCCTCTCCTATCCTTTATGAAGCCATAACTATCCCCTGACCCACTACTCATACACTATCAAATAATCTACAGATGAGACAACACAACACAACGGTGGTTGGTCTGACTTCAAGTTGACACAAGCAAGCACACAGAGAAGAAACACTGTCAATATGCGGCAAAATCAACATCCTGGCGTTGACTATCGGAAAAACCAAGAAAATAGTGCTGGAGCTCCAGATGCCTTAGAAGAGAGACCACTGAAGCAGTGGAGAGGTTCAACAAAAAAGAAAGAAACTTGAAACATCAACAGCGTAAACAAGAACTGGCACAGTGTGGTATGCTAGCATGAAGACTTTCTATGGGGCCACAAAGACCAGAAACAATCACTGGCTGCCCCCTTTTTGTCTGCAATAGATACAGAAATGATAGCTCCAACTTGAGAAAACCTCAACAAAACCAGAAGCATCATAACACTACCACCCTCTGGGAGGCACTACAGGAGTTTGAGAAGCAGGTTTCCATCACACTTTATGTTTTTTCTTTAAATGCTTCCTGGAGTTTCAACCTCAATTTGTACTATTGGGCCATGTTTGTTTTTGATGTGGGGCAACCTGAGGGCTCAAGATCACTGCAATCATTCCCTTAATTGATTATTAGTTTTACATGTGTGAACGAAGATTTCCCTGGGTTCTCTAAATAATTTACTAAGATTACACACCTTGGATGATGAAACTGTTTGTAATTTCACTCGCAGACATGTTATTTTTAAAGTGTTCCATTTTTTATAGACCATCTTTACATGAGCTCCAGATAAATTGAAGTCTGCATGCTTTGAAAACAAAAGTGCTTTCTTTTTGCTTTTCAGCTTTTTTAAAATAGTCCAAGAAAAACAATGTCTAATTTGAACTCTGACGCTTAAGTATCTGCAAAAGAAAACCAGCTTTCATGCTAAACCCTTCTTCCATCCTTGATGTCTCCACTGTGACCTCTGGAAAGTTTTTTGATGCTTTCCACAGCTTTCTCTCATCAGCAGAGTTTGCTGCCAGTCCTGGGTTCCTCAGCCAGGCACTCTCAGCGACAAAAATATCTCCCGGACCCCACCGCGCGCAGATGGCCTCTCAGCTTGCCTCGTCACGACTCACCGTCTATTACAGGAGGTTTTGTGATGGACGGTCAGCTTCTGAAGGAGAACTTCTTCCGCTGGGTATGTGGTCGGAGACACGGAGGATGCCCTGACTGCAGCTTGGCTTGGTGCCGAGGGAAACCGTGGGTTCTGGAACGAGGCCATCGATGCAGGAGGAAGTTATGTGTTTGGGAGCCAGGAAAGCTGTAGCTAGGATTACAATGTTGGGTGGCATGGAGATACTTAAAATAGCTACAGTGATTTGAAAAAAAAAAAAAAAAAAAAAAGTATTTGCACCCTTATAGATTTCAACTATTCTTTTTTAACCACACTTGAATATTTCAGATAAAAAAATAATATCAGAGATAACACAAACAATTATTATTACATTTATTAAGCGATAAAATCTATCCTAACCAACCTGACCCTATAAAATTTAATTGCCTCTTGCACCTAATAACTGCTTGTGGCGGAAAGAACTGCTGCCAAGCATTTGTGATCACTGGCAATGAGACTTTTCCTGCATAATGACTCAATTGTGGCCCGCTCTTCTTTCCAGAAAAGTTTTAATGCAGCTACCTTGAAGGATTTTGCATGCCCAAAGTCATGCTCCAGTGTCTAAATCTGATTTAAAGCCAGACTTGGGCCGAGTCGCTCCAAAACCTGTATTTACTCTTTTACCTTTTGGACCTGCTGGAGAGCTTTGGATTATTGTCCTGCTGCTTAACCCAATCACTCCTGGTTAAGGCACCGAGGGATGGCCAACATCCTCCTTTTGGATCTTCTGGTAAAGCAGAAGTTGTGTTTGCATTAATTGTGGTGAGTTGCCCTGGAGCTTAAGCTGCGGACAGTCTCAGACCGTCACACTACCCTCAGAAATCGCTTCATTCTTGGAGTTTCTTTGAACTGAGGCAAATGACTGATATCTTGTCGCCTGCTTCATTTTGTTACAGCTATGATTAGATGATCGACCAATTCTAGACGTCTACCAGCAATTAGGCTTGCGTGTGGCTGGTCAGAGAAACGGAAAATGCGGCTCATCCAAGTTTACTGATTACTTAAAAAGAGTATATTTTCTCACCGAGCCATGCCGGTCTGGATAACTTATAACCTTAAGAGATTATAAAAGAAATCCTTAATTGAAAATAGATTTTTTTTTTCTTTACTCGGGTTATCATTGCTTGATATGAACATTTGTCTCAGGAGCTGAAACATTTCAGTGTGATGATGCTAGATACACACTTTGACATTTCCTAATAATATTGTTTAAATTGTGTAATAAACTGTTATTATCAGTATTATCATTAGTCACTGTTGGGGAGGTCAAAGGGGGCCGGCGTGCAGTGCATCAGCATCTTTCTAGCCTTTCACTGAAATGTATTCTTTGTACACAATAATGGTCTTGTCTAATCAATCACAGGTCATTGTCATGGCTCAAGGGCGTGCCAGGTTAGACGCTGATGAGATTACGGGGCATGTGAGACAAAGGAGACGGGGGTGGGACATGCCTTGTTTACTGCAGCTGTTTGCTGTCAGCAACACATTAAGCTTCTTTCATTCCTCGCTGCCCGTCCTCCCAGACAGTGAGACAACGTGACGAAGAGACAACAAGTCCCCTAGTGGTGAAATTAACAGGTCACGTTGAAAAGGCTGTCTAGATTGGATGGGAGTTAACAAGGAGACAAGCAAGAGGACATTCGAGCCATCAATATGGGCGACTGGCAGGTCTTGTCAGTGCACTGACACGTAAAGAGCTAATTATCAATGCTAATTACAAGGATAGTCAACAACAGCAATACAGAAAGGGACATTTTTGTCCCCAACAGCAAATCAACGGAGTGAAAGACCTCACGTCCGGAGGCCCAAGAGGACAAAACAGAGCCGATTTTAATCCCTGATAGAACGGACTGTCCCTGTTAGCTATACAAGCTGTCTGACTTAAATAAGGAGCGTAGGAAAGGTGAGCAGGCCTTTTGTTCTTTTAAAAAGTAAATTAATAAGTAACGTGAAGTCACACAGTTATATGTTTATGTTCTTTTTCTGACTGCCTTGCATCTGTCCTTTAGATATGGGGATGTTCAAGTTAAGTGAACAACAGTAAACAGAGGAACATAAGTACAGTTAACTCAAAATCTAGCAGTAATCCCTCTCAGAAAGAGTTTGCAATATTATTACTTTTTCAAATTGCTCTTCAGGAATGTCAGTACAGATTATTTCAAGGTTGCTTCAGTTCATAAAGGTTTGCAAACATTTGGTCTGCATAGCTCCTAAACGGTCAACCAGGCTGAGGTCTGGACTTCATCTAGGCCACTGCAACACACTGATTCTCTTCTTTTTCAGCCATCTTGTTGTAGATTTGCTTCTGTTTTGAGGATTTATTGGATTGAAACTCTCTGTAGTTTGTGTTTATCTATAGTCTTTCCTCTCATTTGAACATGTATGTTTTAAAACAAAGGACAGAATAAAATTTGAGAATACAAAGGAACGTTTTCTCTACATTTTGTCTTTGCTATACCAACAGTTTAATTTGTTTTAAAGGCATCGCATAATCTATGTCACTTCTCTTAGATGATTAATTGGCCATCAGTGTAATGTAATACCAGGTGAGCTAATTTATCTACTTTAAGTGACTGCATTTATGTTCATTCCCAACATTAATCTATTCAAAGACAAGACTTAACTAAACTTTATGTAAATGCAAACATATTTCAATTCTGTCGTATTATATTCAATTAGTAAATATATTTTTCCTTCTGCTTTAAATTATTTTTAGCAGCTAGCTAAATTAAACTCATCTCTGAAACTGTAGTTTTTCCTTCTCCTAAGGCTTTTCTAAACTTTTTCCGACTCCCCAAGAACGGCGGACTTATCAGTACGTCCAGAAACAACATTCGTGGATTTGGACATGTCAGTTTTTACATTTTTGGGACAACTCATGTGAGGACACCTGTTCATCTGAGCATGGCGGCAATATTTGTGCAATCAACTGTGTGCATAGATGTGTGTCTCTGTGTGCGTTTGCTTGCATATGTGAGCACCTATCCATTTGTGCATATCTGTGTGATGCGATGTGCATGATGGGTGGTAGTGAAGCATATTTGCCTCCCAGCTATATCATTTGCATACTTGTCACAGCCTGTGCGTTGGGTGTCAGGTTCAATGATGCATGCTGTTTTTCCACCGGTGGCGCTGGCATTCATAGAGTCCCACTGTTATGGCGACGCGCACATCAAGTGTTGCCTCGACGGCCGACAGTCCGACATCACACACATGCAGGGAGCTGACGCAGCCATCAATTTGTGACGTCACTCAGAGCTGGTGAGCAGCCCGACAATGCTCTGCTTGATTAGGCTGCGTGTGACCGCCTCTGATGAAAATCTGCAAGTTTGCTGAATTGGAAAGGCAGAGAAGTGAGTTGTCCTTCAGTGGTGAAAATCTGAGCAAGGTGAAAATGCTCAGCAAAAACGCTGCAGCAAAAACAAGAAACGTCCTCGAAAGTGCTTCAAAGTTTCTCCAAAGGAACTAAACAAAACGTGAATGCAAGGAAGCGATAAGTGGGCTCTGTTATCATAAATAAAAACACATCTACTGTATCCTCACATGTAAATGCACTCGGGCACAGAGAAGACACCAAGCTGTGATTTGAACAAGATCCCAGATTTCTTCAACCTTGATGTGCTCTACACTCATATTCAAACTTTGCAGTTTGGGCAGCAGAAACCTGGGCTGCTGTACTATAAATAACTTGGGAAAAAAAACTTCGGTGTCTCACACAAATATTCATATCACAAACATTTTTTTTTTACATTTTGTCACATTAGAAGATAAAATCTTATTTCAAGGTAGTTCAGCTCAAAGGTACAGACACGTTTGTGTGAAATAAAATGGCGGTGAAATAAATTGGATATACGTTTTTTGAAAATTTTGAAAAAATCTTGAGTCAGTTCTTTGTCAAACCACCATCCTTGCAGCCACATGTCTTTATACGCATCACTCTACCAGCTCTACATCTAGGAGGTTGCATTCATTCCCATATTTTTGTGGGGACAGTCTCTGTCTGTGACGAAATTTAAGATCTTGCAACATGTTCTTTGTTGGATTTAGGTCTGGACTTTGATTAGGCGATTCTAACAAGTGAATAACCTTTGAGCTAAACAATTTCTCGGTAGCTCTGGCTCTGAACTCAAAGATTTCACATTAGTTGACTGTGAACTTCCGAGTTCATTGTAACCTCTAGCAGGTTTTCTTCTCCACCTCATAATGCTGCCAGTGCCAGTCTTACGGTCGATACCGTAGCTGATGCAGATATATTGTGCATTCCTAGTAAAAATAGTTGAAATCCATGTATAATTTTCCTTCCACATCATAATTTTCTGTTACATTGTGCATAACTAAATCCTATTAAAACACATTTATGGTGTTTGCTTCTACAATGACAAAGTGTGAAAAATTAAAAGGGTATAAATAGACGCGTAGCCCTCTTTAGGACTTATTGTCGGAGCGTACTGACAACCGGTTGCAATGGGAAACAAACAAACATGGTTCTTAAATGATTAGAGGACGATAAAAAGTCATACACACAAGAGAGGCTATCCCCGCTGTTTTAGAGGAGCATTCTCAGCTTGACTAGATGATATAATGAGCCGTTATGTTGTGGCTGATGGGATGAGAGAGGACAGGACGTTATAGAGGAGAAAAAGACTGCAGCAGAGGAGACATCAAAAACAAACACTCGCATCGCAGCCACTAAAAGTGTATCACACGTTTTCTCGAGCAAATTCAAACTGTGACAAAAAGTGTCAGCTGTTCGAAAGGTTAAGTTTTCAATTTCGGCGGATGCAAGTCACCGTGGTGAGGAAGGACGGACAGGAAAGATGAAAAGGTGAGGAAGGACACTTGGAAGGTGGCTCCGGTTATGGGCCAAAGGTTTTTATTTGTCGTGAATTAGTTTGGAGGTGTGTGTTGGTGTGAGATGAGGAAAAGAGGAAAGAGGGGCAGGTAGAGGGTGGGGGAGATGCTAAAGGTCTCTGTTGATGATTTACATGCTCCATCAAGCAAACTACTGGGGCGTAAAAAGTGACATGGTCTGTTCCTTCAACCTGCCTGACCCCAATCTCCACTGCAGATCAGGTCCCCCTGCCGCCTGCCCAGCCTCCGGAGCTCCTCCTCCTCCTCCTCCTCCTCCTCAGAAACGTCCGCTCTTGCAGCCCAGCAAACACAGACACACTCCCAGACAGGTACGCCACCACGCAAAACTGTTCCCAGCCCTTTTTGTTGTCACTTTACAACCACGCACATCAATGTACTTTATGTGATTTTATGTGAAAGCCCAACATAAATGAGGCTAAAACTGTGAAAAACTTAAGTCGGAAGAAAATAGTTCAGTTTTTGTCGTATTTGAAAGGTTTCCTGGGTCCCACTCATGAATGGCAGCAGCTGGTATAGATCTAGTAGATTTGTTGATAGATATTCCCACCTGAGCTATGGATCTCTGGAGCTAATCCTGAGCTACCATGGATATCTTGTTTGCGTCTCGGTTGCAAAGCTTCAGATATTGATTCACAACCTCACCCTGTTTTAAACTCCTCTATCCCGCGATTGTCTGTTGTGTTCCTTGATCGTCACGATGCTGATTGTTCACTGATGTTCAAACAAAAAGTTCATGTTTCACACAACAGCTAAGGTTAAATTAGTACAGGTGTACTTACCTAATTACCTCTGAAAGCAGCTGTTAGGATTTTATTTACATATAAGAGGACTGAATATCCATCGCACACTTCTGGGTTTCTTTGTAAACAAATTTGAAAACCATGTATCAGTTCCCTTTCACTTCAAAACTAAACAGCTATTGATTTATTACTTAAAAAAATGTGAAGGAGTGTACTTTCCTTTCATTTCTCCATCAAAGTTTTCATTTTGTGTACCGTAAACCACCAATAGCATGTTTCTGTAAAAGTGTTGGGGATACTATCCCACCATGGTGTAAAAAAAAAAAAAAAAAAGTTATTCCTGTAAGGTATTCATTGTTGTCCTCTCTTCTCAACTTTCACTCAGACGTAAGTAAAAGTTTTACTGAAATCAAATCTTTAATCAGCTGATCACACATTGAATGTTCATTCTTAGTTGTTTTTTTTTTGGGTACTGATGTTTTTTCATTCCCTTATTTAGTTAAAAACTAAAATATATTAGTGAGACAACTATTGAAATGATTATTGATTGTATTGGTAGTCAGAACCAATATAATCATTCACTTTTTAATTGAAGCCTCAGACTAACTATGATATTTCTCTCTTTCCTTTTTATGCAGTATGCGATTAGGGCTCCCTGACAAAGAACTTAAAAAGTTTTGAGAATCATAAGAAAAGCAAGTTAGTAATGAGAATCATTAAGTTAAAAATATGTAAACATAAACGCCAAATATTTAGATTTCATTGCTCCTCTATACTCCTATCAATGCATAGAGAAATAATATGTTGACCATAAATAAAATTTGTTAATCTGATAACTTTTATAAGCCAGCGAAAAGCAGACTGCCTGATTTTGAACATTGCTTCTTTCTCCTCCTACAGAACACATTTTATTGAAACAATAATGACTAAAACTACTCTTTCAAAGCATTTTGCTGATCCATATGTTCAATGGATCTTTGTATTGCTTTCTACTTGTGTGCTAATTAATCGCACCGATCATCTTCACTGAAGAAGACCTCCGGTACTTGGCACTAGAGGGCACTAGGGCTGCGCTAATGCTAAGCTGCCCCTCCACCTGCAATGCAAGTGCATGAGAGCACATACTCTTCATAAGTAGGACCCTTGTCGCTTTCAAAATCTCTCCCCCATTCTTCTCGATCACTCTATCGGTAGGATCGCACCACTATCGGCCTGCTCTCAGGAGGCCCTCGCCTCTGAGAAGGTCAGATGAAGGAAAACTTCCTTCCTATCTGGCTCCATTAAGGCACCTGTGACCTTCGGCTCCAGTGCTAAAAAATCCATGCGTGTTTGTGCGTGAGGACTTGAAGCTGATGGGAGTGTTGTTTGTTTGACTGTTTATTCCAGTGACAGCTTCAGCCGTGCACACACGCAGCGCTACACATGCCGAAACAAGCGCTTCTCTCTTTTTTTTTCCTTTTTTGTAAATGAAATCAGTAGATGCAGATATCATCCGCGTTCTGTCACTGCACATCTGTCGCAACAAAAGGCAACAAAAGAGCAACTTGCTTCTCGAGCAAGTACAAACGACTTGTCATGCGGAGCCACAAACGCGTGCTCCCACTCCCAATTAAAACATTAAAATAATGATTCCAGCGTCTTGATTATTGCCAGAGTGTGTGTCAGATGAGAAGAGAGAACAAATAGCGTCAGACGGTTGTTGCTGCACGCTGCATTTTGAGCCTCACGGATCACGTACGAAGGATACAAATCTCCTCAGAGTATGGAACGGCGGCGGTGCCGACAGATGTCATGTAGCCGTAGAAGGACACCTCCAGAGTGTAGCAGTACGAAGTATCATCAAGAAGACCGCCGAGGAAGCGCCTACCGGTACCGGCCTTCACCTTGTCCCGGTTAAATGAAGTGTTTGACTGAAAAAACAACAAAGAATAAGAAATAAAATGCAGGTGAGGTAAATAGAAAACCTCTTTAGAATAGGGGTGTAGTACTTCTACAAGCGAACACCCTCCTCAATCTGTGAAGTTAACTAATATTTATAGTTACAAAATCAAAAGTCTCCTCTTTAAAACATTTGGTGTGAGACCTGAAAAACTGATTACTTCACAGTCAAAAAAGGCAGAAAAGGACATGTTGGATTAGTTTTTATTTTGGACAAATATGGTTAAAAAAAAAATCATGAATTTTTCTCCCAAAGTTTTACTGTTAGTCCATTTTATCCAAATTACAGATGCTGAAGTGTCACCTATACACGTGCATAACATTTTAACACAGTCTCATTCATCTCCTACCTTCCAAGTACAAGTGTAAAGCAATATAATTTGAAAGGCAAGGTGCACAAAGAGTACACAATTACCATAAAACATAATTTACAGCCTTATAGCCATAAAACTGAGTAAGAAGAGTAATAGTGGATGCTAACTATATTACAGCAGGAGTCACACAGGCAAGTCAGTGAGACGGTTGCTATTTCTGTAAGAACTGCTAATTAAGCACACATTTATTGGCACCTCTGCTAAAAATGTGTAAAAAGCCTTAAAATTAATTAATCTTTTATTCCAAGATGCACAACTTCACACTGAATTTTTTAGAAAATCCCTAGTTTAAACTGACATTTATTCAGTGAAGAAAAAGTGAAAAAAATAAAATAAATAATAAAAGGAATATAAAAAGTAATTGTTTTTAGCAAATTCAACAGTAGCAAAGGTGGGATTTAAGTTAAAGTAGGAACTTTAAATTGGTAGTACATGACTTTATTTTTACCTGAGGAATGACACAGAGTCACTGTCCACAAGGCTGCAAGAGGACTAATATTTAGTTTGCCACCACACATAGTGAGGAGGATCGTGAAGGAGATCTCCAAAGATTAATGATGGTCGTAGTGTTTCTGTCTGCACTACGAACGCTGCATGGCGGAGGCTCTGTGTGCTGTGAGCCTGTTTCGCTACTAAAGCGCAAGAAGACCTTGTTTGATTGTTTGGGTTGATGAATTGTTTGAGATATCAGGACATTTTACATAAGAATCTACTGAACTCTGCTGGAAAACTGAAAATGAGTCCTCAGTAGGGTGTTTCAGTCAGGTGTTGATCCAAAGCATATTGTCAAATCAACAAAGACCAGACACAAAAGAAAGTCTTTAAGGTCATCACAGTCTTCAGAGCTGAATGTAAATTGAGTATTTACAATTTTATTTAAGATTACTTTATTAGGACATCAGTCTAGTGCAATTTATTGTTTAGCATTATTCCTGAATGCAATAAAATGTTTAGTCTATTTCTCTTTTGCAATATGCCAAACTACTGAACTCCACAGTCTTTGTAAGCTTGGTGTTTTTACCCAGTCGTCTGTCACTTTGTTGTTGGTTTTCACTGTCGCCTCTTTCATCTGCATTGTTTTTCAGCAAACGGCGCTCTAAAAAGCAACCTAATGCCACCTGCCAGTCATCAAACAGCCAATTTAGCATGCAGTTTGCAAACACATGGGTACATTTAGCAGGTAATGAGCCATATATGCATATCTAAGGATTCAAGGAAGACCAAGAATGCTGCTCAGAGTCTGCAGGATGTTTTATTAGGTAAGTGTTTGCTAACAAGTTTGCAGGAATGTATTGTGTCAGAAAGGGAACAAAATATTTAAATTATAGACAGCAAAGTATCTGTGGAAGAGGGAAGTTGGGAAAGTCCAGATGGGTGTAATAAACTCACTGAACGCTTAGGAAGAAGTGATTACTGGATCGATGGACAATCATGCTCTATTTGTTCATATAATCACAGATGACATGTCTGTAACAGACCTTTATAGGAAGAACATTGTTATAAACTCAGTTTAATGTGCCAACTTTATGCATTGAAGATACATAAAAGTGGATGCAGCTGCTGTCTTTGAAAAGTAAAGTCGACAGAAATGGCCATAAACCTGAATATTACAGACAGCTGTTATACTCTGGCTCCACGAAATCTCTTAATCCAATCGGATCTTTTAAAATACTATATTATAAATAAAATGTTCAGCGTCATGGGGATATTAGGTAGCTTCATTTCCTGTGATCACTCTGCTCTTCTCCTGAAAATGATCTTATTTTCACATCTCAAAGACCAAGTTCTGCTTGTTCAATCAATGTCCAAAAAGTGTACTTGGACTTGCTTTGTTTAAATAAACAGATTGCGTTAACTCGGTGTGCTAAGTGATTTTTGGAATTGTTTATTATGTGGAAATAGTGGATAAACATCTCAAATCATCAGTCAGGAATTTAAAGCCTGGGCACAAATTGATCCCTCAAACGGACAATGACTAATCATTCCAGCTAATTCGTTACAAAGTGGCTTAAGGACAACACAGTCAATATTTCACAGCGGCCGTCACAAAGCCCTATCTCAGTCGGTTTGGAAGCAGGGCGTTCCACAAAACAATATGTGATATTCCTACAGCATTTCAAACACAGAAAACCTACAGACACTGTCAAAAATATTTATTTGTCAGACTGTATTGGCTCGACGCAAAGCAAAGAAATATAACAGCTATGATAAGTATTGACAGGCATGTCTCATTAGTAAAAATGTGTTTATGTCCTGGGATTTCTCTCTCGGAGCAGCTTGCAAAAGGGAGTTCTTTTCAGCATATTTACACAATGTCATTACAAACCCTGGCTGTAAATGGGCAAAGTGTGGGAGAAAAATCTATTTCAGCTCTGAGCGTGTCAGCTATAACACACAATTTGACGCCGTCTGGGGAGGAGTGTGGAAAAACTTTCCATTCACTGTGAATTCACAGCAGCCAGAGTGGACTTGCTGAAATGCAGACTCGCTGGCCACCGGTGGGAGTTTGCCGTGATTGTGTTGTGCTGCTGCTGCTGCTGCTGCATAGGGCTGGGCTTTAAGGTAGTGCTGAATGGGCATGGGGACAATGGTGCAGGCAGGGAGATGACCCCTGGGCCAGCTGTCACACAAGGCATCCTGGGTACAGAAAGACCTTCTCTCGAAACGGAGCTTTGCTCGCTGTGCGTAACAAACCCCGCCGTACAGACACGGATAATAAGCAAAGTTTTCTTTATTGCATCGACAAACTGGGACGTCTAAAGATCAGTTTGTGTTAAATATTCAAGTTGCTCCGTTATTAAATGTCAACATCACTAAGCAAAGGAAGCTCAGCAGAAGGAAGCAGGAGATGCATCCTTCTTTAAAAAGGGGGTCTGTATGTGAAACTGGGAGATTTCTACAATTCTTCATCCATATAAACCAAGATTCTGGACAGCGTAACCAACCTGGTCCACTTCTACAGTCAAACACTGCAGTTTCACCTTCTACTTTCCTGCACAGAAAACTGGGAGAGTGTTTAAGTCCTTTAGAGTTTTTGACATTCATAGATTTTTTTTTCTAATCTGAATACAGACCGTTCTTTGAAAGGACAAAATGACAAAGGTGTTGGAGTGTTTTGTTAATTAATTAAAAACCCAAGGAGTGAAGTATTCGATTAACATAAGTGTCCACAGTCTTTGTTATGACATTCGCAATTAGGTGGTGGAGCATCCCACAGCTAGGAGAGATCCTTGAGAGGCTTCTATGCCGTGATTGGAGTCTACCTGAACTTAACTGAATTAATTGGATGTAATCAGGGAAGGTCTGCAGAAGGTCTCACAGTTGATGGTGTTTGTCTTTATAAAAACCAAGTTATGAGGTCAGGACAAAAAAACCCACAAGCCTGTGAGACGGAATTGTGTCGACATTTGGATCTTGTAAACGACATAAGAACGTTGATGAAACATTTAAGTTCTGTCTAAAGTTAAGCAGCACAGTGAATGGAAGTAGCTGGAAGTCTCATCTTTGTACACATCGTCAATCATACTTGACTCTTCAAGGTTTAACTGCGCTAGATGTAATCTATCTGTAAATACATAATTCTGACAGCCGGTTTTTAGAAAACACTTTCTTTTCTTCAAGAACTGTTACAGGAAGAAGTTTGCATCTTCGAAGAACGATTTTAATGCAGAGCAATGCTCCATTGCACACATCTAAGTATTCCTATGATCAGTTCTCTCATTTCACTCTTTATAGGTAAATGTTTGAGTGAAATGAACATTGTTCTTTTATTCTATGAACTATTGACAACATGTCTCCGAAATTCCAAGCAAAAGTTTAGTATTTATTTACCGAAAATGAGAAATGGTCAAAATAACAAAAGAGCTGCAGAGCTTTCAGGCCTCACATAATGCAAAGAAAACAAGTTAATGTTCATTTAGAAACAGCATTACTAATGTTTTAACTCAGGAAGAGTTCACAAATCAAGATTTGGTGGAACAACCAGGAGGTTTTCAGTGGGGTTCAGTGCAGCGGTCTCTTAATTGTTTCCCAAGCTGTACGCATATATTTGCATTTATTGTTATTTTCACATGGTTTTTCAGCCATCCCACTTCTGTTCTGGGATCAAAGCGAACATCTTGACTTATGACCTTTTCATTTATCCTCTTCAGTAAATGAACTTCCCGTTTGGATGTCTGCAGGTTTAAGAAATGCTTTTATCATCTGTATGGGGGAGTTTTCTAATCTAACACTGTTGAAGCATAATGTTTTCTTCTCATCAACACCTACCTTGGATGCATGCAGCTACACTTCAAAGACAGTCAGTCCAAACTATGCTCCCAAGTGTCTGCCACTTAGAGTGCAACAGTTCAGTGCCTCTCCGAACACCACTTCACCAGGACTTGCTGAGATAAGACTATTTCACGCTGTTAAGCAAAGTAGTAGAAATTCTGGGTTCTGAGTCCTCACTCTGGTGTCTGTGTGTCTCTGTGTTAGTCTGACTTACAAAGGAGAAGTCCGGCGCATTTTGGCACAGCAGTCGGGGGAAGACGGCCTGTCTATGAACACGTTCCTCGTCCTCAAACACATTTCCATACATGAAGCCATTTAGCATGGTGGAGTGGGAATGGACGTCGATGTAGAACTCCAAGCTAACGCTCTAATGGAGAAAAAGACAAAAGAGCAGAGGGTTAGTTGGAACAGTTTTCTATCAACGAGCAATGGCCCACAACAGATTCTTTCCCCTGGGAAAGACTTTGACCCGTGGGGCAGCTATGACCACTCTGGACACTGTGGACTGAGATTAGAGCCCTACCTGAAAGGAGCTAGCCACCCAGTCATAACTTCAATCATGCTGTCCTTCTGAAGGGCAAACCGTAAATAAGTACATGGCTTGGAGAGGTGAGAGCAAAATGGTACAAACACAAACACACATCTGGACACCCAAGATTCATGACATCCACCAAAGTCATTTATTAGTTAATCCTGAACTCATTTTCAACTGTAAACTCTGCACAAATGGATTTGGTGAGATCTAACAACCAATTCAAACGCTAACTCAAAAGAGAACTTAAAAAAAAAACCCCAAAAAAAACACATGAGCAACAAGTATCCAACCTACACTGATATAAAAATGAAATGGTTTAGGTTTTTCAGATCTAATTAAAAAAGGCTCATATATTTTTCTGTCACCTGTTGAAATCAAACTAAAGATCCAGCATAAATGTCAGTGTTACACATGTTTCATTTGAGATTTCTGCCTTACGTTTTTTACAGTTAGCATTTTTGAGCTATTTTTATTATTATTATTGTAGAAATTACAGAAAGGGAAAGAACACAAATTATCAACTTAAGTTTAATGGCCAGAGAAGAAATGTCCTAAATATTTGTGGGAGCAGAAATCACTCAGCAGGAGGACAAAAATGATCTTGCTATGGGGTTTCAGCCAAACCAAACCTTAACTCTTCAGTAAGCCTAATTTAAATAAAAAACAGGCACATCGTGGAGTTAAAACGGATGATTTATTCATTTAGTCCCTAAACACAGCCCTGATTAAGGTGCTGATTTTATTACCATTTCTGTTATCGTATGTTTGTTTTTGTCCTCCCGTTTGTTTTGTTGAACATCTCATCATTTGTTGTGCAATTTTCAATTTGTACATCTGCGATAATCCATTGTATTTCACTTTATAATTGCTTAAAACTTAGTCGGTAAAAGTTCTTGTATCTGCTAAAAGTACTTGCCTCTTTAGAGACTTGAGTTTTTACTTTTTTGTTGCACTTAAATGTTTCAGATCAACCAAAATATAAACAAACAAACAAACAAACAAACAAACAAACAAGAAAGGCACAATAAATGCAAAACGTGGTTTTCCAGAAAGGATTTTGTTAATTAATGGCTGCCTGCCTCAACCCGTGTGACAGCATCATGTTGTAATCTTTGCAAACTATGGCTTTACCTAAAGGACACAAATGACAGATAAATCCAACAAGGGCTGCTAAACTTTATTTAATATTAATCAGATTATCTACAGTTTATTTTAGGTGCTTACCAAAGAAAATACAATAGTACAATTAAATCATAACGTGCTTCAAGTATCAAATTAAGGGTGTGCACACTTAAACAACCAGGTTGTTGAAGCATTTAATTTAATTTATTTCCTTACAATGGGTTTACTTGCCTTCTAGATAAATACACAATATAAATGCCATTAAGTATGAAAAAAGGTGTTTAAAAAATGTATCATGATCTCATTTAATTAAATCATAAAAAAACTCGCATTTTAATAGGGGTGTGGACACTTTCAAGAGCCTTTGTGTGCCTCAAAATTAGATAAACCTCTTCAGTCAACATTTGCTTTTTATGTAAATAATTTAATAAAGTGTATTGTCTGAAACTACACCAGGATGGGAGAGGGTTAACAACAGAGAGAGCTAATTAAATAAAATGTCAGGTTAGATGGTGCTTTAACAATCCAGAAGAAATTATGGGTCTGTTGCTCGATCACAGATACGTAACCACCCATAAAAGCACAAAAATGTGTCTGCCTTAGAAGGCCTGAGATCTAAAATAGAGAGTTAAACATTAACCTTTCTCCATCCCAGGTTCGACTTGGCCACCGTGTTGAACACACACTATAAATGACTGTTTACTCCTGGTCCAATATCCCTTAACCTCAATCGCAAAATCAAATGAAGGAAGCAAGTCAAGGTTAGTAAAATTGATGTGTTAAATTATTTTGAGACGACCTCACACACCAACACACCCCGCCGCACCTTCTGACCCTCAGCACCAGACTAACACCCACCAGCATCCCTAGCCTTTGCCTGCTCTCTCCATCTTATCACTGTGTTGCCTCTCTCCCGGTTTTATCCCTTTGCTCTTCTTCCTTTCCCTCTTTTATCTTCTTCCCTCTCCGCTCATTACAGATTCAGCTCCACACCTTGTTCCCCGCGGGTCATAAACAGGAGGAGAGGGAGAAGTGTGAGGAGAGAAAAGGAGAGAAAAAGATAGTGGGATGGAAGCAGAGAGAGAAAACAGAAAAAAAAAGGATAAAAGGGAAAACGATGCATATGCTTGTAGTTACGTGTGTTTGTGAAGTAACACAGGAGGGATGGAAGAGTTTACAGAAAAAGGAGGTGGGCGACGAAGAGAGGGAAAAAGGAGGCAATAAGTATATGAAGAGAAACAGAGAGAGAGGGGGGGGGATGAGAGAAAGAAAGAGAGAGAAACAAAGATGTGTGCGCAGAGACTGGCAGGGGTGAGACAGAAAGAGGGAAGTGATGCTTGGGCGGCCCAGGCGACGCAGTGTGGCTGTGTTTGAAATTCTGCTCACAGCCAAAGCAATTTCCTGGCGGTGGCTGTGCTGTCAGCTGCTTGGCTGGCTGGCGGTGAAATATGGTGGCTGGGAGTCGGCCGCTAGCAGCCCCCGACAACCTGATGGATGGAGCCCCAGAGGAGAGGAACAGCAGCCGGAGAAGGTGGGGTTGGGTGAGGAGAGGGTTGGGAGGTGGTTAGGTGAGGAGAAATAACAGAAAAACAAAAAGAGAATAGAGAGAGAGAGAGAGAGAGAGAGAGAGAGAGAGAGAGAGAGAGAGAGAGAGAGAGAGAGAACAGGAGGAGGGGAGAAAAGCTTAATGCGGCCAAGTGAGCAGCAGGGGTGATGTGAGGCAGAGAGGAGAAAAATATCATGAGACAAAATGGTAAATTAACAAATGAATGAAACTGAAAGGGAGCAGAAAAAGAAAAGACCAAGAGGTAGGAAGATGGGAAAGACAGGTAGAGCAATTCAGGTTTATTAGAGGAAGAAAAAAAAAAGGGTGGAGAGCAAAAGATCCAACCAGCTGAGTCTCAACAAGGCTAATAATCACTCAGGGCTCCCCCTCAGGTGGGGGTAAGGGAAAGTTAAAACGGAGGCGACAACAGAGGGCTGGGTTAAAGAAATGTGGACAGGCACATGATCAAAGAACACACTAGGAGGAGTAACATTATTTAGCTCCTGCCTTCATGCTACCCCACTGAACGGTAAAGGATGTGTTCATACGTCCAACACAATCTGTGGAAAAACCTTTTTTGAAGAGTTTTAGCTGTTTTGCTGCAAAGGATGGGCTGACAAGCACGATGGATTAAACCCACGACACTGAATGTGTCACAACTTAAAATAATCAAAATTTGTCAAAAGCTTCTTGACCAACAGAATTTTTTTTTACCAACTTCAGCTGCAAATTTTAATTCTTGCGCCTCTGATTGTATCATCTACCCATAAACATTCAAACTAGAAGACAGTTTTCTCTGCAGGGATCTTCTTAAAAACTTTTTTTGTGAAAATGTCCACTGGAGCACATTCTTCACCGCCCAGCTTTGTTTTTATTCTCAGTTTATATTTGTGGACGTTAGATTGTGTCTTTAAACAAAAAGCTGAAAAATACAAGGTTAGGCACCTGAGCCTTCACTTTCTGGAAACTAATCCTGATCCCAACCCAGAAAGCTTTCACGTGACGCTGTGAAGGTCTCTTTGAAGGACATCAGAGGATCTGCAGCAGCAGCCATGGAGCCCCGACAATGTCATGTCCAAGTCTACTACATTGCTTAGTTAATGCTCTGTCAATCAAACCAAGACGGTTCTGAAGGCCCCACCACTGTGATTGATGCTTCAATTAACAACCCGCTCTGACCTCCAGAATTGTTCATTTGAAATTGTAATTAAGCAATTAGGGGCAATTAAGAAACAGACTACTGAATGAAAGTCAGAAGACAATTTAGGAGCGGGAGAGATAGAAGTGCAGAGAGTGCAAGTGTCCAAATTAAGCCTCTCGGAGAAAAATAAAAGCCCCGTCTTGCTGCAGAAACTCCAGAGAACTCTCAACTCGGGGTGAACTTGCAACGACGGCAATCAGTTTAGTGTAAAACCCAGAAGGTCAAACGAATGAATTTTGTCAGACAAGTACTTATCTGCTGCATATTAATTAGAGCCGGGTGCGGGAGTGCAGTGGGGGCCGTAAATGGCGGGCTTATCTGTACACGGAAAGGAAAAGTAGCTGATTGAAGCAGGATTACAGGCCCCTGAAAAAAGCTCTTTGCATCAGCATCATACCTTTTGAAAAGACGGAGGACTGCTGCTGGTTCAGGAAAAAAAAAAAAAAAAAGTTGCCTCTGCTATTCATGCAATGTTAAACATACAATGTTAAACTAACAGGGTTTGGATACAACACTACGCTAAATGAACATTTTAATAATTTATATTGAGTTGGTCCTACTTTGACTGCAATAACTGCTTAAATATGCAAATTAGAGGGTGAGTTTGAGAAAAGATTGTTATAGCCGGCAGAAACACACGAAAACTGACCTTGACCGTACTTTTTCTCGAATAGATGTAAACACTTTGACTAGGCTGCCGAAAATGCTTTTCCAGGTGACAATAAGATAACACGTTTTTCTAGTCCAGACCAAGCTCATAAAATGGTCCAACATGTAAGGTTCTTGACAACAAAAAATGATCGTTTACCAGGAATATATTTCAGCAGCAGTGAATCTTGAGGGAACTGCTTCCAGTTCCTACAAAACACATGGCGAATACTACTTGCCATATAAAGACTAATTTACAGAAAAAAGAACTTGTGCTCATAACAAATGCTTGAATAACTTGGTCTAAATTCACTCATGTTGTTTTGAGTGACTCCAGCATTTCAAAATCTCTCAGCAAATAGTTTTCAGATTGCTTCAAATTCTGCTCTAAATTCCCAACAGAGGAACGGCCGCCCATCCGACAGCCGTCCTGCCTCAGTGTGACCTCCCTAGACTGCTTTGACTCGAGGCTGATGATCCTTCCAGCTGAGAGAGACGAAGCCGATGGAGCCAACGGGACCTGGAGCAGAAGCCAAGCTGGTTCAGAGAAAATAAACACGTGACCCCAACAGAGATCCTCCCTAATCTGCCCTATAATAAGCCTGTCTTCTGGCAGCAGAACCTGTCTGACCTTGAAAGCCGTCCCTTCTTGCATTTCTTTCTTTTCCAAAATATTCCTAAAGTTAAGACAAATATGTAAACAGTCCTAATTACGTGCAGAGAATTGTGAGCTTACACTTTCAGAAAATAGAGTCCTAATATTTGACAAATTTAGGTGTTATAAACAAAATCTGAACAGTCGTTCTCCATCCCTTTGGAAGTTTCCCTTCGAGTTATTAAAAGTCTTCTTTATGTTAATTTTGTTTTTTAATGAATTGTTTAATGAATTGTTTCAAAATTGTTTCTGTGCAAAATAAGTTGCAAAAATCAATAGCATGCTGACATCTCAAGACGTGCAAGTTGATTTTGAGTGGATTGTGGGATATGAATGCTCAAAGCATGTAAAAAGGAAGAGGCTAGAGGAACTGTTAAGTTTGTGCTGCGAGACCACACAGAATTGACTTTTAATTACAGAGGTTTTGCGTTTCCAGTGTTTTATACTCTTTTACTCTGAGCCAGGAAGGCTGTTGGATGGTCGGCCGTTCCTCTGTTGGGAATGTAGAGCTGACTGTGTGCATTTGTGGGAGCGTTTAGAAAAGTGTAAAGAGTCTGCATGAAGCTTGAGCTGATCAGAGCAGAACTCAGAGTGCAGAGGGATATGATGTCCTGTTCTCATTCCTGCAGCAAGCAATCAAGTTCAGGACCCAGAAGAACTGTCTCACCTGTCCTTGTTAAAAGTATTTTTCCCAGTTCAATCAGCAAGCTTGCTTTTGTTTTACTTTAGATCCATCTGTTCTTAGCTGTTTTAGTTGGGGCCTGCCATAACAACGCATGGAAGAGCAGTGCATTGCCTGCAATGCATTATTTTGCTTCCTATGGTTAACTTTAGCATTGTTGATAATTTTCCAATTTGTGTCGGATCAAAACGCTGAGTTCCAACTGGAGGGCCCCTTTTAAATTTCTTCAGAAATGTTCTAGTTCAGATTTATTAGTAATTCATTGTGTTTAGTTATTCTTTATTCCTTTAAAATTATAATTTGCCTGTTTGTTTACATTGTTTGTTCTTGACTCCCCATTGCTGGATCCCTAATTTATTTGTAAGTTTTCAGATTTATTATTAAAAGAACCCTTCTTATGCTAAACAAATATTTGAACTGTATTCAGTCCAATTGTTGCCCTGGAAAATGGACTCAGTGCTGGAAAATGTCCAATAGTGTAAACAGCAGGACAGTATTTTCCTAAACAATGCGCTTACAGTAGCATGTTACCACCAGAGCAGAGCTCGTTCAACAGTGGCAGCGGAAGGAACTGACTGTATGTGAATAAAGACTTTTGAACTAAGTCTCTGTGACAAGAAGGGTATAAAATCCCACTTCAGCACAAGAATAACATCAAGAACAGAATGAAAATCTTCAGGAAGTACATGAGTGGAGAGCAAAAGACTGGACAAAAGTTACTTTCTTTGATGAATACTCCTGATTGAATTTGGAAACATTGGAAATATGTTTGGAGAAGAAAAAGCCCTGCACTGTGCCCAGAGTGAGGTTTCTAAATGTGGAGTTACCTTTTAAGCAAGGGAAAGGACTTACTAACCATTCTGCCCAAGAAAGAGGTCACAAATATGAAGTGTGATCACAAAGTATTCCCAAAACCTTCTCCATGTAACAGTCCTGGCAAAGTGTGGTAGATTCGACCATAACTTAACTAAAACTGGTAGATCCACAAACCTTAACCTCAATGAGAGGTCAATTGTCAAAAAATAGGCTCTTTGATAAAATATAAAAACAGTACGACCTTAAAATGCTGTAGCTTCACAAGAGCATTTGTGTCTCAGCCAAACAAAGATTAATCCTGTTGTTTTATCTGTGATACATCTTCTCCAGCATAATGTGGCAATAACATATTACTAAAGAATGAGGCTGCTGCATATCAGTAGAGCTACACAATATTGTCTGGATGCCATATTTGGTAATCTATTATATTTCATCTGTCATGCATTTACACCCTGGAAGGCAATAACATATTTGGCCAGATAAATGATTCTCACTTCTCTCGATGCACCTGTTATGAATTTTAGTGACAAAGATGGTGAAGCTCACAGAAGACGATGGAAAAGAAAGAAGAATTGTGAAAAATATTTTCGCTACAATGATTACTCCTGGAATTGTGGGGCTTTATGCACATTGCACGGGTATTTACACCCCTTACACTTTTTCCACAATGTTCCAATGTAACTTTTACTTGTGAAACTCGTTTTACCATTATTTCATAATCATGCTCTACTTGCTGTTCTATTGCGCATCACAATATATTGAAAATACATCAATAAAATACCATTGACATTGTAGTTCCAATGTCACAATTTGGAAAAGTTCAGGGTGTACACAAACGTTTGCAAGGCACCGCATTAGAAATAAATTATCCAAGAACTACCAGAACAGGCAACGGATTTCTTTTCCAGAATAAAATTCAAAATCCAAAAATTAGTGTATTAAATTGTAAAGCAAACAAAGCATCAGTTGGAGAAGCCACAGGGGCAACATGACAATGACCCTGAAATGATGTACCAGTGACAGGACATGGCAGACATCATGACCTGCTTCATGGATGAGAGTAAATGACAAAACTCTCCTCTTTCTCCAGCCCTCCCATCACATTTATCTGACTTTTCCCTGCTCTTTGCTCCCTCGTTCTGCACAGTGCACTGAAATTAATGGCGGTATTTGTCTGCTTATGGTCAGAGAGGTGATTTGTAATCAGGCAGAACAGGCGCAACCAGCTCTGTGTTTCAGGCCTGTTTGAGAAACATAAGCTCAGACATCTAGCTAGAAAAAAAAGGGGGGGGGGGGGGAGAATAGGCACTAGAAAAGAAAAATGTCACAAGAAAGAGAGCAAGCGTGAAATAATTTGAAATATTGTGTTGAATAATTGAGAACAATTAAAAGCCCTTTTGGAGATAAGCTGAGAAAGCTAGCAAAAAGACTGGAAAAGTGAGACAGCTTCATCTGTATCTTCCTGTGATAAGTAGACAATTCAGGCTCCAACAGAGGGAGAATAAAGAGCGCCGATGGAGGGATTGAAACGACGCGGGGTGACGGGGAGAAATTGGCCGTATATTTTAGAAATGGATCAGAAATGGTGGGATGACACCAGAGGACACTTAAACGCACATGGAGAGTGAAGAGAGAATACAGGTGGCCAAGGGAGAAACAAATATTCATACAAAAACATGCACAGTCAGTCAGCTTTTCACACGAGGCAAATCTGACAAAAGGAGAAGAAAGAGAGAGAGAGAAAAGCAGGAGGAGATTGTGAGGCAGCACTGCGGGAGACATAGAAGAAGGACATTGGGAAGGATTTCAGGGCACCAAATCCATCTAGATGCTGTGACAGGACCTAATATATTTGTTCCACATAGAAAATTAATTTTCTAATATTAAAAAGGTCAAAAATAAGCCAAGGAAACAATGACCTCTTTGTCATCCTTAACAAATTATCCAAAATGGCAGTGTCAGACTGCTGGGGATACATTTGCCCAGTGATGAATGCTTCTGGTAATCAGCCAATCAAAAAGAATTCTTCTTCTGCTTTTGATAAATGAGCTGGAAAAACACTGCTTTAGGAAGAAGATGGGTCCATTTGTTTCTTCAGTCTCCTTCCCTATTTTTTTCTCCCTGTCCATTTCTCTCTTTTCAAAACAAACAACGGGGTGGCTTGGGAACAGATTATAGCTCTTTGCATCACTGACTCTTTCAGCCATTTTCCCTGCTGACCAATGTTCAGCTACAGATGGAAAATGATGGCATTTTTATAAAACCGTTTAAGCAAGTTTCTCTCCAGATGGATGGATAAAAAGTTTACAATCTGAGTTCTTCATAGGCATTTCCATGTAGGGCACGGCAGCGTTACACAGGTAATGGTGCCATGCAATACGCCAGCCAATGTATTCAAAACGAGGAGCAAACGGTACCTTAAAGACATTAAGGTTGTTAGGTCTAAACAAAGTGCCAGAAGTAACTGAGATAAAGTATGTTTCCTGTTCCAGATCCACATTTTAAATGATTATTTTACTCTTCCACTCAGTTGAGTTTTATGACAGAGGTGAATATGTTTAATGCCAAAAGAGCAAAGGCCTAAAAAAACAAAGCTGAACAAGTTATCCATAGAGTCTGACACACATCTGAATTGATGGCATGTGGCACCTTATTGGGGGGTTGTTGGTGTGCATGTTTGGGGGGGGTGTTTTTGTGTGTGCTTTCGTGAGTTTGAGTTGAATGGGCACATAAACAAAACTATTTAATCTGGATTACAAGAAAGGAATGACATTTGTTAAAATACAAACCATTTGTAGGTTGTTTTTTAGTAATCCCCCTTTTTGTGTGTCTGTACTTTACTAGTAGCTTTTGATAAAATTTTCTGTCATTGTAATCTTTACTCCAAATCTATTTGACAGGAAACACTTGCAACCTCTTTCTATCAAATGTTAATGAAAAATTTCCAGGTGAGTGGGAATGTTGGAATACATTTTGCCAATTTAAACCATCAGCTCTTGTTTAGGCCAAACTTCTGCATTAAAACTAGTAAGTGGAAACATTCTGAGCCACAATTTCATATCTATACAATTATTGGTTAAAAAAAAAAGATTTTCTGACATTAATATAATGGAGAACAGATTGCTTCTGCTACAAGCTTTGATTCGAATGACACTTGTCAAAGAGCTCACAGCCAGTAATTGGAAGTTATTGCTTGAACAAGAGAAGAAAGCTCTTTTACCATCAGAAAAAGAAAGCTGCTGAATCCACAGTGATGGGGATTCACTTCAGAGAGACTAAAGTGACTCTCACTCAAATGCGTGATGGGGTCTCAGAGTGAAAATGGCTCCTTTGTGGAACAGATGGCAACATGACTCTGATTTATGATGCTTATGCGTAGACCTGCAGAACTTTAAAGATGTAAAAGGAAAAAAAAAATGAGGAGATTGTCAAAGCCTTGGGGGCTGATATATGTTTATGGCTCGCTGCAACTTTATACTATAACTTTTATTTAATTAATATAATGTACATTATGTATTCTAAAATTGCCCCCCCCCCCCTGCACCCCTAAATAACATGTTGTGCCAAAGAATAAATAAAATAGAAGGCAAGACATTTTGACTGATATTTATTTCAGCTGGAACCTAAATCTTGCTGACAAATATGGAATGATGTGTGTGGTGAATGAAAACTCTTCCCTGATTATATTAGTAGGTATTTGTTTTTTCTGGCCTCTTTATTCAAAAAGGCAAAAAGTAAAGCTGAACAGAAGTAGGAAGTGGGAGGAAAACGTAAAATGGATTTAAGTTGTTTTTTTGTTTTTTTTCCAGAGCAATCGTTACCACTGTAAGTTTTTGAGTGTACATTTCAAGCAGCTTGACATATCAAAATACTCTCCAAAGTAGCTAAAGCCAAGTCATATTGGTTGGATGGCATCGCTGAAGATCACAGATTCAGACAGCTTATCTGGGCTCTAGTCTTTTGCAGCTTCCTTCAGGTTTCCTTTCAGGTTTTCCCCACGTTTAGTTTAGCTTAGCTCCATTCATTTTTATCATCAACTCTGACAAGTTGGTTGAAAGTTTAGAGTTGGGACTTCTGCACCAGTCTCAAGTCTTTCTGTGGGACTGCTCTGTTTTATCTCTATTCGTTTACCCACCAACTCCAACTCTGCTGCCCCCCTGTCTGAGAGGATGGTGTGCTTAGAGTGATGTGCAGTGGTAGTTTCTGACGCACAGTGCTTTGTATGCAAGGCAACAAGTTGCACGGAAAATGTTCCATACTCATTCAATTTCCAGATGATGGATTGGGTAGTGCTTCAAAGAGTGGGATGTCGTTTTATGATCTAATCATGCTCTAAACTTCTCTATACCTTTATCCCCGACCTACCTGGGGTGTTCCTTGTCTTTCATGATGCTTTTTGTTCACTGATGTTCTGTTAAAAATCTCTGAGAGAGAAATTGTTTAATTTATTCTGGGATTAATTTACACATAGGGTGAGTTTTTTTTCTTTTTCTTCTACTAATTATGTGTGTTCAAAAGGCAATTTGTTCCACTGAATTTTATGTTTGGATGTCAGAGAAAAGGGGCTAAATACTTAAAAAAAAAAAATCTCTACAAAAGTATACACTACTCTGTTTTGGTGTGTCATACATAAAACACCAATAAAATACACAGAAGTTTGCTGATGTGTCACAACGAAATGTAAAAAAGGCTCAAGAGGCAGCAAAACCACTGCAAGGTGGTGCAAACAACTGCTACTTAACTTTTTCTCTGTGGCAGCAGAACCCTACAACCCTTGTCCACCTCATTAGGCTCAGTGCCCACTCCACTGTGTAATGATTATGAATGGGGAAGGAGGGGACACCGGCACAAGGACTCATGGCGGCAGAATTGGCACGGAAACTGGCATCAGGGGGCCCCGGACATCAATAATGGGTCTGATGGGATTAACTGGCTGTGGCAGGAGAGGACCGGAAAAGGCAGAGGTTGCCTAAGCTAACAAATTAACTCTGCAAAATTAAAGGAAACCGTCAACAAGGAGAGGGACTGCAGCAGGACAAACACTGGGGAGCGGGTTGGATACTGTCATCTGTGGTTGAGGAGTCAAGAGAGTTCACACAAGGAGGGGGGTGTTGTCATTTTCCGCTACCATAGACGTTTCTATGTTTATGATCAATATGCCACAATACTGTTGTGACGAGGAGCTTAATTTATCAAGAGACAAGATTTAAGTACACAGTGCTATGATTGTTTTTTTTATTGTGGGTTGTAATTTACCTAAATATAGATGAGTACGAGTGAGGATTCCCTTTAAAGAATCCCCACTGCTTCATTCAAATTTATTTGCTTGGTGAGATAAATTTAGCAGGAGATCTACGTTTGCATAAAGCTTTTATAAATAAAAGCAGAAGCAAACACAGATTTGTGAGCATTTAGTAATCAACTGTAGACATCTGTCCCTCAGTGTCGGGAAGTGTATACAGCAATGCTAGATGTTTTCGTAAGAACTTTTATTAAACAGCTAAACTTTGTCCCTAGATGAGTTTTGTTGGCCTAAATTTGTTTAATAACACTTATTCTTCTGTGAAGAGTATTTCTGTGTCTCTGCTCATTGCCAATGGAGAGTCAGCCCACATCTTGATCTAGGACACTGCTCCAGAACAAGTTATAGATAAATCTAATTAAATTTCACGAGTAGACACTAAAAAAAGAGGAAAAAAAAGAGAGAAAAAAGCAAGGTAATTAAGTCACTTTGGATTATCCACTAGCACTGCACTGTAGCTGTATTTGTTTGTGTCTTTTGTCTCATCTGCAGCATGTGTGTTACTGTGAGTCGGTTTGTGTGTGAATGACAGGCATGAGTGGATCACCCTGCCATGACAGAGTCTATCGATCAGTGTGTCGGCGCCTGGGGAAAAGGTTAATCTGCCCGATGCCAGCTCCTCGCCTCGCCACATCTCTGGCCTGCCCTGCATCCCGCCCCAGCCTGCTCCCTCTCTTATCAGGATTAGAGGAGAGTACAAAAGGGCAGAGCATTCCCAGGACACGCACTGACCTTCAGTAATCCCACCAACCTGACGCTCGGCTTATAATTAACATCAGGAACACACAGGGAAAAGCCCCCCTGGTCTGCCAGCGTAGCATTGCTCTGACTCAAAGACTAAAACTAGAGGGAGAAAAGTTAAAGTGGAGTTTAAGACTCAAAGTGCAAAGTCCTGCTTCACTAATATGTTTTGAATGCCCCAGAGAGGGTGGCTGACATTCAGGAGGTGCTGACTAGCCTCCCCAACCTCTCCTCCTCACAGGCCCTACACACAGATTTTAGAAACATGCTGAACCAAGCGGGGAGTCAGAAAACCATTCCTGGGACCAACAGGCACCGGTGTAGCCAGGGAACATGGGGCGCAAAACAAGAGATGTGTGTGTTGGTGAAAAGATGCTCACCGGATCCTGGCTCATCTGCACTATGAGCTGTTTAACCGCGTGCAGCGTGGGGTGCGCCCACGGAGACGGGTCCTGCCAGTGGCGATTCAGGTCGAAGCCCATCAGAGAACACCTGTATGAACACACACACAGACACACACACACACATGGATTTAGTGAAAAAATCTCCTGGATTTTCTCCTTTGGATGTACTGACACAAACAATTATGCATAACCAGTGAACCAGCTTTAGATCTGCAGCAGGATTATAGATTGTGCTTAGAGCAAAGGTAGGTATTTTTGCAATAATAAATTCCTGATGAGCTCTAAAGTCCAAAGAATAAGATCCCAAATGCAAGCAGGAAGAAGGCAGATTACATTTCCTGAAATTATTATTTAAATTAGAAACAATAGGAAAGCAAAAGCTCAGGATCAACATCAAGAGAACAGCAGGATAAAGATGGCCGGGAAAAAGCAGAGGATATACGGACTGAGTTTTTAGACTGGAGACAGGCATACAGGCCTGAAAACTGGGGACCTAATCAAACTAGTACAGATGTAAAAAAAAAAAAAAAAAAAAGGTTTTTCTTTCATTTAAAAGAAAAAAAAAACATCCACAAAGTCTTGTTATTCACTGGAAAAGCTCTGTCACACCAATGATGTATCAGCATCAGGTAGCAACAAAATTACATAATTTAAAGCAAGATATGGGACATGAGTAATGAAATGAGGTGACATATATAGTACTTTATTAAGACACTCAAAGACATTTACATTTAGTGTCTTTTATACTATGCCAAAAAATGTTAAAAGTGTGGGGCCAACAGAGTCAGAAAATCCCATAAAAAATTATTTATTTTTTCGAAATATAGATAATTAAAAAAAAAACCTTTTCACCAAACATGCTGCATGTGGACTGTTTCACAAAATTCCTGTTACTACAGACAAAATCAATGGCAAACGGAAAATGTCCTTAAAAAAAGAAACACAATAGAAAAACAAAGAAACCAAGCTATTCACTCAAAATATCAAAACTAATTCACAAACCTCAAACTCTTGATATTATTTTAGTCTTGTGCAGAAGTACTCATCCAGCCAATAGTTTGATGAATTTGTACTAATATGCAGATAGTAGGCAGTATGCAGCAGAGCCAAGAAACAAATAAAGCCGCAATAATTACATCAGTAGATCTCTTTATATATATATATATATATATATATATATATATTTTTTTTTTTTTTTTACTTAGTGGTTGAGAAGGACATGATGAATTTCATTTTTTTTTCCATTAGCTGGATGTTTGTTTGAATCTAAATCAGGAAGACTAAACCTGCTTACTGAAATATCTATTTATTAGATTTCAATCAGCTATAATGTGCTACACACAGCAGGTAATAGTCAAGTTCACAACAGTTTTTTTCACAGACAAATTGTCAGAAATGCCAGTTAATTGCTACGTACTTTAACAAACACAATAAATTCATCTGCCTCCTCATATTTAAACCCAGGATTCAAGACATTAGCAGAGACGATGTGAAAACTGTCGTTCAAATTCTTCCGGCAAAGAATACAACATAGTGAGTGTCAAAGGAAGAAGTTATAAGTGGTATAAAAACAAGACTGGGTTTTCTCTGAGGATGTGGAAACCCAAACTGGTTCTTACACAACCAATTCAGACCTGGTTTTTGGGCCAGCCTGGTTCTAACACTGGAACAACTTTTCAAGAAAAGAAAACTTACAAACACAAAGGATCTATTTAACCTTTTAAGCTACTCATTAATTATCTAGTGTGTAATTAGAAAACAAGGGGTTTTTCTTAAGAAATGGGATTAGATTACCTAAAATTACCTGCCCTGCCTACCGATAATGGCCTACATCCTAAACAGCCACATATTTCGGAGACATTGTAAAAGTAACTTCATCTCAAATGAGACATTGCTTCAGGCAACAATCTGGAGGGATCAAACAGCAGGAGCATCAAGAGTCTAGAAAAGGTCTGAACAAACCTCCTATAACGTGTAATAGTCTGGCCTAGCGGTAGGCAGTGATGAGGTCAAACACATGCTGCCTACAGCCACCTTTAGCTTCTTTAATGGGATGCTGACATGCAGGGATGCACCCTGATCTGCCCGGCTCGTTGTCTTTTGGATCTTTGACATTTACCCAAGTTGCCAGTAATAACACAGGTGTTACCGTTACTCTGAAACAGCAGAGCAGCCAGCCATGAACAGGATACTCATCCCGGGGTAACTGCCATTGATTATTTGCTCTGCATGTTCCAGTCTGCTCTCTGCTGTTTCCTGCAGAGATGACTGCTTGGGATGCTATATTTCTCTGTGAGGGCAAGGAAGCATGCAATTGTCCATACACTGGCACGTGTGATTGGTGAGGAGGTGACTGTCACAATTTACCTTCTGTCAATAAGAAGCTTATCACCACTCAGAGTTAAAAACAAGCTAATGTAAATTGTCTTTAAGCTGCGGCCAACCTGGCGGATGCATTTCTAAAGCAGTGGTGGCATATTACCACTAGATGGCATTCACAAACACAGTGGGGGAATGCTACTGCTGATCCCTATCTCGGAGAGCATTAGTATTCTGGGGGCTGAGCCTATTAAGTAAAAGGCAATTATGAGGACGGGAAAGAGAAGAGAGGAAAACCGAGGAGAGGAGGATACCCACAGAGCAGCGGCAACAGTGTTAAAGACAGAGAGAAGGAGAGGATGGACAGAGAGCTGGCAGAAATAACAGCCCTGAAGCTAAATGCCTTCTCCAATCAAATGCAGTGCTGTTGGCTATATGAATTCATTAGGCTTCTTAAAAGCATAGTTAAAAGATAAAATGAAAATTAGATTATATAAACAAAAAATTTTGCATTCATTTGTACCTGTAGTTTCCCAGATAGACTCCATCAGGATTCAGCATGGGGACTATCTTGAAGATCACGTGATCACGGAGGACTTGGGCAACTGGATGATGGCTCACCAGGAAGTCAATGACACCTATTGCACACGCATATAAATTCACGCAGACACATATGCAAAACAGCAGGGGGAGGAAAAAACAAAAAAAGACTTGCAAAGAAAACCAGGGGCGAGCTTCGCAGTTAATTGAGTTTTGAGAAACAAAAGGAAAAAGAAAAGGACGGTGAGGGGGCATCATCAGAATCAGGGGAGGAACGGGAGACGTCAAGCCTAAATCGATGCAAATGGAATGGAGCTGACGACGGTGGAAAAACAGACAGCATGCAGCGGGCTTAAAGCCAAATCATCTAATTCATAATGAGCCACACACACAAACAGATAGCGGGGAGCACAGAATGGATGGATGAAGCCTTTCGGGCTATTTAATAGTATAAACTAAGAGGTTCATTGAGTTTACTACAAATATTTTGACATTGGCCAGTCTTTAATCTGAACCTGAAAAAATGGACAGGGATTGATGGATGGACGGAAGAGGATACCAGTGACTTTGATATTCCTCATGGTTTATTAGAGTGATCGCCTTCGATTAGGTATCAAGAGTGAAACTTTCATTCATCTTGGGTGTTTAAACATCCTAAAACGATGTTGCTTTGCTACGTCACTGGACATAGAGTTCATCTTTCTTTTGCACTCAGTAAATATTTAACTTTGCTGAAATACTGAAATAACTTTTCCTTTTAGAAAAAAAAAAAATTCATTTGTAAATGAATGTACTACAGGAACTACAGGTACATTTACACATGCTTGTGTAAATGTGTGTATGCTGTTAATGTATCTTAAAAACCAAAGGAGCCAAATGGACGGATTTTTAGCTACAACCTGAATCACATTTAGCTGCAATGTTGCATTTATTAGTCTCACCATCTAATAATGCCTGAGAAACAAATACAGAAATAGTTGCAAGCAAGTTAAGGTTCATCTAATTTATTTATTTGTGCATTATAAATACAATGCACAATAAGCCCACAATTGTAATGTAAACTTACAATTTGGGATTCACGTCTTAGCTCAAAAAAAGCTCAAAATCTAATGAAATACTGGTTAAGTATGATGATACACTTTAAAATATGCACAGTGACAAACCATGTGGTGAAGCACAGCTAAATTTGAACCAATCAAAATGAAATTATTATTTTACCTTGGCAGACAAAAGAGGCCGGAGACTCTCCGGGGTGAACACGAGCAGTGAGAAAAACCAGCTTCTTCTCCTTCTCTGACCTCACATTTTCTGGGGAAAAAAAACAAAAAAAACAGCAAAAAGTGAATTCAGACTCTGCAGAGGCAGGTTTGAAGGTTTGAAGAAAGGTAAAAGCAAATAGGGGTATAAAAAAATGGAAAGAGATGGTTTTGTCAATGCATAAAGATGAAGCAGCTCGCGGTAGGGCAATTTGTCATATTAATATGTCTACCATATTGTAGTTTAATTAAAGGGGTGGGTCAGAACCCTCAGACTCGGATGTCTGCTTTCACACGGGAGCGCATGAATCAAACATCAAACCAACACTCTGCACAGAATATTCAAAAGTCACGGTGAATTATACATCTACAGGGGTCAGGATGAGGCAGCAACAGGTGTGAGCTGAAAGAGAGAGAAGGCTTCATGTCTGGCTAAGAATTTCTCTCTGGCCTTTGACTTTACAGAGAATGATGGACAGACGCTTCCTTCCCTTCTCATCTCCTTTCTTAGTCCCTATTTGTTTTCCTTTTTTTAGAGGTAAATTCAAACGGTGTAATGTTTAGGAAGGATCAAAAAATGTACACTGGCTCTGATTGGTTGTCTCTGACTGGGAGTGGTGCATTTCTGCAAATGGAAATCACAAGGAGGAGGCAGAGGAGCTCAATCATAGACACATGGTGGCTTTTATTTTTTATAAAAGTTACATACTGCAGCTTTAAGACCGCAGTGCACCAATCTTCTGATGGCTACTTCCAACATGATTATGCATCATGTCACAAAGTTCAACTCTTCTCAGACTGGCTCTGTTATTATGGCAGCGTTAATCCACATGTCAATCCAATATGTCTTTAGTTATGTGGAGGAAACGGAGATTCTCATTAAAACTACCTGCAAATCTACAGCCACCAAGTCATTTTTTAATCTATGCCACCAATTAAAAAGGCAGCTCTGAAGTTTGCAAGAGAAGAGTCTTTTTGTGTCTCTGTGTTGGACCTCTGATGAACTGATGACCTTACAGATCAGGAAGAGTTTTAAGTTGAAACAGAGAATTTCAGAAGATTTTCTCTCTGAAGTTGGGATCAAAGACCACAAGATATTGCAAATATTAAACTACCAGATTAATCTCTCATGGTTTAGCTTACAGTTTGAAGATAATTCCCCCAAAAATATTTAAAAGCAGCACTGCAGACAGGCTAAACAAGCAGCGTCCATCCATTGCATCGCAAGTCCAGTTGAAGTCTGCAGAGGTCAAAGTTTTGTTGTTGTGTTTTTCTTTTGCCAGTGTTTCCCTTCTAATCTGCTGTTGCTAATAGATGAAAGTGATTGTGCACCTCATTGCTATACACAAACTTAATATCTTATCGATCCCTTCGCTCTCTTCTGCTGAGCAGAGAAAATGCTAATTAGCAACAGGCTATGCTCCTTTCCTTCTCCTTAATTCCAATTTAACCTCAGAGCAATGTGTGCATTTGAGTCTGTTTAAGTAGTTAGGAGTTGTAAAAAAATAAAAAAATAAAAAAAAATGCTTTGTTCCATTAAAGTGCTCCGCCAAAGATTTTATTTTGCTTTTTCCTCTTTCTGCCCTTCACAGAGACAAATGGGTTTGCCATTCAGGAGTCTCTGTGGGGCGGAGCGGGCCGGTTGTTGTAAATGTGAGCGCTTGCATCTTGACCGGATGCAGGCACCGCGGCGGCTGTGAGATTTCATCCCGCAGAAATTCTGTCTTGGCTTTAAAGTGGAGAATACCACACAGACCCGAGGAACAAGAACATAGAAGCGACATGCACAGCGAGCAGAGGAAAGCAGTAAACGGACAGACACACATATCCCTTAGTTAAACCAGGAAGCTGGAGCAGGGGAAGCTGCCAAGGTCCCGACTTCTTTGGGAATCCAGCCATCATGGCCATGCTACATTTAGTCTCAGCCTTAGTGTGCCCTTGCTGCTTCATCAAAACTATCTCTTCCAGCAGGCTCTTGGAGTTTACAAAGGATGCACGCTTTATCCCACATCGCTCCGTGTGTCTGTGTGAGTATGTCTCCTCAGAGCGCTAACAAATGCTCCCCAAGCAGTTGTTGTGTTTATGTGCCTGTATCTCTGCTTTGCTGAGCAGCCAAGCATTGTAGCACAAAATTAAGTCCAACTATTCCATGCAGGCTCCTCACAGCATCCTCAGGGAACCTGCAAAAAACAACAACTATAGATGGAGTGAAGGTAAGGAAAGAACAAAAAAAAAATCATTTTGACTCAGGTGATGGTGGCATTTCACAAGAAAAGTTTGGGGTCAAGTTACAGCTGAGCTTCAAGGGCAAAGTGATGCAACAGCATCTCCTGACCCCAAGGTGGCAGTGAAGATGAGGAGCTGGGGCATTAAAGAGAAAGAGAGAGAGATGTTGACAGAAAAAGAGCATGTAAGAAAAAAGAAATAGACAAGGTAATGAATGAGACTGAAGGAAATCTTTCAACACCAATCCTCAAAATCTACAGGCTTTTTCTTGACAGTTTTCAGAAATTGTTGTAAGAGAACAGGAGCAGTAAACAACAACCCTTCAACAATAAATGCTTTCCAAGTGCACCAAGCTAAATGTCAAACCAGCATCACTGTCTTGTCAGCTAGATAAAACACACGTTTTGTCACCTAACAGATAAAAAAAAAATCACATTTATTTTTAAAGTGATATAAATTCAAGAAAGACTGGAGAAAAACATAAGAGAAACTCAAAAGAGCCCACATGATAAAAAAAATAACCTAAATCAATTTATTTACTGACGGTGAAAGAAAGAAAGGGAGAAAGAAAAATAAGAGAAAAGAAAGAAGGAAGGAAAGAAAGAAACCTTTCTATTGTTGCACAGAAATGTAAAAAAAATGAACAAAGACCTGTTGGTCAGTTGTGTCTTACAGATGAGTATATAAAGCTAAAAAAAAGGATAAAAGACAGAAACAGCTCATGAAAACAGTGTTTAAGGAGAAAAGCTGAAGTCGAGCCAAACAGGAATATTACTTAATAAAAACAGCCTCAGGTAAGAATTTACCACTCGACTCACCAAAGCCGGTATGTATAAAATATCCATTCCAAATGGCCCTATGGGAAGAAGCAATTGCTTCCCTTGTTAAATCAAGACTTAAACTACATTTGTAAGGAAGATGAGCTCGATTTTATAAGCTAAAACCAGACCTGATTATTACCCAACATGCAGATACAATAAATGATTTATATAGGATGTCTTTGATGGCTGAAAGATGTAAAAAGAAAAAGCAAAACCTCTAAAAGAATCATTTAAAACAGAAAAAAAAACATTAGCATCTTTTAGTCTAGAGATGTTACAAAACCGTAAAACTTTGGGATGCCAGGGAAAGCGAGAGCCATAATCCAAAAACATGCAGCAGTGGAGAACCTCCCAGGAGAAATTACTGCAACAGCACATTGACTATTAAACCAAGAGGTCATACAAACAACCCAGGATGACATCTACAGATCTCTCTGCCTTGGTTATGATTTAAACAATACAAAAAATATTGGGCAAAATGGGAGATATCCAATGCAATCCAAGACTTTTAGGAAAATATTTTGTGGACTGACGAGACAAAAAGGAAACATTGGATGTATTGCTACGTATGGCCTAAAAGTAGCAGAGCATTCAGTACCAAACCATCACGCTGACAGTCAAACATGATGGTTACAGTGTCAAGTTTTCTTGATCATCACAGTGAGGTTATTAACTCATTTGCCTCCACAGCCAACAGATCTCATTCCAGCAGAGCTCCCCTCTTCATGTGGAGGAATGGAGGTTTCTCAGCAAACCTCCACCAACTGCGTGACGCCCTCAGGTCAATATGGCTGAACACTCTGAGGGACATTTCTGAACCCTTGTTGAATCCATGTTATGAGAATTAAGGCAGTTCTCAAGGCAAATTAGCCTTTGACCTTGTACAATTATTGTGTTTTTAAGAAAGTTCCCAGTTAGTATTTAGAGCACTACACAGGGTTCAGCGGCTTTTATTCTTCTCATTCTGAGCCAGTGGACTTATAACACTAAAATAAGAGCATAAAGGAAAATAAAATTGAAAGGAAAAACTGTTATGTAGTGAATTAGTAAATGAGGAAACGTAATAAAAACAGTTGTTGTGCTATATTTTGGTTAGTGCACAAAGAATGTACTTCCTGCAGGAGTCTTCTCATGCTGCCACTTCTCCTGTGTAGGGGTGTATTTTTTATGCAGCAACACCTAATGTTTGGAAGTGGAATTGCAATCAGCCGCAGCAGTATGAAAAGTCACTAATGGAGGAGATGAAATAAGTTAATGTGAAGACAGAACTTTTGTTAAATAAATAAGCTTAGGAACATGTTACTGGTTATAAAACCCAATGCAGAATTTTCATGAGAGCAGCCGACAGAGGCTCAGGTGATGAGGGAAGTAGTATAAGCTAAGTCACAAAAAGAAGAAAAAAAAAAAAAAAAAAAAAAAAAAATATATATATATATATATATATATATATATATATATATATATATATATATATATATATATATATATATATATATGTATATCTGGAGTGGGAACTCAATCCACATCTAATTATCGATTACTTAGATCCCTTTTCTCTATGATTCTATTGCATCACTAAAGTTATTTATTCAATCTAAAACCTACTTTTGAAAATCCTCTTAATTAAATGCAACACACCACCACAGGTTTTTCTATGGTACACACTAGTACTTTTTTAAAATTTATCTTAGAGAGGCTTCACCTCCTGGGCACTTCCCTTGTCATGAAGCAAATGTTTTTTGTAGGGTTTGTCGAAACTCTTTCCAGTTGTTCTAAAAGACACCCCAGTTAATCAAATACCATAATCTAACATAATTTAACTTGCATTTTAGTGCTTTACTCATGGCTTTTCCTAACACTGAAGATAATAAAAGCCAATATAGTTAATCCTCATACCACAGTGTGACTTCATGTCCAGGAGATGCTGTCATTTCCTCCTGGAGTTTATGCTACACTCCTTCTGTTTCTTCATTTTATTAATCGCATTGTGATGCGAGTTCTTCACTGCCTCCTTGCTGATCAGAACATCTCACATCTTCTGAGTGCCGTCAGAACAGCTCAAACACACTGTTAAGGGAAAATAAATATATGAATGAGTGTGCATGTAAAAACTGATGGAAGCTGGGGCAGGGAGCGGGAGGTGGTGGGTGACAATGAGTGAGTGAAAGCAGCAAGAAGCAAAATTTATGCCCACACCTCCAAATCAAAGTGCTCCCTCAGCATTTTTCTCACCTGCCAAAGTCATGCGCCGCGCCGCACGGCGCAGTGCAGCTCATTCTCCTGCCGCTTGCCAGGAAGTGGGGGTAAGAAAAAAATAAAAAATAAAATAAAGTACGTCAAACTCAGATCAGCTCAGATAAATATGTAAATTATGTCAGTGAAGGAAAATGCTGGTGAATAAAAAAAAAGAAAAATACAACATAAATCAAATGGGTTCTGAAGGTCAGTCCTGATTGTGCTGATCAGCTCTTTCTGTGACAGCCCTTTCAGGAACTTTGGGCCCGCTCTCATAAGTTGTGACATGATGTAATTAACTGAGATCTTGGTCGTCATTTCTCTTAAGCCTGTACAAAGGAAGCCCTGTCAGGACTTCCTGAAGCCAAGGCATATATTTAAAAGAAACTGCCCAGTTTAAAAGAACATTTAATCAAGAAGATGCTTTTAAATCTCACTTGTGTCTAAACTTTTTTTGACATGGACAACACTAAACCTAACAAGTCCTACATATCATTGATTTTTAAAGTGAAGCAGATAAAAACAAAATCTAAAAATCTTTACGGCCCAGTATGCACGGTTGCCCCGTTCATTACAAATAAACACAATTTTTCACTGCAGGTCTCAAAAACCAAGGCCTCCCCATATCCCTGTTCTGCGGATTTTGCACTGTAATAAATTGGCTTCACTTTGGCGAAATGGCAACAAGCCACGCTCGACGCTCCGCTCGCAGCGTAGCGTCGAGGATGGGGCTGAGCCGTAAATTGTCACTGACGTTGTATTTATACAGAGCCTTGAAACGAGAGGCAGCGCTGCGCACTGACCAGCCGAGTGAGGCTCAATGGGCATCAAGCTGTTACACACACACGCACACACCCTCGCTGCACCCGCTGTAACACCACCCCGCTCCCACCTCAAGGACGACCAGACACAGAGAGGAGGAAAGGGAAAAAAAAAAAGAGGCAGACAGAGAGGGATGGGGCTGTGCGCCAAAGTGCAGAGGGCTCTAAAGTGATAAGAGTTTTATGATTCTGTTTTCTTCCCCAGGAATTGACCAGGCCCCTGACTTAAATTTTTGTGTGCTAGCATGTGTGTAGGTGCTGGAGAGCCTGTGGTGTGGTTCAGATTTATTCAGCTCATCTTACTGTGGGGAAGCAAGGGTTCTGCCAAGGCCTCCTCACACATTCATAAAGCATCTCCTGTCACCGAACGCACCGCGAATTACACAGCTAAACCCTTGGAAGAGAGGGGAGGCAGGGAGCCCTTCAGGAAGGGGGAAAAATGACAGAAATATAGCTAATTGTTATGCAATAAAGCCTCTGTTTTCTCTGAGACACACAAGAATGAACATTAATGTACATTAAAAATACAGACATGGAAAATTCTTTTGGCAACCCTCGTCATGATGTGTAAAAAAAACATTAAAATAAATAGATTTTCACTTGCAGCAGCAAAATGTCATCCTGAAAAATAATCCAGTATTTAATTTGAGTACATTATGCAGCAGGAGAAATAAAATGAATGTTAATAAATAATCACTTCAAACAAAATCATGGGCAGCCCAATACCCTGAAACATAAATGTAGATTTAAGCTACTGCAGTAAAGTTAGTTGTAAGGCTTTTTACACACCTTTACCATGGGCGCCAATTAATACATTAATTTACGTTACTAGTGGGAGGGACACGAACAGCAAGAGAGTTTCCAAAACCAAAGCACCAAAACTGATGTAATTGTGATTTAAAAGTAGGCTCAGTCAAATCCAGCATAATCTATTGCTGTGTGGTATTACACCTGGGGAGGAAATCTGTTCTCAAGTGATGTTCTTTCTATTGCAAATAGAAATTATTTGCTTTGCTTGCTGCAAATTATCCTGATGAAAAATGGCTTGCCATCCTTGCCTAACTAGCTGACATTTTAAGATGACTTATGACGTGACAGCAGATTGTCAGGGTGAAAAACAAAAGTCATCAATCTTCACCCCATCCTGCGATGCACTGGAAACCTGTCCAGGGTGTACCAGGCCTCTCGCCCGATAACCGCTGAACACTGGCACCCCCGCAACCCTGCAAGGATTGGATGGACGGACAGAAAAGTAAATTCAAAAACTGTTTCAGTGGCTCGATCGTCTAGACTTTGACTGCTAAGATGTTTTCCAAATATCAGGTGGTTCTTCAGGATGACGGCAATACATTTGCAGCCGGCAATGCAGATGACTGCTAGAGCTCATCTCAGTGGAATAGGTCTGCAGTTTCTTGAGTTTGACATGGTACAGACAAAAGGATTAAAAACTAATCTGGTAGTGACAAAGTTGAAATGTTAATTGAATTGGATGAGCCACTGATTGATGTCATGACCGATGCAAATCTGAATTATAATGATGGAAAAGGCATTGCTGTATTTTCTTCTTTTACTTGTACAATTTATTAAATGTGTGTGTAACCTCAGCCGAGAGGCAAACTCACCTAAAATTATTCTACAACTCGAGTGCTGTGCAAAATCTTGTGTCTCTGCTATGAAAAAGACACAAACCAGTGCCAAAAATAAAAGAGGACAAGCTGATGAGATTTTTTTTTTTTTCAGGTGAAGTCACCCCCACATGCTCATTTCCTCTATCATGACTATCAGGGTTATGTGTGCAGCTGAAGAGCTCAATCAAAAGCAGAGGTGCTTCGGTCAGCGGTCGGAAAGGAGAGGATTACAATGCCCATGTTGAGACTCGGTGATTGGCATCACATTCAGACAGAAAGTGGAGGAACAGAAAGGGAGGGCGAAGAAAATTGGTTGGCAAAGTGATAAAAGCACTTTTATCACTTTGCAAGAGACGGGGAATAAAAAAGGAAACGATAGAAGGGCGAGAGCAGAGGAAACCCTTGAGAAGGAAGCATGTAAATATGCCAACAGTGTGCCTCTCAAGTGGAGATGAAGAGGCGACAGGACAAAAAAGCTCTGAGCACTGTGTGATTATGGATCAATTTGCTACAATCAAGCCCCTTATGGCTGGTCCCTGTGAAATGGAGAGATTTCTGTTCCTCAAGGGCAACCGTGATGACAGTGGAGGTCACAGACGATGGGAGTGACAGACTGAGACGCTCAGACAAAGGGAGACGAGTGTTGGAGAGACGGGAAGGAGGGGAAACAAGGTGCTATCCCTGCCATCAGTATTCAGGCCTGAGCTGAAGGGCTTTCTAATTATGTTAATGGGGAGATGGTGGTGAAATGCAGGCCTTTGGCCATCATTGACCACACAGCAGAGAGCTATCACTGTGAGCTGTGGGACTATTTGGGTGACATAGATGAACACACTATGACCGTCATATTAAATCCCCTACCACGATATTAAAGGAGAGCTGCTCTCTTTGATTCACAGCTTCTAACCTTTTAAAACGTGTATTCAGATGTGAGTTCTGCCGTAATGGTGATAACACCCAGCAGTTAAACACCCTGGCGTGCTCTTGTACATCGCTACAGCAAATAGCAGCTTCAGTCCACAGAGCAAAGAGCTGCTACATTGACACCACTTTCAATTGGTCCTTTTTCTAGGATATGCATTTAACTTATGTTAATACAACTATACAGGTTTAAATAGCCTGTTTACGTAGAGTAAAAGACGACATTTCACAGTTTAACTCCACAGGCGACAGAAATCAGTCAGGAAAGCCAACAATATGTATTTTATAGCTTTAAGACTGAAAAATTATCAAAGACTGCATCGGTTATTTTGACATAATGAACATGAATTCATGAATATACACTCTTAACCACTGCAGAGTAGCTGAGGACATGTCAAGCATGGAGTCCATCTGTGAAAGATTATGTATTCA
The DNA here is from genome assembly GCF_051168715.1 of Poecilia mexicana. Taxonomy (NCBI): domain Eukaryota; kingdom Metazoa; phylum Chordata; class Actinopteri; order Cyprinodontiformes; family Poeciliidae; genus Poecilia; species Poecilia mexicana. The sequence continues at coordinate 12,460,275 of NW_028263373.1, forward strand.
AACATCATAGCATGAATATTAGAGATGCACAGAGAAACCAGATGGTGACCAGAATCTGATGATTTTCAGCTCGATCGCTCCAAACTGATGAGCAGCCGGTCAGAAACTCAAAAGCCTATTTTTTTTCCCCCAATTAATGAAATAGTTATGCTGAGTGTTATGAAGTTAAGATGATAACTCTCTTTAGTGTGGATTAGTGTACATTACTGAATGAAGAACGGTATTTTTAACACTATTCCTCTATCGTCTGATATTGTTGTTCTACAAGAAAAATCAGAATCAGATGAAAACGTTACCAGAACTTTGCAATTTCTTGATTGGAAATTGGCTACACATAATCAAATTGCTTATGACAAGAAAAGTCTTCGCACGTTACTGTATCAGCAGGGTGCAGCACGATCAGCATGGGTACATTTCCTTAGTTACGTCATATATTGTGCTCCTCAGGCACGGAGTTATACGGGGGGCTGTGGAGGGCGGCTGCCCCTCAGCCCAGGCACAGATGGGGGCCCATGGGGGCCCGGGTCTGGAGGTACCAGGGAGGAATGGTTTCAAGTCGCTTTCATTTCTAATTATAGATGGAGAAAGTGCGCCCTCGCCTCTTCAGAAAGGCGTATTTAATGTTAAAGTTACTGTCCCTCAATGGAATATATAGTGGTCAGTCCCAGTAACTGTTTAACTCACGGTTTAGCCAATGTAAAAATCAAACCCAGGTTTAGCCTGGGTAAAAATCCCCCCCCCCCCCCTCAACAGTTTCCAGCAGCGCAGGTGATACATGTGAGGGCCCCGGTCATTGGCCCCGCCCCCCGGTCCGACGCTAGTGGTGCTCCTCCTACTGCGCTACCAGACTGTGGGTAGAAAATGGGCTGTTGCACATGGCTCATTTATGTATTCAAGAGTCTGGCATTAAAAGGACAAAACTGTAAATGTACAAAATACTGAAAAGGTGAAATGGCCACCATATTTTAATATCGACAGTGCAGTGTCTAATTATATATCCTGCCTGAAACCATGTTAGCCTTCTCTGTAGAAGCTTTGTAATGACAGAAAATCAAACTGACAATGTTTTAACATCTGCTAAAACCAATCCTGAATATTGTCAGACCAGTCACTTTCCTAACAAATAAGAATCTAGGAGACCTTTTTTTCTATGATTACAGCCTGTTGTCTGCATGAGCATCTTTATTCCTTCTCCACAGAGCCAGTAACAGCATCAGGATTTTCTTCATACACTTTAGATGCCACCCATATCTCCTAAAGTCTCACGCTGTTCTCTAAAAGCCCTCTAAGTCTTCAGAATTACTGTGATAGACAGTCAGCATAAAGGGCATAACAGAGATCCACAAACACAGAGACAAAGCGGGAGCTCTGTCAAGTATCAAAAGCAATAGGCCCCTTTTAGCGATAGGATACGGACATCTGGAGCAAAGTCAGAGGCGGAGATTGCTTAGGGTTTCAAGGCATTGGTCACAGGCCTTTCGGAAACCCTGACTCCTCTCTTGGCTTCAGAAAATGATGACAGGAGGAGAGGCACATAAAAAGGAGGGATGGCTGGTCTGCGCACAGCATGATACAGAATCAGAGGCAGCCAGTAATAGCCTTTTTTGAAGAATGCACCACTGAACTTTAAGGGCCGTCTTGCTTGAAAGGACAAGTTACAAATAGGAAGAAAGGAGTGAGAGAAATGATTTCCCTGGGATATACCCCCCGCTGTGCTGGCCTATCGCCACACCACACTGTAAGAGCACATTTGTGCACATGTGTGCACTGGAGCACGTACGTGACTGTGTATTTGCAGGACGCAATCAACTACAAGAAAAAAAAAAAAAAAAAAAGGCTACATGTGCACAAACTGACACAAAATACATGACCATGTCCCTCTGCGTCTGATAAAACGAGAGGTTGGAGCCTGGTCCTGAATATCAGTGAGATGGCAGAAAGAAGCTGTAACTAAAACTAATTTGACAGACTGTGCAGACGGGGAGTCCAATGTACAGACACAACTGATGTGTAGTTCTTTATTACTTTGTCTCTTCATACCTATCAATAATTTCTGAGACACAACAAAGCAGCTGGGCTGAAGTAAACAACCATAGAGCATCCCAGCTTTAATAACCACACTCTTGCCTCCTAGCTATGTCTTTGAGTCAGTTTTTCTTTTTCCGCTTCTGGAAGGTCCTACCTGAAGCTTTCTTCCTTGTCCATAGCTACACCAAGTTTGAAACCAGAATTCTTCTCTGTGGTTTTGCTCAAATTATTTGTTATTGTTTATTTATTGTTGACTGAATACGGCGTGTGAGCATGCGTCGCCCGGCTCGCCTCGGCCGGGGCGGCAGCGGCAATGTCATTCAGCAGTTTAGTAACAGTCCATTACCTTGTTAATACCAGTCTAATGGGCAGTCTGCTATTTTAAAAACACAGCCATGTTTGTGCCATTAACAACCACTTAGTGCTCGACTCGAATCAACAGGCCGCTGGGACGCACCAAAACAACATTAAAAGCAACAAAAGACAACGTGATAATATGCACTCTTCATTAACAAAAAAGGCTGAGCACATTTCTTCCTTAATTTACACATGAAAGAGCCCCCAAATGTGGAAAATGTTAGAAGGAGTATTGTATGGTAAAGCAGTTTTGTTTTCTTGGTATTATACCAGTCTACAATTTAGCACATGGTCTAAAACATCTTAAGTAGGCCAATAGAAAGAAAGAGTTGCGTAGGTTCAACATATTCATAATGAAACTGCTTCATGGTAACATTTATACATCAACTCCTACCATTATGTCTATGGTGGGAGAAATACATTGCTTTATGAAAACATGAACTCTGTGAACGGTGCTTTGCTGTGTGCGCATGTGGTGCCCCTGTAGTTCGGGGCGCCGAAAGGCTCAGTGCTACAGCGGATGCTTCATATGCAGAGGCTGCAGTCCTCAGTCATCCTCGGTTCCATTCCCAGCCCCAGACCTTTAGCTGCAGGACTTTCCTCTTCTCTCTCTCTCTGCCCAGATATAATGAATAAAGTCCACTAGTGCCTCATAAACCTTGGAAAAAAAAAAAAAAAAACTTTAGTTCAAGAATGTGGTGCCAGCCAAGTTCAAGTGTGTGTGAAAGTAGATGCAGTGATACTTTTGGCAATATAACACTTTTCACTGTGTATGTTTATATCACCTAAATAAATTTCCAAGAGACTCATCTATTCTGTATGATAAACACAGGTTTAACCCCACACTAAATGTAAACACACACACACACACACACACACCTTATGGGCGAGTCTTTAAATCAAAATGTAATGAATTACATTACAGGGCCTTTGTCTACTCGAGGAAGGTGGCTCTCCTTGAATTGTAGGAAAAGATTGATGCCCTCACAACATAGCTAACACATAGACATAAATCAAAAGATACCGGGTTTTGTTGCCTCTGCTTGCTCCCAACAGCAGTATTTTGCCACTGCTAGTGGAGTTTCTGACACTTTTATCCCAGACAATTGTGTGTTATACTGTGAGGGTTGCACTCTGTGTTCTCACATAAGAAAGAACAGTGTGACATTCAGTCAGTGAAAATGGCTCCAACCGTGTGCTGTCGAAAAGAGTTGTGTTTTCCTACAGAAACTGTGAAGACTGGTCAAAATGCTGGAAGAAAGAAAATCAGTGATCCACACAAACCTTGAATCCACACGTATAAAACATATTCAAGAAACAACCAACATCCTGAAATCACGTTTCACGGTGACATACATGTATTAGCATTACGCTAAAACCATTTTTCATTCATAAAAGTACTTACACCGCCTTGAATAAATACGTGTACATTTTGAATTTTGTCACATTTATATTTTAAAACCAAAAATCTTACATTTTATACAGATATTTTGTGATAAACCATAGATTTAAAGTGTCTATGAACATCCGTTTTGTATGCTATTAGATTTAGGTCTGGACTTTGACTGGGCCATTAAATACACTTTGATCTAAACCAAATTACAAACATCAAAAATAAAGAAAAAGAAGGGGTGTGAATATTTTTTGCAAGACTACGTATTTCGGAATCCGTAGCTTATTTCCAAACTTTTAAATGAAGCGTGGGGAAAAGAAGTCCTGGAACGTTCTCACAGTCAATTTGGTTGCATCAATCTTTTAAGCAGACTTTGAACTTGGCAGTGGCTGTGTTCAGCTCTTTAGTGATTTCCAAAGCTTTCAGCTGCATATCAGTTCTGCTAATTGGGGTTTCTTCTGTCTTTTTTTTTTTTTCTCATTTAAACGCAGACTCATTTCAGAAGCTCATGAAAGCAGACTATTTTGGATGGCTTCTTGTTCTTTACCATGTTTAAAATGGTTTGTAAATTATGAGCCAGTTTTGTGGTGTCTGCTCCTTACTGATCTGTGTTATGTGGAACAGGATTCATAATTTCAGTGAGTCTCTAACTTAGATAGCAAAAAAAAAAATAATAAAAAATTATCTCTCCCTAAAAATGTTCAGTGAATTCCATTTTTCAGCAAATTGACAAATAAATTGAGCTTGTTAGTGCACAAAACAATTTATTTCTTCTTATCGAATTAATTTAGGAAAACATTTGAATTTTAATTTGCAGAAACAACAAAATATCTTCTCACAATGCCACTATCAGGCCAGCACAACTATGGTACAGATGCATGAAAGTAATTAACTCTGCCACAGTGCCGTGAAAAATCCTGGGGACTCGTAGCTGAAATTCATCTCACTGTGGGGAACAAAGTGGGGAAAATATTAAGAATTATTTCTATAACGCAAAATTAAAAAAGTCAATAACCAAAAATCCACAAGAAAACAAAGCTTTGGAAAAGAAAGTTTCCATGATGCTTCCTACATTTGGTACATATTGAACATTTTTGGCTACTACTAGGGAGAGTTTTTTTTTTCCCCTTTTTTAAAAGGCAAAGGGTATCTTTCAACTATTAAGCTGTTTTATTTGTGATTTTCATTTTCAACCTGGAAGGGCCAAAGCAAACAACTTACGTTTCTCCTGTTTAGATTTATTTACTATGCTGCAAATAAACAATGCTGATATGATGATATTGCTTTCTAAATTTCACATCTTTATACTCAGATTAACACCTATGAGGGGGGTTTATGTTTTGCTTTTGTTGTTAATCTGACCATACTTTAGTAAATTAAAAAAAAAATGCAATGGATTTTAAACAGCATTATGTTTTGAGGAAAGACCAACCGTTAACATACTTTGTTACAGTCATTGTGGTCGTGCTCTGACTAGTAGCCAGGAGTCGCCACATTTGTCTATTTTGTAATCGAAAGCAAACTGCAGCAGTCTGATTTCAACCAGCTGATTGGCAGTGCACAGTGGCAGGTGTGAGAGGACTTTTCTACTCTGTGCTTATAGAGCATGGAGAAACTTGTATCTCATTAAATGGACTTTAAAGTGTAAGAACTAGTTTTAGTTTTGGAACCAAAGCTGTTTAAAACCTTAGTGTATCTCGATGTTAGTAACACAAAACACCTGAATGTGAACTAATAAAGTTTAATATTTTGTAGAATAGTTAATATTTAATGCATTAAATTTTACAGTTAACATTGGTCATCCATTCATTTCTTAAAATTTATTTAAACTTCCCTCTAGTGCTGGTTACACAGTTAGTCAGTTCTGAATTGTAAAAGAAAACGGAAAATATTCACTGGGGAAGCTGGGTAAAATGGGGCGTGACAGCCTCTGAATTAAAATGCAGCAAACGCCAAGTAAATACAGACTTTCAGTTGATGTATAATTCAAGTGATGAAAATAAACTTTTAGTTGTGAAATTAAACAAGAAGTGAAACAGTAATTCAGCTCATCGCGTCCCTCCTCCTGATTGGCTTGCCTGATGCAACAACTGCATGATGGTTGGTTTAGGATTAACAGGGTTTCCATGACAACATGTTGAGTTGCGGTGGAATGCATGCGTGTGTGTGTGTGTGTGTGTGTGTGTGTGTGTGTGTGTGTGTGTGTGTAATTGTTTGAAGTGGCAGGGTTTTTTTAACAGCTTTGATCAGGGAAATGTTTGTAGTGGGGGGAAAACCTGGAGAACAAATACGACTTTAGAGAGATTAGCGATCTGTGAACAGACACACACACACTCTCTCTCTCTTTCTCTCTCTCACACACACACACACACACACACACACACACACACACACACACACACACACACACACACACACACACACACACACACACACACACACACGGCAGAAGGGCCGTGAAAAAGTCAGCTTTCAAAATGAAATCAGCAACACAGAGACAGACAGCTCCTGAGCAGAAAATTACACTATTTCTATCCTTCTGGTGTGATGGAAAATAAGAAGTAGCCATATCTGCTGACTGACATGTCGGTGTTCTTTGCCTCTCCTTCACACCCGGCATGCTCATCTGTTTCAAGAAACACAGCAGAACAAGTGATCCACAGCACAGTCTGTGTGTGTGCGTGTGTGTGTGTGTGTGTGTGTGTGTGTGTTTGCTTCACACCTGCAGGTCAGGTTAAATCAGTGCTGAGGAGATGCCAGGTGAGTGCTTTAGCAGCAAAGGTGTGACCACCTCCCCACGCTCCTCCATCAAGCTATACTAAGAAGCATTTGAGCCCGCGTGTCAGCAAACTCTATGAGCGCGCACGCATGAGAGGACAAGTCAAATGGGCGCACCAGGAGCTGTGATTCAGACAAATACATCCTCACCGCTTGAGCTGCTCCCAGCCCCAGCCCAGATGGACAGCACCATATCGCTTCTCAGAGCCACAAACACATTACTCAGTCCCCAAGGTGGGAGGATAAGTCATCCGCTAAGGTCACAGGGAGGTGTTGTGTCTTTTACTGCAAGTAGTTCGGAGTTTGAAAAATGGAGCTACGAGCCTGTAACAGTAGCTGCACAATCAGAATGATAGAAGGTGGCAACACGCTGAAGAAATCCATAAAGTAATCTCCCTCTGATGGGCCTGTCCCGGGCATCTTATGTTGAGAAAAGATGGATACTTTGTTATATTTTATTCTTAGAAATAACTTATCAGCTTTAGCAAAGCATATTGAAGAAAAAAAAAAAAAACTTTGTCTCCTCAGAGATAGCTGGATTTTCAAATGTTACCCACACTACGTGTGAGCTTGAAATATTTTATCGGGCGTGAGCGGTTAAACGCATCAAAAGACCCACTTTGTGATCTCAGCAGATATTCTGAATAAGTTGGCGTAGTATCCACTCCATTTGCAGGGAGATGTAACTTTTGGGCCTGGAGTAATATTTTCCAGTCAACCTCAAGAGAGTGATTTATTTAAATCAAAACTCTAAACACAATGGAAGTTGTAAACAAATTAAGTGTCCTTGAGAAAAGCTGAAGAGCTTTTCATCTTAAGGAAACCAAGCTCGTTGTTTCAGAGAGGAACGTGGCACCCTGTGCAGCTGAGAACAGGGTAACTAGGATTGGTGCCTCATGAGGACCTCATTGCATATCATCTCATCCATGGAGAATTTCTAGGATATTTAATTGGTTGAGGGCATGGCAACAGAAAGAGAGGCTCATCCAAAGCATCATTTATTCAACAAACCATCACAAAATCGTCACTCGTCAACTTTCAGGTAGTTTAGGGTTTTTGTGTTTGTTTTCTTTCACACTATTTTACATACTTCTAAATTTTGAAAATAAATGTTACATTTGTGATCTGCAAAAGTAAATCTAACTGGAAAAGAAAGGTAAGCGTAATATTGTCACTCTAGACTCATAACCTACTGACAAGACTGAAGAAAATCTAAACAATGTGCAGAAAAGAGCTAAATAAATTAATGTTCATCTCAGCCAAGTCAGTTTTTAATGAGTTTGCTTAATTTGCTTAATTTTAAACGTAAAAGATCACTAATTGCTCAATATCACATTAAATGTGTGCAGCGCATTGTGTAATCTACTTTTCCCTGTTATTCAAAAGGGGCTGAGTGAGGTCAAGAAACAAGGGGCTGCGGTGGCCCAATCAAACCCTGAGAAGGAAGTCCAGGGGGAGCAGCCTGGAAAATGGTGATGCAATATTAATTGGCGAAGGTGCGTGCCACGGAGCGCAGGCTGTGCAGGGTTTGTCTCTCAAAGGAGAAGCTGTCAGGAGAGGCAGAAGACAGACAGGATGAGTCTCTGACCTTGTCTGTCAGCTGGCGGAGAAGAGGAATGCTGGGAAAGGAGACCTACTGACACTCAGATCAACACTTTGCCAGTGTATGGCAAGCCTTCAGGGACAAAACGGAAAGAATGAGAGACACACACATAATCTACATAAAATTTAACCTAACTTGTATAGACTACAAAAGAATGATATATGGCTGCATGAAGGCATTATTCCTGCTTTACAAATCACAGTGTAGTTTAAAGATGCCATCATTAAAATGTCATAATTTAATTTCGCCGCTGCCAGTATTGAGACACAGCCGACGTTTTAAATGGTTATGACTTTAAACCTCCTGTTCTACAGCAGGAGTTTATCAATATTGAAAACAAGGATCTTGCTCTAACTCAACTCTTTAATAGTTGAGCTCAAGTTATTACTGAATTTAAACAAACTGCTCGTCTCAGAGATTGCATTCCTCACAGTTGAGCTAAGAAACTGCAACAAAAAAAAAAAAACAGCCAGTACTTCCTATTTTACAAAATAAAAACACTTTCTGCAATAGTTATTTCAAAATAAAATAATGTGCGTGCTCCATTGCATCCACTATATTTTACCCAGAAAACAAATTGTCGTTTTAAACAAATTGAACATCTCACAACACTTCCAAACCAGATGCCAGAAAGAACACTGAACTGACCAATTCACTCCAGCAGAAATCGTTAAGAAAAAAAAATCAGTGTCGATTCAACAAATGTTTCTCAGCAAACCAGCTGAACAGACACACTGGCTGAGCCTCGGAGGTACAATTAGAAAGTTCTGGGTTTGATTCTCCAGCTTCTTCCTTTCAAATGTATGGGTATGTGCATGTTTGCAAGTGAGTGTGGGTTTAGTGTAATGCGCTTTGATTTGTCAGTACTAATAAAGCACTACATAGATTAATTCCACTGAAATTTACAATAAGGAGAAAATTGGCCAAAAATAGAGATGATGTTGTAGCAAGTATTTTTTACTTAAAACTATTAGCAGGTGTTTATCCTAAAGTCTGTTTATCCAAAGCAGATAAATATGTGGTAGAGAAAACACTAACAACTAATAACCAGTGACATCCAGACACTAGGTCATTTGCAACAAGTAATTTTTTTATATCATTTTGTTTCCTTCTTTTATTTCTGATAGAGCTAAATTAATAAGATTAAGAATAATTTCATTTTCTTTGATAAACAATTTTTGTTAAAAATGTTGGAACCATTGTATTTTTTACTGAATCACAGTACGCGTGGCGGCCTGTTCGATTCGGTTTCACTTGGTTTCCATTTATAAGCAAAAACACAACACTGTTTTAAAAGAAGGTCTTTAGGAACTAACCAAAATAGCTCGCTCCCTGAGCTAACTGTGCATACAAAGTTGGATGACCATAAAAACCGAAAAAAGATACGAAGGAAAAAAATACACAATTCCATTTTATTCCTGATGGACTTTTGATGCTGTTGACCTGAAGAGTGAGTTGTGCAACACAAGCATATGGGAGAGAGGAATGTGTCACTTGAGGACGCAGAAACAATGGACGCATGTCATCTCCAATTAACCCCCTCCCATCTGTCTGTCTGTCTCTGGTTCTCTTTTCGCTGTTTAAACGGGGCCAGACAGCACTGTAAACATCGTCACAAAAAATAGCCTTCGCTTCAAGACACGGGACCGTTCCGTCTCCCATGTGCCGGATTAAATTCAAAGTTTTTTCTATTAATATTTGATTTAATTATTCCATGTCACATTAGATATGATGCATTAAATTATTATCACCGGCGTATTTAATAATTCAGGCTGCCAAGCCGTGTGTTTCGCTGACAGTGCCGCGGAGTGCTCTGACCTGCTACCGAGCGTCCTCCAGGGACGCCGTGGAGATCTGGCTCCTCCACAGGCGGCAACAAACCCGCCTTTTCGCTAGGAGGTCGAAAACAGCTAATGAATTCGAAAGAGACAAACCCATTAAGCTGTGAGCAGACTTCATGTGCATTGCAAACTTTTACAGTAAACTAATACCCATATCTTTTTATCTGAATTAACCCCGGAGTAGTCTTGGTATCAGCGGAGGTTTTAGCCACGCAGAAACAGAGAGCTGTTAGTTCCTCTGCCAAAGACAGAGTGAAACATCATGCCATGATGGTATTGTTCTGACAAATGAGTCTCTGGCTGCACTCTGGTCTTGGCATTCACTTATGAAATAATTCATCAGTCCAATTGGCTCTCCTGCTTCGCCTACAACACAGCTGCACCCTTTCTCTTACTTGTGGCATGCATAAAACTCAGCCACATCGAGGAGAGATACAGGTAAAACAAAAGGGATTACATGCCACATCTATGCCGCTTCTCAGGGTTCCCATTCTGTGTGTGTTTGTTTTTTTTACCCACAAGTCTTTTTTAATTCATCCTCAACACCTCGCGTTGGATCCTTTGCTGTGCTTCCTCCCGTCTCTCCTCCTTCCTCTCTTCGCCCCCCGTCTGAGATCAACACCTTGCCGAGTGCAGGTGCAAGGCTGCCGGCAAACTGTCAGCTTGAGTCTCCTTTACTTAAACACACACGCACTCCCGCAGCTTGGCTCCAACACAGGCGATTCCCACTCTTTGAATGGGCTCTTTGCACCTGAGGCGTTGACGTCACATCTCCAGGAGCTAATGCGGCTCACTTTTTTCCGCTTTGAGTTACCATGACTGGTAGAAAAGACTAAGTCGTATTTCAGATGCAAAAAAAACAATACTATTAACATTGTTGTCTTCTTAATATAATGGGCTTTTAAGTTTTCGTTAATTTCCAAGCGATCCTGAATTAAGAAGATGGCTTGTAAATATCTGTCGCTACCAGCTAACGCCGCACAGCAAAGTTTGCAGCCTTCACTTCACTCCGGATCAGCCTAAAACTACCGGGGATACGGATGGTAAATAAAGGAGCCTCCCTGAGTTATTTCCATGGAATCACTTCTATATTCAGCCTGAAAGAGTTTATGGGAACGAGAGAGCAGACCAGAGCCAGACAGCCGAGCAACTGATCCGCCTGTACACACTGCTGTAAACACCGTCCTATCTGAGCTCTTCACAAGAAACATGCAAAGGTAATAAAACGAAATAACACGGAGACATGAAGCAACACGGTCATATTTTTCTAAAAGCAGCAACTTTGAACCTGAACAGCTGAACCAGATCTCTGACACCAGAGCTGCGCTACTGTCAAGCTATGAGGCTTGTTGAGCTCCGTCAGGCTTCGGAAGTAAAAAGTCCGAACCGTAACCTAACCCCGTTAGTCTGTGACACTAACGACAATAAACACACATAATATACTTGAAAATAAGATAAATACATTGTCCGTTAGAATGTTTAGATACTTAAATAGCACATTTTACAAGAACAATGTCCGAGAATATTGCCTACTAGCATTAGCTAACGTTAATGTTAGCCACAAAGTTTAAGTAAAACTCACCTTCGTGTCAGTGAATGTATAATGAGGCGAACATCTTAAAACCTTTCTCCAGCTGACTTGTTGGGGCTTCGGATCGATGTACAAACCTTGGCCAAGCACTGCAAGCACCTAATGTAAATGATATTTGTATTGGATCGGAAACAATCGAGCCGCTTTACCCCGAACGCGGAAGCTGAGGTGCAAAGAGCCCATTGGTCTCCACACAGCGAGCTAGATTACAGTCTCACTGTCAACACGTAAAGAAAGACTAGCAGTGAGTGCGCTAAAGGTTGGGAAACACTTGCTGGGCGCACGGAAGGAAAATAGATTCTTTCAGGATAAAACAATGAAACGCCCGTGTTGCTACTGTAGCTCTGAAAAAAAAACCCAAAAAACTGAATCTTTATTCTTATGTAAAGGTTTCTATATTTTTCACCACTTGATAATTCCCCCATCAATTACTCCATAAATGCCGACCAGATTAAAATTCAAAGTAATCTCCCATCTTTCACCAACGTGTTTCTTCTGACTAGAAGTAATATTACAGTTTTGGGAAAGTCTATTAGACTTCATTTACAAAGCTGACTAAAAATGCTGAGCAACAGGTGGGGGAGAGGCAGCACTGGTACTGATAAATAAAGACCGGCTTGCCTCAGATCCTTCAAGATGCTGATGTTTACCATCTGAAAGTTACCTTACCAGTACAGTGACGTTACTGGACTACTTGTCAGTAAGTTACATTGATGAATAATTTGTTATTCTTATGAAAAATCGACATTCATTTATATCTGTAAAGTTAAAATCACTCATTTTATAGATTAATATTTCCATCACAAATATAAAACAAGATGTCAGAACCATCAGAATGTTGTTTTTTTTCTGTCATGAGACATTATTTAGCATCATATCTTACAGATCAGCCTCTGTGTGTTATATCTTATGTAAAGGTATAACACAATGAAAGCTGACATAGAACAACTTCTGCAGTTGTAACAGCCTCGGAGATTTAATAAGGATTAAGATCAACAACCACAAAATGACTAAATAATACGAAACAGTCAAAAAATGTGATATTTGTCCAGATTATATGAATATGCGACCTTCTGAAAAACATTAAAATGCAAAAACCAAAACCTCCACACACACACACATGGCCTGAGTGGTGACCTCCATCGCTGCGGACATGAAGATGGTGCTGGTCTGCATCGCCCGGGGTCATCTGACAGCTCCAAACAAGACACTCATTAACACCAGCCCATTAAAAGCACCTGCTGGCAGAGGCTGGTGTGTGCAACTGTGTCTGTGTGTGTGTGTGTGTGTGTGTGTGTGTGTGTGTGTGTGTGTGTGTGTGTGTGTCTGTGTAACTCATAGCCATTGACAAGGGGGTGCACATTGACACTGAGCAGGGGAGACAGGTGTCAGTTTGGTCTTCAGCCACAAATCCCGTCAGAGCGATAAGTACACTTAGAAACAGAGTTGTGTAAGGATTTCAAGGTTGATGGAGCAGAGCAGACATTTTAAAGAAACATCAATATCAGTTTGGGCTGTTAAACACAGCAATTCTGTTTCTGGATTTAGCAAACAAAGACTGAGCAGCTTGATTTTAGGTAACTGAGCAGTTACCCAAAAAGTAACTCCAGCTGCACCAGAACAAATCGTCTAACATACTCAGATTATGCTAATATTGTTTTCTTTGCTGTTCGATCCTATTGTTATAAAACACTCTTTGTCCACTAAAAGTTAAACAACAACTTTTCTATGATGTAGTTTTGTTTTGATTGGTGCCAGCATGATTAGCAGAAACTCTCACAGGAAGACAGAAGCAGATGAATGATGACACTGACCTGATATGTAGGATTCTACTGAACCGAGTTTTTTCTTTTGTAAATTGCCTTGAAATGACTTGTGAATTGACATGAAGCCACCAGTGAAACAATCCAGTGGGCTTGTCAGGTACTGCCGCCCCTTACCTGGAGGAACTGAACCCGCCTGCGACAAAGGTGTCAGAAATGATCATTGTCAACTGGGTTAATGCGAGTTAAAACTCAGGGTAATCTGTCACCATTTTTATTGGTGTCGGAAACCTAGTCAAAGTAAATTGCAAGTTCAGTGCAATTTTGAGAACAGTTGCAAGAAATTTAACATGACACAGCACTTTCAAGCAGAAAGAGCATCTGAGACGAGAAGACATAATGAGCCTACGGTTCCAGTTTGAAAGGCCAGGTTGGTGCTTTTCATGCGTTTTACGCTGCACAGAAATGGGAGTGACTCCAGTTACTGTGGGTGCAATAAGGGAAGCGATTTGACTTTGTGATTCACAGAGCTGAAATAAGCAGAAATCTTATCTTGCTACCTGCTGACTGTTTTGACTCGGAGAGGAAGGGCATGGCCCCGGCTCCCTTCATGCAAGAACCACCACTGAACCAGACAGAACATATAATAAGTAGGCCTGTCGCAATAAACAATAAATCAATTAATCGCATGATAAATGAAAATTATCTACCTCATTTTAATTTATCGGCCTTATCGTTTCTTCCTGCCTTTTTCTCTATTGATGACACTGGATGAAAAAATGCTCAACTCCGGTTGTCCCTTTCCGACCCCTGCCTTCTTCATGTCCTTAGCATAAGGGATGAGTGAACTATTGCATCAGGCAGCCAGATTTCCCATCTTCTCTATCTAAAGCTAATGAAGGACAATGCAGTGTACAGACTTCATAATCTGCACTCTTTTGATTGAATCTAGTTTTTATTTCCACTTTGGTTTTATGTTGTTTTTCATTTTTTGTTAACAGAGACTGAGAATCCATTTTATTTTTGTTTTTGGTTGTTTTGTTTATTTTGTTTACCAGTTCCAGTGTGAAGAGTTTTTTTGGAAAATAAAGTGTGTGTATTTTTGGCAGGATGTGCTTGCATTATTATGTCATTACCATTACATCGGTTTAAAATGGTCTTCAAACAATATTATCGTTTATAGCAATTTGTTGTCATGACAGGCCTAAACGTAATGCGAGAGGTGAACGCCGATCAACAGCAACATGAATAATCTGTGTTAAAACAGGGGCAAAACATAACGATTCATTCCACAGACATTATTCTCCAATAATCTCTCAGGATAATTTTTCTCTGTGTTCAAAAACATAAAAGTAATCACCCATCGATGTTATACATATTGATTTCAATAATTGCCCACGGTCTCAGTGTCACCAGGTATGATTAAGCCTGTGAACCTGCTTGTGTCTCTCCATTCAGTCCACATGCATTTGATACGGAAAGGGCATTTGAAAGTGTTCTGCCCGGGTTTGCTAAGTATGGGGTAATCTCTCACACCTAAATGTAATAGCCCAACGCCGGGAAGTCACCTTGTTGCTCAATCAGCTCCAAACCCGGCTTGGCTCTCTCCGACAGAGAGAAAATTTCAGATAAACTCCCAGAACTTTTCTGAAGTCGCCCCTCCTGCTCCGGCTGATTCGCCACGTCTGTTTAGTCAGCTTCACATTACCATTTAAATAAAGAGGCTTGCTAAATGACCACTGCGAGAACATAAAAGACAAATTAAATAGTTTTTCTTTCTCAGGGCACTTTCTGTCTTTCTCTTTCTAGCTTGAGCTCCTCATCATTTTTAATTTGTTTGGTCTGAGGGGGGCATGGCTGATAAAAATATGCAGAGAAGTCCAAATGCAAAAGGATCTATTCATCTTTGATTATGAGGGATTATGGAGGAAATCTAATCTGTTCAGAGAACAATGACTCACTCAGACAAACAAACATTAAACAACTCAGGTATGTTAATTTCTCAAAGAGAATTGATTATAAGCCACGGCGACAACAAACAAAGGAAATGGCAGGAATAACCACAAGGCATTAGGCTGGTTTCATATCAGACCTTATGATGAAAAGGAGCAACGTGCTAAAGTAGAACTGCATCAAATCAATCACAACAAAAGCAAAGCTACGAGGCACAGCTTCTATAAACTCCGTGTATACTTTCAGTGCTCAATTCTTTGTTTACTAAAAAAAAAACAGACAAATCAAAAAACAATAAAACCAAAATACAGCTTACAGTTGAAAATGTGCAGCTGAAGTGAATATGTACAAATTAAAAATAACATGCAAATTATAGAGGAAAACTTGTAATTCAAACAATTAACACTCATTTTTAATAATGGGGGTTAATGACATGCGCTGAATGCTATACGATCCTTCACATTGTCTTGACACACCAACTAAAGATGTGTAGAAACTGCAAAACTTCATTATCTTACCGTTTTTAATATCGTTTTATGGGACACACTTTTATGCGAGGTAAAACTTGAATTACCTCGCATTTGAAACTTGAATCAATGTAGAGCTTGAATAACAGTGTAAATTTCCTGTCCCCTCAAATTAATGTCTAAACAACTGGCAACAAAAGTGAATAAACCCTTGTGTGACACTGTCCAAATTGTGCCTGATTAGTCATTTTCTCTGTCACGTGTCCGTAGAAAAGGACTAGCATTTGTCTTTATCAGCACAAATCACTTTGACTGTCAAAGCTCCAGGCATAAAGGCTTTTAGGCCAGATGTGTTACTGAGATCTTGATATAATCTTTTTTTTAATAACACTATTTTCAGTTTTCTGGCAGAATCCATCCTGTTTTTATTACAAATCTGCTGGTATTTCAAAGTGTTCACAATTCTGCAAACTAAACCAAATTTCAAATGGACCTTTTGGAAGAGAAACAGGCCCACCAAAGTATCACAGATGCTACGGGTCTGTCCTTTACAGCGGGCGTTGGATGCTTTTGCACACACTAATCCTTTGCTTCATGCCAGACTCACCAGGAATGTTTCTTTTTCTTTTTTCTTTTTTTTTTTTCTGGAAAAGCTCAATCTTAATCTCGTCCCACCAAAGCATGCGGTTCCAGTTAAACTCCCAGCCGTCAAACCGACAGACTGTATTTTGCATTGGGGGATACATGTATACGCTGATGAAGTCCTTCCTCTTATTTGGGGTGATTTTGCACCCCCATAGATGCTGACATGAACGTCGTTAGCTCGCATGAGTGAAAACACACTTGACATCATGGGCCCGTCATCAAGGAGGTGAGCAGATTGTATCGGACACAGATTGATTGCCCTTGAAATCCAACAAAATTGCTTAGCTTGTAACAAGCTTTATTTCCTACATTAAATTATCATTAAAATGCTATTAGTGCAATTAGTTGATTTCCATTTTAAACAACAGCTCTACAGTGAGAGGCATCAGGACACAAAGGCGCGCGGGGGGGACGGCGGGGGACGGGGGCGAGGACAGCCGGAGTGAGAGGGAAGGAAAAGTTACAAGACACAGAGGAGCGAGAAGGAGGAGGAAAAAAAATGCATGAAGAGAGGAGAGGTGAGTCAGGAAGGATAGAGGCGACATGAGAGCAGTGGGAGCTGAATATTAAGCAGCTGTAGTGATTAGGGAGGTGCCGTGGAGTGGCACTGTGACAGTGACATTGGCTGCCATTGGCACTCCCTGCCACGGTGATTCACTGGAACCTGCTTCATTTGGGCCATAATTAGCTTAAATGTTCAGAGAATGAAAAATTCATCATCGCTTTGAATCCTGTTAATTGGGGGAGCCATCTGCATTAATAGAAGGCCATTTGGATGTTCTGTGTTTAAGTATGCATGCGGGTGAGCAGCTCTGCATACATGGGGCATGTACGAGTGTGTATCAGAGTGTGTATTTATACTAAGAGAGGGTAGTTTTGTGCTCACCCCCCAGAAGGGGTGATAAAGTCCAATATTTGTCAGGTTTTTTTTTTTTTTTATCACTGAAGCAGCAACTAAGCACCTATCAGTGATAAGGACCTCTGAAGATGGCTGAAGGCAGAGGGAAAATTAGCATGTTGAGCTAAGATGTGGTAGCATATCTTATCAGTTCGGTTACAATCTGTTAACAGGCAGGTGAAGAGAGGAAGAAAGCCAACTCATTAGTCGTGTGAAAAACAGAAATCATCAGTGCTACGCTGTCGTCTACAGAAAAGCTACATTTCTTGGTTAAATTCAGGGAAGGGTTTAATTAATGCAGTCAAACAATGTTTGAAATCTCTTCTCCAGCACTGCGCCGAGGCTTTAAGGCACCATCTTTGCTTCACATTTTTCTTGCGGGGAGCCAGAGCTTCTTCTAATCATTGAACATGGCCTCGTTTGGTATTTGCTCACATATTTTGAAGGTGTCCAAAAGTTTTTCCTTAGAAATGTTCCCTCATTTTTCGTGTACCTTGCTATTTTCAGAGGAAAGTGTTTTATTGGTTGTTAAACCACTAAACTCTGCCCTATGAGTCAGTCGGAAAGAAAATTCTCAGAAACTCCAGGGATGTATCTGTGTAAGGTCGATACATTAACTTGATTTTTCAGCACTGCGCCTGCTAGAAGGATTCCTAATATTTCTTGTTAGATTTAAAACCCTGAATTGTAAAGGTCCGTCTGAAAACTGACACCTGGCTGTTCTACATGTTCCCGACAGAACATTTTACTTTCACACTGCAAGATTGACTTTTATTTTTCAGATTCCACTTCCATTAAAACAGCTCCCAGTTACAGCCTGTTGGACAGATAACCTGTCTACATTTATGGATTATTTTTCACTACCATTAACATTTTGATTTTTCTTTGTTCTGTAGAAGTTATCCTGCATTTTGCGGGACAAAAACATTTTAATTTAAGAAGCTGTTGCTGGCCTCAACTATGTTAATCAATTTTGTTCATCCCAAAACATGCAACAACTGCTGCCTCAGTGCTTCTCTTAAAATTGTATTTCTCCTCCTCCTTCCCACTTTTGCCACATGATTGCTCAGGAACATGAATTCCTGTAAAGTCAATGACTCAATTCAGTTATGAGGGTTTCCCCAAATAGACAAGTTTTTATCAAAATAAATTAAATGCTAAGCTGACTTTGACGCCACTGAATTATAATTAGTATTGAATTGTACTGCAGGTAAATAGGTCCAAGTGTTGCTATATGACTGAACGGTATTGGAGCAAAGTTAACCTAATGTGGATTCTGTATACATGGATTTGATTTGCAGCAGTATGTTCCCCAGTCCTGTCCTGCAGGTCTTGGATGAATGCTGTCTTTCTGCAGCGTATCATCGCATTCTTACATATTTGAGATTAAGATGTTATTCATTACCTGGATGCAGCTTTTTAGGCCCAACAGTTTGTTTCTGATGTTTACTTTGGGAAGATTTATATCTTATTCACGTCTCTCTTCTTGTTATATTTGTCTAAGCTCAAGATTACTTTTAACGCGTGCAGCATTGATCCCCAAAAGTAATATAAAATAAATTAAAAGACAGGCTCATGAACAACACTAAATATTTATCATGCATTCTAATTAGACTTCTAAACGTGCAATCATTTTTACGTTGCACAATTTGCTTGAATGACGCTGCTCTGATAGGGTAAGCGTGCTCTACCAAGGACACTGGGTGTATTTCTTCTCTCTGCTGAGATCTGGAAGATTAAGAGCAGCAGTTGTGGCGGTTAGCTGCCGCAGGAAGCAGTAAGAAATTAAGACTAATGTCATTTATCTCTTTGAAGTGAGGATGTAGAAAGACCACAATTACACTGAACAACAACAAGCCTGTGTGAAGTTAACGAAAAGCTTGTGAGTTTTGCTAGTTGGTGACTATTGAATGAACGTAGTTCAGCACCTGTTTTTATTTTTTTAAGTAAATATTCTATTTCAAATAAAAAATGTGGTTCTTCGTGGCCTTGATCCAAATTGTGTGTGTATATCTTTTGACAAACTAAGATCGCATGGAGCATACATCCTCTCTAATCCTCCTTCCACAAGGTAACAAAAGCAATTGCATGTTCCTACTAAACAGAAAACTTTGTCTACTAACATTTACAACTCATATGCAACAAGACACAAAAGATGGACTAGATGACTCGGTGTTCCATGAAGCTCTAGAAAGCGATTAAAAAACAAAAAATTGCATGTGTGACATTAATACAACCCATTTAACTGAATGCTGCAGTGTAGATGGTGTTTATGCGACAGAAAGGCAAGCTGCAGAGGCTGCAGAGCCCAGCCCAGTCTGGACCAGCTCAGCCCAGCCCAGCCCAGCCCAGCCTGACCCATCCAGCACTAATCCATCATCGCCACCACTGAATCATCGCGCTGTCAATAAAGGCGGGCGGTAATACATTACAGACATGTGGCAGCCTTTGGCGATAATGACATTGAGAATTCTCCTTGGGCAGTCGGAAAAGCCTGGGCTCACGACACTCTTGCTTACAGAAGCAATAATATATGGAAATGCATCAGTGTGCAAGAAGAGGGAGTGGACTGGGACCGGAGGAGGGCGGGAGAGTTGAGTGACGCTTGGGCACTTTACAAGCAAAGGAGGAGGAAGTAGCCTTCAGTGGCTGCATCTTCATCCATTTCCAATGTGGACTCATCCAAATCCGGGACTCAACGATGAGGCGCGCGTTAAATTTAAGCCTCCACAAACCGGCCGTGTTACAACCGATCTGATATGCCAACACTCCATTTCTGCCTTATCTCGCTTTCATGCTGCTCAGCTGATACCGCAATATGGTTTCGACATGTGATAGGCTAGATAGAGCGCAGAGAGGGAGGCCAGACTCATGACAGATACAAGAGCAAATACAGCACAGTTAGCAGCGGGTCTGCCATGCTGAAGGCAGAGATTCACGGCCCCGTTGTTCTCCTCTACTTCATACAAACGTGTTTACGATTGCAGTAAGTCAAGAAAGGCTCCAGTTTGGTCAGGCTTTGAATATGTATGTATGGATGTAGCTACACATGGATTAATGGATAAAGACGGATGGGTAGATGGATGGACAATCATAAACGGAAAAATGGATGGAAAGGAAGTTTTCCTAAGGAGGTACGATGACATGATGTACGGCTGGATAGAAAAAAAATAATCGATGATGGATAAGAAGGTGGAAGGATGGATATCTGAAAGGAGAGCTGGACAGGTTTACGGATGGATGATCGTTGGATTGATGGATGCTGGACAAACAAATTGATGATGGACAGAAGAATGGATAAATGATGGGTGGACAAAGAAATGGAAGGACATTTTGATATTTAGACAATAGGACATTTAGAAAATATATTGTTTCCCCATACACTTGTTTTTGCATACCAGGGAAATAGTTAAACATAGTACCTTTCCAGACTGATTAGGAACTCTGTGCATATTACACATCTATTGTAAAACATATGGCCTGAAAAGATACTGAGAGCTTTAATGGATGTGCTCTTCTGCTGGGTGACACATTGGAAAAGTAAAATCCAGGCACCCACCTGACAATCTGAAACCATAATTTCACTTTTGGGATTTAAATGAAAAGTTTACCGGGTTTCCAAAACTGAGACGTCTGCATTAACCGAGGGGTCACCAAGGTTTTATGAAATCCTTTCAGCGCACAGAGCCACAATTTAAAAAATAATAAAAATCCTTCGACTTCAGTTAGGATGTATTCAGAAGTTAAAATAACACATTCGAGGTCTGAAATAGGTTTTTGCTTTAAGTTACTGACCAGGTTAAACAGATTAAAATACAGAGTGAGATGAAAATACCATCTGTGAAAATGAAGTTACTGCTTTCTTTGAAGACTTCAGACTAATGAAAATGTGTAAGAGAGCAACAAGGCACGGCCTCCACGAACTGTCTTTGAAGCATCGGAGAATTTGAAATGAAAACTTTGCTGCCGTTATTTGACTGCCTCAAAGTTGCGCACAAAATTTAATTATACTTCTGGTAGGCTTAGGTTTAAAGTAATCTTTTTATTTTACCAATAGCCTGACTTGAAATGACATTAACATCTCAGAATTGTAAAACTCTCAGTCTGACTTTGAGGATCTGTGGAGGGAACTAAAGATGAGGGTGATGGCAAGGAGGCCTTCCAGTTTCAAAGAGTTCACCACTGAGGACAAATCATCGATGCACCAGTGAGAAAATGTCATCAGCAATTACAAGAAGAGTTTGTTTGCTTTATTTGCACTAGCAGTCAGGGTGATGAAAATAGAACAGCTTCAAGATGCAATATTTTCTTAAAATGTAAAAAGTGTATTATTTTGTTTCAAAACTGATTCATAGTTGTATTGCTTTGCGTAGTTACATGTATCTATTCATATCATATTGGTCTTTCCCAACATTGCCTGGATCAGGGTCTCTGGTTTGAAACCCAGCAAAGTCTTTGGAAAAGTATTCAGAGCAATTTTTCTTTTCCACAACATGTCACAACCAGAAACTTCAATGTATTTTACAAACACTTTAATGTTTAATCTAGGAATTTCAGTGCATGCCTATTGTACTGGAGGGTGTTGCTGTTAAAACATTGTGTTAAATGTTCTGTATTTCCTGATATATATCAGGTACTGAATAAACGCTCAGCTCATGACCTCAGCAAATGACTTTGAGTTTGGACATTTCATTACCAGTCTGAAACATTATACTCTTTAAACTCTGTACATTGCGAAATGTCAGGCTTCATAATTATCGTCACTTAACACTAGAGCTGCTACATCTTAATATCAGAAGTCTCAAATGATAATCACGTTAGAGGTCATCAAGCATGAACCACGGCTGAGCCTCGCAAACAAAGCTGGATCCATCACCAGAGCCGCACTTGTAAAGCCGGGATAATATAAGATCGCAGTTTTCAACGTGGATGAATTCATGGAAAACAGACGTTTAGGTGTTTGCACAACCCACTAATTTGTAAAGACATATCACATAAACAAACACTATGAATAGCTGTAGCTAGTGGGAGTTATAATTACTGCCCGTGACACCAGAGAACATTAAAAAAGACCCAGTTTAAACCTTGGCTGAAAGATTATTTTGAGTCTTACTTAACCAGTTACCAATGCACATTTCATGACCAGAAGCAAACACCGCACGCTCTGATCAGGGGGCTGCTTCACTGAGCTGCTGAGGTGGGTAGACTGATGGCCACGACTGACTCCAGATCAGCACCAGCTAATGTTCCACAACCAGAGCTTCTGATATCGTACTGGGCTTATTCATCACGTTAACGACAACATTATGCCAAATTACGTAAGCAAACAAATGAAAATATGCCTGTAGCAAAAAGCTGGCAGCACACACCTCCGTGATCTGAAGGTTCCCACAGTTTTGCTCATCACTGAAATCTCTGTTCTGAATTGATCTCTTTCAACAGAGATTTAGTGATTTTCTTTTCAGCATTTTGTCTTCTTGCCATTACACGTTCAGACGTTCAGAGTAACACTCAGTGCTACCAAAAGACACTGAGGAGGTGGAGATCTCCACCTCTTTGTCCAAAATTTCCCTGTATTTAGCATCATTCGTCTTGCTAACAATTCTTACCCTGTTCTCAGAAACCAGCTGACGCTTCCCCACAACAGAACACTCCCACGTTTCACTGTCTGAATTGTGTATTCATTGATTTGCAGTGTCAGCTTTCCACCATGCATATGAGATGTAAGCTGACATTTTAATTTTGGACTCATTGGACCAGAGAACCTTCTTCTATTAGAACTGAATTGGTGTTCTCAGGTTGGCTGGTGGCAAATTTCAAATTAAACATCTGATGGCTTTCTTTCAAGAATTGATTTCCACTTTTCACTTGTCTATAAATACTGGAATTATGCAGAGAGCGCCTAGTTATTCTGCCCTTCCTGAGCTGTGTGTCTCTGCGGTTCCTCTGGTCTTATCCTGGTGGTCTCGGCTGCTTCTCCGATTAATGCTCTCCTCATCCGTCAATTTAGCTAAACTGCTTTGTCTTGGCAGGATGGCAGTTGTGCCTTTATCTATGCATTTTTCGATGGATAGAGCATTACTCTGTTACATGTATGTAGGTTGGGATACTGACTTGTCTGCCGTAGTACTTAAGTCTTTTCTAAATAAAACTCCCAGAACAGTTTTATTCATAAAATTATTACTAAAAGGCAGGTTATATTTACCAATTAAATTAGAGTAAAACTGGTTAAACACAAATGCATGGCACAATTTTTTCATCTGTGAAACCACATATTTTTCCTTCCACTTGACATTTATCTACAACTTTGTCTTGTATTGCATAACATCCCAATAAAATACTTTAGTTTGTGGTGGTAATGTAACAAAAAGTGGAAAAGATAAAAGAGTATGAATACAATTGCAAGGTATTTAATTTCTGGCTTCTACACAAAGTGAAAAACGATGCATGTGAGGTTACAAAACCTCAGAAGACAATGTTTTATGTGTTGGCCCTATGATTAATTGTTGCCTCTATTCTATTTGCAGTAGAACAAAGCAGGAATGAAAAGGAATAAAATTAACTTTAGTAACATTTTGAGCTAAATAATTGTACCATTAACAGAACAACAGGCAAAACAAGCCTAAACTCTGTGGCAGGAAATGAAGCACACAAAAAGCAAGACGAGAGGTTTGTGCTGATAGAATAAAAGTCTTGATTTATTTCTGTTTATCTATACATTTAAACAGGTGTTCCTGAATGCAGCAAGAGAAAAAACACAGAACAGGATGCTAAGCGTCAAAGAGTTGCTCGCATAGCAGAGGTGTGGCCGGTTTAGCGAAGACATGTACACTCTATCGTTTATATTTATAAGATTTCCTGTAAATGTGGTTTGCCACTGGGAGGCTACAATAGGGTAGAGGAAGTGTTTACTGTAAGAGTTTTGAGATTTTTTTTTTTCACATTATTATACCAACAATAAATACTCCATAAAGTAGAAACCCTGTCTTTCCCCAACTACAACTGCAATGCATTAAATTCTACAGATAGGTATACCAAGCAGCCCTGTGTAGCTCAGTTTAATTCAAATTAAAGAGCTTAAACGTAATAATAGTTCAGTACAGATTTGTCATATCGCCATTGTCCTATTTGACTCAATCTCAAGGCTGTGCAGACACATTCAGTTCTCTCCTGCTCTTTACCTCGGTGGTTGGCCCTCCATCCCAACAGTGATGTGGTACCTGGTTAGTTATTCTACACCTGCATAGGAACTACAAACACAACTCTCCCTGGGCTCAACTCTCCCCGCAGGCCGGAGGAAAGCTCACTGCTAACCGTTATAAAACAGTCCAAAGAATGGCTTAAAAGTGCTTCCTTGAAAACCAGCTGTCTAAGAACACGCGTTACTCACAGTAGAGAGGCGTCAGCATGACAAAGTTAAGTTTAAGAAGACAGAAACCAAACGTGTACTAACGTGTCTCAAACACTTTTGGCGCAGAAAACAAACACTGAAGCGCAGCGGGTCGGGGGAGGAGGGGGGGAAACAGGATATAAGAGGATGTAAAGCACTTTCTGCGAAGAGAAGATCCAGAGATATAAAACTGAAGGAAAGCATTTACAAAGATACACAGAGAAATACAGAGAAAGTGAAGGAAAAATCAACCGTTATGACTGACAAAGTAAACAAAACAAGTGTGATAAAGCCCCATTTATGTTTTTCTTTACACATTCCTAATTCCTGTTTATATGGGTGTGGTAAAAACCTTGAATACAAATGGACCCTGATACACAATGCAAGGTTGACCCAAGTGGAATATGGTTTTGCCGAGGGCCTTTGCTACTGTAACGCACACTGCTCCCTTAACCATGTACCATCTACTGTATGAAGATAACCTGATCTAACCAGTAGAAATGCATATTTCTGGAAACAAAAAACACACGTCAACAAAAGGAAACTGACAGAAGCAGATGCACCCACTTAAAATGAACAACTTCTGAGGTACTTCTGAAACTGAGAATATTACTACTATCTACAATATTTGGATGGATAGCATATATTTTTGATACAGTAATAGCAGGGTTACCAGCCTTGCAAAAACATTTTGGCTTCAGGATTTTGATTAGTTGAGGGGATAGCGGCGGTTAACACACCTGAATAACACAGAGCCGTATGACGATTAAAAACATAGAAAAACAGCACCATTTGAGGTCCGGTAGATCAGTTTTTGTTTTTCTCAAACCGTTTGCTGGTAGCACCGTCAACCAGTAAAAATCTCAGATTGCAATACAGAGACAGAACACAACCATCGATCAACTGCACAACATAGCAAAGAGCAAAGATTTATATCCATATATATATATATATTCAGAGACAGCCCCCTCACACAGAAACCCCCTTTACAGCAGCATCTTTAAGCGGATAAGAAAACGGATTTTGCTTAAGAATGATATTTGTGTATTGAGGTGTTTTATACGCTGTACATGTTGAGAGTCACCAGCTATACCTTTTCCTATAGATTTCTTTGTTTTTTTACTAATATACACACATATAGTATACATTTACTGACAAACACCAGAGTAACAATGAGGTAGGACGGTGAAGTTGGATGAAGTAGAACCGGTTTGTGGATCGTATACAAAGTTACTGATACCTTTAAGAAAAATATATGCTTAACAATGTATATCTTTGTATTTTTTTTTTGTTTTGTTTTATATTGTATCTGAGGCTCAAACAGTAATATGTCTGGTTAACAGTATGGCTCTGCAAACTGCAAGATATCCATCTTGCTCAACAGAGTGAAGCTTAAAAACCCGGATCACTCTTTCCTCAATCGAACTATGAAAAAGTAAAACAAAGCCCCATCGTTTTGAGAAGCTCCTGACGGGTATTCACAGCGTGAGCCATAAAGCAGGTGAGTAAGGAACAAGAAGTGGCACAAGAAGAGGATCATATCCAGCAGGTTTCCTTCCTACAACTGCTGCTATGGTGGTGTGTTGTGTTGCAGAGTCAAACTGGCCTAAAATAGCCACGACTCTCTATTCCAGGTTGTGTAATATGCACGGTACGTTTACGAGTCGGCTGCCAAAACTTCTGGTACTCTATTGTCAGATTGGCCGTGTCATCGCAGATTAGGCTAAATCTGCGATGGTACAGCTTTCATCC
Organism: Poecilia mexicana; assembly: GCF_051168715.1. Taxonomy (NCBI): domain Eukaryota; kingdom Metazoa; phylum Chordata; class Actinopteri; order Cyprinodontiformes; family Poeciliidae; genus Poecilia; species Poecilia mexicana. Next base: position 12,486,734 of record NW_028263373.1, read on the forward strand.
ACTGAAGATGGTTTTAGTTAAGGGATTATAGGTTTTAATCTCTCTCCAGGAAACCAGTCTTTCAAAACGATGATGTAATAGCTCTATAAATGCTCTCTTTAAGCATCGTTACAACCACGCCCTCTTTTGGCATCGAACAACAAAGAAACACAAACACAGTACACAACAACGCATCTGAATTTCAGTAAGGTGGCTTTGCACAGCAGAAAGCTTTCTTTTTTTTTTTGTTCCTTTTAAATTGCAAGTATTTTCAATACACGCTCCAACATGTGAACCGCATCTTACTTTGTACATAGAATAAAACAAAACAAAAAAGGGGACTCTGGTTTACAAAAAAAAAAAAAAAAAAAAGACAATCGTCACCATTGCGTGACTTTGTTATTCACTAAGCCCCAGTACCTTTGGATGGGCCATTTTTTTGTGCAAACCCAGCTGATTCCTCAGTCTGCATCCAACTTTTATCAGCTTCATCATTCAGTCCTCACAGTTACAACTCAGTTGTAAAAAATACTCCATTGGAACTCTATACAAGTAATATTTGTACATGTGAACAGCATGTAGATGTGTTAAGCTAAAGCACGATTTCCAGTCATCTTAAACATGTCAAAGGTCAAGTATTTAAACTGGACATTGCTGTTTTAAACCAACTTATTTGTTGCTTGGCAGTCTGCCAAGGTCGCGGCTTAATATCCAGTAGGAAATAATGGAGTAGCTGATTCCAGTCTCAACGTCAATTTTTACGAATCTGCAGACCTAATAAATCTTACAACTAAACGTTGAACTTACCAAGCTTATTATGGGGCGATAGCTTTGCCAGAGTCATTCCAATAACTCAATTTTGTTTTGATGATATGAAATAGAAACCAAAATGTCATAAGGTGCTTCATGAGAATAAAAAATGACAGTCAGGCCCAAACATAAAACTATCATGACAAACAATGGTTTAAAATGGAAGAAATTGCAGTAAAATTTAAAGTGCATTCAATGTAAAACATATGAGCTGATAATTACTGCATCTTGATATTTAAGAGCCCGACAGTTTAAGAATAGAGATTTTCACTGATTTAAAGTGAGATTTACCAAATATCACAATGTTGTTCTAATCTATAGGCTCTGAAATAAACCCGTTCTCTGTCTTGTTCCTATGGGATAACTTTGGCTATGAATGAGGTGGATTTGTTTTCTGTTGGTAGACTCAACTGATCAACATTTGGATACAACAACTAGCTTAAAGCCAATGAATCATATAAAAAACAAAGTAAAAAAACAAACAAAAAAAAACAGGAAACAGATGGATACGAAACACAACATGGAAAACACTGCATCAAATATGATCAGAACCTTTAAACTGTGATACGACTAACCAAAATATGTCACCAAATTTGGTGGCAAACATATGCATCTGTTTCTATGCTATTTGGAACATAAAGTAGCTTAACGAAAGGCTGATATGAAGTTGTGATATGACACAAACCAAGACAGACAAACGGTAAAAACGAGAAGAAAAATGGGAAGAAATAAACTGAGAGACATCCAGGAATTACGAGTGTGAAGAGGATGAAGGTTTGATGGGCAGCTCTGCAGCAGATTCACAGTTAGCCACAGCTAGGTCACAGTTGAGATTTCAATCTGCAGCATTTAGTTCCAGCCTGCAGACAGCCACACAAACCGTTTCAGATCAAAACAATATAACAGGAGAGAAAAATCCTATATATATATATATATATATATATATATATATATATATATATATATATATATATATATATATATATATATATATATATATAAACATACACGATAAAAGAACATTTGAAAACTTTTGATGGCATAGCTCAGAGGAAATTGTCACTGGAGCAACCTTACTATTTTCCCCAGTGGTGTGACTAAAAAGAAGAAAGGGTTAGGATGGGATTCAGCAGGGCCAGACAACCTTGAAAAAAAAAAAAAAAAAAACAAAAGAAAGAAAGAAAAGCAAAATAGTGCCTCAGACAGCTTTACCCACAGCTTTCACAAGATGACCTGGACAGCGCAGAGCTGTGCTCTGACTTTCACCTGGCCGCTAGTCTGGTTCACCTCAATCGAATGGTGCAAACCACACATAATAATAGTACCTGGCCAACTCTTACATTCTCACGGCAAAGTGCAGGTGAAGCTTCATCACTTCAGCTCACAAAACATTTACAATCACAGCTTACTTTTAAAATAAAAAAATAAAAACCCAGAGACATATATGTCCCTGGAGATTGCCGAATCCATTTAAGGCCTTTCAAGGCATCAACATGCCTGTACCGCAACGACTCTAGACTCAAGTTTATTCAAATGACTAAGACTGACGCAGAAATATTGGCGATGCACCAATAAACAGGTGAAGAATCAGAATTGAACACTTTTTATTTAACCCCAAAGTTAGATACTGAAAAATCAGATTTTTTTTTGCTTGTTCATTAAGTTTACCCAAACTAAAAACTCTGATTTTGGCCTACAAATGCATCACCCCAACATCGGCTTCTTTGGTTCAGTTTGAATTTATTTAAAATCATACGGAGAGTAGGGGAATATGACAAGCTTAAATGGGAAAAAAAAACCTGACATTTTTAGTTGGATTCAAAACAATTATCTCTGTCAAAGAACCTGCAGCTCGATGTTTTCTCTACTATGTTTTGGAAAACGGGTAAACTAAAATTGGTGTTGGGTGAGAAAAAATCTGACTGGTGCATCTCTTAAATATATTTCAATCCTTTCATGTCCTCATACGTTAGTTAACATGTAAGGTTAAAAAAAAAGAAGTAAAATGTAGCTTTACTGACTCAGAGGTTGGAGTCATTCTTTCCAACAACCCTCTCTAAGCCCTCTTCTCATGAGCAGATGTGTTAAAGGAGTTAAGAGACAGCACACATTCAAAGGTAATCTCTTGGAGCAAACCGTCATATGGCTGTTACTAATTAAGACTTGTGCATTCGAGACCCTGACGTCCCATTCTTTGCATTTCGTACCGACACTCCGATCCCCAACAGTATAAGACCCGGCGTTAGCAAGCATCGTCAATTATACAGCATCAGAAGACTACCTACAGGAATAATCTCTTACTTTTTAAAAGTTCCAGGACTCAAAATGATGTTCTGACACAGAACAATAAATTAAACTATCACATCTAATCTCGCTCTCTCGACACATATGCACACACCTCCATTCCAATGCATTGGTAAAGCTTATAAAAAAACCCACTCACTCCAACTCACGTCAAACTATTTCATGTGCTGGTGGGTAAAGCTGCCTGGCAGCCAATAAAGGAAATGATAAACGTGACGCTCGACCTACAGGGAGGTGGGATAGGACCTGTGTGAAAGAAATATGACAGCTTCTGGAACAGTGACAGCAGTCCCCAACCCTCCCATAGCAAGTCCCCTAAACATCCTGCGGACCACGCGGGGCAGAAGGCGCTGACGTGACAGTTGATCACTATATGCCATCGTAGGTGAAGTTCTCCATCTTAACCGTCTGTCTGATTAGCAGCTTGGACTCCCGTCGCTCCTCGTTCTTGATGGACTTGTTGATGTCCATGATCTTTTCACAGATATATTTGTTCACTTTGGACAATCTCTGCGTGATCTCAGCGCTGTCGGCCGTTTCTTGAGACACTCGGTCGTAGAGACACTCTGGGGAAGGAGCGAGTAAAGCGGGTCAGTGCATCCGATGAGAAGACCCTCATCTTATTTTTTAATGTCTGCTAAATAACGAAATTCAAAGTTAAGACTTTAACTGAGCTTACCTCTGACTATTTTCAGCTTGCTGGGAGACAGTGGAGGTTTGGGCAGGGCGTCTTTCTTCTTTTTAGTGGCCACACCTGTGACACTACGGTTTTTAAGGGTTTCAGTACCCCAAATCATTACAGCGAGGTTCTTTGTGAACTTTGAATCTCCTTGGGTCCTCTGAAGCTGGTGCCATTTCTCTTCCTCCACCCAGATCCCACCCCCCAGATGTACCTGGAGACAACATATGTAAAAAGCGGATTTTAAGTAAACACTGAATGAATGTCGTCATTGGCAGCAGCAATTACAGTCATGCTGGGTTTGTTTTTGGTGAACGGGAGAATTAAAAACAGCAAACGCACAATTATGATGCACTTTTTAAAAGTTTCAAGCAAAGCAGTCATACATTTTCACTGGAAAGAAAAGGATACAAAAAAATGTTACAGATAAACATCTAAAAAGTGTGAAGTGCATTAGTTTTCAGCCCCCATTACTCCAATAACCTGAAATAAATTTGCTGCTACCAACAGCTCTCAAAAAGCACTTAATCAGTAAAAAAGCTGCTCTATGGAGATTTCAGAGGTTTGCTGGGATAAATAAACACAGACGGGTCAGGGTGAATTTAAACAGAGCTAAGCTGTAAATCATATCAAATCTTTGATTCTCATGAAACAAGGTGGTGGCAGCATCTTGCTATGGCGGGTATCTTTCTTTAGCATGGACATGAATGCTAGTCACAGTTGATGGGAAAATGGATGGTATAAAGTACAGAGCAATTCTGGAAGAAAACGTGTTAGAGGCTGGAAAAGAATGGAGACTGGGGCAGACTACCACAAATACTGTACACCAAATCTACAGGAAGATGGTGTCAAACTCCAAACCTACACCAGTTTACAAATCTGTTGAAAAGACTCGTTTGCAGCTGCATAAAATCTGATCCGTCTGAGCTTGAAATTTTCTGTGAATATTTGCACCAGCTTTTCTTCAAGATAAAAAGTTGGTTATAGAAAGTATTGACTCAGAGAGCCTGAATAAATATTGGATTTTTGTTTGGAAAATGTGTTGTAAACTTAGTATCAGTTTATCTTCAATTCATAGCAATGTACTATTTCGTTTTAATCCATTATAAACATCTTAGTGCAGAGTTATGACATAAATAAATGTCCAATGGTTTGAATACTTGAAGCTGCTTTATGCTAACGATCATTGTGCCAACACATGTTGTTATGCCTATTTGCAGCAGAAAGCCATGTGACCCCAACATTGCAGTTCCTATAAAGACATCACTTCATTTTTCCCCCTCACTTCAGTCTAGTAATGATTTTTACCTTTCTTTGAAATGAAAAGAAAATGCTGCAACCGCCATTGACAGACCCCATATGTTTTAAAATAAATGCCACTTCCAAGTATTTCTTCAGACTGAGAAACTGAGAAGGCTGGATGTGTGACCAATTTAAAATCTATAAGGGTTTGGTATCAGCTCAGGTTACAGCATTAAACAAGATGGACCAGTGAAGCAGCGATGATAAGTGTGTTGTCCTGTTGTTGGCCCAACACTCGTTTGTAATTCTTCGAGTGGCACTAATCCCAGTAAGAGAAATCAGCCCTGAAGAATCCTGGAGAGCAGAGTCTGAGCTGATGTTGAAACGCCGGCCTCAAATAAATCCACTGTGATACAGTCCAGCTTCCAGAGTATCAGCAACTTGATGTATTTTATGACATGCCTCTCGTATCGAAGGCTAGTTATGGTTTTAAAGAGTAATAGTTTGGTTAAAACTATGGGGTACTTGTAAACAATAAGTCCAACCTACAAATAAATACATTTAAACTTGCAACACATGCACCTCATCTGTTATATGTTGCCAAATTTAAAACCTATTGCTGTCATTCTGATACATAGTTGGGTACAACTGCTACTTCTGTTTAATGTACAATCAAAACGACTTTAAATGTATTAGCTCATTGTTATCTGTTATTAAACCAAACAGTGAATCAAAAACTTCACCTTTACAATTACACTATAAATCATTTGAGCCCCGCACAAAACTTGAATTAGAAATGGTGAACAACAACATCAAGTCAATGCTAAATGCTTTAAGAGTTCTGCTACTTGATCTGTGCAGCACTAAAGTTGCTGTGGGTAATGCAGACCAGACTGCTTTAAAGGGAGGCCAATTTCACCTGCTATAAAGTAAACAAACTCAGGTCAGAGGTCGCAGCTTTGATTACCTACAATATCACTTAGCCTGTCGCGCTCCACACAATGCGAGTGAACGTCGAATAAATCACTGCAAAACGGCAAAAGCCGATTGCCAGGCCCGGGTGACTGACTTGGTCTTAAAGGTGAGCTAATGCAGCAGGGGGCAAATGTGTGTCTGTTTTCCTTCTCCATTCTCTTATCACTGTAAAGTCTTTAGGCCAGAGTCCAAAAAGCTTTTCCCGGTGAGGCTAATGTGCTTCAGGCTGCAAGCCAGCAGACAAGCTTTTTACTGGCCTTAAGTTAGACAAGCCCGTTTTCATCCTCCCAGGCCTTTTGCTCTCGTTTATCTCTTTCTCACCATCTACCCCTCCTCCTTTCCTTTCCTAACCTCCCTTTGCACTCTCACTAGGCCTAACCTGTCAGTCACTTTAAAGTCTTCTCGTGCAAATAATTAATATGGGTTCCCTGATGTAGGAGCGTTCTAATTTGCAAGTGTTCTTCACGCTTGAAGTGGCCACGGACCCAAGAGCTTGTAGTGCCCCCCTCGTGCTTCCCCTCCCATCATCAGAGACGGGGCGGCTGGTTGAGTTACAGCAGTGGGGGGAAGTAAAGAACCCTAACAGGCTAATAAACACTGATGATGTTGGCTGGGCTTGCAGGAACAATAATAATCTTCTCAACCTTGTTTACCTGCTAGGACAGGGCAGCAAAGGGGAAAGGACTGATCAGCGACGACAGCATGTTGCACAGTTTGTGGTTGTTAACAGGGAATGCAGCGTTTCCTGCAGAAATCAGCCCGCTTTCTACGGTCACGCACAAGCAAATGGGCAAGAATGCCAAATCAAGAAGGGAAAGTTGTTAGGGGTAGTTAGAGTCATGTTCAACTTTTGGGGCAAACAAACCACGGCTTCACTGAAGTCAGACTTTTGGAGTGCCAAAGTTGTCCAGATGGAAACTAAAACTGAATAAATCAACCTAAAAAAAAATAATTTATTCACAATTAATAAAATTTAAAACTAGAAATTGGATCTTAAGCTAATTAAATTCTGAATAATCCTATTCATTCAGTATTTCTTAAGTGATCTTATGGATAATTTTCTGCAGGGTTCCACGTAACTTTGGTGCATAACATCTAAATTCATACCAGCAGAGTTAAGTCCACTTCAGACCAAGTAGCTTCACTAGAGTCATATCAGCTTCAGCCTCTGGCTTCGATTGGTTAAATTCATGAGTGACACGCACATACATTTACAATACATCACAAATATGAAATATTCAATACATATGATAAATTAAATAAATAATTTATGCAAGTATATTCTTATTCAGATGGGTTTAATTATCTCACTGAAAAACACAGCACTGCTTGTACGACGTCTTCCTCGTTCCAAATTATGAATGTAGGAGACCGGTGACCAGACAACTAAAAACAAGACGTTTTACACAGAACATTCTAATTCCTTGTAAAAGATTAGATTAATTTATGATTAGATGGAAACATAAACCTTTACAGGTGGCACCAAGGTAACGATTAAAGTGCTGAAATAAATTTCTGGCCCAGTCAGACTCACCTTCCCATCGTTGCAGGTGTACACCGTTCTGGGTGAGGGCGAGTAGCTTGAACTTGTGTTAGCTTCTTCCCTGCACGTCTCCTGGGCCTCAACTATAGGTTCGACCACTTCAGCCTTGATTGTCTGAGTGCCATTGTCGTGCATAGGCTCTAGGAGACAAAGGTGACATTCAACACCACAGAGACAATCACTGGATCTTCATTTCCAGCCATCAGCCATTTCCTGGTGGTTAAGTAAATATGAAGAATGAAGTTTTGGTGCAGCTGGAACGGCGCGTTTTGTTTGTTTGTTTCCTGTTCTTGTTCTGGGCTACCCCGTGGCCTGACACAGTAGCTAAGCTGTGCTGGTAGCTGGCCACGCTAAGCTCCAGTGCAGCTGATGAGTTTTAATATCAGTCAACGATGCACTTTATTCCTGGACCGACAGACTCCCAGGGCGCTCTAATCTGTAGCCGAACCATTAGATGGTCCAACCAGCTTCTGTTTGCATCTGCAGGGAGTCTAATCTAGACACCAGCTTAGCTTTGCACGCTGCTTTATGACACCACTAATACTCCCAAGTCCATTTTAAAATCTTTTGGTGCAAGTCTTATCTTACATAAATATTTCACTTAAAACTTAAAGAAGTGCCCTGTGCAGGCTTGTGATAATTGAAGCAAATAAAATCTATTTGAAACAAGTATTTTTTAAGTTCGTTTTTCACTCAGCTAAATGTCGCGCACAGGTAAATAACAAATATTAAAACTTAAGCGAATCAACTTATTGAAGTCTCAGCTCGACAACTACGGGACTCTTGATGAATGTTTTGTAACAAAACAAAATACAAATTAATTATGTTTTTTATAAAGTATTTTAAATAGATGAGTGCTGCTTTTCAATAATTTCTCAACAGCCAGTTCTTACTTTCCATGTCTTAACACATTGTCACAGTGAGAGCAGGCCCTTCAACAACCTGAAGTGGTTTTGACAAAAAAATACTTGCAGCTAAAACTAATTTTTCAAACCAGAATTAGATTTAACGTGATCTTAATTTGACCAACATGTTTTCTTTCTGACTGGAAATAATGTAGATTTTCATTCAAATGTAGTATTACAATATGCAGTAAATTACAGCAAGACTTAATTTATAAAAAAAAAAAAAGAGAGCATGGCTGAAAGTATTCATAGCCACTGCACATTGCGAGTGTGTGTGAAAATGTTCTTCACAACTCTGAATAGTCTTTGTTGTTCTAAAGCCCAGTAATTACACGGCATATTAGGAACAGCTGTTTTCTTCAAACAGCATTTCTCTGCAGTGGCTCAGTGAGGACCTGTGGCTGCTCACAACTCAAAGGACTGTGTATGTACAGAGGCCACAGCGTAAAAAAAATTACCACCCTGCATCACCATCACAGGCCTCCAGAAGGATGTGGGCCAAAGCATCTCAAAAAACAGACACCTAGCAGATACACTGTATGCTGCTGGACTCCACAGCGACAGACCAAACACGATCCTGGTTCTCTGAGAGAGCAACACAAAACTTTTTTTTTTTTTTTTTTTTATAGTCAGATGAAGCAAAAATATTATTGTCTGTGCACGATAATGTAGCCTTGACAAAGGAGAAGCAATCAAACCCAAGAAACAAGCTTGGTGGTGGGAACACAAAACGTTGAGTGTGTTTTTCAGCAAATGGGAATCTAACCAAAGTAAAACATCATAAAAAGGAAGACTCCTACAACATCATCATCATCATCATCATCATCATCAGCTGGCCTGCAAAGAAGCTTTGTCTTGGTGACCCAAAACACAAAACTTAAGTGGTGAAGAAACTGTTAGCTGAGGAAAAAGTATTAACGATTCCAATAAGGAAAACGTGAAAGGCACTAAAGATTAGAGACCTGGAGCTCATTGAAAAAGATTAATGGTCAAAGATAATAATGGAGACCTGCAGAAAGATGGTCAGTAATTAGGGCATTTAGTTAATTTAATGGCTAATAAAGGCTTTTCCAGTGATTATTGCGAAGGGTATGAATACATGGCATTTTTAGTTAGAAAATAAATTATTCTTTCCACAGTGATACCCCAGGTGCTTCATCTTATCTTGTCAGAGATGTCCATCTTCTATCCAATCAGAAAATAACTTATTGCTAGACTAAAAGTAACCACATGTTTATCAAAATAGAATCCAAAATCCATTCATTTTTGGGATATAAAGAACTGGTCCTCCATAAATAACTTGTTAATGCTCTTCTCTTTGTGCTATCGTATAATTTATTTTTAATTCCCCAAGTCAAGTTGAAAACCTGTCATCAATGTAGCAGACTGCCAGTACCTTCCTGCAGAACAAACCAAACTGCACATCCATCCATCATCTGCCTTAAAAGTCAGAATTAGCTTCTCAACACAAACTAAGAATGCGTTCGTCTGAGTTTGACAAACATTTTCCAATAAGAGCTACGTTAACTTTTCTGACAAAACCATAAATCGTCAGAGTACCACATGTTGTGGATGGACGGCTGTGTGTCCGGGTGCATGCTCTTGTTTTCTCACCGCTGCCGAGTCTCATGAGGAGCACGTCCTGCAGCCTCCTGTTGAAGTCCCTCAGTTCTTTGACTTCAGTCAACAAGCTGCCGTATTCCTTCAGCTTCTTGGCCTGCTGCACCAGCTGCCTGCGGGTTCTCTCCAGCTCCTGCTGCAGTCTCCTCATCTCCTCCTCCTGCTGCCTGTAGCTGTGAACCAGCTCCTCGTACAGAACCCTCGGAACGACTGCCGCCACCACCTCCGACACGCAATGCGTGTCCACCTCCAAATGTTGCTGCTGCTGGTGATGATGGTGATGGTGATGGTGATGATGTTGCCGATGCTCTGCCTCCATTTCTTCCTCTTCGTCATCTGCGTCCTCTCCCTCCTCGGCCAGCCGGTCCTCATCCAAGTCCTCTTCGCCTTCCATATAGGAGTTGGCAGCGTTTCGTTCCAGGCGAGCCACTACTGCGGCGAGGCTCTTGGAGGAGTTAGAGAGGGGCTTTCCATGGTCTTGAGACAGGGCCTACACGAAATAGCAGGTCAGAAAAGGCATGGGACAGATACAGGGCATTTCAACTGCGACCAAAAGCAAACCGAGCATGAGAGATATGAAACTGTAATGACCCAAGTGCAATCCTAAACCTCAAACAGAGGTCATGTCCGATATAAGAACTGGGTTATACTAGAGGTGGATGACTTTAGAAAATCCCGACTCTGCAATATATATGTTTTGTATTTTGATTATCCAGATTTTTCTTCCTCCTGTGCGTTTTCCATCACCATTTTGTCCCCACTGATCTCCCTGTGCTTTAGCATCCTTATCACTCAGCTACATACCAGGTGTTTATAGTCAAAATCCAAAATACTTTATTGATCCCAAAGGGAAATTAAATGTTTTTGTAACTCAAAATTCTTCAAAGAGTTATTGCAGATTGTGCGATGGCTGTGGGCAGGAAAGACCTCCTGTAGCGGTTTGTATTGCAGTGAATTTGAAGAAGCCTCTGACTAAAGATACTCTGTGTCAGGGCTGTAACGATTTCTCGAATGATTCAAGTACCTCGATTACTAAAATTCCTCTAGGAAAATGTATCTACCTCGGAGCTTCGTTAAATTATGTCTTATTATTTAGCGCAGAGAGCGAGAGACGATTTCTCGATTAATCGTAAAAATGATCTATAGAGTACTCGATTACTAAAATATTCTTTTACAAAAGCTCTGCTCTGTTTTTCTAAGACAGTCTCATAAAGAGGGTGGTCAGGGTTGTCCATACTTTTCTTGATTTTATGTAAAATCCTTTGCTGCATCATCATCTCCAGAGGTTCCAGAGTCACCAGAACAGAACCAGCTTTCTTTATCAGATTGTTGAGCCTTTTAGGTCCCTGGCTCTGATGCTTCCACCTCAACAGATGACTGCAGAAGAGATGATGCTCTCAACAGACTTACAGAAGATATGCAGTATCTTGCTGCAAACCTTAAAGGATCTTAGCTTCCTCAAGAAGTCCAGTAGGTAACATGAGAATTTTTTTTTCATAAAGTGCTTTGAGATGAGATTTGTTGTGAATCTCCACTTTCCCAAAATACCAGAATTGAAACATTTCTTAAAAAAAAAAAAAAAAAAATATCTTAGCCAATAAAAACTGCATATTGCATATTTTATGCTCTCAATATCCAATGTGGTCAAGCCTAGAAACATAACATACTTTTGTGAAGTTAAGGTTTTAATGTAATTTAAAACATAGGACGTATAGGAAAAATGACAAATCCACATCAGCCTATACAGAGACATGGGAGAGCCTGCAATCTGTTTGTTTTGACTGCAGATCTCAGTAGGACCAGAGGAGAGGAGTCACCGAGTTCTGTGATGAGCCGCTCAGCGGATTTGCCGGTGAAAGGGCAGCTGTCCAGAGTGCTGAATTTGTGTTAATCCACCATATGGTAAAAATAGCGTAGGGGATTTTGGATGTCAGCCAAGTTTATGGAAATGTAATATTAAATCATCAAAACACAAATGGAAGAAAGACATATGGCAATGTCAAATATGTAAACATCAGGCATGACTTAAAAACTCATTAGGTGAAGAGTGATAATTAACTAGAATCTGACTAAATAATAGTTCTCATATTTCATTATCTTAATGCTTTAAGACTTATAGGTTTATACTGGAAGTGCGTAATAAGGACAAAACTATATGCTCTCGTTTCTAATAAATCACCTGGTATAAATACATGAATTATTCATCTACAAAAACATTTGATGCAATGCAAATCAGCCAGTTTATACAGGTTTTGCCTACCTTTTTATGCCTCAGGGGTAATCTCTCTTCTCCGAAATTGTTCTCGATAGACTTTCCTGAATTCCTGATGGACATCTTGGGAATTTTCATCTTCTTTTGGATTATACTGTCTTCAAATTCTTCTACTGTATCTGCAATGTCGTTTAGAAAAGTTGCATATATTTACAATGAAAGTAGTCTATCAAAAAAAATAAAAATAACCCCAACGTTGCTTTGTCCCCTTATTTTGACCTCACAAAACAAACTTCAGCGGTATACAGGGGAAGCTTTTCGGTGGACTGCGGTATGAGCTTTGACATTGTTCTCATCTCGTAGCCCATGCAGTTCACTTTCAGGATTAAGGACGCAGCTAAACTTCTAATGCAAAAGAAAAAACGACTGTGTGTAAATATAATTTTACTAGAGCAGGATAACGTTTCGCTTGTACTGCTCTCACGTTATCATTATGTTTCCAAACTGACAGGACTTTGTCATGCTGACTTGATGGATAGACGTGTCACACGGAAATGACTGCAGCACCGCACAAAGCCACAGCAGCTAACAGGCTAACCGCATCACAAAAGCTTTCGGGCCGTCACAAATCCACACGGGAGCTCTCATAAAATGACAGATGAATGAATGCGTTCATAATATGGTGATACCACCATGTCCGCTTTCATTCGGCGTCTCCTAGTTAGCATGCTAGCGTAAGCTAGCAGAGTTAGCTTCCTGGTGTAAACAATTGCTTTGGCTAGACGGCGTTGAATAACACCCACATAAACCACTAATTATCATTTACAGAAGAAGAACAGATTAACAACAGAACGAGGGGCTACACGAATAAAAACCTGCAAAGCACCGACAAGCTATCACAGCCTCCTGAAGTTAGCAAACATTACTAGCATGTCTTACTAGCTAGAGCGGAGGACGTTGTTGTTGCTGTCAGATTCCAGCTGATCACGTTCTGACGGATCCACCGAAAACACTCGCTTTGACAGCTCTGCCACCCACACGCACGGCATCGTTAGTTGTTCCGTCAGATAAAACGAGCATTAAACCCGATGTCGTCCGGGTGTCAGGAGGAGTAACTTACCTGCAAGGGCAAGGATCTGTGCTTCGCACGGCTGGCCTGCGCAGCCATTCTCCTCAGTTCTGTGAACCAGATACACCTTCTGATTATCAAAATCTGTTCTGTGCAGAGGTCTGAAATCTTCGATGGTTGAAACGGGTAACGCGTAGCACATATCGTCTTCAAAGAACCTAACAAAAGCATACATTATTTAGTTCTCTTTGGTCCTGCACTTTGGATATGGTTGACAGTTTTCCTCACAAAGTATTAAAAAAAAAATACACTCATGGGGGGTTGGGGATGGTGTCGGCGCTCGGCTACTCTTGCCTGGTCCACATCACCAGGGTAGATCAAGGCAAAAGTAGTAGACATACCTTTAATCTTAGAGAACCTGTATACGTTTGTTGTGTTCGCTAATTCTAGGATTCCCACAAATATTTCTTTCAAAACGACATCATTTTCTAGGATAAAGTATGAGATTCTCACCATATTATAACATGAGGTAAAAATGCCACTATTTTTTATTTCCAAATACCAAATTGTAATTGTAGTACAAGCCGTTTCCTTTTATCTTGTAAAACTTGGACAAAATTTGAATTAATAAAATTGTTATATTATGTTTCAAAAAGTCCTCCCCAGTTTATTTTTTAACCACAAAACAAATAATGGACAAAAAAGATCAAGTAAAACATATCTAATGAGTTTGGATGAGGAGAAATATTTCACTTTTTATGTTTTTACTGCATGTGAGGTGAGACAAAAAAATACACACACAAGGTGGAGTGAAATGAACAAATAAATAAATAAGTGACAATCTGTTTTACTAAGAAACAACTTATTTTAATAGCTTTAATTTTTAAAAGCTACTAATTTTTCTTTTAAAATTAATTTCTAAAAGAAAAGAAAATGTAGCTTTTTTGTTTTCATTCATTTCTGATGTTTCTGATGAGAACATTTATTACCAAAAATGTCCACACTTTTAATTTTATCTGAAAACATAAAAATAAAAAATAAAAAATGACCCAACAGCTACAAAATAAGCGCTAATCACAGAAATTTTAAAGTGCTTATTCACCAGAATACTATGGATTTGTAAGTAAGCCATTGTGTTTACCCAACATCAAATGGGGGAAAGAGAAGCAGTGCAACACTTTATGAAAAATCCAGCATTAGAAAACACCATTGACAGAATATGTTTTATTAATTACTATTATTATTATTATTATTATTATTATTATTATCTTGTTTACACCTAGATAATGGTGAACAGATGATGGCTACTCAGATTCCAAGTTGACCTTTAATTTGGGGCTGTTTTACTGCTTCATTTTGCTTAGACATTATCCAGGGGTGGGCAACTCCAGGCCTCCGGTCTCCTGCAACTTTTAGATGCGTCTCAACTTCAACACACCCGAGTCAAATAATGAGGTCGCTAGCAGGACTCTGGAGAACTAGACTACTCTTAGGAGGTGATTCAGCTGTTGGATTCAAATGTGTTAGACCAGGGAGACATCTAAGAGTTGCAGGACACCGGCTATTGAGGACATGGATTGCCCACCCCTGTTATAAACCCTTTAAAGAAAAATTAGAACCAGACTTTGTTTTTGTTTTGTTTTGTTTTCTTAATCAAATACAGATAGTAAAAAGTCAGAAAAGTTTTTATGTTTTGTTTCCCAACTAAAGTGGACCCAGTTTAAGAACTGCAGATATGTCCAATAAGTCCGAAGCAATAAAAGTAGTAAAATGACTCTTTTTATTTTTATATAACTGCATTTGTCTGCAGGTTTTCAGCATAATGATCAATGAACCCATGTGGGTTAAACTTAGATTTGTATAGAAATGCACATTTGAATTTTTTTAGATAATACAATGAGCAATAATTTTAGGAAATACAAACATACAATTATGTTAAACATATAATTAGCTTTTGCTAGTTTTAGTTATGGACATAAAAATGCTCAAATATAATTCCAAGCTTTTCCAAACGGCAGAAACCCCATGATTTAGAACCAATTGTGGTGCTGCGTACGAAACCAGCTGAAATTTTGATAAAATGTCCTCTCTAAACACATCAAACAATTGTAGTGATCAGAGAGGACATTTGAAACTCAGGAGTCATTCAAAATAATCTCTCTGGACACCAATTACCTCTCAGTTTGTCTTCTAAGGGTACCATGTGATGGAACTTCAGTGAGAAAAGTTCCCAGCATGATCGCCTGCCCAGTTAGATGTGATCGGTCCCTATGTTCATTCATGTGGCCCCTGCTCCTCATCTGTCCCTTGTATCACACGCAAAACACTTAAAGACAGCTGACAGAGATGAACTCTTTGTTATTGTAAGACAGCCAGGTGGTTTCTACAACAGGATGGATTTCTCTCAGTTGTTACTCTAATAGAGGGCACCACAGTCGATAAATGACACTAACAATTTCGTTCTGCTTCGGCTGCTGTAATTGAAAAGCAACTGATGCAGAACAATATAGAGTTTTTTTTTCTGCCTTTCTCTGATATGTGTTTTGTGGTTTCAGGCATTTATTCAGTTATGATTATTCCACTTTCAAATGCCAACTTCCTCGTGATGTTTGTTCACTGTGCTGTGTAACAGGTCCAAGAGTCAGATGTACAAGAGAGTTTCAAAAACAAAACCAAAATGTTGATTTAATTACTCTAAATGTATTATTTATTTATGCAGTTTAGGTTGTGTTGAGCAGTGGTCATTTAGTTGAAGTTTTAGAACTGAACACATTCAATTACAATCACAGAAGGTGTATATATTTATTTTTTGTATTTTTCAAATAGTGTTAACGAACTGAGAGGTCCTCCTTCATACGACTCCAGGTTTATTGAATAATTTTTACTCGACATCTAGAACTGTAAGAAAACAACATTTCATACAGTTTTGCAGAAATTAGGGAGCCTTTTGGTGTTTATGAATAAAAAATAATAAAAACGTTTTTAATGTCATTCTATAGAAGCAAGACTTCCTGTAAGTACAACAAAATTACAAAGGCTACGTTAAATGGTAAACGGCTTGCGCTTGTATAGCGCTTTATTTTTTTCATCAAGTCCAGAGGACCTCAAATCACTTTACACTGCATTCAGTCACTCACACACACAGTCACATGCTGAATCAAGGGTAGAAAGGGTGAAATTTGAAATTCAACCCAATCTAAACGGACCAAGTAATGTGAGTTATGCAGCGTATTCAACGATAAGATAACAAACATGATGTAAATGTGAATTTATTTGGTGAGACGTCTGGGCATGGTGGCATTTTTGAATGTCCTCCTCCACTTGTTGACTATTTTACATACAGTGGAATCACTGATTTTAAATTATTTAAAATCTTCAGTCCCCTTAACAAGCCCACAAGCTGATTCAGTTTTCTTCACGAAAGAGTTAAACAGCCGATTAGATACCCTGAAGTTCACTCTCACTTCGACACTCAGTAGCACACCAACCAAAATGTAGTCATCAAAAGTGGGGCTGTCCAAGGTATTCCTTGTCATTTTATTTACTTATATTTCACAAAATTTTCTTTGAAAGGTTTTGTTCAGTTTATGTATATATATATAACACACAAGCTGTCATAGGGTGTCCTAATTTTTGAGCGATTAATACTTCCCGCATTTGGTTATTTAGAAGATTTTCATCAAATGGAAGTTGCATTCCCTGCCAAAATGAAAGACACTCAAAATGTCAGATGCTGTGTGCTCTTTTTGTGTTGTGCGTTTGTTTTTCTCCATTACGTGAATTAAATCCACAGCTGCTATTCATTTACTAAACCCCGAATGCTCCGTTTTCAATAATTAGTCATGCACAAAAAAAAAAACAAAAAAAAAAATCCACTCTTATTTTGTTCTAAAATATTGGCATGCTAATTAGCCGATGATAAAGCTATTCATTAAAACGCGAGCAGCAACTAAAGATAAAAATTGAGCAGCCTTATCTGCGTGAGGAAGTTGATCGGCTGAAAGCTCGAGTCAGGACAGAAGCCAGACATCATGTCCTGTCTATTAGCTCCACACTGCCAGGCTCATCTATCTTTATTGGTCATCCATTAGCCTGCATTAAAGGGAGACATGGGATAATAGCAGTAATGATGCCGATGATGAAATTAGACACACGTCATCATTGCAGCCTTGCGACTGGAATCACAAAGAGTTCCCGCAGACAGACGGACAGATGGAACTGCAGCTGAAGTTAACAACGCCTGTATGCGTCGCATGAGAGACAAAAAAAAACAACAGACAAATGAAGTGCAAGATAAAAATCTCAGATCTGCGTACAGTGCTTGAAAGAGAGCGTGAAGTGTGCAACGTGAGAGAGCTGATGGAGAGAAAGCACCTGTTCCAGTCTGCAGACCGGACAGATGCCGGTACAGGTGGGTGCTTGAGGACTGTTGGCATGACAGGCACTCAGGCAGGCGGGTTGCAGACAGACCCAGCAGCGAGACAAAAACCCATCATTTAATGACGAGGATGAGAGATCGAGCCGGGAGAACTTTCCCGACGGATCCTCCGAGTTTGCTGCGACGTGAAGACGTGCTTGTCTGGTTTCAAGATGATGAGTTCACTTTCAGAATCCGTCACCACTGCTTACCGTCCGTTTTTCAGTTTTACTCAAAGGCATCCCAGACATTTTGCTTATTATGCCTCTTAATTAGCCACGGAGAAAGCATTCACCAATTTAAAAAGTGATAGTCCATGAAATGAACACCACTGCCTCACACGAGCACACCAGGCACTGCGGCGGCAGGGCCTGAAAACAAACCTTTGACTGAAACAGAGGCACAGACTCAGTGAATAAATCCTTCAATATGTATTTAGAAGAGCATCAGCACTGGCCCCTCTGCCATGCTGTGCACACTTAGTGATTCACCCCAGAGACATTGATCTTCTTCATAAGGGACATAATGACCACCAGAGAAATACTGATCATATTTCAGCACCAATCAATTCAGTTCATTAGGGCCGCTTTACCTCCTGCTACAGACCTGTATTGATCCCACCACTGTCACCAGACTGTTATTCTCTGCTAACTAGATAGAAAACTTGCAAAACTGTTATTTATGCAGTCAACAATCGACCACAGGAAACAGACAAGCATTAAACCTGTATAAAAAAAAAAACCCGGCTTCTTTGTGCTAAAATAACATCCATCTTTTTCCTTTCTACGTTTGCAACAAAAATGTCAAACAAATCACGAGAAGTTCGGAAAGTACCAAAGCTGCCACCAGGTTTTAGACAGAATTTTGTAAAAATCTTTCCCACCATCTCTTCTCTAACCTTCACTTATCTGGAAGCCAGGTGAGCTTGCAGCACATGTGGGCAGCTTTGGTGTGCTAGGGATGCTGCTCATCTTAATGGTGTTTTTTCTTTTGTTTTTTTTTCTGCTACCTTTTCCTTTTTTCTCTTACTCCTTCCTCCAAGGAGGCTGTCAGACAGAGACGCCAGCAGCCAGAGACCTTCTCTTTTCCGCTGCCATTGCTGACAGCAGGGAGCCGCTGGGGTTGGACCGGCGACCACAAAACGCGCGTCATCCAGAGGGGTAGCCAAGCTCAAAGGTGCGCAGCATCTGACAGATAATAGTGGATAAAATCGGGGCCAACCAGCAGCTTGCTTCTCACTGGGCTGATTGGAGATCTGTGTGGGCTAGGCTGGGTGGGGGATAGGATGATAAGGGGCGGGGGTAACACTGAGGGGCAATGCGATTTGACAACTAACGGCCCGTATTTGACCACCATGCAAGCAGGAACACACACACACACACACACACACACACACACACACACACACACACACACACACACACACACACACACACACACACACACACACACACAACTGAAGTCAAGGACAGACAAGGTCTCTGATCTCAAATCCCTTCACAGAATCACTGCTTCAGCTTACGGTAGACTTGGAGGAGGTGAAGATTGATTCACCTGTACAGATTCACTTACACAGCGTGAATCTGTTGCGACTTCTGTGTCTAAGAAAAGCAAATCCATAGCCAACATTTGTTGTAAAAGTTTATTTCCCAGCCAAAAGTTTGGTTCCTCCCTTAAGCCTAAATGAATTGATAACTTTTTTTCTCAAATACAAAGCATATCCATACCCTTTATTGATAAAATATAATTTCTAAACGTTTCCAATCTTCACAGGGAATCCTAGCATCTTGTGAAAAGCAGGACAGCTGATGAAAAGAGCTTCGAAGACATGATTGCAACGGAGACATCAACGCCTTTTAATTATTTATTGTAAGTCACATCATTATTGCAACAGTTGCCATCATTATGTTTTCGTAACACGGTACAACTTACTTTTCCACACGGGCCACAAACTTTAGTCCTGAACTCATCAGAACAGACCAATGTCTTTTGTTGAGTGCCCAGCATGGCATGTGGGAAAGTACAAGTTTTCTTTTATTTTTTTTTAAGCTTTTTCCATGACAATTGCTTTCATCTTGCAATTCTCTCATAAAACACAGTTGTCTAATAGTGCTCCTGTAAAGATATTTCTCACCTGAGCTGTGGATATCTCCAGAGTTACTGCAGGCATCTGGATATTTTCTGATTTCTATTGGTCTATCGGTTTAGGTGGAAACTTATTTCTTGGTAGGTTTTGCCATAATTTGTTCATTTTGAAATGATAAAATGAGCTGAGTTTAATAAGGTACTCACTGGTTTGGGTATTGTTAACCTAACAGTGATTTAAACTTCTCCACATCTTTGTTTCTGATCTCTCTGCTCTCTGAAGAAAAAAACAAAAACAAAAAAAGCAGAATTCATCCTCAGATCATTCACACACATGTGGACTATTTTTTGCTAATTAGCTGATTTCTGCAGCAACTTAGTTGCACTGAATATTATTTAGAGGTATCACAGTAAGGGGGTCAGAAAAGAAATACACTGCGCATTGTCTAAAGTTTGATTAGGAAAAAAATAAAGTAATTAGTCATTTTCCCTCTAACACCAGCTTTTGAAAACAACTGGTCTATCATTCAAAATTTCTCTGAGGCACACTAAAGTTTTTGACTTGAATGTGACACAATATGCTGTAGTGTAAAGGGTATGAATTGAATGCACAGTGTGTCACAAGCCATGCATCTCCTCCTTTGGTGTATTATGCATCATCGTTATGTCAGCTGCAGCAGTTGTAAGGCCCGAGGCACAAAGCTTTTACAACTGTGCCTCCTTTTCTCTGCCGCAGAAACATGTCCAGTAAAAAAATGTTTCCAAAAACAGCACAAAATTCAAACACAAGGAATAACTGGACAGTAAAAAAAAAAAAAAAAACATATACATCTGTATCATTCCTTTGTCTCCAACAGAGGTCAGTACAAAGTCATTCAGACACAAACAAGACAGCAAGAGGACATGGTGTACTGAAGAATGTCCAGGAGTGAAGGGACTAAAATAGATGCTGTGGAGGTGGTTTTCTGTCTGCTATTAATTTGTCGAAGATAAAGTCTGACCTGGCTGCCCACAGAAAGTCAGTTAGATTTGTTAATATCCTGATGATTATTAATTTTCTTTTGAGGATGTGTACCCAGATCTAATAGTGATTGAGGAACATAGAATGAAAAGCTTCAGGTCAGGTAGACTTTGTGTTTAGCTGCAGATACTCAAATCTAATTATGGAGAGAAGAACCCCTCCGCCCCAAATCTGAAGCATTTCTTTTCTTCAGAAAACTGACACATTTCCCCTAAAGTTTGTACTGAGTTTTCCTTCACAGAAAAAAAAAAAAAGTTTGTTAGCCAAGTGCCCAGATGTTGTGATAATTAGCATCCTAGGGCCTCCAGAGCTAAGATGATGCAAAAGGCTGCAAATATTGATCCAGGAGCTGTTAGGACTGACATTGTACCTCTACACACACACATTCAAGAGTCCAAAAAAACTCAATCCTTCAGCCGTAACACAGAGACCAAGTGGCATCAACCTCTATTATCTAGTCCCTATGCTGCTAACACAAAAGGCTCCCTGGAACAAAAATCCAATCAGTCCTTTCTTGGAGGATTTTCTCCACAGCAGTGCTTAGCAACACTGGTGGCTCTGCTGGTGACAAAGAAATAATCTCAGAGCCCACAGCCGGCACACAGACTGTTTACTGCCTCCATCACATCGTCCTTTTAGAAAGAGGACGAACAGTCTGCGCCTCTAAAGTATATTGTCATTTCAGTGTCCTCTCAGTTAAACGCTCTCTGCCTCTCTCTCCCCCTTTTATGCATGGAAAAGCATGAAACACATGGCCGGCTGTGTGTACAGTCCGTGAAATTACCACATTTGCAACACAGGGAATATTTACTTTAAGTATTATGAATATAGGCTTGACAAAAAAGAACCATCAGGCATATAGACGGGTGACAGGTGTTAAATAATTGTTTGAAAATAAATATTTTCAGCAGTCTGTTGCCTCCAACACCCCCGCCCCGTCCTCCCCCTCTCCTCTCTGACTCCTATCTCTCGCAGTCCTCCATTCTTTGGTAAATTATCACACTCGTTCTCCATTCATTAGCATGCTGCTGCTTATTTAGCTACGCTGTTGAGAAAGCTTCAACAGAATCAACTGGAAAATACTCAATATGAGGCGGGCAGCGCACACCCGTCTCCCATCCTCTGCCCCCCACCCTCCCATCTATCCATCTTTTGTATTTTTTTTTTTATGTTGTTTTTTTTTTTTAACTACATCAAAATGGAAGCATGGTTCCCTATAATGAGGAGGAGGGAGATAAAATATGCAAATTTACCAAGAAAGGATATAATTAGGGCAAGTAATGGGAAGTGTTGTTTTCACAGCTGTTCGTTTACACAAAAGGCTGATAGCTATTTTTCATATAAATACTTTCATTCTTGGCTTAATAGCTATCCACATCTCTACATGTGTACAAAAGGGAAACAAAACAGCATCTATAACGACCATGCAGAGATTATTCCTCAGCTAGGTTCTGTAAACCAGGAGGTGAAGATCAAAAAAGTCTGAATCAACTAAAATAGTGTTTGGATATGATCAATTTTAGGTTGATCATCTTCAATTGGGGCATATCTGATATGCGTCTAGTTCGTTGAAGACCATATGCAAGTTAATTAAATATTAAATGTTAAATCAAATAAATATATTTTATCATAAAAATATATTTTAAAATCTAAACTTCTAACCATTTTTCAGTCATTGTTTTCCATCATAAGACCCCGTTTCACACTGACTGCTCTCTCACACAGTGTGACATCATATCTGCCCCAAACATTAATGACTGCTCGGTGCAGGAAGGCAAGAAAAGAAACATTAAGAATGCTATTATTGAATTACAGGTCAAAAATAAAAATGCACTTGGAAGCAAAATTATATATATATATAAAAAAACTGATTTCAAACTAGCCACAAAATAATATATAAAGTAAATATGGAAAAATCCACATTATATGGCAAGGGTGGGTTAAAAAGTGCAATAAAAGTGCAACTTCTCCATCAAGATCTTTGCTTTTTTTTTTTTTTTTTTACTTTAAAATGTGTTTTTACAAAAAGGTGTGTGTAAATGAATAGGAAATGGAAGCTTAATGAATAAATGTATGTTTTTTCCCGCCATTTTATCTAAACTCAAAGGGGAATTGGTCTGGCTGATAAAGATCAGCTGATTAAAGTCTAGACAACAACAAAAAAAGCCTCTAACTCACAAGGGGGTTACTTTCCATTTATCTGCAGGAAGAAGAAACACAGATTAATGCACTGACACAGGCATCTTTTTCTATCAAAGTAAAGTTAATAATGACACCAACTTGAAGAGTCTGTGTTTCAGAGGGTAATACAAGCAGCCCCTGCAGATACAATGACACAAACCTCAATGCAATTAGCACAGACAAAGAAATGAACATCCTGTGAAAAGCAATGGTGCTACTCTAACTAGGACAAACATAAACTTATAACCTTGTGTGTTTTTGTTTGGCTGATCATTTTATCTAAGAGTGATAGAAAGATATTGGCGGAGAAATTATTTAAAACTATGCATTACCAATAATTACATGTCAGGGTCATTTAGTTCAAAGCAACCAACAACTGTGCTGTTTTCAAGCAGACATTGTGCAAAATGTAAAAGTGAAAGTGATGATGAGACATCAAAGAGAAAGATGAAGTCATGAAACAAGGAAATGAAATTATCTCTGCACATCAAACAAATGAAAATAAAAGAGAAGCTTTATTTTTACTATAATGGCAAAAAAAAAAAAAAAAAAGGCGGGGGCTAGATTTGTTTTTAGCTTCAGGGGGTTGATTTAGCTGGCAATAATAAGACAACTAAGCTGAGCCCCAAACATTTTTTACAGCTCCTTATATTCCTAATAGTGTGCTTTTTATTAACTGTTGCCCCTCCTGGCAATCTGAGCAATTTTAAGAGCTAACCTGGTATGAAACCCCCCTTATTGTATCTCATATTCCAGTGAAAGCACAACCTGGATCAGATTTTTATCCCCGTTTAATTTAATGGTTAGAGTGTATTTTGAGAATTTTAGGGCGGCAAGTCTAGTTCTCAGCATGACAACACTGAGCGCACCCTGAGCAAAATCACTAAAATTAAATCACTTGCAATGTTGGTTACTAAGAAATGTTCATTAATATTTTGGATGTTAAATGTTCGCACTCAGGGGTAGAAAAAAACATGGTGGCTCAGCTAAGTGAGAGCTTTTATTACTCCATTGTACTGCTGTCTTCAACAACCTGCCTACAGTAACAGCAATTTGAACAAAATCTTATGAATTATTAAAAAAAAAAGCTGGGGCCACACTACACAATCTTTTGCATATTTTTTATTTTTTTGTTTGTTTTAGGTAGGAAAATTTGTTTGTTGAAGTCTGACAAAACAGCTGTAACAGAAAAAATTAAGGCAATATTTAGAGCAGTCCTTCGTCATTATACTACTCTACAGCACCTCTTCTATGTAGAAAATCAAAAATAGTCAATATTATCAAATGTATACAGCTGAACTGTTTAAAGAGATACTGTTTTTGATATTGTTATTGCTATTGATATTGTTATAACGCATCAGATCTAAGATATCGTTAGTGCCACCAAACATCTTTTTTTAATTTTTTACCAAGTGGCAAATTAAGTAAAAGAGAAACTTCATATTTAAGCTTTTGTGGTTAGTCAGTAAGTGTTTTGAAGGTTTTATCCATGTTTTGCTTCAGAGTTCATGTGCTGCAATATGCTGCTTCTAAATTTAAACAGATTTTAACTATCTCAAATTGGCTCAAAGATGTGTTGTGATGGTGTGGCAATCAAGCATGAACATTTTGGACATTTACAGCATTCCTCCTTAGCCTTTTTCTGTCTTGAAGACAAGCAGGTGGTGTCTGAACATCCGGTAGGAAGGCATGCTTTTCAACTAACACATTTATGTACTGTAGCAGATGTGAGCCCTCATTGTGAGGGCTATAATTGTATAATAAAGTTGTTTTAACTCGAGTTAGAATGTTACTACATTAAGATATGTTTAGTCTACTCATCTCAAATTCAAATATGGGTCAGAATGTGACTTTTGACCTCAGTGATGGGTTTTCTCTTGAGGAAAACATGCATTAAACACAAAACACATCTTCAAAAGAGAAAAGCTTTAATGAAGAACATTTCTATTCTGATCTGATGGAATCAGCAGGGGGAAGGAGATTCAAAGACTGAAAGAAAGGCAGAGAAAATAAACATTGCAGGAGATCTGAGGACTGCCTATAATCTTCATGCTACCTCGTAGCTTTAAACACATGCACTGCATGCTTCTGCGCCTATACCCAAAAGTAAGAAGGCTACTGTGGAGACACACACACACACACACACACCCTTTCATACACACTCAAGACATGACCATCCTCTCCAATCGGCGCAGATCTCATGAATATGATTGACCTTTTTTTTTTTCTCCACTGTATGCTAAGCGTGCATAAAGGGGGTAAGACAAACTAAACAGAGGCAAGCAGAGTTAATTTAGAACAACACATTATTGGGTGCTCACAGCAGATATGGAAAAGGACAATCTAATCGATAAACCGAAAGAATGACAATGACCTCTCAAATCAATGTCTGCACCCCATTTTCTCACTGTGAAAAGACAAAGGCTCCAGTGCAGGTGCTGCTGTTGTTTTGCTTTGTGCAGTTTGCACCTGTGAGCATGTGTTATTTGTACATGTATGGTGCTGCGGTGGAACAGTTGCCAGGACTAATCATTATTTAGCTGTGGCGAGGCTGGAAAGGTCAGCAGTCTGAAATGTCAGGCTGTGTTCAACAGGAGCCAGATGCAGTCGTGCGCTGCTCAAGTGTCCAATTAAAGAGGGCCGAGTGAGGTTTGAGTGGGTCTGCGTGTGGGAGTGTGTGTGCAACTTTGTGTGAAACGAGAAGGAGGGAGGGTAGAGATGCAGTGTGTGTGTGTGGGTTGTTTTTTTTTTTTTTTTTGGCTTTTTATCAGCATTTGCATGTATTAGTCCTATGGCATGTGTGGAGAATATTAACACTTTACAGGGAGTTTTGATGCTCCCGTTAGCTTTTCAACCAATGAAACCAGCTATTGATTAAACAGATCAACAGGGTCTCAACATTTTGCATTTTTGGCAATATACACTATATATACACCAAATGTATATGCTAACCTATCCAAATCAACAAATTCACATGTTAGTAAAAGACTGAGTTCATTCAGGAAATTGGGAAATTTCTGCACAACTAAATATCCCACATTCAACTTTTAGCTGTACTATGTCAAATTGTGATCAACTGGGAACAACAGAAACTGCAGATGTTGAAGCACAGTGTGCAGGGAGACAACAACAACTCAACTGCTACAGAAAACTGCTGCAGCAATTACTTGATAGGTTTGTGTCAAGTATTACATTCATTGGAGAGGCGATTGCGTTGCCTTGCTGTTTTTCCAGTTCTCATCCTTAGTTTGAGTGAAGGAAGGTCAGAATATTTCAGCCAAGAAAGACATTTTGGAGAAGTTCTTGCTCTCAGTGTATTAGGATTAACTCTCCATCTGGTTCCAACATCAGTGTGCAACAGTTCAGAAAGAAAGGTCCAAATAGACACAGATGAGTGAGTTTGGTCTGGAAGACCTTGACTGGGTGGTCCTGCTCAGGATAAGCGAGAGCAGAGACTTCTCATCTAATATCAGTGTCTGATGTCACAAATATGCTTCTGAAATAAAGTTAAAAACTGCATAAAACCACTGAAAAAGACGGATCTCTATCAGGTCATATGCTTGTCAAGGCAGATGAGTTAATACTTCTGCATTATCAGATGGACACACTGGTTCCTTTATCTCTAGAAACCAGTCTAGGATTTATCCCACTGAGCTGAATTTCTCCAGTAGAATTTCAACTGGGCCAATCAGTGAGCAGAAGGAGGAGTTGTGAACGATGATGTCGATTTCCTGTGTTGTTAAAGAATTGAAGTCTGCCTTCATATGTATGTGATTGTAGACAATGGCAGTGGAGGAAGTGAACGAGGCCATTCAGTCCATATTGGCCACGCTTCCAAATATCGAGTAATTAAAGTCTTAGCAAGAGGAACGCATTTTGCTGGCAAAGATGACGTGGTCCTACTCCCCATGTGGTAGTTCATACTGCATGGTTCATCCAGCTGGTGCATTACATGCATCATAGCCAAATATTTGCCACTGGGTAAAATCAGATCCAATCATTTAAAACTTCTGCAGAGTCCACGCCTCCAGAAACCAATCATTTCTCAGAAGCCGAGGATCCAGACCTTCTGTGCAAAGTGTAGAATAAGGGGGTTTTACCAGGCAAGAGAAACATGCAAGCCTAAGAAATACTATGAAATACTAAGAAATGGTATGTCAAAATATAGGGAGGCAGTTACAGATTAGTAATGCAATGCATTTCACCAAATGGGTTACAATGGATAAAGTCAATGTTTTTCAGTGCCCATCAAAAAAAAAACCTGATCTTAAATCAACAGAAAATGTGTGGGGATAGATGGAAAGGTGAGAGCAAACAAGCTGTCTCTTAAATTTTACTTTTTTTTTTTTTTAAAGAAAACTGGCCAAAGTTCAAACTATTGTGAAAAATGTATGATTAAAGAAAACATCTGAAAATGTCTTTCTTCCTCTTTATTCTGGCATTTTGGTAATCATAACAAATGAACACGAAAGGTTGAGCAGATTTAGACAACAAAACCAGGGTACCAATACTATGTACATACAATGCTGGTTTTATCTGAGCATATACATAAAGTTAGGCACCTAATGCTTTTCAGTGATTTCTTTCCTTCTGTAAGTTAGTTTTACTTCCGTTTTCTATGGCTATATCCTGTGCGAATAGATGTTTAAGGGTGACTCATTCTTTAGAGTAGCTAATGAACACCATTAGAAACAGAGACCAACAGAACAGCAGGGGCAGAATCCTCATCAAATCAGATTTTCCCTCTCGGACACAGTGCGTTATAAAGCCACTAGAGCCTATTAGTTTGTTCACACCCTGTGATTCCAACTGCTGCCCATGCAGTGAAGAAAATATGGTGAAAAGGTAACGATGGATCGAGTACAGAGGAGGGGAAAAAGAAATCCAACATTTTTCTGCTAACTCACAACAACAGCAGCAATGTGATTAAATAAGATCATTAATAAATAACGGCGGCTAACGAGAATGCTGCTGAGCCAATCAAGCACAACGAAGCATCATACAGAGAAAGACAGGTGTGGGGATGATGAGAAGAAAGGAAACGAAGGAGCGAGAACTCCTTTTAATCTGCAGGTAGAGAGAGAGAGAGAAGTTGTCCTGTCTGTGTCTCCCTATCGGAGTCACTCTTCTTAAGGCAATCACCTGGTTTTCATACAGGAACATAATAAGCTTTACTGTGTTCCCAGTGTGTGCGCACGCATGTCCATCCACCTGCAATGAATAGTAATAAAGCAGGTCAGGATGAAATATGTCTGCCAAGTTAAAGATATAATAGACCTCTCTTCAAGGCCGCACAACAACAGGCTGAAAAATGGCCTGCAATCATTTACGCAGCACACACACACACACACACACACACACACACACACACACACACACACACACACACACACACACACACACACACACACACACACACACACACACACACACACACACACACCGAGCTCCGCAGGAGCCAAAGAAAGGCGATTCTAACAAAGAAATATTCAAAAAGCCATTTCATCCTGTGTGGAGGTTGAAGACCGAGGCTTGAATGATGGCAGTGCCGCAATGCCAACATTTCAAAGCCTTTCAAACAAAGTCAAGCATTAAAGACAAAGGAAAGCAAATTCAGTGATTTTATGCAAACATGTTGGGTATTTGTCATTTAAAACCATCATGGATGTGAGGGCTAGGTGTAACATTCATGGCTCCATTATGTAGCAGAAATGAAATAAAAGCCGATCTGTTCCTGACATTTGCAATATATCACACCTGCATCAATGCAACGGCCTCATACTGTGACTCTTAAAACTGTACACAACCCTACTGAAGTACCAGAAAAAAAATCAAACCAGATAAATAAATAATGGCCACATGTGACTTTGTCCTGTACAATTTAAATAAAGTATACACAATATATCTGTTGGAAATAAATAAACAATAAGGTACAAGAACCCTGTTCCATAGATGTTCCTACCTTAAAGTTAATTTTTGTTTTATCCAACAGGACATAAAATTCTTCTGTAGACGTCTGTCGGCATCCCACATCTTGACCAGATGCCATTTCCCCATTGTGAGGATTTTCCTTTAACACCAGAGCATGGCTCAGTCATTCAAAAACTCTTCTTCATTTTCAGATTTCTAGCAGAAACTTGCAAAGTTTGGGTGAAAAACGTCAAACTATTTATAATGTCATCCACTTTGACAAAAACCTGCGCTTAATAAAAATATCGAATATCTCTTACCAACTATAGCATGGCTTATTATTATGCTGTTACTATAATCATATTTTAGTCACAACTTCAGCTTGAAAGTATTTCCACGTCAGACTTAAATTAATGAATCCAGTCCATATTTTATTTCAGTTCTGTGTGTGGCCAATACTTACAACTTATGAAAATACATTTCCACAATGAAGGCACAATACAAAGCTAACTAACAAACTACTTTTCAGATACAACAGTTTAGGTTAGTACAGTGGCACGATTGTGCACATCTTAGCTCTGTACTTTTTTGAAGCACGCTTCACGAGTTCACACCTGCCATCATAGAAAAGCCACTCCAATTAAGCTGAAATAAAGTTCAAATGTAGTACCAGCTCGGTTATATTATTTAAGTAAAGGTGTAATGTTTGGTGAGGTTGTTGAACATTTTGAAATGTTCAACATGTTCTTCACGAAGCAAAAATCTTCCTGTGTTCTCCATAAGTAACAGTGTCCTTAGACAGAATAAGTTTCGTTCAAAGGAAACTTGAATGGGTTGTGACAAAACCACCTGGGCCAGAATTTCAAATACTTTATTTGACCCAAATCAATACAGCACCAGAGAAGGAACATCACATCCACAGTGAATGAGGGTGGTGGAGCTCCATGCTCTGTCATTACTTGTCCAGTGATGAAACGCAGGTTTTTGTCAAAGTGGATGAAATTATAAATAGTTTGACGTTTTTCCACCCAAACTTTGCAATTTTCTGCTAGAAATCTGAAAATGAAGAAGAGTTTTTGAATGACTGAGCCATGCTCTGGTGTTAAAGGAAAATCCTCACAATGGGGAAATGGCATCTGGTCAAGATGTGGGATGCCGACAGACGTCTACAGAAGAATTTCATGTCCTGTTGGATCAAAAAAAATTAACTTTAAGGTAGGAACATTTATGGAACAGGGTTCTTGTACCTTATTGTTTATTTCCAACAGATATATTGTGTATACTTTATTTAAATTGTACAGGACAAAGTCACACATGGCCATTATTTATTTATCTGGTTTAATTTTCTTTTTTGGTACTTTAGTAGGGTTTTGTACATTTTTAAGAGTCACAGTATGAGGCCGTTGCATTGATGCAGGTTTAAATATATTGCAAATGTCAGGAACAGATCAGCTTTTATTTCATTTCTGCTACATAATGTAGCAGATGTTAACTCTTGACACATTTTTGTGAAGAGTCGGTGCAGCAACGCAGAGGTTAAAAGGTTATGAAAGTCACAAGTAATATGGATTATAAATGAGTAATTTAAAATTATGCAGCTTATTCTGGCTGTGTCTGCAAAAAAAGCTGATAGTACGTTCTGACCGGATCCAGAGCCCAACACATCAATTTATCACATAATGTGTTAAAAATTTTCATCATTACAATGCTGACTTTTTCCAAGTTTCTTTTTTAAACCATTGCTGAGTTTTTTTGTTTTATTTTCCAGTTGGTTAGGTCCAACTTCCACAAGCTGTAGTTGAACAATATTTTTGGTTCAGTTGGAAAATGTTGCAAAATGAACATCAAAGTAATTGTTTGTGGTGACAGATCTGAGAATTTTCGTTTAACTCAGTATTTGCAGCTTTTTCTGTGGTATGTAATTCACACAAAATGTAGCTATCCACAGATGCAATGCTACTTCACACATCATCAGCTGGAATGTACAAACCAGCCAATCCAGGAGCACCGTTTGTTTTCCTCGGCAGCGATTGGCTGTACCTACCCAAGCCTGAAGATCCAGAACACCTCGGATGTTAGCTCCTATGCTAGTGTGAAAGCGCGCTCCACAGTGTGTATTAAGCTGTATTTGGAGTTCAAACTATTAAAATAAGCAGTTATATGTGTGTGTATAAAGGAAATCTCAGATTATCAGGGATTTCAGCCCGAGGTTCACTGTACACATCTGAAAAACTGCAACTTGTACCAATTTAAAACATGAATGTGTACACTCAGCATTTGTTTCATTCAATTTTTCATTGATTTGAAAAACAGAAGTTATAACATTGCATATTTTCTTTCCTATTATAGAACCAAGAGGCTCTCAATCAAAGTCACATTAAGGCTTGAATAGCATTATCAGATAAATACAGTATTAAACACAAATAAGACAAAGACGTTGAAAAAAAGTTTAACTTAGATATTGTTATAAATTGTACGATTCAAACTTCCAGTTCCAATAAACGTTTCCAAAAAAACTTTAAAAAAAATAAAAAAAATAAAAAAATAGCAAAAATATTGCATCAGCTGTAACTTTTCACCCAGACAGGTAGGAAGTGTTTCATTGCGAGGTAGATCAGTGTGACTCACTTATTTCTGCAGGATCAGTGACTCATACACAGACACACGAGAAACTGTGCCAGGACAAGTAAGTCTCAGGTGTTAAAACTTTCTGAACTACCAAAACTCCAAAGATTGGCCATCTGGCTGCACGCAGTATGGCGTGCCCTTTCAGAGGAAGATATGAGCTCCATCGATCCACATAAATAGATTCAGGTTCCTTTAAAGTGCGGAGCGGATTTAGACACGGTTTGGTTGGAAAAGGCTTTGATCAGAACCACTTATGATACGACTCACAAGCTTTCTGAGGTACGACAAGCTCAAAATAGGAAACATTGCACTTAAGATGAAAAGTATTACTTTTCCATGCTTTCTTTTTTTTCTTTCTTTTTTTTGGATTTGAAATGCTCTTTCAACAAAACAAGTTTGATTCTTATCAAAAATGAGACAGGAATTTTGAAGATAATAAAATATGTAAACTTTCATAAAAGTACCAATTTAGAACTTTTTTTTTACTGAGTTACAGAAATCCTATAAAAACTTATTACTGAACAGATTTTTTTTTTTTTTTAACATATTTCCACTGGAGTTTTTATGATTTATATAAGTGATGAGCTCAAAGTTTTTAAGGTTAAAAGTGCCATCACCCTAATCTTTGGCTTACTCCACAGATTTTCAATCAGAATCACATCATAATTACTTTCAGTCACAAGTTAAAATATTACTTTAAATCTAAATCTACCAGTGGTATAAATTATTTTGGTCTTAGTTATTCCTTAAAAATATCCCTATGTAAGTGTCTTTCTTTAGTTAAGATGAGGATGAAAACAAGATGTAACACAGGAAAGACACTGTAACCACTATCTAACTAAAGCTTGAAAAATAAGTGGCTGGAAAAGCAGAAAAGATCAATTCCTTTTTAAAATAGTAAAAAAAAAATAAAAAAAAATCTGTTGAAAGCCACTTTGCCATTTCACAGAAAGTTGCCTAATCAGACAACATGTTTATTTAGCCATCAAATTAAGGGGATAAGCGCGTTTTTCCTTCTCACTTCACAATCGGAGATGAAGTTGTTGATTCGGTTCTCTTACTAGCTCGTATTTTCCCAAATTCCTTGTTGCCCTCTGTCAAACAGTCAAGGCCACAGCTGAGTGTTGCCTCTGCCCTGGACCTGAGGAACAGCTGCAACGTAAACATGCTAAATTAACTGGGTCTCCATGAGCCTCACATACACATTATTCTAATCAAAGCATATTAGATCATCCAGATACTTTAGACATATGGGTCTCGGTATCTTCCTCGCCGCTGCCATCTGTTTCTCCCCACTTCTCCTCGCTCTCCATCTCAGTGGATCCCTCTCTCACACAGCTGCCTCTCCGAGAGGCTGGCAACGATTTCTAACTGAGCAGCTACTTTGTGACATGTTCCCACTTTCAGTCAAACTTAAAGCGCCATATGCATGGCTGACTGCATGATGTGTTTCTGAGCTGCACATTGGACACAGTTCAAAACTACTTTGCACAAAACAAAAACAACAGGCTAACATATGAGGCTTGTGTGCTGAATCATAATGAGATCTGTTGAGGTACAGGGAAAATATGATTATGATTGCAACATTTTTCTCATCTTCATGAAAACACTGTTTGAAGTTGTTATAGTAACATGTGTCGCTCGTCATCACTCGAGATGCATAAATAGTAGAGCAGGAGTGATTTATGCAAAAAGCAAACTGAGAACAGGGCATGTTCAACAAATCAGAACCTTTGGTATTTCTGAGTAATGGAAAGATGCACATTTGGACGTAGAAGCATCTTTTATTCACAACTTAACATAATCCCTTGACGTGAGTGAGTTCAATGAAACACAGAACTACTTTTATTTCACTTTTACAGAACCTGGTTCCTTAAAGGAGTGACAGAAAGCGAGCAGGTGTTTAGGGAGAGATTTGAAGAGGCCATGTGTCTGCTGCTTAAATATTGAGACAAAGAAGTTAGTACAAATACGTGGCTTAAATCAGATCACCATATTTGCATATATTGACTCTGAAGATGATGAAAGCGCACATTAAGCGAGAAAAAATAATTTTAACACAAGTATCAGTCCAGGCAAATCCTGACAAATATTTATCAAAAGTTTGTGTTCCTATAAGTTTCTAATAAAATTCTGAAATATTTTTTAAATGTCTTTGTGGCAGAAGTGGCTGGTGTTGATGGTAAGACAGGGAATGAGAGAGAAGTCAGGAAGACGGGCAGCAAAGGTCCCAAGATCAAGAATCAAACTACGGACAGCTGCGTCAAGGACTAACAGCTTCGGTAGATAATGGCACCCGCTCTACTTCCACATAATAATAATAATAATAATAATAATGCAGAACACATTTTCACAGATCAATAAACTTTAAATTCTTTTGAAAATTTAATGCTGGAATTGGAAGACATTTTAAATGTCCATAATAAATAAACAATTGAAAGAATAAATAAAACGAATTATGAACAACCAGACTGAAGACTTTTGTCATCCAGATTTTTTTTAGAGAGAAAGAAAAGAGAAAAAAACCATAAATTATGCAAATTGAAACAATTGAGTTCATTTTAATTTATCCAGTGATGAGTTGATGTATTGCTTATTGAGACAGGTCTATGCGCCGCCCCATTCAAAACTTTTAAAATAGAGTTTGACCATTTTAAAGGGTCATCCATCCTTTCAACCCAGTTTTTAGACATAAAGGTTCATAATAATGATTTGTTGTACATTGAACAGTACTCAGGCTTTAAATATGCCACCCACAAAGAGCACAGAAACACAGACAGACAGAAGTGAAAAAATACTGATATATATATATATATATATATATATATATATATATATATATATATATATATATATATATATGTATTTTTATTTTATTTTTTTCAAAATCGTATGCTGTGCACATTGCGACTTTAAAAATCCACGGTCTTCTGACATTTACCACATCACAGCCACAGACAGCCCCCTTAAAACGGGCTCAAAAACCAGATCAGGAGGCATCAACTCAGCAGTGGTCCTGCTGCAAGGCTTCTGACAGCACAAGCAAAGCTGTCTCTGCTCTTACTCCTCCGTCCAACTGTGCAGAAATGTGCACACGGCACCCAGAAAACAGCATGTTCTTCCTTTTAACACCTCAAAGTGGGTCTCACAGTTTTGCTGGCACGTTTCATCATTTCAAATCAATATCAAACCAAGTTATAGAACAGGAAAAAAAAAAGTATGATTCTGAGCATTGGCTAATATTGAGCTTTTTTTTGGAGGTGGGGGGATCATAGCAAATTATGTTTATTTCTGCATCGAGGTGTTGCTCTGTTGGGTCGATTGCAGGTGACAATGAAGCCAGGGAAACAAAATCCCAGGGACTTACCAGAATTGGTGATGGTTAGCAGGTCCAGACGTCTTTGTTGCTGGAAGAAAAAAGAAAAGGCAAGATAAATGTCACAAAACGGTAATCAATACCTTCATCAATTCTAATATTTTAGTTTTGCAGAAGTATATTGATTTATCTCACATGTATGAAATTGATTTGCACTTCTGAATAAAACTAGCAACAGTTTGGTCATCTGCTTAATGGTAAGACTTAATGTGTACAAATGTATTCAGAGTGCAGGTCATTTTAGCAAAATTGTGGTCACTGAAAATGAATTTTAATATGAAAGAGAAGAAAAAAACCTGTTGCAGAAGCTCTCATCTCTAAATACCCTCTTACGAAAATGGTAGAACCATCAAGATAAGCCTTGGTTTGTAAGGACCCTTTGCCCATTACTGTGTTTGTGTGTTGAGCATCTTGTACGTATGGTGTTGTGTTTCAATAACGCGTCCAATTTTACACTTGATCTCTCCTGCAGGTAAGGAGTCTGGAGGAATTGTTAGGTTTTGGCTCCCCTTGTTAATCTGCTGCAAGCCTACATGAACACACACAATAGCAGATCGTAGACAGATACTTGACTGCTGAGCACTGTAAGTAATCAGCACCTCAGAGTTCCTCATCTACCAGTCCCTGATAGCCAAGAAGACCTCCACATCCAAGGAGAGCATGAAGGGTCTGTGCTTATGTATACAGAGTGTGGCAGTGAGTGTGTGACACAGTGCGGGTGGGTCAAAGTCAGCTGCAACATTTACAACGGTGGACGGCATTAACATTCAAGCCCCATTCTGGCCATTTCGAAGGAGAGAGCAAAGAGATGTTCAGCAGCACACTTGGGGGCTTTTCTCTTTGAAGACAGCTCTGCATTGTAGAGAAAAATCCTCTCATGAAGCTGCTAGACACTTGTTTTAGTTAGCTGTTAGTTAGCCTTTAGCTAACACATAGCGTGACTTTGTTCAGCTGCCATTTCTCATGTGCCCTTAACCCTTCTAGGCGGGATGTGTCGGCGGCGACACATCCAAATTTGCAGTACCGTAATTCCGCCACACGTAGCGCTATCTGAAAAATTCCAACGGTTTCTGAAAGGGGAGGCGTTGCCCTTTCCAGCAAGTATCGGGTTAATACGGCAACTTCACAGCTGCAGCTGCAGAGAGGTAATTAATCCGGGGGGCACTCGTTTTATAGACGGCATATTGCGAAAATAACTTGCTGGATATTGAAAGTTCCAGTTGTTATCGATACATGGGTAAGTATATCATCTCACAGGACATTTAAAGAACTACTTACAATTAAAATAAGGAAGGTTTATTTAGGCAGACGCTTGAAACTCCGGCGTAAAAGGGTTAAAGAAAATACATTGCAACTACATTCAAAGGTCACCTCATCAGTAAATGGATTCTGTTCATGATTTCATTTGAGTATACATGGAGCCCTGTGAAGGCGGCAGAGGTTTGTTGGAGTGCATTACTGAACAAGCAGCAGCATCATGGAGACCAATCAGCAAAGCAGGCAGACAGGGATGAAGCTATGCAGAAGTTTAAAGGAGAGTGAGGTTATAAAATATCTTAAGCTTTAGACAGCTCACAGACAACTGTCAGCCAAAACAAGAAAAGAGCGTGGAACAACTCTCTAATCAACCAAGAGGCCCAGGATAACTTTGGAGGAGCTGCACAGATCTGCAGCTCGACAGGGAGAATCTATTAGTCACAGCAAGTCACACACCCCTCAAATCTGTCCTTGTTGAGTGGCAGGAAAAAGGCTAAACTAAAATTAAGACTAGACTAAAAAACAAACACTACACAGAAGTCTGAACACAGGGACAGACTAAACCGAGCCTCATTTTCCTTCCTCCTCAAAATGAGCTGTCGACCTGTTACAAAAAACATGGACAGAAAAAAAAAAAACAATTCTAAATAAATTGTGAAACTAAAAATATGGAGCAAGACTTTATGTCCATATAAATCTGAATAGAAACAGAATTCCAATAACATTCATCCTAAATGGGCTATTAGGTATGTGGGAACAGAAAGCGGTGTCAGACTGCAGGTTATTAAAGGGGTAAGGATGCTGAGGTTGGTGACAATGTAGCAGCAGAGGTCACTGTGACAACACGAGACTCAAACAGGGACCGTGCACTCTGCTCACACAGATTTATACCCACATATCTTTAACCCACCAACCTTCTACATAAATACGGAGCAGGTGTTGGTACTACACCAAAAAAAAAAACCTGTAATTAATAATGTGCTTGTTCATAGCAGAAACATGCTATATTTTCCCAGGAAAACCCTTTTTAAATCTCCCTATGGTGCAAGGCAGATGGCCATTCTCCATACTTCTTCTGTGTTTTTTTTAAAGAGGCATTCCTTCGTTCTGCTGTGTAAGACCACAGAACTAAAATAATTAAAGATTGACATAAATCCACTGATTAGTTAGGCAAAGGTTGACAAAAAACTGAACATTAAAGTCTGCATGTTTTGAAATGTATGGATTATACATAATCTTGAAGAGTGGGTTTGAAAATTGAGAAATACGACAATTATTTCCTACAAGTGACTAAGTAGGTAGCGCAGAACGACTAAGATAAAATAGTGGGGTAGGTTGTGTTTGGTGAATGATTACGTCATTGAAATTGTGGCACTTTTGTAAATAAAAACTATGATTTAAGCACAATAAATGAGTTCTTGGATTGTATTGAATCCCTCAACCACATCCAACAGTCGCTTGCTTAAAAAGTAAAGCATGAATTTAATGCTGAATACTGGAAAATGCATCAGTTACATGTATTTTACGGCTTTCAACTAATTGGGAAAACACTAATTTTGGAAAAGAAAAAAATATTTCCTGACTTGGAATACGAAATGTTTAACCAACTTAATAAAATAACACAGTAAGGTTGAAGTTTTCTAAAGTTTTCAGTAGGATATAACACTACTACAATAACAACATTAAAAAAAGCCTTACACAGCTTTGTGTAATATAAATAGAGTGACAAGACCCAAATAATTTAATAACCTAAGTACTCCTCTTTAAACATTTGCCATGTTAATTTTAAATAATATAGTCATCAGTTCTCATTCATTTACATAGAGCCTCTATTAAAGTGAAATAGCAAACTCATCTTTATGAGTTTTGTAACGTCACATCAAGATAAACTTTCCTCCAGCACAAACTGAATCAAAAACTGTTTTAAAAATGTAAATTAAGGCAAAGTTCAGTTTTTGTTTCAGCTAAGCAAAAAGCTTTGACGTAGACTAGCGTAAGGAGAAAATGGCAAATTAGAGGGGAAAGCTGATGTGACCTGTTGAAACCTTATTAAATTAGTTTGATTAGACAATCACACAGACTTTCCCATACATTCCTCTGGAGGATTTCAGCAACGAAATGTGGCACACCAACTTCTAAATTTTATCAGCACAAGTATAGCGTAATAGATAGTAAACACACTTGCACATAATAAAACTGAAACATCCTCCAAGACACTGCCTTACTTTTTAACACTTCTTTTCTCAAAGACATGAAAACACACCCAGACACTTGAACAGTCGCACTGCGCTTAAACCAGCAAATGAGAAGTGTGAGCGGAGTTCATTCTGGGACCGCCTAAACGCAGATAATGAATCTGTGATAGAGAATTACAACACATTACCACCACTTTCTCTTCCTGCTGCTTTTGTTAGTCCCAAAACGGATAAGGTGCTTAGTGTTCCTATGGAGGAAGACACTCGCGCACACAGAGAGAGGAAAGAAGGAAGAATCTGAGTCAGACAGAATAATATTAGGAAAAAAGCATTTCAGGGCAGAAAATAGGATTGAATTAATCTTTATCGAACATAGCTGAGAGCTGAGGAATCCCATACTGGGTGAAGACAGCCCAGCTTCACTTCCCTGAACATACACAGCAACAGATTACTCAAAATACAAAGAACCTCAGCTGCTATATGAATGACAACCCCGTAACCCTTTAAGCTCGACTGTCTTTCACTGCCTGGAGGCAAGTTTTCAGAAGAGAAACATTTGAGATGCATTTTTCTTTTACAGAGAGAGCTTCGCCGACTGTTGTAATGAAACGCCCTCTACCCGGGTCAGAACTTTAACATTCAGAGATTTTTTTATTTTTTATTTTTTTTGCATGTCAGTCCAAATGGTCTCGTAGAACCGCAGATTAAGTCAAACCAGGAGCATGAGGAGTCTAAGATAAAAAAAATAAATAAATAAAAATCTAATGTGCAATGTGCTTCCCTGAATGAAAACTGCATAAATAAAAAAATAAAAATAAAAAAAATAAATAACCATATCATAAAACCAAAACACAATACAATTTAATGAAAAAATGGAGATAACTGATCCTTCTAAGTTTTACAGACAGAGTTTTCTATGTCGATCCATCTGAGAAGGATGTGGAAATGAGAGTTGGACCTCAAGCAGGGGGCACTCTGTGTTTTACTGTCCCTGCTTTGTGATGCAGATATGATTCTGAGAATTTGATTTCATCTACCATTCTTACTGTCTGTCTTCTATTAAAGTTAGGCCTTATAATTTAGTAAACTAGTAACCTCCTCCTATCTCCTATTTAGCTTAAATTAAATTATTTTTTTTCATAATTTTATCAGTAAAGAAAAGGTTATTGTTTAAAAGTAAAATTGACTTCACTTGATTTTAGTTTAAAAAAAAACAAACAAAAAAAAAAAACATTTAATGTGACTTTAACCCACAACTTCATCTGATTGACTCGTTATTGAATTTAAACCAAACTTGAATGGAATTGATTAGTCAACAATTATTACTGAAAATCCATCCGTCCAAAATCTGCAGATGCTTCCAAGAAGTGACTCCTGACTGGACCTGCCAGTTATCAGGTCAAAAAGCAACACTGCGGATGAGAGTCAAAGGTGAAAAGCGCCCAGCTGTCTCTCTTCCCTGGCCAGATATTACGCAGTCGCTGAGGAGAATGAAATCACAAATTAACCCACAACGTCTGGAAAGCTACAGCAGAGAAAATTGTTTTGTTTTTTTCCTAGACATGAAATCTGAGCAGAAAGGCTGGATCAGTCCTTCTATTCTTGGATGTTTTATGACTGTAGGTCATAATAAAGTTCGATCTTTACCTCCACAACTGGAAAAAGCTCAGCTCTGCAAAGACTTCCAAACAATAAAACATTGATATTCTGACCAACCGACAGACCATTGTTTCTCTATTAGTGTTTTTATCTGATTCTATAGTAAGTTTCTATTATACTCTC
This sequence comes from Poecilia mexicana, assembly GCF_051168715.1. Lineage (NCBI taxonomy): Eukaryota > Metazoa > Chordata > Actinopteri > Cyprinodontiformes > Poeciliidae > Poecilia > Poecilia mexicana. The sequence goes on from NW_028263373.1 coordinate 12,526,924, forward strand.
TAGAATGTAAGCAGAATTCATTTTCGGTTTAACAAATTGTCTTCTAATATGAACCTGGCAACTGCCACCCCTCTAAAGAAATCCATACTATTTTAATCAGTATAAATATGGTAATTAAAAGAACCAATCTGCAGATGAGACAGCAGACCGTCCCAACATCCTAATCTGAGAGAAAGCAAAGGAACAAGGAGAGAGTGAAATGGAGTGTCAGAGGTGGATAAAACCATTAATGCACTAAATCCCTGCTTTATGACTAAATTAAATATTCATACACAATCTAGCCCAAACCCATTTGCCAACATTTCCTACAGAATTTACTTTTCATATTTGGTGATTTTTATCTGACACGCATGAAAGAGACGGAGGCAGGAGAAGGACAGAGGAAGGAGAAGGCTGTCTGGGACAGAAATGATGAGCCACAAAAAACCCAGCCAACAATGTAGCTCATTTAAAATTAATTCTGAGTCAATATGACTAAATTACTTTGCAGCATGAAGCATTGTGCAACTTTCTCAGTTTAAATAAGTAAATAAATCTCAGTTGTACATATAAGAACAATCTTGTTAAATATGGATATTCATAAAGTAAAACCCTATTTGGAAAGGATATATTGTAATGTGCAAAAAAAAGAAAAGTAGCTTAGCTTTAACTTTGATTTTCATTAAGCAAAAAAGTGCATCAGAGAACAGACAGATGCAGAAACAAGCCCCAAGCAGTGATATAAATGCTACGCCGTCATCCCTGCTGTGCCAACGCACATTTGCATTGTTTATATTTAATCGCTTGGCTTTGTTTATAGCTGTAAACTTTTCAAATGAGTGTGCTGTATTTAAGTCTGTGATAAATTCATTTTTATCTATATTCGAAACCCTTGATGTCAAGAGCTTGTGTTATGGTCTGAGCTTTCTTTGTTTTGTTTTTCTTTTTCGTTTCTTCTCCCCCTTTTTTTTTTTTTTTTTGGTGCGCTTGCTGCTTCCCTCCCCTTCCACCAGGTATCGCCGGTTGGCTAGGTCCCTGGAGATAGGCGGTCACCGACCCCGTAGACACACCTGTGTCTATTTGGAGAAGGCTGCTGTGGAGCATTTAAGAAGCGGCTGGCCGACACTTCAGTGCCTGAGTGTTTGCTTACTATGGTAAACTCTTAGAAGGCCCTCTGAGTATCATCACTGTTGTAACCACTCGTTGTGTTCTCCTCTTTCAGGTGATTCCTGTCGTTTACTGAGAACGTAAGACGTCTCCCCTTCAGCCTGCACTGAAAATTCCCACGAACCTTGAACCCACCACTAACCACTTTCCCTCTCTTTGACAGTTTGAAGATCTGGTTCCCTTCCCAGAATCCTGATCACCCCTTCTCCTCTCTACCTTGAGTTTTCATTAAACTTTGTCATTGTTCAAATCCTTCTCCTGATTGTGTTCTTGCATGTGGGTACGAAGACTAGAACCGAACATGACAGCTTGATGCTTGCACAAAAGTCTAAAAAAAAATATATATAAAGATGAGCGACATTAATTAGTGAAACACATTTGAGGACATGAAAAAGACACTTTATTTTAAGACCAGTAATTTTCATTTCATCTGGGCAGAAAATTAACTAAAATTAGACGCTGAGATGCTACACTTTAGGTCCAAATTCATTATAGTAATGTTTGAATATGATAAAAGGAGCGCTCATAAAGAATAACAAAAAGTCTTCATGTTGGTCACCAAATAGTAGTCCTTTTAATGAATGTGAACAAAACATTAGTAAGCGGTTGAAAACGTTGTTGTTTTAGAGACTGAAGTGATGACATGATAGTCGTATTTTTGTCCATTATTTTTTGAAGTAATAGGTATAACTATGGAATGAGTTTTATCCCTTCATATACTGAGGACTAAATTAACTAGAAAAAATGTTTGGTGAATATAACTTGAAATAATTATTTTTGCCGATTAAAGCATCTACAACAAACAACCACGCCGAGAAAAAGGGTAAATATTTCACATTAATAAATGCCTCAGTGTCCGTAATTCTGTTTAGACAGTTGGACATGTGCAATTCCTCCCTCCTGTAGTGACCACTACATACCTCCTATGTAGTGGTCACTTTGGTGAATCAATAGAGTGCTAGTGACGATGGCTGACAGACTTTCCATGCACCCCTATATTAGAGTAACTCATCAGGTTTAAGATATTCAAGGTTGACTGAGCTTGAATCAAGTCAGCTGTTTTGTAACTTAAAACCCTGAGTATACTGGTTAAGGATAAAATAATGCAAAGTTTAGAGACAAAGTTTGGTGAATCAACTTCCTGGAATACCCCTCAGCACAGATGAGGCCAAAGGTAAACTTTTTAGCTGACATGCAAAACGTTTTGTGGGACAGAGAACTAAATTTGCATGTCTTTGCTGAAATAAATGAAGCTAACTACTGGGCTTCAGTATTTAGCTTCAACCTGACAGAGGCTGCAAAAGACCTGAGACTGGGGCAGAGGTTCACCTTCAAGCATGACAGGAAACCTAAACATGAAGGCAGAGGTACAATAGATTGGAGTAAAGCTCCATCAAAAGGTCCTAGCTGTCCACAGAGACACACTGCAGTGCCAAAATCACATGCAAGGATCTGCCTATCATGTAGACAGGGTTACAGGAGGGGTCACCGGTTGATGCCGTTCACAGTGAGAGCATCTTTGTCAACAGTGTGACTAATCCAGCTTCCTCCGGCATTTCCATCATGCATCAGCTCTGCATACGTTATTTGGACCGAGTCACTGTTTTCGCTTTGGCATTTCTTAAGCTAAACCCCAACCACACACACACGCACGCACACACACACACACACACACACCTGAAATTATATGATGTCCTTTAGCTTTAAAATGGAAAAAAAAAATACTGTCTGTGTGCTTAAAGTCATCATAGTCATTGTCCCTTGGTAACACAGAGCGGAGGTGAGGTAAGAATGAGCTAATGGGATGAGCTGTTCGGGTTATTTCTGGGTGTAGCTGTCTGGCCTACTGAAATCCTATACATAATGAAGTCAGAGAAATACAGGCAGTAAAGACACAGGGGTTACAATAACTGTAAACTGTAGTGGAAAATGGCTGCTTGCCAGTAGAATAAGAGATCATCTCTCTACTTACACAGGAGTGTCAGGTAATGTTAGCTGTGGCACAAAGACAAGCTGGGAGATGATGGGAGCAGCGGGGATGGGATGTAAGGCGATGTTGCGTGACCGGGAGCTCTTAGTTAAAAATACAACAAATTACATAAAACATTTATTCCTTCGGAGAGCAGAGATCAGCCTCTTCCCAGGGGGACGGAGAGGACGGCCACCTGCACAATGAGCACAGTTTTTCTTCAACCACTTTCACTCCACAACCTTGAATATCATCAACTGCTGTGTTGTGACAATTTCCAAAACAGCTGGTAGGTTTTTGACAGCACATTGAACCATCTTTGCTCACACAATGTGAAAAAAACAACAACTTGATCATTAAATATTAAAAAAAAAAAAAAAAGTGACTGAGTTTACCCCCTCTCCCAGGTTAGAAGTCCTTCTTATTAAAAACCCCCTCAACTCTGGACTCTACACAGCATAACCACCGTGATCTCCTTATGTATTTTCAAAGTTATTAATGCTCAGTCGGTCTAAAAAAAAAAACCAACTTGATATGTCAGGGCAGTGTTGCTTTCAACAACAAAAAAGGAACTACAAGCTAAGATAGTGACATTGTTTTGCTGTATTCTTGCATCCCATAAAATAAGGCATTTGTTCTGTGCCTTTATTAACTGGTCACACATTATTTAAAACCTGGATGATCCTCTCTAGATTCTCTTCTACAGTCTGAAATGTGGATTTGAGGTTAATTAGTCTCTTTAAAGTGCCTTTAGGTACGAGAACATGTGCATGTGTGTCTCTGTGTTGCCCTGCTGTGCAGTTCTGACCTGCCCATTGGAGGAATGAATGACCAAAATATCACTATCACACTGTAGTTGTTTCTGAACCACACATGTTCTTTGAAGAAAGAAAAACTAACAAATGAAATATGTCAGTTTCATTGTGCATAAGACATCTTTTACAACTATCTGCTCCGAGACTTATTTCTCGTCAGAACTCACTAAGCTACATCTGACTGAATGTTTACCATTAATCCAGGAGCACAAAGACATTTCAACCACACAAAAAGACACTAATGGTTTGCTGCTGGTACTCTGGGGTCTGTATCTAGCTGTTTGATGCTATTCAATTCTCATGCTATTCAAAGATGCACCTACTTGGAGCTTGGTCAAATATGCTCCAATATCTTTAAAAAAAAAAAAAAAAAAAAGGTCAAAACTGACCTAATTATCAGTTTTTTGCATCTTCTTCCACTTGCCGTACCAATTCATGTTTAAGTCTGTGCATGTCTGACTGCATACATGTATTTAGGAGTACATGGAGTGTGTAGATAAGTAACCTAAGAGCCTCTGCTGAGCTACGACTTTTCAGCTTGACCAGGCAAAGAATCAATGGAAGCATCTTGACACTGGGGACCAATCAATGACTTGAGAACACTGATAGCATACTTGATACTTCCACACACAAGCGGACTGAAGCGGACTCGGACACATACAGATGGGTTCTATCTATCATCATATCCCCACTGGGCTGTGACTGACCCCTGCCTGATGGAGTGATGGAGGAGTGACCTGATGTTTACCAGGAAACGGCGAATCAATGCTCGTCAAGTTGCAGACACACAATACCGCAGCACTGTGACTTAGGATCAAGGACTGTCGTTACTATTACTGACTCTAAGCAGAGGGGAAAATATTAACAATAGGACTCGGTATGAAAAACGTTACCGTTTTGTGCTGGAGGAATTAAAGTATCACCAGTGTAGAAGCTGTTCAGTTACTGCAGGATGTTTAGCATATGATGTGGATTAAACTGTAAACTGGTTTAAAGATTATCCATTACCATGTAGCTAAACACACCAAGTATCTGAGAATAAGAAATGTTTTAATCCACCTAGATACTGCAGTTTATTGGTGAGTGAGGTCGGGTTAAGAGGGTTAGAGGATTTTGTGAAATACCTAGAGAACCTAGGTTACATACCTTGGTTCTTATTTGTGAACAACCTCTCAAATGCGTTGCATAAAATAACTCAAGACATCTTGTATTCAGCTCCGTCTATACTTTCATGTACCTCTGTTAAAGATGTTCTAAAAATGTTGAAATATTTTAAGTAGCATAATCCTACAACTAAATATTTTGAACAACCAAACTTCAAGTACGAGTGCATTTACTCAGCTAAGAATTATTTATAAAACAATAGAAGCCACATTTATTACTCTCTTCATATGAAAGAAAATGCAACCCAGGTTTTTATCATTCAAGTTTGCCTGATTGTCTATGTTTTATTAAATGTCTCAAATCGGGATTATACCACTCAAATAAATCGTGGTGATGGTTTACAGTAGGGATGTGCCGATCAGGTTTTTTCCTCCCAATACCGATACCGATCACCCATGAGGGCCGATACACCGATACCGATCACCGATACCGATCACATAATTATTATTATTATTATTATCATAAACAACACTACCGGTTACATTATGTGGAAAAAGGAACCATGAATTCAACTTAATTTAGACAAAAACTGGTTTTTAATAACTTTTTCCAAGAACAAAACAAAACAGGCATTGTGCAAATTGTACTGCTATTGATAATACTATCTTTAACAGACTGATAACATATGAAGGCTCTGAAGAGGCTAAATAATGCAAAGAGCCAAAATAAAACCTCTCAACATTGCCAAGAAGTTCAAGTATAAAACTTAACATTCAAAGGCAAAAACAGGATCCATTACAATAAACAGTCCAGACTTACTGAATGAAAACTTCCTGATAGCATGGCGGCTAGCTGATTACTGCTAGCTCTGATTGGCTGTTTCTGACTCAGCGGAGTAATTATGCAGAACAGGGAGGAGATCGATTATTTTTTTAGAGATTATCTGTCTCATGTTAGGACAACTAAAGTTTTAATACGTATGTAAAATGTATTTTTTAAGTTAGATGCTGCAGCTTTAAGCAGAGGTTCGGTGTGAGAGTCACTACCAGGTGGAGCAGAAGCGAAGCTCCGTCTGTCAGATATTACTACTTGTAGCGTAGCAGCGGTTCAACAGGAGAGCAGAACCAGCGTCTTACATCGCAGCTCGAAGACTTAAATAATTTTCCAGGTTATTTGTTTAGCTTTCTGACCGTCATGCTAATCCGGGTGAGTGTTTGTAGCTGTGCGCTGCTTTACCTGCTGTCTGATCCTCCGTATGTCTTTTTTACTGCAGTGAGCCTCGATGTAGCCAAACTCGTCAAGTATCTCATTGTTTTTATGTCGTATTAGCTTCGTTGTGTTGATGCATTTTGACCTGCTTCAATTTTCCGCCAACACGCAAACCTCCCCATTCACTCAGTGCGTTATAGTTCCACATCGCTTAGGATTTGTTGCTGCGCGTTTGCGCAGAGTGAAGGAAAGAGGAGACCAGCTGCACAGGCAGGCTGCGAAATGAGATGATCGGTATCGGCAACAAGAGCCAATGATCGCCGATCACCGATCATGCACTTTTTCACGAAAATCGGCCCGATTGTGATCGGTGACCGATCGATCGGCACACCTCTAGTTTACAGGTGTGTTTGTGTCTTCACCAAACAACATTATGTGCATTTTAACAAGACGTCACAAGATCCTGACCTGTGGAAAAAATAAAAAATAAAAAGAGAGAAGAACTGCTTTACATCCTGGTCGACATATTAAGCTTTTAATCAGTTACAAATTCAACAGACACGACTGATTGCACAAATGTGAAAAAGATCACGAACAATATGGTCAATTTTCATTGCATTAGTGCACCAAATGGATGCGTTTTACCTTATTTTCAAGCTCTGAGCACAGTCCTCCATCAGGACGTTTAGGAGAGTGACCTTTCCATTTTTATTATGGTGTGTTGTCTATTCAGGTGTGGGTTGAAAAGTTGTTATCTTTAAGAAACATCACAATACAAGCAGCATAGTGGAAAATCCACCTGGCTTTGGGGGTTTTATATTTCCGTTATTTTCTATCAGGTGGGTTCAATCAAATGTGAGACAGAGAAAATGGAACTGAGCTTCCTCCATTGGGACTTGGAGCTCAAGCCTTCAGAGATGTCAACAAACTTTTTATGTTTGTGTGACAGAAACCGCTGCTCCTGCTTCTCACAACAATGAACTTGTACGTTGACTTGCCACTTCCTCCATCGCTACAGGAACTGTATTGGCGTATCAATAGACAGGACTCGAGGTTGAAAAGTTCACCCGTATCTCCTCCAGGGCCTAATTGGAGCTGAAGGTCAGGAGACGTGTATTCTTCTATTGGTTTATCGCCTTGATGGATCCAGCAGCAGTAGTAAATGTGCCTGCGTTCAAGCCTCCAAAGCTGTTCCGCTCGCTCGTGTCTCGCTGCCTCCAGTTTTCGATTCAAAACCAGTTATTTTTATTTTATTTTCTGATAATGGCCTAAACTGATTTAAATGCCTGTTATCTTCAAATGAGCAGACAGTGAGAGACATATTAGAAAGTAAATGAAACAAAATGTTGTGTGACTAAAGCCTTTTACTCCAGCACAACTTTTCCCATTTAGCGGAGTTCAATCAGGTACTGGAATGAAGGGCTGAGCAGTTCTTTAAAGCTGAAGCAGGCTGCGCCGCTGAGTTTACTGGTAATTAAGCAGGACAATAATTAGCTGCATGGAGAGAACAGAAAGGATGGAAGTGTGGGGAGGGAGGAACGGTGGGTAACTCAGAAAAATACACAATTAAATGGCAAGATGTGTGCGTGTGTGTGTGTGTGTGTGCGCGTGTGTGTGTCTTCTCTGTGTCAAAACAGTCAACACCCTCTACAGATGTTGATGTGTGGACCAGATGGAGGCACTGTTTGGTGTTTGGAAACTTTTAATCACAGTTTTGAGAGAGAGAGAGAGAGAGAGTCAGAGAGAGAGACAGAGAGAGAGAGAGAGAGGAGCTGAGAGAGATGTAGATGAAGCAGGACAGTGAGCAAACACTGTTTGAAGAACACAAACTCATCAGCGTTCACAATAATTTCCTTTCTCAAAACACTTGGGGATGAGATTTTAAAAACCTCTGGTCATGTTTGTGGGATCAAGGTGACCCCAGCGCTGGGTTTGAGTCAACCCAGTGCTGCTGTGGTTTCAAATCAATATCTAATCTTTTTTAAAAATTTATCTCTGGAAAGGAAGATGAATTATTTAAAGGTAAACCAAATTAACCTTGTTTTACTCATTAAGCAAAATGTGAAAATGTGTATTCTTATTTGGAAAACTAGGCTTATCCTCAGTGAAATAACTTCAATTAGAGACGTCTACCCATCGGTTTCTGACAAAAGCCTGAGAAAAGTTTACCAAGCTTCTCACTGTGAGCTGTTTGAGAGTTTTCTTCCATATGCAGCTAAATAGATTCATTCAGATTCACAACATCTAAACAAAATTAAGATTTGTGCTTTGACGAGCCATTTCTAACACACATATTATATGCAACGCTCAATGTTTTCACTTCTGTGGTTCTGTGAAGCACCCTGTGTGGAATAAGGGCAGCTACAATGGTGATTTACAAATAATCAGAGGCTGCTTAGACGGGCTCATCTTTGTGGCGATATGATGCGGCCACGGTCGGTATAAGTCATTAATTTTGTGCTCTTAATGATGTTTCATGGGGAATGTTCACAATAGCGCTGAGGACGGAGATAAGGACAGGGCTGGACGGTGAATAAGAAACAGGTTTCTGGAAGGATACCGATAATTTCAAATGGAATCAACTTTCCTATTTGAATTACACCAGAGGCTCGTTGATAGACTTGCTATATGTACATATTATATGTTCCATAGTAAATTGAAACTTGCTTGCACACATAATTCCAAGTTTTAAAATCATTAAACTTGTTTGTTTTATAATAACTACACCATTGAGAACACTTTAAATAAATGCCCAAAATAAATACTACACTTCAGCTCATAATGACTGCAGCCTTTTTTCCCCTCTTTAGATGTGTGAGAATAGTGAATGTGAACTTTTCTGAGAGTGAGAAGGGGCTGTTATGAGCATGCATGCACATTTATACCACACCTGTCTGACCACATGACAGAAAAAGAGGCAAGTAAGCCATCAGATAAAAACCACTGCCTTCCCTAATCATGGGAAATCTTAAAGTCGTCAAAACAGACCAATAATCTTCATTAAAACACAACAACGAGGAAGAATTGAGGCAACCAGGAAGCAGACATGAGAAAACATAAAAGTGTCCGATTAGGTACATTTTAATACTTCATATTTCCTATTAGCTTGCTGGTTTAAACAACTCGTCTGATACTTCAGCCATTCGAAAATTATGAATGTGCTTGATCTTTTGTTTAGGGCTGCACTACTAAAGAAAATTAATTATTTGAATTCTCTCACATAAAAACTTAGATTAAATCGTCGGTGATAAACGCTTTGTTAGAGAAAAGCAGACAACCAGAGATACACTCATCAGGCATTTTCTGAACCTGGTACTTTCCAGTTTTAATCGAGGTTGGACAGGCTGATTCCAATCTTTTTTTGTCTAGAGCCATATTTTTTTTCAAAGGGACAAAGACACAAAAAAATAAAATGTTCTGAAGATTTCTTGATAAAAGTAGCAATTCTAAATGCAACACACAATGAAAGAACTACAAGATCATCCCCATTTATGCACCACAGTACATATCCACAACCTGTGTTTGATTTTGTTCTTACCAGTTTGATAAATTTAATAAATTAGACATATTTGATTATTCAGTGTGCTGCCTGAATATCACCAAACAAAACCAAAGGGAAAATTACTCAATTCTTATTTCTAGTGCTAACAACTAAAGGTCCTTATCAATAAGGTATCATTTTAATCACTGTCAAGTATCAGCGCCCTGTGATGATGAATTTGCCATTAGCAAATAAGACAAAGCTAATTTAATAAAAACAAAAATTGGCACAAAGAGCTATTTCCTCCACTATATTTAGGTACTTTAGAAATTTGAAATATACAAGTTACACTTTTCAAACTTTAAATAATTACAGCAACAAAAAAAAAAAAAAGTCTGATGGTGAAGTCTGCAGGCAAAACATTAAAAAAGTGACTGGAATTAGCAGTTAGTGTTGGTGCAAACCTCCAAATGTTTTGTTGACTGTTTACAGTTTGGTCCTGCAACATGTTGATCGGCTCCAAATGAACAGTTTTGGTTAATTGGTAGAGGAACCTCTTTGCAGCTAATGACGCACGGGCATAAATTTTACCTTAGCCTCTTCCCATCCCCACCATAAGGGCTAACAGCTTCTTTGCCCTCTCCTGGACTTTCAGATCCTATACTGGTAGTTCACTCCAGGTCTCCCCTTCTCTTAAGAGTCTCTTCACCCCTCCTGAGATAAAAAACAAACAAGAAAACTGTCGCCTCACGCATCTGTAATCACCTTAGCTGTATCCGCTGGTACTGAGGGCTTTTAATTTGCTGCACTTTTAATTTGTTTTCACAGCAGTTTCAAGCAAATTGAATTTGTTAATTAAAGCGGCAAAATGAAATGCTGAGCATTATTGACGAGGTGCTAATTGGGTTAGTGTGAAAATTGGAGGTGGGGTGAAATGGGTTGGGTGGGGGCTAACGAGAGGGTAGGGGCAGAAGAACTGGGCATTCTGGGGTATTAACAGGCAGGAAAAATCACATTACAGAGCAGTGCAAGAACGGCTACATGTGCTTGAACCTGTGTTTGCTTCACTCTCCGCTGTTACGGGCCCCTCAGATAAAGATGTGGACGTAAGTAGAGATAAAAAAAATATAAATGTGCTTGTTTCCTCAAATGTTTCACAAGTTTGGCACAATCATAAAACAGATCTTTGGCCATTGATAGTTGCATTTGTTTGGGATGCAGACTCTTCCATGTTAAAGACACCAAGCCGTTATAAAGCTTTTAAATGTACCTGCTAGAGAAGGAACCAGCGTTTGATTTATAAAAGTGAAACGCTGACTTTTATAAACTTAGAGGAAGGCACAAAGTGCAGCAACGGGACAATAAACCTGGAAGTTGAAGGCATCTTTAAACTCTCACTGACCAACAGCCACTGTTTCCAGCCAGACATCTTTTATCAAAGAATATTTCTTTCACGTTGGTCAGCGTTCAAAGAGATAAGATTATACATCTTGAGTATACTCCACCCATTTTGCATTATTTATACTCAGTGGGCTCCCTCATCTGGTGGATAAGTCATGCTGTGAGCATTCATGGGAGACAGACTCTTCCCTCAGGGTAGACCTTGTTTGTTTATTTCAAACACGTGTGTTCCAGTATTTTTTTCTTCAGCATATATGCAATTTGCCGAGAAGCTTGTACTGCATAACTATATATGTTTTTTCTTTTAACTTAGTGAATTGCTTATTGGGCTGTGGCATCATTATAAATACCAAGCAGCATTCTGCATTCAACCTGGTCTTCAGTTTAAGTATTTTCTTATTTAAAAAAAAGGGGGGGGAGCACATGAAGTTATAGTGAACATGGCTTTGTGCACAATGTGTAGCCCTGCAGCAGCTCTGTGGAGTAAACTCAGAAAAACTAAAGCTGTCTTTCTTTTTTTAGACCTCACTCACTGTCTGTCTTCTACGAAGACAAACTTTGTTTACAGAAATGATGCAAAAACAGTCAATGAGGTCGTTAAATGTTTGAACTCTAATAAAAGGTATTATGAGTCTAAGGCTGAGAGTGTACATACATATTTTTTATATTATATGCAACTTCTCAGCAGTAAGAGAAAAAGTAAACGAAATCCCATTTCCAAGAAATGAGATTTCATTTGGCATGATCGCAGAGTTTCCTTCTGGGCATTTTGCACTTAAAATAAGAATCCATTGATTTGGCCTCATTCATATGGGTAAAGATGGTAAGATGCTGTATTGAAAAGCAGACCAAGTGAGAGATAAATGATAAATGCATAACAGGCTGAGAGAGAATGGTATCCAAATAACAAAAAGGTGAGAGGACGGAAAAAGTAAATATAAAGATAGTTGAGTGCGATTACAACAGGAAACTGGATGAGACTCTCATCAGTGGTTGAATTAGAGAGGTGATTATAGAGCCAATTACAGTCTGAGCTGCTACACTGATAAGGTTCCCACCCAAACCTGATATCAATTATTCCCTGACTCACTGTAATAATACAAATATTTAACTGTATGTAGTATTCAGGACTTTTCATATTTTGTTTACATTAGAGGAACTTACCTCAATGTATTTATGGGACAATGAGCAGGGTCGGGGTTTGCCTAGTTTATTAGCGTCATCATTTTATCTTTGCCCAGTGGTTTAGTTTAGTGTTACTAGTTAAGTAAATGGCTGCACAGTGGCGCAGTTGGTAGAGCTGTTGCCTTGCAAACAGAAGGTTCTGGGTTCGATTCCCAGCCCGGGGTCTTTCTGCATGTTCTCCCTGTGCATGCGTGGGTTCTCTCCGAGTTCTCCCGGGTTAATATTATTAAAACTGTGTAAAAATATGAAATAAACTAATTTGGAGGGTAGCAATGTGTTGTACATTATAATCAATGGTATTTTTGTGTAGAATCTATAATTTTTGCCTAATTTTTAACCTCAAAAAATAAATCTGTGTCAATCTCTTATTTTCTTTCCTAGACATTTTCAGGTTTATACACCAAGTACTTAGTTACTTGGTGTATAAACCAAGTAATTATATTCATAGAACATAGCCTTTCAGTAAGCTACATTACACCAACCAGCGAATGAGACACTATAGATGTTAAGATAATTTGCAACTATAGCTGTAAAAGCTGTGAAACAAATATAAAAAGAAAATATAGTTTTTAAGTCGTCTACATAAATAAGAACATGACCTCTTAAACACATTAAAGCATTTTTAGATTTCATCCATTTGAAGGGACAAAGTTATAGATCTGATTCTGACCTGCCTCACAAACACAATGAATGCCTTGTACAGAGTTTTTACAAGGTCTTTCTAACCATCCCAACAAATTACACTATATTTGGAGAGCATTAATTTGAATGCTCTTCAATCCCAATAAAGCACTTTGAATCGCATGGTTGCTGGAAATACTATACCAATACAATTGCCTTTCCTGGCCTATTAACGATCCTATTACAAGTCATCATCAACGAGGGCATCCAGTAATACAAATCCAACCAAAAAAGGTCCTGAATTGCTGGGTGCCGCTGTATTTTATGCTCCTAGTTAATTCATCTATCTTGTTCGTAACAATTTGCAGCTCTGTTTTATAATCATATAAAGAATAAGTTTGGGGGAAGATAGCAGAGCCATTCTTTCAAGAGTGCTGATTACAGACAGCACCATCTGTGTAAAGCACACAGCTGCCTGCCTCATCAGAATACCTAATATTCCAGTGGAGGGGCTCTAAGTACCTGGCAAGCCCAAGTAGATGGATAACAAAGAGCCTATTAAATAATGGACCAAGTGGCCGGCAAAGGTAGGGGAGGGGTATACAGGAGCGCGTGGTGGGAATTAAGTCTTTTAGCTCCACACACTCTCTGAGATGAGATAGCCTCGAGTTCTAATTAAAATTCTCATTCCCATCTAAGGTGGTAATTTTGATCTAAAGAGTGGAAAGGTAGAAGTGTTGCAGACACCATCCTGCACCAGCTCTTCTCATCCCCTTGGACTTTCCCAGAATCAGTGTTATCTGTCCAACGAGTGCACCTCACCCTCATCAAACATCTGAGGCATCTATGTAATCAGCATTAGCCATATTAAAGCAAATACACGGCCTGTTTTTCTGTGCGTATTCATATAGTATCAACGTCGTTTACGTGGCTTACTGACATCATTTCCTCCTGCTAAAATGTAAAGAATTGCCTCAATGTTGTGTGCATTCAGTGTCTGCATGCTGCATATTTGTTCATTAGGTCTTGCTGAGTCAAATGCTTGATTTTCATTCTAATGTCACCACAGCCCACATTACGTTTGACAATAAATGATCAATTGCATTGCATTATAATGCATGCATAGCCCTTGATTGGGATAAGTATTTACATCTTGAATTGAAATGAATTGGACGTTTGCAAATTGAATTTTGACTCAATTGCATCTTATGTGCACTTCAAGTGCCTTTGATGATGTTTGTTGTGAATTGACTATGTGCATAAACCGAATTAAACTGAATTCAGAATATCACATATATGCTTACCTCGATGGCCTCATCCTTTTCCCTTACAATCTATTAGTCACCAAGCTCCCTCCTCTTGTGATTCTCCTCTTCTCTGTCCTTTTTTCCACCTCATTACTTCTAAACAATTATATTTTGGTAGAAAGCCTCTCGGTCGCAGCCTGCTGGTGGTCAAAACTAAACAGTCAGTGCGGAGGAAAGACGATGGATCACAATGTCAACACCAAAGTTATCATCACCTTGTTTGATTTATAATTCTTTGGTGCTTTCAGTACACTTTACAAACACACACACACACACACACACACACAAACCTGTGCAGACTCAGACGTACACACATTAACGCCGTCTCAGATGAGCAGGCTGCCCAGGGTGATGTTCGGGGACTAACTGAGCCGCCGTCATTTTGAGATAAAGAGAGAGAGAGAAAGCGCCTTCACTGAGGCTGTAAAATTAAACAGCCAATTTCACCTGATAATTGGATAGTGAAATATACGTGGTCAAGCTCTCTGCCGTAAGACACTGGCATAACGTGGAGAAGAGAGTAATAACATTGCAAAGATCGTCTCACTTAATGGTGAAAATAATGTGATATCAGTCAACTTTTTATGAGTGACTTCTACTTACTGGTTCCACCTGTAGATTGAACCATCTTCTCTTCATGCAACGGTGCTGCGGCGTAAAAGCAGTGTGGATATCACACCGAAAAAAGCTACTAATGCTTAGGACAGATGTTGTTGGTATTCAAAGCAGCATTAGTTAAAAAGTACATATCTCAGGGTCAGACATTAAGAATTCCTTTAGTTAATCTCATCCAAGCCGCAAAAGCAGAACATTTAATTGCCATAAATATACACTAATTAGGAAGCATGAGCTCTCATGAAGTTTTCCCACTCAATACAAATATACGGCAAAAAATAGCATTTACACTACAGAGTAATTACCAGCATCTGAAAGAGGGAATAAGGCTGGCAGATGGTAATTTCTTGGGGGTTAAGCTTCCTTTTCTCACCATACTGTGTTTGCCAGCATAAGCTACGTAGATGCCACCCTTGGGCGGTATGAACTTTTCGTCTAGGATTGAGTGCCTTTGCTGGGATCAAACACTCAAATGAGCCGTGATGATGAGTCTGGTGATGCACGCTGCTGCCTCTCAGCCTCGGCCACAGAGGGCTTCTTATGCCAGTCCGTTCCTCCTTCTTCTCACATTCCTGGCCCTTAACCTCAGGCTCGAGTGTTTGAACTCAACTTCAGAGGACCTTTAAATTTTTTAATGAAAAATGTTTCACTAGGCCACATGCTGCTGGTTAATTGGCTTTTTTTTTTTTTAACATTGACCAATAACGAGGGGCCTGTTGAAATATGAAGACGTATTTTCAAGTGCCTAAGATGAGTTGAAAACACATCACATGTTTCTCAGTGTTTATAGTGGGACTAATTGTGACTTATCTCCGATAAAAGCAGTGAAAATGCTGCCATTAGAGCTGTATGAACGTTTAGGGATTCATGTGTGGTGGGCTGGTTCGCCACTCTGTGACTGATAGAAAACTGGGATTCCATCCAGATGGGTTTCTATCACATTTCATCAGCATGCACTGCTTTACATCACCAAGAAACATTTTAGTAGGTCATCCTCAGTCACACTGAGGTAAGCAGTTATATGTCACAACATTATATTACTCACTTTCTACTTCCACAACTCCTGCATATATAATCTTTCCCGTTTTCTGTGCTCCCTAGGAAGCATGTATGGTTTCTTGTGACTAAAGTAAAAAGTGTGCAGATTCCAGGAATCAGTATCAGGTTCAGAATAAGTTTTTCTGACATTGATCTAAATCACTTAAACAGCAACTAAACCCCAAATCAACTTTTTTTAAAGACAAACTGTGTAAAATGCTCCTTAAGTGTGTTATCTTCATGTTTCTATGCAAATTGTAACATTTTCATGTAGGTTTCTAAAATTTCCACCCTAATACCAAGCTAAATTTTCCTATTTGTTATCGCGGTACAGCTTGGTTGATGTCTTCATCACAGCCTTGCGTTTGGGTATGAAACCATCTGAGACCTGGAATCCAGTGGCTTTAAGTGCAGTGAAATAATATTGTCTTTCACTATCTAGAAGATATGATTATGTACACTTTACCTCACCAATGATGTTTTGGGTACTTCATTTTCTACGATGGAGTATTAAGGCCAGATTAAGAAAAAAAATAATTACGAGAATAAAGTCATAATATTAGAAGAGTAAAAGAAATCTTCAAATATTAGAAGAAATTCCTTAACTTATGCATAACATATCTTTTTCTTAGCCTAGCTAAAATAACCTGTCATAATTTTCACCTTTTACAGTAACTGATCTTGTCCCAACCAGAGTTTCCACTTTATTGCCTGAAATAATTTATGGCTAAGTCATACGAATATACATTGTCCTCCCAGTTTGTTTGACACAGTCCAACTTTAAACCAGACGTCCAAGGACACCAAAGATAGGGAGGATTTCGTAAAGAAGTTAATTATAACCTATCCATTTATCATTTCTGCCTGTGCATCCATTGCCATCAGTGAGACAAAAGCAGAACAATAAGAACTGTAACGTTTTGTCGTCAAGCTAAAACAGTTGAATGAATATTCAAAATATTTATTTACAAACCATATGCAAATAAGGATTACTGGGAGAACTTTAATGCAAAGGATGAAATATTTTCATGTGAATATTGTGAAGGGGTTCAGTTATGGTTTTTGAAGGTACTTTTTTTTTTTGCTGTGTGTAAGCAATTTGATTATTTTACTCATTTAATGTTGTAACTTCCACGTTGGTATGTTGTATTTCACGAACAGTCATTTTCTCAATAATTTAATGCATCTAGTTAGTGTAACAGTTAAGAGCACACGTTACTTCTTGGAATTGCAGAGCTTGTTTTTCCTAATTTAAATCTGCATGCAGCAAACAATCACCACAAAGGGGAAAAATTGCAGCCCATAACATTTCAGGCTGTTTAGCTTGCAAATCAACAGGCCTGTCAGCCAGCCAGCCAAGCAATCAGTGTCAGGGATGAGACAAGGCCATAATCCAATTCAGGTTTTTACACGGCGTCATGCCTTTACCTTTGACAGCGTGATTGATGTGTATGTAAATGTGTTTTGAGGAGGGCTGTGAGCAGCTAGTTAAAGCAGACATTTAAGGCTGCTCTGTCAAAGACAAATAGAGGGATGTAGAGAGACAGAAGAACAAGTCGGAGAAAGAATCAAAAATAAAGACAACTATTGATCCATGAATGAAAGAAGATGGACATTGGCAGAGACCCTGACAAGCCGTTATGTACCTCTCGAGTGTCTTCTCTGAATTCATACAGGCAGTTTGACAGCTGGCATCCTACAGGGAGACTTTATCCAACCCACAGCAATCAGGAAACACTGGACTGTTGTTTAAGAGATCTTCCCTTTTCTCCTCTGATACCCTTGCTTTTGATGTTATTGTTGTTGGGGGTTTTTTTTGCTGAAGAAAAGAGAAACTAAAGCTTGAGGAAAAAGCCTCGTTTCTTTGCATTGTTGTGTAAGTGGGAAAAAATAAATGTTGCAGTCCCCTTAAAGTCATAAAAATATGGGACAAAAACGTACATAATATTTTTATGTAGATCTGTCTGTCGATTTACAGATCAGTAAATCAGTAAGTTCATTAAATCGAATCCAATTGGGACCAGTTCAGAGTATCTTTGAGCACATATAGTAACTAATTGCTTTTTCTCTCTTGCATTTACTTGGAAAAAAAAGTGCTTTTTACTTTTACATGAGTAATATCAATATGAAGTATCAATACTCCTGCTTGCGTATCATTTTTAGTTACTCTACCCATATTTGCATGGTTTCTGTCATATAAGCTCTTTCCCTGAGGTCTGTTTTCATAGTTATGTTCACTTTTTCTCTATTATGATCCACTGTGTTTTAAATCTCTTTAGGTCTTCTCATATGCTGTTCATTTCCTGAATGCCCAAAAGGTTTTGTCATACTGGTTTGCTCTATGCGTTTAATTCCTTAGTTTATTCTTGCATTGTTTTTATTTGTGCATTTAGTTTTTTTATTAGCCTTTTTTTGGGTTCATCAAGTTTCATGTTATTAGTCTGCCCCCTGTTTTTATTGTATTCATTGTCACCAGTAATCCCTTGTGCCATTCACCTGTGGTATCGCATTAAAATGTGTTGTGTACAGAAATTAAATCTTCATAAACGTGCATTCGAGAAAAAGCAGTCAGGAGCCACAACAATCTAACCAATGCGGACTGATCTTCAAGGCATTCTTTTAAAAATTTAGCACACAAACGTCAGTTCAGCTGCTTCCAAGTCTTCTTCAATATCGCCAGTCTACTATCATTCTTTTTCTGCCTCACATGATTGACAGAGAGCTGAAGAAAAGTCCAAAATACTAAAAAAAAAAAAAAAAAAAAAAACATGGAAATGAGACATTTGACAAAAAAATTGATTTCAACTGTTGAAGCAAGGAAGTGCAAACTCAGATGATAGTTTTATTAGAGGAAAGTGATTTGATTTGGTGAAACTCAAACTGAGCCAGCAGGCGGCAACAGGATCCCACTACACAAAAGTGACATAACTAATCAAAAGGTTTTAGAAGCACACTTTAAGTGACAACATAATCCACCAGGTTTTCACTATGTTATGTTGTGTTACAGTATAGTCACAATATAGATAGATTTGTAAGTAAAGCAAACTTATCTCATCGGGGTTTTTTATTTAGATTAACTGATTAGCTGCACATGCTGCAACTATTAATAATTCCAGCAATGAACTCCTATGACAAAATGAAATATCTGTGTTAATTTGAGTCCATCAAAAACAAAACGTCGAGCTTCTCCACTGCTCAGCGTCCCTTCAAATGACATCATTGGCATGTCAGTCTCAGCTCCTGTGTGCTCTCAACCTGCCCATGTTCACGTCCCCAGTAGAAAGGGACAGACAGCATTGGAGACACACCAGCTTGGCCAGAGGTGAACCAGACATTAACTGACTAAAGTGAGACTTGACCATCAATCAATCAAATTTTATTTGTATAGCACATTTCAGCAGCAAGGCATTTCAAAGTGCTTTACGTAATTAAAATAAAAACAGCATGTAATAAAGAGTGAGGAAGAGAAAGAGATATTAAAAAACATCATTAAAACGTAAACAAAGGAGAAGAGCCAAAAGGGAACTGGCATTAACGCTCAAGGAGCAGAGTATAAATTACAGCCACAACAACACTAACGCTCCTTTCATCTTTGTGCGTTGGTTCATTCTAGCACTGTGTCGCTTTTCAGATTTCAGACAGATGAGCTATTTGTCTTTTAAACCAGTTGAGTTAGGCAAGGTGGTCTCCAGTGAAGAGCATATGCCTCCACCATAAAACTGATGAAGCTGGAGCCGAAGTCGAATGGTTGAATAGACGGTACAAGAATCTTAAAGCAAATTAACAGCAACTGGACAATATAACTTGGTTTTGGTCTTATAAGAAAGAATCTAAAACCTTGTGTTGCTGTATCTTTAAAAATATGTAAGCAAATTAAATTGTGAAGAATACGGCAAAGGCAAGGAAAGCACATTTGGGAACACCTTTTAAAATTATGAGTTCTTTTGGGCCAGTTTAACAACATATTCGCGGTTTCATGGAATTTGTTTATTTCCTTTTGAAATAATTAGCCCTTCTTCATAATCAACAGTGTTTGTGTTAATGTACAGGAATCAGAATGAGTTTCTCGGTGTTCCTTTCACATCAAGGCACATTTTTTTTTTTATATCTAGCTGCCATTTCACACTACATAACAAGCTGAAAGTATATGTGAGTGTTGCTTTCTCATTAAAGCAGACCTACACAGGAATTGTTCATTAAAGACATGGTTCCTTTCAAGCTCAGTCTTCAACAAAAGAATCGAGGAGACAAACTTGAAAAGGAAAGGAATACACATATGACATGTCTCAAAAGTATGAGGCAAAGAAATGGAAAATTAAGACATTTTTCTCTGAGACTAGTGTTGATTTTCTTTCTCCCTTCGCTATCAATAGGAAACTCCAGCATGGAGATGGAGAAAAGGATTGATGGGAAACAGAATACTCATTTCCCGTGAAATGTTTCCACAGCCATCAGATGGCATCAAACAATGAAACAAAGAAATAGAAAAGGGAATGAAAGAAAGGGACTACAAGAGGCAGCAATTGTGAGGGAGAGCGCAAGAGAAAGAGAACCCACACATCTCCTCCACGTCCCTGAGCGCCCTGTGGGCCCTGCACTCTGCTCTGCCGTGACTCTGATAAAAAGGAGGCCCCCATTCCTTTCAATTTGGCCAGTGAGCCCGAGCCCTGTTAAAGGCAATCGACTGGCTGAACACAGGCACTATATCATAATATGCAGGTGCAGACGAGCCCAGACAGGAGAGAGAAGGGAGACATGGTACCCTAGGAGAAAGAGTGCGACTCTGGCATCCATCTTCCTCACGCTTGCACTAAACCACGGGGGAAAAGATGCACATAGACACACTTACTACAGTGGCAAAGTAAGAACGTGAGACTTTAAGAGAAATTGCAAAGCCGATGGAAAAAAAAGAAAATCGGACCACTTCAATAGCTTTCCTCATTTTTTGTTTTCAATTTATAAAAAAAAAAAAAGAGAGACAAAGTAAAAACATATTTTGTAGAATAAGGAATTAAAAAGAAAAAAGACATGTTTTGAGAAAAAGCATGGTGGGTAAAAGTCCCTGTAAGCGCAGGGAGGCTAGTGATCTGGCTAGGGCTTGTTGCTATCTGAGGCCCCCAGGCGTGCTGAGCTGCTGGACTAAGTCAAAGGGGCTGTGCCTGGGGGGGGGGGGGGGGGAGTCAAAGCGTTTCCTAAAGGATGGGTGACAGGGCAGCAGACTGGAAAGAGCAGCAAAAGCTTGAAGCAAGTTACACAGGGAAGATCGTATTAAATCTGCAAATACTGACACTGCTGGTCATTTCCTGCCTTAATAGCAATGAAATCAATTTATTTAGCAGGAATAGTACAGTTCAGCATAGACCGCCTGCTCAGATGCATACATCGTTCTCCGAAGAAAAGTACACACACTCGACTATGACAACCAATTTAAAAACCTTTTCTATCTTGGGTGTGAAAATGACCCTGTAGAATCTAAGAGGAAACATTTTGGAATGGGATTTGATTTAATAAGAGAACTCAAGTCTCCTTCAGTACACATCATGAATGAGACTTTCTAGAAATAGAGTTCAACTGGACTGCATGACATAAGGAAAATACGCAATTGCGATAATGACTTTTTACCCTACTTTTTTGTGCTCAAAAAAACATATATTTTTTGAACATTTTCTGCTATTTCCATTAGACAAACTGGTCAAGAAAGTATCCAGGGACAAAAAAGCAGCTGCAGAGGTGACTAAGAAAAGTTTATGGGAGACCCCGGTCTAGTCCTCGGGAGCTAATATCCTGCAAATATTGGATGCATCCCTTCTTTGAATCAAATGGATGGCTAGTTAGCAGGCCTCTGCAGGCCTCAATGACACACTGAAGAGGGAATCCAGCCACTTGATTCAGATGTTGTGGAGAAAGGATGCATTCAAAGATTACAGGACACCTCTTGATGACGAGATCCAAGTATAGTCCAGGCAGAATCTGTGGGGTCTGGACAAGGGATCTCCTTGCAATACAATCTACTTGAAGAACTTTTCTAGAGTGAAAAAAATTAATGCCAAGTCAAGACGCTGGACACCGACAGTCTCCTACCAACAAAGACTAAATGCTGAAATTCAATTAAACATCTCTTTTTATATTCTCCACATAACTTGTTTAGTTGTTGTGTCATATCAACGGTAGGAAAACCTTTCATTTATTCTGGTATTGTTTTTTAAAATAAAAACAAGGATCCTTTGGGATCCAATAATAGTATCACTGAGTATGCTGACAACACGAGCTATAGGTAAACTCTCTCTGCTTGTGAGAATGTAAAGCATTCACAGCCTTTAGTCCGAGATGAAGTGGGAACGTTGAGAAAAGTGAAGTCGAGCGGCTCGGGTCGATAATTGGATCATATGTGACTCCTGATCTGCTTCACAGAGAATCTGTAGCGCACGCAGTTGTAGAGTAGTGAGGTCCATAGCTGGAGGCGAGGATAAAACTGCAGCAAGTCTGCAATCCTACAGTTTAACCCTGACCTGTCAGTCATGCTTGGCTTTCAGCTCAAGCTTATCACTAAATTTATTGGACTGAATCAATCCCCTGTATCAGGGATTCAGAAGAAAACCAGCCCAGCAGAAATGCCCTACGTGTTCAGACCATGTTGACAGTACAAAATGCAAGCAACAAATTTCACAA
This sequence comes from Poecilia mexicana, assembly GCF_051168715.1. Classification (NCBI taxonomy): domain Eukaryota; kingdom Metazoa; phylum Chordata; class Actinopteri; order Cyprinodontiformes; family Poeciliidae; genus Poecilia; species Poecilia mexicana. The sequence goes on from NW_028263373.1 coordinate 12,549,483, forward strand.
GAGCCCTGAAAGTTGTTTGACTACGGAGAAGTAATAGGATTTAATTTCACAGTGAAGAACTGCAGTTGTCTAAACAATGAGAATAACGTGTTTGTGTCAGATTTAGTCTCCACAAAACTGCCCACTTTTCTTTGCAGAGTAATTTTAATTAAGCTACATTGAGGAGTCTGGTTTTACACAACAGAATTTCAATTGGACTGCGACAGACTGGAGACCTGTCCAGGGTGACCCCGCCTCTCGCCCGGAACGTTAGCTGGAGAGGCACCAGCACCTCCTGACCCCAGTAAGGGACAAGGGTGTAAGAAAATGGATGGATGGATGGATGGAATTTCAATTGGATTCAAGTCCAGACTTTGACTAGGTCAACTCCAAATATATTTTATGAGCTCTTCAAGATCAATATAATTTGCTGCATAACCCAAGAAGGTTTGAGCTAGAGCTGAAACTAACAACTGGATATTTTCCTTTAGTGACTATTTGGATGTCACACTCTTGAAGAAATAAGGAAGGCTTGTTACTGTGGGAACCTTCACAGTCTTTACTCTTTATGAATGATGGCCCTCTCTTTGGTTCACTGAATTTCCAAAAACTTACAAATCATTTGTACTGGTTACAGTCATAAGCTATTCTTAGCTTTATTGTTTATGTGCTTTAGCCTCCCTCAGGTTGCTAGACAGGCTCTATTTAAGTGATTTCTTTATTGCAGCTTGCAGGAAGTAATCAGGCCAAGTGAAATTTTTCAAAAAGATTTGGCTAATCACAGTTAATTAGCCACATTAACTTTCCCCGAAAAATATAACTGGGAAAAGTTATATTTTTCCATAGGATCAAAATGGTTTTGACAGCTTTTTTTTTTTCCCTCTTACTAAATTAAATCAAATTCTGAAAACAGGTGAGTGGATAAATTTACATAATCATTGTCTGATATGAAAATCAGTTTGACGAACTTGTTTGTTGTTGACAAATGTGTTTTTTGTGACATCTTTCTGACAAGTATTCCTATGAAAACATTTCTCCTGCCAGCTTCCATGTACTGGCTGGATGTCCAACCAATAAAGTCAGCATTGTGTCAGAACAGTCCCAAAAAAAAAAAAAAAAATAGAAGCAAAGAAGAAATGTGAGGCATAAACAAAACTGCGTATTGGCACATATACATCCACACAGATAAAAACCAAAACTGATGCACCAGTCAGAAGTGAACAGGCCTAAGTTTATTCCTCTCAAGTAACTTTTGACAAGTTCTCCTCCACATCCCTGAGTTGTATTCAGACGTGCTCGAAGTGAGTTCTGGAGAGCAGTCATGTAGAAAGAGAATGCTGTTACTGGAGTTATTAACAGGCTCCTGTGTCTCCCCCTGCTCAGCTGAGCTATTCAGAGCATGGCGTTCCTCATCTGCCACAAACACATGCCGACAGACAAACGCAGCAGACGGACACACCGTGCACCCCCTGCCACGCGTTTCGCAGTAATATGTTTTTTGCCCATTTACAACAAATTAAGTTTCCCTCAAAGTGAATTTCAAGCTTGGCTGCTTTTGGAGGGCAGGCAACTCTTTTTTTCATTAATTTTCATTCTTTTCCCTCCAACAAATGATTTACTGTATAGCCCGCTCTACGTTACTCAGCACTCGCGCTCTTGTTTTCTCCCCTCTTGCCGTGCGTGCGGTTGAGTTTGGGCCAGGCAACGGGATGCAATTACACTGTCAGAAAGGTGTATTCTGATTTATTAAACGACTTAAATGCTATCTGTTTTGCTCCTCATTGTGTCCCCTTTGGGAAACGAGCCCTGACACCCAAATGAGATGGATGGAGTGAGCGCTGGTTGCTCAACGCTCCATCCATGGAGTCGTCTCAGAAGCAGGGAGAGTAAATTTCCATTGGCAGTGGAGGACAGAAAGACGGCTGTAACACAGCTGCAAGGATGGGAATAGATTTCCCTCCGACGCTGAAGAAGGAGGGGAGACGACGAGAGACAGAAAGAAAGATGTCTGCTATCAGCCACAAAGGATCAGTTTGGGATAATGTTAATCTTTTTATTTAATTTTATGAAGCGGGTTCTGAACTATCAACCCACCAGAGAGCTCCACTTCAATGAACTGCATGCCCCGAGACAGCAGCCATTTCAGAGATCTTTTCATTAGCTTAATTCCTATTCATGCAAACGCAGAAGAGGACAAAAGAAGCTGGGAGAGGGATAGAGCGGAGACAGACTGCGAAGCCATTAAGGTGTGAATACGTTCCATTTTCCTAAATAAATATTATCTCTGTCTGAGTAGCCCAAAATTTGTGTGCTTTAACGCCAGCATTATAATAAGGATCAACAAGGGGTCAAGACTGAGTGATCGTCACCTAAAACAATTTCACCCTCACCTGTGGTACTTTGAATCTATTTATTGAGCATATTATTTTTAAGTGCACACACAGCTGAGCTGCGCTGTAAAGTTAAACACATCACAGAAAGACAAACTGCACTTCCTCCTGTTCACAGCGAGCTGCACATCAGGAGCCTGGCTCACGCACCCCCACGCCCCACCTCCTTTCCAGCCCTCATGTCCTCTCCTTCATTACTGCGTTCTTCATCACCAGAGAGATGGGAGAGATGCAAGGCTGGAGATGCGTAACAAAGCAGCAAGTATCCTGGGGGAACCATTAGCTGGAGATAAGATGCCATGCAGCACTATAACATAAGGACATAGATCATAAACCTGCTTATCTTCGGCTCCCCCTGGATCACCTTCCTACTCAGCTGTCTGAGGCCAAAAGACAGTCTACTGCCGCTTCAACCTTTTCTCAGAGATTCTTGTGATAACCTAAAGATATTCACATGCATGTATCTGATATATCAGGGGTCATTCGCTAATTAAGTTAAAAAGGAAGGGAAAAAAAAAAAATCAGTTGCCAAGAAACATGTACCAATACAGAGATGACCTTTCCATGTACAAAGAATTTCTTCACAGTTCTGATGCCCAGCTGCTGTAGGCAGAGATTAACATATAACCAGATGATAAAGGGACTTTTTTCTTCCAGATGTAAACTAGCTTCACGCATGCAAAATGCTAATATTTCTTAGGTAGACAGAGAAAAATTGGTGGCAGACATATGGTCTAAAAATGAAATGGCAAGTTTCAGTTAACAAAGAAAACAAACTAAAAACATAAGTTAGAAACACTTGCTGTTCATATGAGTAACGCTTCTAATGTAGAGGTCAACTGGAAATGCAGGGTGATATTACAGATATGTTTACAAAATATTGTTTTCTTGTTTTTTTTATGTTTACATTTCTATCTGTCTTAAGTTTTCAGACTAAGTCAACACGGTTGCCAAGAGAAGGATAATTTCAGGAAACTTTTCACCAGACGGTAAACTTGAGAATTTTGCAAATATCCCAAGTTGAAAACTTTTTTTATGACCATCACCCTCATCATCACCACATCACGCATAGAGTCCAGGCAATTCCACAGATCCAAAACTTACAGAAGCTTTTTAGTCTCAATTTGTGATTCTGTGGCTGTCCACCAGGTTTTGCTGGAACGGCCACTGTCTAGAAATAAACAGAGAAATAGTCTGCCACGTGGCTTCACTTTGCACTAGCACCTCACCCACACAGCGGAGAGTTGATGACCGTTCTGCAGCTGGTCTTTGAATAACACTCTGTAAATGGAGGGCTCTCTTTATTACAAACCGATCACAGAGCCATTCACAGAACCGTGTCTGTGTCAAGAACTCAAACGCTGGAGTCGGTTAACAGAAAAGGCTGCCATTAATTAGTCAGGGTAATTAAAACTGGTACTTTGCTACAGCAGATGCTGGTCTGAGAGTCGATGACGATGCATGACGCGTGCAAAAGCCAATGCTACATTTGACTGTGAAAAGTCCAGGTGGAAAAGGTCTCCCGTTAACACAACGGCAGTCCACAGAGCCCAGATTGAAGCATGTTGTTTTCTGTTTGCCTACCCAGGCTCCTCCAGTGTGGCTGCTGACCTTCTTCTCTCTCCACGGCTGGAGTGGCTATTGATTGGATCTTGGCACACAGTGTACAAACACAGAGATAAGGAAAGAGAGAGGCAGGCAGGCAGATATAGGCGCAGCTTCCACTCTACTCCTCTGCTGTTGTTCAAGACACACAGCCCCCCGTCCACCCCCCCAAAAAAACTGAGGGTTCCTGAAGACCGCTCTCTTACTGAGCAGACAGCCCAGACATGGTAAATGAACATTCACGTCACACGGGATTAAGTCTCGCATTCAATCACGGCAGTGTAAGCAAAGTTAAATCACTGCAGTCAACTGTTAATGCTGCTTTTCTTCAGCACAGTACAAGTGATCAATCACAATCTTGACCTGATCTGTGGGATTTCACCAGAACAGCAGAGCCGAGAGCATGTCACGCATCAGCTTTGCGATGTTCAGATCAACAGCTTTTGCTTTTTGTGACTTTGCAAACCGAATTCCCGCTTGGTGGTGAGCAAGAGGCATGGAGGCTCATAGGTGGCACATTCATTCTCCCACCATGAGGCAGCTATCTCATTTACACTTTCTTTCCATCTGGTTTACAGGCAGAGGCTGTGCTGTGTCAGAGGTGACTAATAGTGTCATAGCCCTTCCCTCCCCGCAGGGCCAGCACAAGAAAAACCTCAAACTGCTGCCTCCGCAACTCCAGGGCAGAACCTTTCTGCTGGTGAGGGGGGAAAAGAAAAATGCTTTGTCAACAGGCAGGCTGGGCAAATAAGGTGCTTTCAATTCTCGATGGCCAGGGGAAACTTGAGGAGCATAAAGAAATGAGGAAATAGCTTGAGAGATACAGACAGTAGGGGTCATTTCAAAGAGCCTTGTTAGTATTGTAGCAGGTCGAAAGCCTGTTGTCTTTTTCTCTGAACCTCTGTGGACACGGATGCCTCGGGGGAAGGGAGAAAGCGGTTTTCTCAGATACAGTCAGGATGGTCCTCTAAAAGGAAATGTTCAGACAGACGGGGACCTGACAAGCAGACATAAGTCCGTGAATCCAGCAGAGAAAGCACAGGAAGAATCAAAAACTTCTCCGTTGGGAAATAAGATGGATTTTTCGGGTATTTTTCTTTTAGTGTTTGTGTGTGATGTGTATCCGGGTGTCTGTGAGAGTATGTCTTTTAAAGTTCTCTGTGTTGGGACTAAAGTGCACTTAGAAACCGCAGCAAAGCTTGAAGCAAATATTCACCTTTTACATTCCAGAAAAAAAAAAAAAAAAAACCTGTAGGCGCGTATTACAAATAGGTGAATAAATATGCCACCCTGACTAAAGATGTCAAAAAACCTCAACCTATATTTTACTTCTCTGAGGTCCAGGGGGGAAACTCGAGCATTCCTCACCCCAGAGAAACTCTCCTGCTCATTCTGTTGGATCCTATAGTCCCTCACAGCATGTTCTCAATCTGATCCTGAAAAAAACTTCAAAAGGAGACGCCAGCAGCCATCCTGATTAATCGCCTGAACTGCCTAAATCAACCACTTTCAATGGGGGAGGGCAGGAAGTCTACTCAGAGCTCCCAGATGACAGAGCTCCTTACTCTAACCAACGCTGGAGCCAAAGCTTTTCAATGGAAAAAACTGAAGATCAAAGTTTGTGAACCTTTAAAGATGAGCTTCTGAATGAATATAAATGAAGATATAAAATACTGCAAAAAAAAAAAAAAAAAGATTCTTGGGAAAGTAAATGTAAAACTTTTAGTGCAGAGCTGACCAAGTGATTCTATGGGTCTACACTTAGAAAAAAGTGTCATGTGAACTCAGACTAATTGGGATTAAATTTTTTCATGCTAAGAAACTTTAAATGTGTGTGTGGGTTTTCTCGTTCAGTTTCTGGCAAGTAACGCAGTTCGGCAGAACTTAGTAAACAAATAATTTCAATCTAGCTCAGTTTCATTGACTGGAGCACTATTTCACTTTTCATGATAAGAAGGAAATAAAATACATTTCAAATGATCAACAATGAGCAAATAAATGGAAAAAGAAAAAGGATCAGGATAGTAGGGAGCTTCCCTCTAGTGTTATTTACAGAAAGGAGTGGCTGAATCCCACTCCTTCCCTAAAAAAGTTAGCAAAGCAAAACAAAACAGACATGAAGCAAATATATAAACTGTCCAAAACTGCCTCTGATTAATAAACATTTCATTAAAACTCCACATTAAACTGACACATCAGATTACCGTTTAAAGTCCTGATCTCACCACAATCCTCTTTTCTTTTTTTTAAGAAACTGACACAGAAGTAGGTGAACATGCAAAGCGAGGTGAACAGAGAGACATATCTGAGGGAATCCCAGGATCAATGTGAGTCACTGCTTCAGTAATTTAGAATATTACAGAACTCATAATAATGTTAAAACACGAGTGGGTGAAGTGGTAAACGCAAGAGCCACAATTATATAGGAAGATGGCGTAGATACTGACGCAGCAGGTGACGGAGCAAATAAAAATATGTTCTGGAGAAGATTCAAGTTCAGAACACAACCACCGATTTTTCCTGTTAATGTTACTGATGGTCACTTTAACCCATCACCAGTCCACATCCCGATTTTAAACGTACCCGCTTCCACTTTATTCCTTCCTCCACGGTCATTCTGAGGATCGTTTATAGCTGTGCAACGTGGATTTATGACCCAACTGAGATAAATGTGGAACTGGTGCTGAAAGCTGAAATGTGGAACATTATGTGTGCACTATTCTGCAGCATGTTTCCACAAAACCTGGCAGCACATTTAAAACCACAAAAACATAAGCAAGCCAACAGAACCTGTGGTCTTTGTAAATGCTAATGAAACACATATTTTGAAAAACCTTTCCCCTTTTACTTTAAAAATCTGAAAATTAAGGTTCAGCTCATTTGTACCGTTTCAGTTTAATCTGTTTTTCTGTCTGTATGTATTTAAAATAAAAAGGTTAAGGTAATTTTATTTATATAGCACAATTTCAGCAACAAGGCAATACAAATATCCCTTACTGAGTGAGGAAGCATCCAGATTCACACAGAGGTAAAAATATGAAAACAAAAACTAAGAAACTGTGCAGCAAATGCAAAATTTCAACATTAAAAATAAAAATACAGGTATTAAACTAGCATTCTCGGAGTCAAAGAATGGGCCACTGAGTAGGACAATTAAAAACGTGTAAAAAAACAAAAATCCATATTTATTGATTTATTTATTTGTATTTATGTATATCCAAACTAAAAGCTACTTTTTATTTTAGTTGTTCCCCTTCATTTGTAGTTACTTTGTGTTGAATTAAACAGGTTATTCTCAACGTGACTATTAAATATTTTAGACCGGAATAAATATTTCAGAAACTAAAATTTTAAAGTATCCCAACTTAAGTATGCAGACTGCTTGGTCTATTATTTGTGGGAATACATTACAGAAAACAAATTAGGCAGCACAACAGAGGCATGCCAGTGCAAATGGCCCCAAATCCTATTTCCATCCTTATGAGATAACTGTACCCATTAGAAGGTTAAAGCTATTCTGGTGTCCCAGGCGTGTTCTGTCGTATCCAAAGACTCTGCCTGGGAAATTACAGCAATCTGTCTTTAAACTTTGATGCAGTCGAAAAGCTCCCTTTATCCATTCTCATCTCTTTCCTTCTGACCTGGTGTGTGTGCGCGCGCGTGTGTGTGTGTGAGGAGATGCATATGCATATACGCGGGAGAAGGAAGAAAAGGCAACAACGAGAGAGAGAGAGAGAAAGAGAAAGAAAGAGCAGTCAGGGAAAGAGATATGAGAGGGTGGGGCTAAGCTGTCTGCGACCAAGGCCCAGAGAACATAAAAAGAAAAATACGGTCATAAAACCTCTCTATGACTATGAATACTAATACTGACTCTCTGAGCCAAACCAACCAAGTCTGTCCTCTCCCTGTTCCCCTTTGTCTTGTGAAGAGAAATGATGCAGCTTAAAAATAAAGTGAAAAGAGTACGCTGCACAGCCTCAATTGTATATCTTAGTTCCAACACCGTTACACACATAACAGTAGTGCAGATTGAAGAAAAGAAGATTTGTTATCAGCACCGGCGAGATGCACGTTTCTTCAGCCGTCAGAGCTTAGGTCAACTTTATTTACAACGTACTGAACGTCAGGGATTTTTTTTTTTACTATATTCATAACACTGCAAAACTGTGAAAGTAAAATCACAAGCTGCTCTTTGTTTTGTCAAAGACCACAGTGAAATATTATAGTTAGTTGTCATGTCGAAGCCGCGGTCCAGAACACTCATTATCAGATTTATGTCTCACCATTCATTGCAACTGCCACAACAAAACAAGTAATTCATCTTTTTATTACTTAAAGGCAATAATGCTTTACGTTAACAGAACAAATGCACATTAAATCAGGCAAAAATAAAACGCCTTTTCGGTTCAGGGCTTTTTATCTGCGTCATTAATCGCCTGAATCTCAAAGGGGTTTTATTTACATACAGTAAATATTTGTGTCTTCTCTATGCCTAAGTGAAATTTAAAGCCTTTTCTTCCAAAGTCTAGCTTTGCCACTGTCAGTTAAACTGTGTATTGATGTTAGGTTATAAAGCAATAAATCAACTTTTACATATTTCTCAGGACATCAACAGAAAATGGAAAGAGTTTGACACAAACGACACATGCCTGTCATAAACCAACAAGCTGGACAAGGAAAGTATTCAGCCATGCTAACTCCAGAGGAGCTGCAGAGATCTACAGCTCAGGTGGGAGCTTTGTTGACCACACAGCCATTAGCAATACTCCCCACAATCAGGGTCTCTATGGAAGAATGGTAAGAGGAAAGCCATGAGAAGTACTGTCAAATCACAGAAGACAAGGCAAAAATGTGTAAGAAAGTTTCTGGTCAGATTCAACCAAAACTGAACCTTTTGGCTCTGAAGCAAAACACTGAAGTGCAAAACTATTGCATCATTTCCACAAGTAAACAGGGTAGCATTTCCCCATCAAGCTGTGCATATGCTTTTTAGCAGGAAGGGGAATTTGGATAATCCAGCAAGAAACCTTGTTAGAGGCTGCGAAAGATTTGAGCGTTGATCAAAGGTTCACCTTTCAGCAGGACGACACTGAGCACACAGTCAGAGCCCAGTTTGAGCACAAAGCCGAATCTGAATGAGAATATGCGGCAAAACTTGACAACTGATGTTGACAGAGGCTCTTTATCAGGTCCGACTGAAAAATATTTTAAGCTTTAAAGAAAAATGAGAAAAAAATATTTTAGTCTGTCACTATAGAACCCTGGTGGAAACAGACTTTGCAGTGAAAAGTAGTTCTATCCTCTCTTACACCCAGGGGGACTAAAATGCAAACCAAACTATTCAAACTTTTATTTACTAAAAAAAAGGATTTAATACTTATTTTATTTAGTGTCTATGTATTTTTTTAAACCGTTCTTTTTCCTTTCACTTCCCATGCTTTGTCGGTTTATTGCATAAAATCTGGAGTTTCAAGTTATTGCATTACATGTTTTTTAGTTGAAACATTGGAATGTATTGAACATATTGATGTTTTTCAGTATGTATGAATGCCAATAAAATGATCAGGATTTCAGCTGTGGTCAGTTTCTGTGTGTGGATGGAAACGCTGCTCATCTTTAGCTAATAACCTCTTCAGTCATTTCTGAATGAAAAACAAAATGTATTTGTTACGAGCCCAACAAAAACTTAAAATAAAAATCTGTACAAAATTGAAATGCTCCATTACTACAGTAGAGTAAAGAAAATGAGTAATTCTAAATGTTTTATACTTTCATTACTAGCACTACTCATTGCATCTTTAATTTATAAAGGTCTTACACCTTTAAAAATGTGCTATCAGCTGTTTCAAATTTCAAAGTAATTTCTGCATTTTATGGTCAAGTGCTTCTCTCACAAGTACCTGTACTCTCATGGTATCTCCCTGGAAGCAAGCTTTCCCTGACAAATGTTGGAGGAGAGAAGAAAAAGTCATAATCTCTCAAGCATTTCTAATGAGTTTTTCTCATACAATTATTTGATAACAGCAGACAAGACTGCAGGCTGCATGTATGATACACTGGTTTCCACTGCTGAGGTGAGAGCTCCACTGATCACACACACGCACACACACACACACACACACACACACACACACACACACACGTATCACGTCGTCTCCCAGTGTAACAATACTAATAATAACATGAGGCCAAAGTTATGACCAGCAGGCACTCCTAAGTTCCCCCTCTGGGTCCCTTAAAACTAAAAAAAAAAAAAAAAAAAAAAAAAAAGACACACACCATATCCCATAATTCCTCCATGTCTAATCCGCATCATGATTTAAACTTCCTGTCTCAAGCCTAGACATTTTCCACCCACCTCACATGTTCATTTGTCCACCTGCTTGTGCCATTTTTTCATTCTGGGACTCACCACACTGAGTCCAAGCAGCTCCCTCTTCAGGTAGGGGAGGTTTCTGCGCTCCAAGCTGGCAAGGTAATGCTGCAGTCTGGTGTAGGTGTAGGGGTAGCAGTACGCAAACTGGTAGACGTCGTCTTCTCGGTCGAAGCAAAAGGCAAATGACATCACATAGTTGCGTCTGTGGTCAGGGCAACGGTAGTAGTAGACGTTTTTCGGTGGAAGCCTCTGCCTGCAACACAAAAAGGGCCATTTATGCTGAGAGAAAATATAAAGAGGTTAAAAGACATTGAGTTTATGGTATTAACTTTTTTTATAGTTAATATTAACTATATTTGTTTTGAAATATAGTTAACTTGAAATATTTCACAAAGAAAAATATTTCAAGTCCTTAGTTGTAATTTTAATTATTCTGGCTTACAGATCATATTTTTTTTTAAATATAAATATTTCTCTTTATGAAGTAACTCCATATAATATGAGTTTTTAAATTGAGTGACAAAAAATAAACTGTTTCATCATATTGAATAAAAAAATAAATAAAAAAATAAAAAAAACCTGTAGGAACCAGGAATAAGAGCAGGTATTCAATTGAATGGGGGGGGGGGGACGTTTAACCGAAACACATAATTAAGAAAACACAAACACATTTATTGACACCCCTGGGGAAGATGTATAAAAAGATTTCAAATTAATTCATCTTTTATTGCAGCAACATAATCTCACACGAAATGGGGGCATATTGGATATTAAATATTTGCATATAACAGCCATTACACAATTGTTTGTACTATCTAGCTTGTTTGACAAAATATACAAATTATAACTTTAATTGAACTGGCATTTCTTTTTAATCACTGGCCACAGGGGTAATGTTAATGATACTTTTTGACTACCATCACAATGATGAGGAAGTTGGATATGTAAGTAGAGAAGGCCTGAAAAGTATTCCCAAACTTCCTTAGAGCAAAGAGTGGACATTCACATTTCCACACTAAGTATGTCAGTATTTTTGGTCCATTATATCAGTGTTTTTCAACCTTTTTTGAGCCAAGGTACGTTGTTTTAATTGAAAAAAATCATGAGGCACACCACCAACCGAAAATGTAAACAAAGATACTCTGTAGCCGCTTATATTACATATATAGTCATTCTTATCAAAGTGTCTTGAATAGGAATCAAATAAAGACAAAAATTTATTTTTATCATATTTTAAATTTCTTATTTCAAATTGCACTTAACATGTCCACTTCAAAAATACACCTGAACACCTGAACAGTGCCACAGCACTGTTGTGTGATGCATGAATGTTACCATTTCTCTTGTTTTAATGTAAAATGCTCTGTACCTACTGTTATCTACTGATAATAAAATTACATGATTACGCTGCTAGTCACTACTACAGCAAAGACACTCAAAGATGGCATTATTTGCAGATAATTAATTGGTTTTCAAAATATCTTCTAAGACCAATTACGGTATTTTCCGGACTATGAGCGCATCATACTATAAACCGTACCTTCAATTTTTTTTAACCCGCCTCTCCCCTCCTGGAAACTTACATATATCAGCCACCGGGCTACAGGCCGCTGGTATCTCTGCCGCTTTCGGTTTTCCATAAGGACCCAGCAGAGGGCTGAGTCCTAACAACTGCTGGATATATTAAGGACGCAGTTCTTCGTCTCCAAATCCGGTTTTGTTCACACCGAGTTTACGTGCAGCGGCTCTATTTCCCTCCTGTACTGCCAGATCGACACTCCTCAACTTAGAAGCTGCATAATATGAGTTTGAAAACATTTCTCCGTCGTGCCTGCTGCTAGCATGTGCTTGTTCCAAATGAAAATTACCGTGTTCTTCTTTGATTTCCAATTTTGACTTCCATTGATTCACTTCCTGCTAAAGAGCCCCCTGGTGGTTGAAGAAAAATCCACAGAAAAGCCGCATGTTCAAAGTGTAGGAAAAATGTAGCAGCTTATAGTCCGAAAAATATGGTAGGTGAAATTGGATAATTTCCACGCACACCTGACGATCACTCACGGTACACTAGTGTGCTGCGGCACAGTGGTTGAAAAACACTGCATTATACAAATGAACTCAGATAAATGTAAATGCAATAAGGCAAACTGTTGTTTGAATGTATCGTTTGGTCATTTTTAGATCATGTTAACAACTGGCTGAAACAGTTGCAAACTTATAGAAGCTATTTTCTTTTAGTGACATAAATCTGTTAGCAAACCTGTAAGCATTGGTGTATGTAACAAGCTGATAAAGTATTTTTTTTTATGTTGGGTCAGGATCAAAAAGCCCTGGAGCTCCAGTCAATATTGTCCAGGATAGAAGTACTTCACTCTGAACTCCACAGATCTATTTTTATCTACTTCCACTGGTTTTAATCCAGATTCTTTCTTCATTTATTGTTGATTCGTAAAACAGAGAGAAAACAGGCATTTGTTCAATTAACTGTATTTGTTCCCTTTTTTTGAAATCATACGTTTTAGTTTTGGCCTTTCAATAGTTGCCTTGCAAATGTACAAGTCTAAGCTCAGGAAACAACAGCACAAAAACTGATATCTTAAAACTTGCAGCATAAAAGCAGTGAACAGACGAAGACGATGAGGGACTGGTGTGTTTGGGACACCGGGATCTGGGAGAAAGGTGGAATAAGGAGATAAGGCAAAGATGAGAGAGCAGGGTGACGGCAGATCTGGAACTGATACATAGATATACGGGAACGGATGGTGGTTAGCAGTGCGGCCGCTTCTGTGGCGACTCTGGCAACAGATCAGATATGATGTTATCAGGACCAAGATAGAAACGACTTGATAACCAAACAGGATGGACCGCTCTTTGCCAGCTCAGATAGAGTCTACTTCTTTACATGACTCACCCACGACGACAAGAAGCAAGCAGGAGAGCCAGACGTCTCCTGCTTGCACAGACACCTTAATGCATCCCGTTTTGCATAGATCTAGAACAGACATCTGTAGTGAACGCACAAACACTGTCAAGAACTTGAAAACATATCTCCGTAGGTACCTAGCGAATCAAAAAAGCTAAATCACTCAGCCTCTTACAGAGAAAAAGGAGGAAACGCCAGGGCTGATTATTCCTTCAGAGGTAGAGAAAAGAAAACGTCTCTGCATGTAGCTATCTCAGCAGAATACTAATGCAGCTAGTGGCTAGCTGTACCACACCCCAGCTGCCAACAACAGCCTGCATACCAGGGATATCCAACAGCCTGCAACGCTGGGCAAAAAGAAAAGAACAGAAGCTAAAAGGAAACTATAAATCCTGCAACAACAATGAATTCAATTCTTCTTTTCTCCCTCTAAAACTCCACGACCACTTGGGTTTCGAGTGTACTTGGAAGGACAAACTAAACGTCCATGTGACACCGATGAGCTTCAACCCTCGGCTCAAAAAGCACACTGGTGCTTTTTTGTCGTACGAGCCCTCTGAGGTGTGGGTTAATTAAAATATGATGACACCTCACCTTTTTACATATTTCCCTGTTTGCCTGCGTCCATCCATGCAATCCCACTTCTCCCCGTTTCTCCTTCTCCCTGCTGGGAGATGTGTGACCTTGCCAGAGACTAGAACAGTCCTGGCTATTGATTTTAATTAAAGCTGCTTGTCCCATCACAGCATTATAGTTATAGGCCAGAGAAAATAGCTCTGTGACTTACTATGGGAAAAAAAAAAAGGACAGGGTGGAAGAGGAGCTGGCTGAAGAAGGGGGCTTTGCATCATTTAGACACCACAGATTCATGGAGGAAAAGAAAGCCACAGCATATGCACATCGGTGCTCACAGTCTCTCTGGTTGTTATCTGAGCAGTCAGCGCTCCTGCTCTGAAGCTGCCAATTTGTTTTATCTAAATGGTACCTCCCTGTGCCTCTTCCCCTGCCCATCTCTTGACGTGGCACAGAGGTGTCGTCGCCAAACAGAATTATCATTGCGTGAGATGGAGGGGCGGCGGGGGGAGAATGAGAACCTCCACTGGTATGATAACACTCTCCCGCACACCCGCTTTTACAATTCAGTGATTACAGAAACAAACACACACAGAGAAACAACGGCACAAACTCAAACCGTATGTGAGCTACATCAAGGTCGTTCCTTTCGCAGCGACATGTGGGACAAGTTAACCTCCAGAGCATCTCCTCACGAGCCGTGCAGAATAAAGAGAGCTGAGGGACAGAGGAAAGTACGGAGGCAAACACTAGGCAAATGCAGAAAGTGGAAGACAAACAGAGAACGGGACAAGTAAGAAGACAAAGTCAAAGATAAAGAGACGAGAGGACAATGCAAAGGGACTGAATCTCCGAGAGCTAGCAGGTCTTTAGTGACGTGTCAAGCTTGTGTGCCATGATTTTTCTACTTCAGAAATATTTGCTACTATAAACTCCTGCCTCTGATTCTTGTGGCGCAGAGATGAAGGCTCTAAATTGATCGATTTTATACAGGCGACACTTTTGTCTATATTTTCAAATCAGTCAAGCATAAAGGACACGCCAATCAGTGCTCTCACTGACAGAGGAAGAAAGTTGCAGGACAAAACTCACGGCGCCTTAAAACAATACACACACACACACACATTCATAGACCCCTTTAAATTTTCCTGTCACTGTTGTCACTTTAGGCCTGTCACCCCGTCAACTGTTAGGAAGGTTAAATGTCTCCCAGTGTGGCCATATAACTGTCAAGCTCCACACAGTCGCACCAACTCATTTCAGACAAATACTAAGTCCGTTTGGCAAACATTTTGCGCTGGATGACAGGTTTCTTCACCCTGTCTGTGTTACCCCACCAATAATTGAAGAGGCATTATTTCCCAGCATTCTAAAATGATACCAGATGTTAGATAGGCGCTTTGTTTTTAAAGCACAGCGTCGTGTCTTTGCTTGCATGCCAAGTCGAGCAGGAAACTGCTTCTGAATCACCGCAGGAGTTCATATTCACATATGTAAGAGAGGACATGTGTGTTTCTGTGCATGTGTGTGGAGGCATGTTGGCATGCATATATATTCCTGGAGCCACCACTTTTTTTTGGATGCAAATCAAGTTGCAACAAAGCTTTCAAGAGACACAGTTACTAGGCAACCTGTGCTGGCTTTGTAATTTGGTTGAGTCGCTGTATACTGTATGTGGCCGTACAATGTACTTATTTGACTGCGGCTTCATAAATGTGCCCTTTACAGTACCTTGCAAAAGTATTCACATGGCTTCAACATTTCCATCACAAACCCCTAACTCAGAGGTGTTTCATTTGAATTGTATGTATCCACACAGAACACAATTGAAAAGTGAAATCATATATGGTTTTCAAAGTTGGAAATATAAAAAAAAAAAACTGTGAATTGCATTTGAATTAAGCCTCTTTTACACTTATACTACTAAACCAGGGATTTGTTGGTGAACATTAGTAAATAAAGACCACCACGAAGACCAAATAACAGAGTGGATGGGTCAGGGAGTTAAGAGCAGGGTTAGGACACAAAACAATATCCGAAGCTTTGATCATCTCACAGAGCACTTCTCTATTTATCGTCCTAAAACAGAAAGCATATCGCACAACTGGAAACCTGCTTGTCCACATAAACAGGCCATGAAAACAGAGCAGATAGAGATTCACCTTCCAGCAGGAAAATTAACCTAAACATACAACCAGACTTATAACAAAATGATTTATAACTACGCGTGTATACATGTTCGCATGGACAACATTTAAATACAACTAAGAAAATATAGCAGGGCTTCAAATCTAAATATTTATTTTTTATTTCATTCACAAACATGATGAGTACATGCTAAAAAAAACGTATGCATATCAGGGTAACAAAAAGTAGTTTACCAAATCGTGGCTCAGAGGGCAGAATCCAGGAACATGCCACACTTTTCAGATTTTATTTGCGAAAGATTTTGAAAACCTGTTCTTTCTTCTTTGTGTCTGGCATGTCAAATGAAATCAGTTTATTAATATAGTGCAAATTCAAAAGAAATACCTGAAGGCATTTATGCAACTTATATACAGTCAATTTAATCCAATTATACAGAGACTCAAATTTTACACAGAATGTTTCACTTTGGGAGTTTTTATAGAGGAACATTTCAGTTTGAGCATGTGAGCACAATGACAAGAGCATGAGACTAAGGTTTGATAGCGCAAAACAAAAATAACGCCACGAGGGATTAATGCCAGTGGCTGAATCCTCTGGCTAGAAGCCATAAGGATTTACAGGAAACAATAACACTCGTGAGTTATGGACTCCTCTGTAACAAGGGAGATGGATTTTGCCCACCTGTGGAGACGCCACAGCGCTAGGAGCTTCCTCAAATCAGAAACGGCCGTCTGATGAGACACTCCCCTGATTTCAGCATCAAAACACCCAGAAGGTGTTCTTCTATCAGGTGACTGTTTTACCCGCTGCCTATTGTTAGAGGCACAGCGGAGAGCTGTTATCTCCAACCCTCGGTGTTAGCTCTGATATTCATGTATTGCTTGGGGAATTTCATTAGCTGATCTGTCACAGGATTGGCAGCTTTTAGACCTCAATGAATTTCAAGGTGAGTTAGCCGAATCAGCTCGGTCAATATCAGATCATACCCGCAGCGCTTCACTTGAGTTTATATTATGCAGGTGACATAAAGTGCAACGTTATTTCCATAAAACACTAAGACCAGTGAGAGGAAATCCTGGAGGCTCATCTACCAAGAAACAATGCAGCAATAACGCATTATTTTTTTTAATAAATAATTAGTTTCTTCTGTTTATATGTTTAATACAGAGATAATCGCTTTATGTAAGTATCTGTTTGGATGATAAATCCTTGCTTTAATTTATTTGTGTGGTAATTATAGTTATTTACAAAATAATTTCCAAAAAGATCTGTCTCTCTCTCTCCCTGTCCATATATACATGTCTTTCTGTCGTCACAAAGACGTCCATGCATTTTTCATTTATTCCTATAGCCTAAAAGTTACCAGCACTTCTTCTCATGGGGCCTTGGTATTTGAAAAATGGCTTTACAAGGTGAAAAAGGCTAAAACGAAAAACTGTAGTCCACTTCGTAACTTTCTTTTTGTCTTCCTTTAGCCGTTTCGATGTTGTCTTGCTGATGTGCTTTTGACCATTGTCCTGCTTGCTACATAACCCAAGTAAGCACTATAGGTCGATTCTGGATTTCCTTGTAGCAAGCAGAATTAATCTAGATCCTGAAGCAGCAAAGATGGTACAACCACCCTGTTTAAGACTATTTGTATTCTAATGGTGGGTTTATGTTATTCTTATTTTATGCCAGATTTAAAAGGACACAAAAACAATGGGCCTTTCTGTTCTCTTTGGTCAGCAGCGGTTTGGGCTTCGAGACGCTCCTATCAATGCAGTTTTCCACCCAGGCAGACAGAAACTCCAACCTAAGCTGATGCAAATCAGTTCTGCAGTGGTCTGCGATCTTTTGTGGACTCTTGGATGATTTCAGTAAACTGAGAACTGCCAGTTGTGAATACTGGTCCTCACTATTATTAACGTGAGTCCAAAAATCTAGAACATCACAACTGCAGTCTAAAAGATACCAATACACTCATTTCTCCATTGTTGTTGAATTTCTTTAAGTAGATGTTTTGTTTGTTTGTTTTTTTCTTTTACTTTGTCGGCCTAAGTCATATTGTCAGACAGGCTCTGTTCAAGTGTTTTCTTGATTCCCAAGGCTTCACAGTGCTCAGATAGTTAGTGGATTTGTACCTAAAATGTATTTTTTTCCATCCATCCATCCATCCATCCATCCATCCATCCATCCATCCATCCATCCATCCATCCATCCATCCATCCATCCATCCATCCATCCATCCATCCATCCATCCATCCATCCATCCATCCATCCATCCATCCATCCATCCATCCATCCATCCATCCATCCTCTTCTGCTTATCCTTATTATTTTATGTCTTTAGATTTAATATTGAGGACAGAAGCAAATCACTACCATATTTTCTTTGACTGCTACAGACTAAACAGTTGCTGCTACTAACAATATGTTAAAAATTTTCTAAATGTATACTATACAGGATTAGGTAACACTGTTAGAAAAAGAAGAGATGTTAAACTGCCCTCTTAGCAGCTAGATGTAAATCTGAGATGGTGATCGAACTCAACGCCTCCAACCAGAAGAATGGTTCCAAGTTATCTTGGAAATCTTTAAAATGGAAAAACTGATACATTTTTTTAAGAATCCAAAAAGACAAATTCTATGTAATCTTGAGCAAATGGATCACATTCGTATTTCCCACTCAAGCAGACATATGATTCCTCCAGGCTTGTGCCTTTTCTTTCAATTTCAGATTCCTCATTTTCATGAACGATTTTCCTCTACTGTAAGTGTTTTGTAAGTGCTTCATGTGTAAAGTTTTTTTTCCATCATTTTATTTTTGTTAATACTGCCACAAAACAAAAAAGGAGTAGAGAGTGTTACACAAGATGCAATTGTAATGTCAATTTGCCTTTTTCGAACAAAAAGATAATTTAAAAAAACATAACTATTAAGGGTAGATGCTTTGTCCCTTAAATAAAATCACAAGATGTATTTTTATTGCAGACTCTTTGTTTGATTTTTGACCTAAAACATTTAAGGGTGGGAAAAAACAAAGGAACTCTAAACGAGAGCTAATATTTTTCTCCCAACTCTCGGATCTTTCTCTAAGAACAAAATGTCCCTAAATACTCCAGTCATAACTATGATAAACAGACATTCAGTCTAATTCACTTTGCTTGGTCATAATGTTGTGCCTGATCTGTGGATTAAAAATGAAATAATCTCGTTTCGCATGCACTTCTAAGAGCAAGAATACAGACTCCCATTAAAACATGACTGAACACTGGCCTCTAACTCAAACTCCTAATCTCCTCCACACTGAATCTGATTGAAATTCCTGAGATGTACAGCATGCAAACATTCACATGGGATGCTTTTATCACCTCCGAGGAGGCACACCGAGAGGAAATTGGAAGAGGATTTACAGCAGCAGCTCTAGCTGGTATTCTCAGAGATAGTGACAATGAGGAAAATATCCAGAGAATAAATAAATCTGACTTGCTTTTCTGAAATATCTCCTCACCAACTCTCTATTGTAGTTTCTGTGCACAAATAAGAGTTTTTTCAAAGCTATTGTTTATGCATGAATACATGCATATACTTAAAGTCATATCTCAATATGAATATAAATTGTTTTAAATGCTGCGTGTCATTTAGACTGTGAGAAGAGCGGCAGTGCCTGAATGCACCAGTAGAGGGCCACACAATTAAGTGAGAGGTGACCTTTGGGATTGAAGCAGAGCACAATTTTCAGAGGAAAAACACTATACCCCAAAATATGGCAGAATAATTAAATACATATTACTTTAACTAAATCACTTTATTAAAAAAAAAACACAATGTTTAGTGGTGCGCCACATGTTAAAATGCTGGAAAATAGAGGAAGATGCAATAGATAACACTTGAAAGTACTTAAAGGTAACGTCCTCTGATGAAGCAAAAGCCCAAACACTTCCCCATGGGGGCCTCAGCTAGAGGAAACACGCTGAGCCCAATCCCCCATGTCCTGTGGGGCAGCAGGGCAATTAGCAGAGAGCAGATGATCATTGTGCCCTCACCACTTTGGCACCAAAGCTCCCCTATGGGGCAACCTGGCAGGTGCAGGTTTGTCTGGAACAAAGGGGGGTGGGGGGTACGGAGAAAGTACATACAAGAAACCATCAAAATAACACCGATGTGATGATCTCAGCGTTAAGCCCCCACGGGAGAGGAAGGGTACGCAGGGAGGAGGTGAGCAGGCGGTGGGCCCTCTGCGTTAGCATGTTTGAGCCAGTAGAAAGATGAGACCATCCACCTATAATTGTGTGATGCAGCATTTCCCAAAGTGCAACATTATACTCCCATTACATTATCGACAGCATGTGTGTGGACAAGAGTGTGGAATGGAGCAGACAGACCGGCGCCAGAGCAAGTCGTTATAATAACAGATAAGTGCACAGAGACACAAGATGTATGCACAGACACATTAATACACTTACAGTTGGTTAGTAATCATGTGGTGCACAACGGATCAGTGACCAAGTGGACCACTAGTAATCTTTACATTTCTGATTCTCTAAGTCCATCCAGAGGTCGTAAAAGTAAGGAAACTGTGGCTTTTGTTTCCCACTTTTGCGACATTGTTTCGAGTTTGACTTGTTTTAGCAGCTGAGGTAATTGGTGCATACAGTATATGACTAAAAAAAAAAAAAAGCTAGATGAGAACATCGTCTGATCTCAGGATGAGTCAACCCCGTTACACAGACAGCTGATCTCAGATCAAGCAACATCACAGACGCTTACTGTAGTGTCTGTTTGGAGAATAGGCCAACGGAGAGATGAGATCATTCTGTTTAGAGAATTTACTCAGTGAAAGGAAATGCAACTCATACGAAACGCTCCGAAATCCTTTATTAAATTCTACACAGCGGTGAGGTCACCTTTTAGACCATCTCGCTGATCAGACTGACTCTCGTGGGGAAAAATAACCACAAAGTAACAAACATAACAACAAGTAACAACAGGAAATACATACATAACAACAAGTAACAACAGGAAATACATTGCTGGGGCCACTGCCTTTGATTCGATTCACCTGATACTGCAAACCTCGCCAACACAAGTAAACACAACCAACTACTTAATGTAAAAGTTTAAATATGTCTACTATTATACAATGTAAACAGGCTGTAAAAAGTCTTCATGTTAAACTGAGGGTGTCCCAAAATGATCCCAAAAATTGGAGCAGCGTCCCGATCAGGGCATTTCTAAATTAGTGTCTAAGTAACTCCTGACGTTTGTTGAAATGCGTCTGATTTTATGTTTCAAATTCAAAAATACTTCATTGATCCCAAAGGGAAATTAAATGTTTTTTTTAACTCATGTTAGTTCAAATTTGACAAAGAGTTAGGGGTAGATGGTGATGACTGCTGGCAGGAAAGACATCCTGTAGCAGTCTGTATTACAGCAAATTTGAAGGAGCCTCTGACTGAAGACAATATGTTTTCCCAACACACTGTCTCGTGAAGAAGATGGTCAGAGTTGTCTAAAATTTTCTTGCTTTCATATAAAATACTTCAAATTAAATATGACTTTATACAAGTTACAACAACATTTAATTTCCCTTTGGGATCAATTATTTTTTTTATTTGAATTTTAATACATTTTAAAGGTGTTGAATGTAAGTTCATGAAGAAGGACAATAATTTTCACCGTACATGAACAAGTAAGAGCTCAAGTTATCAACAAGTCACATGAAAACAGCACATTAACATGTTGGTACATCATTAACATTTTAGCGTAAATCATCATGCGCAGTAGCAATATTCACTTTCTTCTGGACTGTAGCGCTAGGGACATTGATGAGTAGAGTTAAATAAGATAACATATGTGCGGTGGTATTTTCTTGCAACTAGTTAAGTTTACATGTTATCAGACTGAATCAGTATTAACAAGCACCTGCTCTTGAATAAATGGAAATGGTATCAGGGGAAGAAAAGTAAAAATGCACTAACACATCTCTATTTAAAAATATGTCTAATTTCCTAAATTTTAAAGATTACTATTCACACATAATTTCGCTCAAAAGCCAAATTGAAAGCTCTTCCAAATTTCATAGTGTGATCGGCATTAAAACAGCGGGGTGTGCCTGACACTGATCTGTAAAACAATACTCATTCACAGTCCCGTTCCCCTCCTTCCCTCCTCCTGTGTCCTCCTCTCCCTCTGATCCTCCCTGAGGGCCCTGCACAAAGATGCCAGCCTGTCTGCCCACATTTCCCTTGGCTCAGAGGGAGCAGCTGGGGGCCTGGTTGCTCTGTCTGCTTCCATACTCCCCAGTATATCACGGATACACATGCACACACTTCACGTTCACAGCTTGCAGCAGGACCGGTGTCGCCACATGAGTGCCAAGGGTAGCAGCACCCACTGGAGGGAAGGACGGATGGAACGGAGGAGGGCGGGGCGAGAAAAAAGGAGAAGCTCGGATGGGCACTCGGCCGCTCAGACAGCCAGATGTTGCCAATTAACTTCTCCGGCCGCCACGGGGGCTGTGGGGAAAGAAGTCTGGCACCTGTACCATCCAATCCCCCGCCCAAAGACACCATTTCTTGTGTTTGAAGGTAGTAGAATTTATGTGTGCAGCCTGCGCAGAAGATGAGTTCAGGGCCACAGCTCTCTTAAGAGCTTGATTTTCAAATACAGAGACACCTGGTCTATGGGACACTAACTGCTTAACTGTTTTGACCTTTGCCTAAATTATCCTCAATTCTTTCCCTTCCAGTCTCAGGAGAGACTGAACAATAAGTCAATATAAAAAGGAGGAAAGACATGAGAATGAGGTACAGTGGGACCTGTTTTTTTCCCCCTCATTAATCTGATTAAACCCCTTTAAAGTACCTTGCAAAAGAATTCATACCCATCGACTTGTTCCACATCTCATTGCATCACAACCACAAAATTCAACATATTTTGAGATACGGATCAACACAAAGTAGTGTAACAATGTGAAGTGAAAAGAAAGGATTAATACTTTATGAAATGTTGTGGCATCCATTTGCATTATGCTTCCAAATTCAATACTATGTTGATCCAGCTTGTGGTGCAATAACAGCACTTTTTTTTTTTGCTTTGCACATCTAGAAACAGAAAAGAGAGATTAAACGGGGGTTAAACAAACAAAAAAGGAATACCAAGTTTTAGTAAAGTTGTAATGTGACAACACACGTGTTCTGCATAGTTTTACAAAGCTCTGGATACTGGCATATGCAGTATCCTAATAAAAAGTTTCCTAACGTTCCTAGGAATTCATGTCTCTGCAACATACATTTTACACTAAAGATCAGAGGTGATTTTTATTCTAAAATTCATGCTGCATTTACGTTCCATCAGAGGCGATGGAACAACAAACTGGATTTAAAAAAAATAAAATAATAAAAATCCTCAAAATAAATGTCAGGCAGTGGAGTGTACATTTACAAATTCTTGGATGTGTGTGCATGCTGTCAGGCTGTGTTTGTGATTATAATAGACAGGAGGAATTACAGGCTATTACAGAAGAGAGCCTGTGCCCGCAGCAGCCAGAGTTTTACTACCCTTAAAGGGCTTATGGTTCTCGAAAAGGCAGCCTATTATTCCCGCCACAACATACAGCTGCCTGCTGAATGTCAAAGATATAAATATATAAAACAAGCATGAATCTACACTGAGATATGGTAGTCCTATTTTACAGTTTCATTTGAAAACAAAGTGCTACCAGTTTGTGGAAGGAAAAAAAAAAAAGAAAGAAAAAAAGGCTTGGCTGCAAGGTTGAGAAACTGTTTTCTCAAAGGACAAATGACTATTTTCTATTATGCTGAAGTCCCGGTCGGCATAAAACAAGACAAAAAAGCATGAACAATTTAAAGAGAGATATATTAAATTTAGTATGCTGACAATCTAGCACCGGCACATACACAGAAGTGAAAAAGTACTTTCCCTCTTTAAAAATAAAAACAGTTTTTTTTTCTTCTTTTTTTTCCATTTGAACATTCAAGGATTCACTCAGTGCACAAGAAATTCAGTTGTAACATAGTACTGTCAGGGAAATATTTACATAAGATAAATGCTTATGCCACGCCTACAGCAGGAACAACTGCAATAAAGTATTTGTGATATTTTTGAAGGTTTATTTTCTGAAAATAAACCTTCAAATTACTGAAAGGTTGTTTTTTCCCCCTCTATTCAATGTAAAGCTGTTTCACATTTCCAGATTGGAGGGTTTTTAGGTATTAATATTTTGTGTTTTTATATATAGTGGAAGAAAAACTGGATTTTTTTGCAAGGCCCCCACCACTTCTGGTTGGTCCAGAATAATTATGGATTACATTCCTCTGGACTTTGACTTGTGTGTTACACTCCAAATCTGGTCGCTTTTATAAACTGTCGATGTCCTCTGATCTCAATTAACTTTTCTGTCATCTGGACCAGAGACTTTGTTTGACCCTTAGGAAACTGGGACTCTGTTCATGGTGCTTATTGTGACTTTTCACTTTGAGTATTTGTTTGAAGTTTATCTGTTCTGTTCTCTTTAGTCTTATTTAACACATTTTCATGCTTTATACATTTCCGAAACAGTAAATTAAAAAAATAAATAATCTGAAAACGTATTAATTTGTTGCAGCTGTGATAGGAAGTTCAAAGCAAGTTCCAACTTTAGCCTTTTTTAGTGGTCAGTCTTATATGTTGCCTATCAAAGCAACAGATAACATTCAGATATTGTTTGATACATTTTCTGTTTTCTACCAAATACCCAAAATGATTTCAAAAATATGAAAATAGCACATTTTGCAAATGTTTATTGTCAAATAGAGTGATGGACTCTTAATCAACCTTCAACAACAGCAAAAAAAGTGCTGAACTACTTCATTGCAGCCAGTCAATGCAATGTAGGAGCAGTAGGATGTCAATGAGAATATTCAATTGTAAATATGTGTTTTTAATCCGTGTCCAAGGTTTATCATTGCACATCAGTGTTTGAGGAACAGAACATTTGCTTTTATCTTACAACTCAATACCTTTCAAAGGCATTACTGCAGTTGGATTTCCAGCCTGAATGGAAAAAAGAAAGCAAAATAAAACAAGTAAACAGCACAAACGCGCTCCCAAATATACAAATACAGAGCCCTGTCCGACTGATGGGCTTGTTCTCTCACTGTTCTGAGTAACAGATGACTTGTCACAGAGCTGAATGGGGAGAATATTTTAGTGCAGATTGAAAAAGACGAGAAAGGAGAGATGGGGAATTGAGAAAAAAGAGGCAGGAATTACTCTATTACACCTGAGAGGTAAATCATTCGATGTGCTGGAGATCAGAGAGTGGCATTTATATTCACACGCATTTCCATGTATGAGCAGGATTTACACAGTTTCTGTCTATGGAGTTAAACCTGATCTGTCTGTCTCACCCACACACACACACGGACACGCACGCACGCACACGCACACACACCCACACACACACACAGAGCATCAGAAGCCAGCTATGAGAAAGGCTGAAAGGCTGGATCAATGCTAGACTCCAGTGATTAGTCTTAATTGAGGAAAAAGAGCCATGGGAACAAAGAAACATTATGACCTTTTCCCTGTCTGAATGCCCTGCTGGCTAATAAGACACATTCGCATAATATCATACTGACAATAATCGTCTGAGCACATCAAAATAACCTTCTCGTAAGAACGGTATGCAAATGGATAGCACAGAAAGAAAAACAAACCCTGCAGATAATTGACTATCCTTGCCATGTTTTTGAGCGTGAATGGCAATTTTCCCTCTCCTGACGAGTGTGCGCTGATTATTCTATCAGACAAAAAGAGGTCCACATGTGATGAAAAGATTGGCAGTGAATCACATCCTGGTGCTCTGGAATGACTCGTCTCTCAGAATCTCTCTCTCTCTCTCTCCCTTTCAACATCCTCTCCGTTTGTCTGTCTGCCTCTCTCTGTGTGTGTCAGAGTCTGACGGAGTCAAATACCACTTGTCAGGAGTGTGCTGTTTGGACTGACATGAGATAAGAACAGACCAACTAGACAGTTAGATGCTGCTGTTGGACTGAGGAATAAGCCTGTGATTTCAAAAGTACTGAGGAGACATAATACTGAGCTCCACATTGCAGAAACACGGAAGGGGGAATTAAACTCTAGAACAGAATAAAAGCGTCCTGTGTTGTCCCACGCTGGGGAAATCCAGCTGTAGCAGCAGCATCAAGACGCAGGTTCGCCCAAAAGATCATAAAGTGTTACAAATATAGAAAAACAATAATAGTAGTATAATGTACAAGATTATAACAGGCCCTAGATGCAGGCCATACAGGGTCACAGTCCATCTAAAGAAGTCAGGAGGCAGGGTTCATCCTAGATAGGTCACCAGTCCACCGCAGGGCAACACAAAGACACATAGGACAAACAACCATGCACACTCTCATAGCTAAGGACAATTTAGAGGGACCAATTAACCCAACAGTCGTGTTTTTGTGGGAAGAAGCTGGAGTACCTGGAGAAAGCTCACACATGCACAGGGAGAACATGCAAACTACATGCAGAAAGACCAACGTTTTGGCTCCAGATGTTCTTGCTGCAAGGCAACAGTGCTGCATACTGCACCACTGCACAGCCCATTTAGAAAACAATGGCAAAGTATGTTCCCTGTGGTTAAAAAAAAAAGACACCCATTGTTATAAAGCATGTACAAAGGTATGAACCTTTTAGAAAATCTAAAAAGTAGAAACAGAAAGTTGAAATGTTAAAAAGTTTCTTTTCCCTGGTTATCCAAACAGCTCCCTCAGAGACTGAACAGGCACAAGTAGAACAGAGACAGCTTATAACCTTCTGAACAAAATCCCAACTCACAATTTAAACCTTTAAATAAGGCCACTAGGTAAAGGAAAACACAATAAATGCACTTACAGCAAGACAGCAATCTGCACTGCTTTATAGGATGGACCTGAATAATTCAATGGAACATCAAAACGTGGTTGCTGACCCGCAGTGAGCAGCTGTATCTAAACTTATTTTCTAAAACCTGAAGAGCCGATCAGGTAGACAGGTCTGAAGAGATAATCTCAATAAACTGAGACCAGTTAAATATGGTGGCTGTATAAAGAGAGGGCAGCATAATTAGGATAATTAAAAACTAAATTGTATTCATTAAGTCATTGTGTTGATTTACTGCAGCAGTTACTGAAATGTAATTAAAAAAAAAGAACAATTCCCTTACAAGTGGGTACAACATAATTTATTTAAAAAAAAAAAAAACTGCATGGTGCAAAATGTAACTGTGACAGATTAGTGACAGAGACCAACCTCATTATCCAGAGTGGTTCAAAATAACAATAAAGACAAATTTGGTGTCTGATTTCAAAACTACGGCAGAAAAATATTTAAAGAGAAAGTTGTGATATGACTAAGTAAGTTGAACACGTCAGCCCCCAGTTTCTGACTCTTTGCAGCTCAGAGAATAGACTTTAAAGTAACTTCTGCTAGTTTCTAAAACCCTAAATTGATTAGCACCAAAACACATTAAAGAGCTGTTGTCTTTTTCGACCTTCCAGACCACTCGGCTCTTTTAATTCAAGTTTAATCTGCATTCCCAGAACAAAATACAAACATGGAAAAACAGCATAGAGTTTTTATGCTCCTCCAGTCTGGAATGGACTATGAGAAAACTGTAAAAATTGCTGAAACATTGAGTTCCATTAAAAAATGGCAAAAAAATAAATAAAAAAAATAAAATAAAAACATTTGTTTTGCGTTGCCTTTGATTTTTAATAACTTTAACAACGTTTTATTTTAAATCTTCATTCCGATATTCAATTATGATTTTCAATTATTCTGATGATGGCATTTGATAGAAATGTAATGTTTCTTGTTTGTCGTTTTCATTCATCCGTTGCTGATACGTGCAATATAAAAAAATGGTCTTGACTGCATAAAAGATTGGACCTTAAATCTAAACTGATGCACCTACCAGTGGGGGGAAATGACAACCACTGGCTCAAATAAATGCTTTGGTAAAAGAAAAAAAAAAAAAAAATCAATTGAACCAAAGTGCTTAACGAAATTAAAAACACAAGCTGAACCTTAAGGTTTCTACTTTGCCCTTTATTTATGAGCTACCACGTCTTTAAATTGTCCACCAATCTATTATGCTTGTACAACACAAAACATTTATAGCTGTGGAGCCAAAACCTCTTTTTAAATTTGTACACTATTGTATGGAAAGGTTTAAACATTTCCGTACTGCTCCTGAGCACACAGAGGCACAAAGGAGGAAACGTTGCGATATAGAGACCGACAGAAGTCTACAACTGCTTTTATTGTGGAGCTGATGCACTCCTTTCAATACACAGCTGGTGTGTAGACAAAGAGCTGTGCAGTGCGCTGTACTCCCATGTAAGGGAACAAAAGCCTAAAAAAGAGTAAATGTGGAGAAAGTAGATGTTGACCACCTACCTTTCATTTCCTCTGAAGGGCAACGAAGCAAACATCTTTGGAAACAACAACTTTTAAACATGATATTGTGCTTTCTTTCAAAAACATCCAAAGGCCATAATATATTGCACAGTGTGACAAGTCTGTACGGGGAACTGATGGAAAACAAGAGAGGGCCGAAGGTAAGTTTAGATCGTCTTGAAATGTTTCAGAAGTGAAAAAGAAAGATGTAAGGGTGCCAAGTAGCTACAGTCTTGTATGATTATGCACAGCCTTTTCATTTTCTCATGTTTTGTGACGTTACAACCGTAAACATGTTATTGAAAATTTGGGTGATAAACCGACGGTGTATAAATGTGAACTCGATGTGAAACTATACATTGTTTTATTTTTTTTGTTATATTCAGCCCCCTGAATATCTTGCAGACTCATGTGCTGTCTCTGCCTACATTGCACACATCTACAGATTAAAGTTTTTATCCAACTTCTCTTTTCAAAATATTCAGAGTTTCGTATTCTTCAGTATGAAGAATATGAATCTAAAGCATTTGCCACAGAATCTGAACTTTATTTAGACTAGGAGTTGGACTAACCTTTCAATTGTAGCTCTGTTTGTACTTTTGGAAGGTGAACCTCCGCCCCAGTCTCAAATATATCTATTGCAGACTTTAATAGTTTGTTGTTTTTTTTCCAGTGTTGTCCTGCATTCGGTTGCGTCATCCCATCCACTCTGACTTGTTTCTCTATTCTTGCTTACACCATTTCACTAAGGGTATGGCACGCCTAGAAAAATGTGCTTAGTTTTTTGATGTACAAAGGCTTTTACACATAGGCCAAAAAAATTAATTTCACCTCATCTGAAAGGAATACCTTCTTCTACAGTGTTGCTGCGTCTCCCCGCTAGCTTGTGGCAACCATGACTTCCTAAAGCTTTCTTTCAACAGTGGTTTTCTTCATGCCACTGCTTCATGAAGGCCAGATTTGTGGAGTGCAAGAAAAATAGTTATCCTGTCAAGTTCTCCTTTTCAAAACTTCAAACATGCTGGGAGATGCTGGGAGATGCAGTCTGATCAGTTCATTTGGGTTGAACATGAACAAGTTCATGTTTTTGGTAAGACAATTAATGCTGTTAGCTAGCTTAAGCTATTTTCGTAAGATGATGTTAAGAACCGACCTCAGTTCCTGTTCCTTTAAACAAGACAAATATGAGTTATAGCCGATTGCTTTCAGTATATCTGAAACTGTATATTGTTTAATCTTCTGCAAAAAAAAAAAAAACATCTTCAAAACCTCTTTCAAACGCGCTGCTCTAAAATAAGCTAAGAAATCAGCAATAAATAGGTGTATCTGAAGCTAACTGATGTTTAAACACAACATTCGTCACACAGAAGCTTTTGCAGCCCTGATGACGAATTGATGCCTTATGAAGATGACATTCCCAAGAAATCGATTCCTGCTTTAATCAAATGGCAGTCTCTGAGAAATGAAAAGGGTTAATGTGATATCCAAACACACACACACACACACACACACACGCACACACACACACATACACGCACACACACACACACATAGGTACTGCCTGAGTTTGTCACGTATTCCCGTTTTCAATTTGCTCAGCCACTTACACACGGAAAACTCACAAAAAAGAAGAGAAAAAAAAAAAAACATGCACTCACACACATACACAAAGCGATTATCACCAAAGGTACGTACGGCTGCTTGTAGCTGTTCCCATAGGGAAATAAGCTGTACAGCTTCTCCACTCTCATTTTTCATTGTCTGCTTATGATGCCCCATGTGTGCACACTGACTTTCATTTAACCCCTCACAACACACGCTCACGCACATTTTCCTGCACGCATCGTGACGATCCATCCTCTGTCTGTTTTTCTTACGCAAAAACAGCTCTCAGTATTCATTTTAGGCTTTGCAAAGCCACGTGGGAATAAAGGCGTTGTCCCTTTCAATACACAGAAGCACAGGGACGATACTGTGATAGTCTATAACTTGTGCTCTTTCTTATATCGAGCATGGCTCAAAGAGAAGGTAAATAGATCTAATAAGACAACATCCTTATGAGTCACAAATGAAGATTAAGGATGCCCCCAAATACAAGAACATCTCACTAGTGGAAAATACCAGCAGGAGAGCATATATTAGGCTGGTGGAGAGTTATTCTTACTCAAGGACACCACAGCTAAGTGAGCACATCATTACACAAGTAGGATATCTGAAGCTCTTCAACCTTTTTGACAAAACCACTCAGAGAAGCTCTGCATCTATTTATATCCTCCTGGCCAGAAGAACATCGGGAAAGAAGGAAAACCCACTTAGCACTGCAGTACTTTGACCTCTTCCGTTTTATTTGTTAAGAAAATGACTGAAAAAGCTGGTGAAAACCTACAAAGTCTGAAAAGAAAAAAAAAAGACTTATTTTTAAACGATGAAAATGCAAAAATAATAAATAAATAAAAAAAAGCGTGAAACAACATAAAAAAAAAAAAAAAATATATATATATATATATATATATATATATATATATATATATATATATATATATATATATATATATATATTGTTTTCTCTGTCCTTTATTGCTTTTTGTCTCGGAAACATGGTTGGCATTTCCTCAAGAAAGAGTTAATTACTTAGGGTGTCGAGTTGTGTGCTGTGGATACTCACACAACTTGAGGTGGCTTCTGTGCACCTTCCTGTTCTTCTTCACAGAGGACAGCTGCTCCAATAGCTAAAGCCAAGACCAAAATTACTCATACCCCCCTTGCAGATCTGTATTTAAAGATATTCTCATTTACCCAAGAACTTTGTTTCAAGTGGAAAGATATTCAGGCACTTCAAAACATTAAACAGTGTAAAGGAGTGTTCAATTTTGAAGTGAGACTGGCTTGCTTTTCTTTTTATCAGAAAAACATATATGCATGTGCTGTGTGACAGCATTTAAACAACACTGAGATACTGCCACTTTTTTGCGTAGTCACATACTTTGACCTTTTTTGTTTGGGGGCCGAGGCTTCAGTTCAGGAACAGCTTTGAATTCTATAATTTATTTTATTTAAGGATTCTTGTTTCTTCTGTTTTATATTTCTGTTTGGGTCAAATTGACATGGTCCATTTTATTTCTTAATTGCATTATTGTTTTCAGATGCCAAGAGTTTTAACGCTGTGGATTTTTAGAGGGGTTTTTTTTTGCTTTTCAAAAATTTAATTACATGTCGTTTACAACATTTATTTGTGAATATATAGATAATTGTTTTTTTTTTTTTCTTCTTCTGTTTTTCAGTTATTTCACTTCATTGCTTGATCCAAAGAAGTTCCATTTTAATACGACTCCGGCCCATTTTGCTCATAACGTGCATTTGATTGTGGCATGTTCATAAATCATCTAATGAAGATGGAGTCTCTCTGTTACATAGTGTTAAACACGGGTCACCAATCAGGCATTTAGTAGAGTACCCCCACTACACCAGAAATGGCACTTGTAGCTGTAAAAGCTGGTGATGTATTATTTTACGTTTGAATTGCCATCTTAAGCATTGAGGTTGAACAGCTCTATGTGTGCCACCGGATTATCAACCCTCCATATTAAAGAGTTAAGCATTAATCAGAAATGTTTCCAAAAAAATTACAGAGTTATGGACAGACTCCCTCAAAAATGAAGTCTGCACAAAACTTTTAAATCTCATTAATGTTGAGCAATATACAAGCTTAAGAAGCAGCTTATGTAATTTAAAAAAAAAAGAAAGAAAAACTAAATATATTAAAGTGAATGCAAACTGATTTTGAGCATGTTAAATCAAGTGCACTTCATTTACTCTGCTGCCCTTTCTCTGTCATCATGATGGGAGTGTAAGCCAGTGTGTCTGCAGCATGTGTGTGCGTCTTGATTGATGCCTCGCAGGGCAGTTGCGTGATTGAAACACCTCCTCACCATAAAGCTGTCGTGTGTGTGATGGAGTCACAGGGTCATTTTAAGCATCACACCTGTCCCCCTTCCTCCCCACACTGTCACCCAATCAAATAGGAAAATGGGCATATTTGTTTTCCTGGCCTTGAGAGGGCTTGAGCAGGGCTGTATTTTTCTGTTTGAGTGCGTGTTGTGCACATTAAATTCTGAGTAAAAAAAAACGCAGCAAAAGATGGAGCAAAAAAAGTAACCTCAGGCTGATAGACAAATGCAGAGAAGATATGATGGATGGCTTAACTGCTCAAGATCTACAACTGAAATAAATACTTTTATTTATATCATCTGTTTTACATTTTACAAAGTTCTCGCTTCACGATGGTGGGAAGCTGCACACTTTCCTAAATATTCTTCACTTCTTTGTTAAGCATCTCCATATTATGCTACTTCATGTCTGTACAATCCAATGCATAAAAATTTACCACAAGAACCTGACTTGTACTTGTCAGATTCAGATTTATCCAACTTGTGAACTCCTGTGAACTCCTAAATACTCTTCTGCAAGTGTTTTGAGTTAATATGAGAAAACATATGAACTGAAAGCGGTCTTTAACAAAAGTTGTAAGAAAAGATGCCGGCTTATAAATCAGGTATTTATGGGCAAATGCACCACACCATTAATTATCAGTACAGAAGTTGCTTTGGCCTGTAAAAGGATGATTGGAGAGGAACTGGTAGGAAACTTAAAAACTGCTGATATAGGTGATTCATTGCACTTTTATGTGTTATCATAAATCTTTTCACAATAACTAAACTGATATGCAAATCTCCAAAACTAAAAATGTGTATAAAAGGTCTAGACAGTTCTTGTTTTAATTTAAGCTTGAGCAAAAAGTCAAAGTACATTTTTCCTTATAAATCTAAACTCCATTTTTTTGCCATAATTTTCTGTGTGTGACCTTCAGAGGATAAACTTATCTGAGATGGCTTTAAAATACGCACCAATGCGTTATGCTTCCCCCTTGTAGATAATTAGCAAATTTATACCTGTAAAACAGTCAGAAATTTGAACATCAGCCTCACCTTTCACTACTTTGTACTGACAAGTGAATAAACCTATAAAAATATCAGGTCAAATATTCATGCTTAGTAGTAGCTTAGTACCATCTTTTTAGACATTTTTCATTTTGACACCATATCTAGCACGCTTAGAAAAAAAAACTGGTACTCGGGAAATCAAATTTGATGTTTAGCTGAATATTATCAATCTGGCCTTTTATGTTGCTGATTCAGCAACATCTGGCTGGACAATAACATAACACTCTGGAATATAAGTCTTCCTAATAATACTTTGAACTTTTGTGGAAAACTATTTTTAATGCCAGTGACAACAGCACTAAGTTATTCATCTTTTCATTGTAATGGCAACAGATTTGTTTTTCAAAAAAAGATAAAAAAAGAAAATCGATTGCTCCTGTCTTGTTAACACCTTTTCACTGGGACTTTGTACTTTCACTACAGAGAGCATTTGCTGTAACTTAATAAGACAGTAACTTATGTGCAGTGAAGTATTACCTCTTTATGCTCTCATTTAGCAAACTTCTCATTAACAAACTCTTTGGTTGATGTTGCTAAGCTCTGACGTTATCATAAAGCTCAGCAAACGTTTTTATGCTAAAAAAACCAGCTTTGTTTTTGACCTAACATGATTCCAGTTCTTATATCTGCACCAGAATGTGTCCCCTCTGCTCATCGAAATGATCAGCAGCTCTCAGATATCGATACATTAATGTTTGGGGTAAATTTCCGAACAAAGACCAAATTCTATTTCACTTGTTTCCAAACTTCTTAGGCAGACATGGGCATTTGTGTAGCCAGTCCACAAAATTGCAAGAAATGGTAAAGCATTCTCAGATTTGGTGGAGTCTGCCACCAAACAGACTATCAGGAAAAAAAAAA
This sequence comes from Poecilia mexicana, assembly GCF_051168715.1. Classification (NCBI taxonomy): domain Eukaryota; kingdom Metazoa; phylum Chordata; class Actinopteri; order Cyprinodontiformes; family Poeciliidae; genus Poecilia; species Poecilia mexicana. Next base: position 12,583,773 of record NW_028263373.1, read on the forward strand.
AAAAGGCATTTTGGCCAATGTGTCTCTCTCTGCGCACCGTAACGAGGCAGATTGAGAACAACGGGGGAATTTGGCTCTTCAGCTGCAAAAGAAAATTGACGGTTTTGACTTGTGTTCTTTGGCTCGGGACAAGAGTTGTGATGTACAGCCTAGTTATCTTTTTACATGGATTAACAGGACTTTGAGACGACAGAGGAGTTGGCAGCTCTGCGATCAATGAAAGGCACTACAACAGGGAGTGATTTGTTTACAGAGGTAAAAGTATCCATGGACCAGAGGGACTAAAGTGAGAAAAACTGGAACGTGTTACAGCTGATGGCTGTCCGAGTGTGATAGGGAAAAAGACTGGACTTTTGAAGCAACCCTAACACAAACACAAACTACTACTTCTGGATTAAATCATTCATCAGGAGATGATGTGCAAGTCAGAAATTAGCCACATTGTTGATGTTGTAACTAAAACAGCTAATTTAATCAGGACAAGAGAACTGAATCACAGGTCAGTCTTTTTCACTGCTGGAGGAGGATGACGGTGGACATGGTGACATTGGCTACAGCTGGGAGATGGCTCAGCCTGAGCAGAGTCCCAAGGGTTTGGGATCTGAACGCAGAGAATCGAGACTTTTGAGAGAAGAAGCACAAGGACCTCCCAGAGCTCTCAGACCCATACCGCATGATACATCTGGGCTTTGCTGCTGATGTGATTATGCAAACGAATGAACTAAGACATATTCTCACTGAACACTAAAACAACTGAGGTAAAGCAAAAAAAAAAAAAAAAAAAAAAAAAAAACACTGGGTTCGGTTATTATTATTATTTTTTAATTTAGTTAGTGTGATTTTGTTTTTTGAAAGATATATAAAGTTATGTTTTACTAAAAATGCTGTAAGAAATGCACATTTTCTTTTGTCTATTTTTGCCTTACTTTAGTAAACTGATGATATACCCTTTTACATGAAGTTGACTAAACATTGCAACAGATGAGATTTCTTTCACTCCATCTTTCTTTCCCTCTTAGATTGTTAAACTTTCTCATATGCCTGTATTTCGCACTATTACACCAGGGAATCAAACTTTCCATATCTTTTGGGCGACGAACTGGCAGGACGAACGGGTAGTGCTATCTGGTCCTGTTACACCTCCCTCAATCTCTGTTCAGATTGGCAACAACACAGATGACAGTGATATGAATATGGAAGAATAATTCTGGGGCTTAATTTGCAGTAATCTATTGTCTAACTATACTGTTGATGGCAGGGACACAGATTACAGAACTATAGTTGGCTAAACCGATGTAATTTATTCCTGTTCACTTATTCAACACGAGAACTAAAGGTACACAAAATTTACAGGTATACTAAACCTTCTGGGTCAGAAAAAAACACTGGTGGATTTTCAAATGTATACATCAGGATTGTTCAGAGCCCAAAAATCACAGCCTCCCCGTCTTGAGTTTTAAACTATAAATAGGTAGAAAATGTGACCTAGCTGCTTCATGAGGACCTTAACAGGATGAAGGATTTTCCTGATCACCAGAGATCTGGCAGGAACTCTCTCTAATAAGCTTCTGACACTAGACCTTTTGTTAAAACCAGCTGACTCAACGTATTTCTGCCAGGAGGCAAGAAGACCAGTGGAATCTTAGGTTACATCCTCCCTTACTGGAAAATGACTTTTACCCTTCTAGGTCTATAAATATCCTACTGTACAGTCGCCTCTCTCGACACTTGTGGAAAAAAAAAAGTCCCACTCCTAAAAATACCCCCAAGAGACCTCCAAAATAATGACCCTGCTGGCTGCCGTAGTGTCTAAGGCTGGAAAGACAAACGACATCCATTCCAGCTTGGTGCTTTTAATCAGGCTGTGATAATTACCGCCACACTCCATTGGCCAAACAAATCTCTTTGTCAAGGTGCTTGTTGCTGTACAAGTTCTTCTCCTGTTCTCAGACAAGATAACAAGCAGTCTTTAATTGCCTTAATTTTGCGTAGTAGCAGTATTATAGACTTCACTGTGTGCGATCGTGACATCCCTCCCTGCCCCCTCCCTTGTTTCCTCCTTCCCAGCAGCTATAGAAAATATTTCATCATGTTGGGGTGGTGGGCAGTGGTTGTGGCATCAGACTTTAATAAAGTGAGCGACCTTGTGGGACTTCAGAAGGGATAGATTAAGTTTGTCTTCCCTACTGGCTGAAGCAACCACCTTGGTGGGTTTTTCTTATCAGAGGCTTTACTTAATTACCTGGTTTTAATTCTAACATTCTCTAAAATGACCCCTCACCACGACGAGACAAACTGTTTTAATTAAACAAATGAATATGTCACTTATCGGGTGAGATCGGCGCTCTCATTCGCCACGGTAACGGATGCTGCTGATGATCACATTATCTGGCTCTGGGCCCCAGTTCCTCTACACATGATGATGAAGTAACAGATGCTATCCTGTTACTGTATGTGGTACTGTACAGATTTGGAAGATACAAACAAGCCTATTAGACACAGCAGACATGTTCAATTAGTTACCCAGTGACCTGATGAGCTTCGTGAGGCAGCTATGCAGATCTCCTTCTTTTGCCACTGAAAGGTTTTCAAGGGGGAAATGGTAAAGAGCAACAATCAAGAAATAGTCTCCCAGCTATTCACAAAGTTACTGACAATCGGCTGCTTTTTTTTTTTTTATGGAAGTTACATAATAGTATTTTAAAATGTGTAGCGGCTTCCTGGGCTGCACTGCCTGGCCAAATTTAATGGGAGACGTGTCAGCAAAGCCATTATACCAGCAGGGGCACGCAAAGCCCTATTACATATGGCTGCTGGCTGCTAATGTGTATTAGCAGGAGGCAGAGGAAGCAAGGTGAAGATAAGTGATTTTGCAGTAGTCGGCTATGTAGGACAAAGGAGGGAGGGAGTAAGAGAGATGGAAAGGCAGAGGAGGAAACCACTTTGACCAGGAGTCTGACCAGTTCAGATACATAGTTTTCATTTGCAATGCAAAGGTGTAACAAAGTTTGATCTTAGAGTTCAAACTTAGGCTCTCAGTGGTATGAAAAAGTTCATTTTGTGTTTAAGTTCCAAGTTGAGTAATTTCTTGGACATGATCCCAAGGCATCATTTTGCACTTGTTGGCTTACAACTTTTTTTCTTTTTCTTTTTTTTTTTTTTTTAATTTGCACACTGTGGTCATAAAGGAGTTCATATGGTCAGCAAAAATACCCGGGAAAGCTGTAATATTAAAATTGTGCTCAGTTGGAAGCAGACGACCCAAAGAGAGCCAATAAAATTTTCCTCACATCATCACACTACCAACCTGAGCTGAGGCAGGCTGGATTCATAAGAACCAAACTCTGACCTGATCAGGTGACAGAGACCCAGGACCGGAAAACATTTTTACTGGCCAATTCTGATGAGTCTATGTGACTAACACTCAATTTTCTTGTTTTTAGATGACAGAAATGGGACCCCGTGCGGTCCGCTGCTTCGAGATTCAACGTTTTGAGCATTCAGAGATTTTATTCCTCACACCTTAGTTTTAACAAGGGTTATCAAGCAACTAATACCTTTCCATAAACTATAACCATTCTTCTCTGACCTCTTGCATCAAAAGGCAAGATTTTGTGTGAAAATCACAATAGATTGGCTTTTTTTCTTAACTGGCACCACCATGTCCAAAATTCACTTTATTTACTTCTCTGTTCTGCTGCTTGGTTTGAAGTTTCCATCACCATTACAGTCTAAATGAGTTGACTTGTGCCATGTAATTGTCTGGTTTCCCATTTGCATTTACAAGCCATATGTCATGTGTGTGTTTTGGAAGTTTTGTATAAATAAAAGTGAATCTAAATAAAAAAAGACGAGTCCCTTGATTGGCCTGTAGAAGGCAAAGTTGTAAATATTGCACAAAAACAAACATCTCAGGGTTCGTAAAACACACATCACGACCTCATCTGTAATGTGATTGTGCAAAACAAATACAAAAAAAACAAACCCTTGCCACTTCAAATAGTAATTTAGGAGGCAGGTTGGTCCCAAATCAAAACAACATTGAAATATCTAAAAATACTATCCACCAACACTAGGTAACAGGCAGTATTTTCTGCTGGTTAATAATTCAGTCAGGGCTTAAGGCTGCTCCTGGCAAAAAAAAAAAAAGTCTTGCTTATCTGTGTTTCTGTCAACAGCAAAACTTCACTGTGTTTTTGGACAAGCAGGGAACATTTTTGCCCTGCCAAGAAACCCCAAATGGACAGAAAAAAAAAGTTTCAGTAACCTGCCTTGCTGCCAGCACATGGGCACTTGTTCTTTTAATTCTTTGACAAACTATTTGTGGTATGTCAAGCACCTAGCTGTCTTTTTAAGAGCTCATTGGCAAAGTTGTTCCACTTGAAACTGGTGGTGGGAGTGTGTGTGCACTTGATAAGTGAGGAGGCTCCTGAGCTTGGTCTTTGACAGCCTCCTTGAACTCTGTGGGCCAAGTGATAAAGTGGCCTGATGAGTGGGCAATCTCTATCTGCCAGCTGCTAGTTTGGCCAGGAGAGCAGGGAAGACGCCAGAGTGAGTGAGTGAAGACCCAGTACGCACAAATGGAAACACGCACACACACACACACACACACACACACACGCACACCCACTGCTGTTATGTGGTGGCAGACCTATTGGCATTTAAACATATCAGTCCAGATCCTTTTGGACCTTTACTGTCAAAACCAGCATCACTATGCCTATTAAAACACGTTAAAGTATAGACGTGCATAGCACTACTGAATCTGATTTAAAACAAGAACTTTAAAAAAAATACTCCGCTACCCTGACCATTATAAATAAAACCAAAATGTATAATTTGGTTTTAAATTGTGTCAACATCTTAAAATTTGAGTCTGGCAAAAGATTATTTTTCCTGTTTTCTTCTAAGAATCTGTTTTTTATTTCAGTGGAAACACTAACCTGTGTGTTGGACCTGTAATGGAGCTGCGTTTATTTTTTTCGCTTGTTTTTCATGCACTATTGCTAAAGATCTTGAACATTTTAGACAGCCTAGAAAACAAACATGTCTTTGTTAATCGTGAAATAACACTGCGTTAATGTACATAATGGCCAATTTAAACATCCAAGAAAGGTGCGAGCTTTCTGCTACGGTGTGTCCTTACATAAGAATCATATGCAGCTTGTTTGGCCTGACCTTTACAAACAAGCACAAGCAGCACTTTTAAAGATAACTCCAGCACCACTGGCAGTCTTCTCTGCAGACAGACAGACTTCAAGACCACAGAGAGCCGTTTGAGTTTATTAAGAATGGAGTATTTATTTATTTATCTCCCTTTCCGGCAGCATCCAAAAACTTAAGTTAACTTGTTAAAAATAAACTCGAATAAAACTAAACCGAATAAGGTCAAACTGTGACACAAACAGGAGGTTATGTGTTGGTAGCTGTAAGAGAACTAGGGCAAATTTTCAGGAGATAGAAACAGAGGAGTGAGACTATAACGGGGGAGGAAATTATAGATCAGGTTTTCCCCTTATTTGCTGCATTGTGCAGATTTAGGGGATATAATTCGATAACTAGCTTGATGAGCACACATGTGAGTTAAATTGTGGTGGAAATTAAAACTATGTCACTGGCTATCCCTGCGAGTCTGTGTCTGAGGAGAGCCAGCAGCAAATAATGTGCAGAATCGCACTACGAGTCTTTGCATGACAGATGATTAGAAGACGATTAGATCAGTGAGGAATCACACCAACATGAATCCGAATCCTTCTCCACCCCCCCCCCCCCCACAACAACCATTCTGATGTCATTAACTTTTGAATCTTAACTAAATTAGAGGTTTGTGTGTTGACATTTACGGCTTTCAAACAGAGCAGCGAGCTTTCTGGCTGATTGCACTAACACGTCAGCTGATAATTCAGGAAGAAGAATACACATGAGAAGATTGGACAGCATTGTTCTCCAAATGACAAGATCTGTCTTCTTCTCCGCCTTCTTAATTATCTTTCTCGATTATAATTACACGTGTGGAGGTCTGCGGGGCAGGCATTGTGATGCTGTACTGTCTTCCGCTGTATCTGCAATTAGATGAAGTAAAAAAAAAAAAAAAAAAAAAAAATATATATATATATATAATACAGGAAATATTGTACAGACTGCAGAGCCGATTTAAAACGACAGCATGAAAATGCTGAACAAGACCGAGTCCAAATAAAAGAGTATAAATATTTCTTTAAGTGTTGCTCATAACGAGGCCCATAAATAGCTGACACAGTTGAAGCTTTCTTTGAACGGTGAGTGACCTGCGGGTCCCTACACAGCCTTGCCATTCTCCCTTAATGAAGCAGATGAATAAATGATTTGAGGCATTGTCTGATCTCCCATCAGCATGTCTCCATGGGGTTACTAAAGACCCCAGGGGAGTGATTCTCCTGATCTCCCCCTTTATCCTTTAAAACACTTTTTTTTTCTTTTTTTTTTTGCAAATATTCCCTCTTCTGCTTTCTTCTTTGTGAAACATCCATCTCTCTCTTGCCACCCTCCACCTCTGCCTCCTTTCTCCACATCCCTGTTCCCTCACCATCTGTGATCTTAATCTCCTCTAAAACATCTTTTCCTTGACTGTGGGAGTTGGCAGATAGCGAAGGCCACCATCCAACTCTTACTGACTCATCTAGTCATAAACAACTGGTGGGCGTTGACATGCTGGTGGCCCTTTGGTTTCAGTTGCCTTTGTGACAGGTCATTTTTTTTTTATGATCTCCATTGTTATTGTCCCAGTTATTGTTTTCCTTCCTCCTGCTTTCAGACAAGGGTAAAAGTGCAACTCTTTGAGTTCGGGAAATTTCACTCTCTAGGTCTGAAAACAAAGATGACAGTAATAAAAAGGAGAACCAATTGCTTTTTCATTTCATTGCCACTGGGAAATCAGGCAGACATAGTAATAAAGGGGCTATAATAATAAAGTTTAGGAAAAAGGACCTATGGCTTTCCATCCCCTAAGCAACCCACTAGCACTAGCCACTGTGGACTGTACAGTTGCTCAGGGTCATCCATATAACTGGAGTGAAGGTGAGAATGTGAAAAGAGAAGAATGGATAGTCTCAAGACACAGAACGGAGAAGTAGATCACTGCATTAAACCTCCTACTTTACTGATGCTCACAAATATAGACTATTTTATCATCCACTTTGTACAGATTTATAGGGAAGTCAAGATGAGACACTGATTTAGTGTTAGTCACAAACTGAGCTAAAACCAGATTGTCACAGTATGTCTTTGGTTTTTACATATCCTGCAGAAACTTCTTGCAATAGTTTCCTGAAATTTTCACCCTTTCCTCATGAAACAAATGGGATAACTATCAGGTCTGTTTGATACTTTAGGTTACTATGTTCACATAGCAGGCAAATGTGACCCAAGTCCAATTTTTTTTTTTTTTTCTTTTTAAATATGCGACCCACATTTGACTTTTTCGTGACTGCAGTCAGGTCAAGGCTTTCAAACAGTTTTTTTTTTTTTTTAATTATTATTCTGATAGTGGAATAATTTTGGCTGATATCAACTAAGACCTTGTTTCACTGCAAATAAAGTCACTTCATCAATGTCTTCTGAAGTTGATTTCAGACCAAATCCTTTCACAGAGCCAGTCTCTGCTATGGCAAGTCGACTGTGTCTGTATGGCACTTTTGTGGTCGTAATAATAACTCAGAATGATTTCCAAGAACCGCAGTCAGCCAGTCAAACTCCAACACTTTCAAATGTATATACACAGATATTCAGAAGAGCAGGCAAATTGGGGTTGCGGGCACATCGACGTGTAGCAGGAAGCACTTTACAAAACGACTACTCTTTCCACTGAGCCACACCCGCCCCCAACGATGGCTGGACATTCCCAGGGTGTTTATACTCGGTCATAACTGTTTGAACAGATTAACCCAATTCAGGCATCTGGAAACTGTTACCCAAGGGTGAACCAGACAAAAAAAAAGTATATTTTGCGAGTGTAAAAAATATGTTATACATTTTCGTTTTGTGTGTACCTGAATTCAGTTGTAGATAAATTGCAAGCAACTTGTCTGAACTAGGACACTTATTTTCCTGCCGAAGAAAATAATCCAGGAAATCAAACATTTAACAGAGGGTATATTACTTTAGTGCAGCTAGAGGATGTTGGATTGCTAGATCAGAAAAAAAATACCATGCAGAGAATCTCAGCTTCATTTGCAATGATGTAACTGTGTTGTTATGAAAAGAGAAAGCATTTCAGCATGATTTAGACATCTTTACTTCGGCTTATTATGTTTTGTTATGACAACCCCAAGTTAATTTCATTATGATGCATTGGAGGAGGGAAAAAAAAACCAAAAGAACAAAACACTGATGTGTGAAAATTAAAGCAGAGATCTGGCCACGGCACACATACGTTTTATCTGTTTACTAGACAGAATGAAAAACATCATGCTAAATCTCCCTGGCTGAGTAACTCCCATCAAGAAGCTCTATGAATGTACAGTATTTCCCTACAACACTTGGTCATTTAAGAAACACAGCTACAGCTTCAGAGATCTGTCACTAATGAGGCTGTCAAAGTAGTCCAACAACACGAAGCTGAAGTTGGTTTCCAATTCCAGCTTAAAAAATTAAGTGGAATCGCCCTTTAGCTATTCTAAAGGGCGATTCCACTTAATTTTTTAAATCTGGTACAGGTTTGAAGTGTCTAGGAGTTGTAGTTTTTTAATTAGAGCAGTTGTAGTAATGAAAGAGGTGCCAAAAATGGTGAAAGTCTAACTTTATTGAGTTTTCACAAATCAGGAAAAAGTTTCACAAATCCCAAACATGGTTTTAAATATTCTGCTATTAGAGCAGAATAATCTAGTCCAGGTTTCAAGTCTCTAGGTGTAGTAGTTTTTAAACTAGAGTTGATTAAAGATGCGGAAAGTAGTGAAAAATAAAGTGGAATCGCCCTTTAGCTATTGGAAGCTGGAATTGGAAACCAACTTCAGCTTTGTTCCAACAACAGGAGAGACTAAAGAATCAGATGTGTGTTAGGACAGTTCAGGACCTCTAGACTCACATTGTATTTTTACAGAAATAAGTAGGCTTTCAACCTGCAGATAATCTAACTTAACATTAAAGAAGCTGGACTTTTAGACATAAATCTTTGAATTCCCTTAAATATATGGGCCTTAACACCACAATTGTGCAAAAAAATCTACATCTGAAAAGTACCCCTAGATCATGGTTGCAAAAGGTCTATTCGAAAGCAGTTCTTTTATTCCTGGGGATTTATTACGTTTTTAATGTTTTCTTCCTAGATTTCTGGGTTTCTATGGCCTGCAGCCACAGCGTTGATTTTGGTCTTTTCATTGCATTTTTCAGAGTGTCCATGACAGAATATATTTCTTTTATACTTTGACCAATTTATGATCTTGGAAAAGTAAAAGTGCTTAATTCAGCAGAGTGAAGCAAACTGCTGGGATATTACTGGACTAAAAAGAGTTTGCCAGGGGTATTTTTCAACTCTTATGTCAAAGAGTCCAAGTCTTAAGTCTTTATTATTTTTTTTTCTCAGTTGTTACAGCAGGAACATCTTGTGCATTGACTATAGTTTTTGGCACAGTTGTCCTGGGTTCAATTCCCAGTCTCAGGTCATTTGCTGCATTCCTATCCCTTCTCTCTTCATCCTCTTTCCTATCAAATCACTGTTCAATTAAGGCCACAGGTGAAAAAAAATCTTAGCAAAAAAAAATTAAATAAAAAATCCAGTCTTCCAGCCTGATCTTCTAAATGTTTGCTTGTACAAAAACAACCAATTTTATAGCATGTGCAAACCTGTTCCACAAACACACAAACAGGATTATTGGCACAATGAAGACAATAGCAAGCACAATACATTTAGGGCCAACAGAGAGCACATGAAGGGAGTGTTGGGATTTGTTTTGCTCATCATTGTCATTGCACTCTCTGACACTCTCCATGATCACAGCCAAAATCCTCATTAAAAGACGGCGGTCTGCACCACTTTTGCACGTGCATTTAATAGGACGTGCAAACTTTGTAGATTGCAAAAAATAAAATAAACAAACTGCTCTAAATTGCTCTTCTCAGGTCAGTCATAATTAGAGAATGACAATTTATTCCCCCCTCAGATAAGAAATAAAGGTAAGCCTTTAAGACCGGCAAATATTCATAACCCCGATGGAACAACCATGCAAGCCATGTTGGTCGTAAACTGCACAAAAGCTGACATTTGCTAATTCTGTTAATTACAAAAAGTTTTTTTTTTTCTTTTTTCCCTCTTCCTTTCTTAACCTAAAGCATCAGTCATTGCAGGGGCATTGTTGTATTGCTCATTACATTACCACACTGAGCAGCTATCTCCACATGAACATCCAAGTTAATGGGCCACAATAAAGACACCACTGTCTTCGTTTTATGGCTCAGTTTTCTAATGGCCTACTTGGGTTTCCTGAATGTTGTCTCACAGGAGTCATCGAGGTCTCTTTAAGATATCCAATATTCTCAACACACTCCTTTCCTCCTGGCTCATGCCTCCCTCCATCCATTTTTTCCACTCTTATCCCAATCCCCAGTCTTACATTTTTGACAGCTACAGGCAGCTTGCAGTAGCCCTGGGCCTTTTCTTGTGCCTTTGGTTTCATTAGCGGGCCCCAGATGCTTAGCTGCTTACAAAATTATAAAGGGCCGAAGCCAACCGCCTCCAGATGGGACCCATCTATATTCAGATGAACTGTTTCCTCGCAGTCAGAGCAATCCCGCCCTGATGTCCTACAGTGTTGTCAACAAACTTGCTGACAAACACAAACACAAGCAAGTACAAACAGATGCACACATTCATAGAGCAAGCCATGTGCACACACCCAAAGCCACCCAGGCAGAAGGAAACCTATACATGCACACAAATTCAGGTGGCATTGCTTTATACAAACACAATAGTTTTTATTGGGGTTTCAAAGTTTGTGCTGTCAGGATGAGCTTTTATCTGGCATTGTGAATTGGACAGAAATGGAGGGTGGGGGGGGGTGCGGTTCTTTGGCAATTTTGCAAATGGCCCAATGGACATTTTCAGACATCAACACTATGAACATCTTCAAACACACGAAAGCTTCAGCTTCCAGTGATAGCTACAATTTTATACTACATCTGTTGCAAATAAACTTTATTTTCTTGAAATACCTGCAATTTACTCGGCATTACATGGGATATATGACATGGGCAAATAGCCAGTATCACCTGCTAGGACTGAGAAAGCAAACAAATTATCCTTCTATCAATATGTCATACTTCCATCTCAGTTACAACAGGAAAATATGTAGGGGGACAAACTCTGCACCAGGATTTAAATTACAGTCCTGAGTTTTGATACGGTTCAGTTCCCCAAAATGTACGCTCCAGTTCACTACTTTCTTGTTTAAGGCCTAGGAAAATTCAAGTCAAAGTGACAGGAAAACAGTTTCAGTAAAATATTTACCCACTCCTCCTCTGCTTTCTCCTCCTCATCCCAACCAAATAAAACAAAGTGAAGGGCACAGATTTAGGTATTTTTGGAAACCTGGAGATGAACATGCGCAGAAGAAACCTGATAGAGGCAAAGGATTGACAGAGCTGATGGATGTTGCAGAATGTGTGATGCAACTTTCTCTATGAATGTAATCATCAAGCTGGCAATCGTGACACTAAGCCTGTTATGTTAAGATAATCGTGTAACTACAACCCAAACTTCACCAAGACAGCCGTCTGCACTGAAGGGAACAGTGAAGAAAGGTCAGAGCAGAAGAGTAATTTCTTCTGCCATCATCTGTGAGGTAATGTCATCAGTCATTAAAAACCAAGTTAAAAACCTCAACAAATTGAAAAGATTCTCATAAAATGAAGAATATCACATCCTCGATCAGATTAGTATACGGTATCTTCAGTCAGAGGGTTCCTCAAATTCACTGTAGTACTGTCCACTACAGGAGATTCTTCTTGACCACAGCCATCATTATTCTGAACAGTTCTGAATAAACTTGGATCATATACAACAATAATTATTTCCCCTTTATGAATCAATGAAATATGTTTGACTTCAAATTGAAATTGTTTTATTGCATTACTAAAAGAGATATTTAGCTTTCTCTGCAAAAAAAAACAAAAACATCTTAATCATTCAATACTCCTTAACAACAATCCTGTAATCTGTGGTAGGTTTATAACAAACACGTCTATAAGTATCTATTTAGGGCTCAGTCGGTTTTCAGTCCGTAAAAGGTGACACAAATTGGCTTTGCAGGGCTTGCATTGAAAAAAGCAAAAAAACAAAAACAAAAACAAAAACAAAAAAAATAAGCCCGCTTTTTAAAAATGTTATTTTGGTTCACCGTATTCAATGTGCTCCGTGGTCGACACTCCAAGGTGTGGCGGACCAGAAATGGTTTTCTAACCTGTTCTATTCAGACGTGTGTATGCTTTTACCAAAACCATCCAATGTTGAAATCTAGTGACCTGCTCTGTCTCAGTGCAATTCAGAATGATGTGTCCATTGTGTGTTAAAAGCACCAGTTGACAGGACCCACCACAATACCCCTGACATGTTGGGTTCAACCTGACCCTGAGCTCTTGATCTTAGCTTTTATATATATATATATATATATATATATATATATATATATATATATATATATATATATATATAGTGACTGGTGGACATGTCTTGTAAAGGAAGCTCGGGCCTTCACGTCCTGCAGTTTATGTGTAACATAACTCAAGCATAAGCAGCTGTAAAATGTGTTTGGATTTACTGGGCTTAACCTGATCAAATATTTTGCCAAGTTCATAAGAACAGACTTCCCGAACAAGATGGGGTGAAGGTGAGGTCCTCCGCCTGCAATACTAAAGACAGCTTGGACTTACAGTATAGTAATCATCAGGCTGTTGGCTGCAGAAAAAACTGCAACGCCTCACCTAGTTCATTATAAGATGACACAGCCAATTTGTACCTCTGCCTACTGCAATCTACCAAATCTCCCTTGACAAAAGCATTTAGATTAGAGCGCTTTCAGAGGGAGGGCTGTGCTGACATGCCTACCCAGCCTGTAAAAGAGGAAATGAAGTGGCTTTTTAATTCTCCTCCAGGCAAACATAAAACTGTCCAGGTAAGTCATTTTGTAGGTTGAATGGAGAGTCAGGGGCAACGTGCCTCTCTGTCGTAATACACTTACTGTTTCATTGCGAAACTCGGCGTATGCGGGGTTGGGCACACCCACAGACACACATCGCATCCTTATCAGCCAGAAGATTATTAATCTATTTGCTACATTTTGTCCCATTATTTCCTCCACATAATCCTCTTTCACCACCTCTGGCAGCATACTAATGAGTTTCTGTGAACAAGAAAAATGTGCGAGCTGTTGACTGATGCAGTTGGAGCTTCTCCCTCTCTTCTTCCTTATCCTAATTTGTTCTACCTAAAATAATAAAGACTTGCAGAATGCACTGAGAAGTAGAAACAGAAAAGTGGCCTTTCATATTAAAGAACGGCTCTTTTCTCGACTCTTTAATCGACAACACGAATGAGAACATTTTTGTAATCAAATTGTATGAAATACACACACCCAAGTAAGTGTGGATTTGACTCAAAACAACTTCATATAACAGGTAATGTCTTCTTTTTCTTAATTGCAGTCAGTTCCTTTAAGGTGAAAAGGGAGAAATATATACAGTGTGTTTATAAAGTACATCTCAAACATATTTTAACCACAAAGTCAATTGTAATTTCTGCTTGAAAGCCACATTTATTGCCTTCATTTACTTCTGTCCTTACTTTAGTTTGGGGTGGGGGAAAAAAGTCCAGCTCTCCATTAGACAATGGTGATTGGGAGGGAACATTGCATACAACATTTCTTTCATATTAGCATCCAAAAATGAAATCTCAAGAAGATTCACATGATTTTTAAAGTTCTCACTGCTAAATGAAATCAAGAAAGCATTGAGCCCCTTTGAAATTATCTCAGGTCTCAGTGAGATGGAGGCCTGAGGCACAGTAGACTGCAGGTGTAATAAATGTGTTTCAGAACAACATGGCAGTAAAGCTTTTGAACAGAGAAAGATGAGTGTGAAAAGGCAGTAAACTGGTTTTAAGGTTCAGTTCTAAGGCCAGCTAAAAAAAAAAAAGCTGAGGAAACAAAGACACAACTGAAGCAGAACGACGTCCTGAATATGAACAGAAATTGGTTTCTGTTTAAATTATCAGCTAGACATGAAAACAAATCAAGCGTTTTATTATACCACCAAAACACTTGTGGCTAATAGCCTTTATTACATTCTGAGGACACTATATAGGTAGGATTTGTTTCATTTCCTCTTATCTTTGGGGAGTCATATGCAGGAGGCCAGGCCATTCTCGTTTATATTACTTCTGTGTATGCTTAGATTATGCATGCGTCTCAAAATTCGACCAAAGGACAGAGAGGTAAAGGCAAGAACGGAGCCTATGAGTGTTTTCAGACAATGTAGTGGAGGGTCGCTCTGTGTTTTTCTGCAGAGGATCTGTTGAGAAATCAGTCGTTCGTCTCGGTTTTATTGCTCAAATTAACCGAGACGGTCCTTGTCCTGTTTGCCCTTAATTAACAAGCGTTCAATTCCCCTATTAATTAGCACAAGCTATTAGCTATTTTACATCACTCTTCATTTGTCGACAATTAAAATGTCTATTATTAAAAGGCATGGCACACAGTTAATTGCGCAAGCGGCTCAGCGGCAGGCGAGGAGCCGAGCGAGATGTGCGCTGAACCTTAGGAGGAGTCTGCAAGGTCTGCTGTAGTTATCATACACCCTTTACATTTTGTTCGTCTTCAATTTGCTGCCTGGCACTCCGTCCCATGGAGAGAAACCGTCTCCCTCACCATCATCACACACTGCCCGTGTTCAGAGTCAGATGGCCCTGCTCAGCACTGCTGCAGTTGGAGGAAGGGAGGCATGCGGTATAGGATAAGAGGTTTCTTTGAGGCTGACGAGTGCAATTTTCCTCCGCCACTTCAAGCCGTATGAGTAAAACATACAACAAATACAAGTAGATCTGGTTCATCTGCTGTGCTGAATGAGTTTTTTATTTAGTTTTTTGTTGCAACAATTTTTTATTTTTTTTAGTTTGGCCACTTTTATAAACTTTACAATTTCATGGATTACAGTTTCTTATGATTATTATTCAGACCAGTGTCTTTATTTAAAAGGCCTGATATGTTAGCTACACTTTGGAGATGGTAAAAGTCAAGATGACACACAGAGAGATTCATAATCATCCCGTCAATGTAATTATATTATTTGCTTCATTTGGAATAAATCTAATTTAAATAATAATAATAAAAAAGGTCCAAATTAGATGCTACATAACTGGCTATGAATTGGGCCAAACAGAAATTGTGCCATATATGTGCCAAAAGGTGTCTTGGGAAAAGATCCATTCTCCATTGGTGCTGTAGAAATGAACCCAACTTTTTTGGTTTTAAGAAAATATTTGTTGATTCTATAAGACTAGTATTTTGAAACTTAAAAAGTCACAACAGACACAGACATAACATTAACATCACAACATTAGTAAACTTTTCCACATGCTAAATTACCACCATAAATCAAGTTCAATAAACACATCCATTTGGATTGCTTTGATCAAAAGTGAGTTTTGTTTCCCCCGCCGAAGATGCGAGCGGCCTACTGCTGGGCATGACAAAATTTTTGTGGGAAATGTTTTGCAATTGACACACAAAGCACTGAAGTAAGATCAAAAATCTATTTTCCATTCACCGCCCTTGCAGGTAAACAATGCAATTTCGTATTTTACCAGATTGGAGACTCCTCTCTGAATGACAAAGGAAACCAATTCACTACATTTTAAGGATTAAAAAAAAAACAACAAAAAAAAAACTTTTAGAGATATTCAACTTTTCAAAAGATAACGTACTGTAAAATGCCACAGACATATTTTAAATTGTTTGATATTTCCAGAGAGTTTGCTATTTTTGTGTATCCATGTGTAAAGGTGCTTGACTGATATATTATCAACTTAAAACAATTTACTTCTGATCTACTTTCTGCTAAACTCTGGTTAGTCAGAAGCTCCTCTTTTGTCTTTTCTTTTGTTTAGGCAGAGAAACAAAATAAAACACTGGATCTGCAGTCAAGTTTAGTTGAGGTTGCAGATTTCATTAAGGAAAGTAAAATAACTGCTGATGCTATATTTTTGTTATATTTTCCTGGTTAGGTCTACAGTCAACTACTGGCTAAAATATCTGGACTGTTTATTCGTAGCGCCTTTACAATCCATGATTGAATAAAACAAACTAACAGCATCGTGTTTAATAAACTGCATAAAGAATAAATAAAAATTCATGACAAAGTTGCATATTTGAACATATAAACAACCACTGAATTCACCGAGTCACACACACGCTAGCAAACTAAAACACGAGCAGGGAGAATCACACAGACCAGCGGACATATCCAGCGTCTTCCTCTCACCTCTGTCTCACCTCTCCTCCCCCACCCCTCACCCTCTGCCAGGACTTAACAGGTGGCAAGTCAGACAATAAAAAAAAATAAAAACACAGGACGGAGCATTTCTGATTGACAGAACAATTACCGCAAACATGCACCTCGATGGGGAGGCAGACACTTCCAAATAGAATTTCACTTTGCTGTTGCATCACCTGCTTGCAGGAGGGATTTCAGTCGAGACGCAAAAGCTACCAGACTGACTCACTGATTGACTGACTGTATGTGTGTGTCAGACGAGCAGCTGTGCACAGCTGCTTGTAAAATAAACAAAAAAAATCTGTACTGGGTTTTATTTGTTGTGCCTCATAATAAAGTGCGAGGGAAAAAAAAACTGATTTACCCTTCATCAAGGTTGGTTGGTTCCAACTTTAGAAGCAATGTTTGGCAACTAATGCCCCCCCCTACCCCGCCTAACTCTGACTGTTCATCCGTTAGCTCAGTTAGAGGTGAAGCTATTTTTACACCTACAGACTAAACAAAACAGTGAAAAAGTTAATTAAAGGAGACACTCCAAATCAGTGTGTTTGATATATAAATCATTGTGAATGTCCTCTTTGTAATTAAATTAGCAAGTAGGGTTTACATTTTTCTAAATGGTTTAAATAGAGTGCTTTTCTAAACGGTTTACAAACACACAAAGTGCAAATGAGTCGTCTGCTGCATTTAGTAGAAGTCAGTTAGATTAACCGTAAAATATCCCGACACAATAAAACAGCCTCAGACTGAACTCAGTGAGTTGAGTCAACAAGAGAAGAAGGAAGTTTCAGATAAACTGTCAAGATTCACACTGAGCAAGAATTTGGTAATCGGGCAACGGTTTGAGTAGAAGTACCTAAATCTATAGTCTGAGGATCATTAATGCTAGATTTATATTTTCACGCTCGCTGACATGGTGTCGACTGGTATTTTAACAAAATGAGGCGTCTGAAGGTGTGAAGCTGACCTTATTTACTCAAAAGTCATTCCATCAAGCACACCAGGCTTCTAAAAGCTTGGAATCTGTTTTAACTCCAGAAGTGCTTTATTGTTTAGTGACGGATTCAACAAAACATTGGAAACCCTGTTTAGAGATTTCGGTCTATATTGATGTGATATGATCACGTGTTGCTGCAGTTTTCTCTGCTATACATCCAAGATGAGGATCACCTATTGTACTAAATCCCAAAGGAGTTCTCTTGGATGTGAAGGCCACTGGAGTACAATGAACTGATGTTAAAGAAACTAGCTGGAGGTAATTTGAGGTTCGTGACATGGTGCATTATCTTGCAAAAGTAGCCATCAGAAGATGGGAAAACATTGTCTTACAGGGATGAATATGGTCAACAAGACTACTACAGTAAGCTGCGGTATTTAAATGCTGCCCAAAATGTGCCGAGAACATATTCCACACACTTTCACACCAATACCAGACTAAACTAGTCTTATAGAAAAGGATCAGTTCACACTTTTAAAGTTACATCAAATTCTGACCCTACCATCTGAATGTTGCAGCTGAAGTCACCAGACTCGTTAGACCACGCAACATCTAAAAAAAATAAATGAAACCCAACTTATATGATCAGCCTGCACAAATTGCAGCTTTAATTTCCTGCTCTTAGCAGACAGGAGCGGTATCCGGTGTAGTGTTCTGCTGCACAAGCCCATCTGCTTGAGTTTCCACATGTTGTGCGCTCAGAGATGAAATAATTGATATCTTGTTTGTAACGGCTGGTGATTTGAGCTACTGTGGACCATTTTATCATCCTGACCCAGTCTGTCCACCAACATCGACAAGGTACTTTCTTGCACACAAATATCACTCATTGGATGTTTTCTTTTTGCCAAACAAAACTGAAATGGTTGCTTACTAAGTTCCCAGTATATCAGCAGTTTCTGAAACACTCTGACTCTGACAACCAGACCGGTTGTTGATACCATGCGGAGTCACTTAAATTCCTCGTCTTCCCCACTCTAATGCTCACTTTCACCAACCACATCTAAATGCTTACATGTATTGAGTTACTGCCATGCTATTAGCTGATTCACCATGTACGGTGCCTGCATAAGCATTAAAGCAAAACTTATCAATTTTTAAATGGTTTGTTCAATCTTTTGTACACAAACTAATAAAACAATCCATTATTGCAGCCCATTTGTTCAAATTCTATCACACTTTTTCCCTTTTCTTTAATGGCTGATGCAGTCTCGTGCAACCTTGCTGGCCATTATCCTAGTCACCGCATTCCGGCCTCCGACAGCTGCATTACACCACGCTCCCTGACTTTCTAATTAGCTTATCTCGGAAAATAAGGATCCTGAGCAATTCTTTGCTCTAGCAGTCTAACAACAAGCAGACCGCGGGGAGCTCGGTTGGCACTTACTGTCACCGAGGGGGCTGTTGTGTTCGACAGACTAGTACAAGAAAATATGGTTTTCTCTCTTTTCTCTGACTCAAACACTCACACTTTTTCACTCTGAATGTTAAGTCAATTCCCAGTTTCTAGTGCCGATTGGTATTTTTAGAAGTCACAATGAATAATGAATATGGTACTAATGTTGGTGCAAAGTAACAGCTCTGCTCGCATCTCTATTTCTCTATTGCGGTTGTCAGTTTTTCTTTTCCACAGAGCAGAATAAAAGATAAATAAATAAAAAAACCTCGAGATGAGTTTAGTTATCTGCTCATGACAACGTCATCATTAATTTGTTGCAAAGTTCAGAAAGTAATTCATTCTCTGCCTGTAAATCTTTTTTTCTTATCAAACATTCAGCCTGCAGCTGTGCTGTAATGTGGGATGATACGGGCTTCCGGTGTCTCCTGGCTAGAAAAGTCATGAAGGGATGGACTGAAGGAAAAAGGGGATTGAGTGAGGGATAAACGATAGATCCCTCCACCTGTAGCAGTGAATGTCCTGCTGGACTGTAATCTGGCAGTTGTCTCTCTCCGAGATGCCCAGCTTTGCCGAGGCCAGTCGAGCTCTGCAGCCTCCAGCACCAAACGAATCCGGAGCTCCAGGACATAAGGCACCTGCACGGGGAGATAAAGGCTTCATCTCCTTAGCTAAAACTGACGATCCTTTTGATAAAAACAGACATAAGGCTGGTGGGCGGTGGGGAGCAATCGTTTGCTGCTCACTCTCGCCACTTCTCTCCTCGGTGTCTACCTGTCTCTAATCTCTGTCTTGTTTTTTTTTTTTGTGTTTTTCTCCTCCAACCTCCATGTCTGTCTCGACGTCTCAGCTTCCCTCCCTCTCTTCTTCGCCCCCCCCCCACCGAACCTAAGCTGTGTGAGTTTGGACCAGACAGGTGAAGCTCTCCACTCTGCCGTTTTTATTTATTCCATATCTGTAACTGTCAAAAAGAAGATTGCTAGTTTAGGAGCTGTCTGTGCTTTGTTGTGCTCATGGAAAGTCAAATAGAGGAGGTTGTGTTAAAAGCATCTTGACCACTTTCTGGGGACACAGACAATGACAGCTGCAGTCTTGGAAGCCGAGAAACAGTTGAAAATAGCTTTACAAGTGCGAGAGACTTTTTGCCCCTTCGATGGCATGGTGGTGAGAGGAGTGGTTAAAACTAGTTTAGCCTTTGGAGGGAAACGGAGTCAAGTGTCAGCGATGTTAGCTTCTACTACATGAACCCAGAAAGTATGGATCTTTAAACATCTTATGGTTTAAAAGGATTAAGAACTAAATTGCAATTTAATATGCTAAGGTGCTTTCAGATCAACAGGTAGCTAGAGTACTTACTCTAGCTACCCGTTGGATCACATTAGAGGTCTGCATCATTCCCAGCAAAGCTTTTCTTTTTGTGAAGGTACATTTCCACTGCAGGATCCTTCTCAAGCAACCAGGCTGGCTGTCTATATCCATCCGTCAACAGTTTCCATTTCCATTGCAAGAATCAGGACTAACTCAGATTAAGAGAAACTCTACCTCAGCAAATGGCTCTGGTAGGTGACAAGTATTTTGTAGATTTACCCTTAACTGATGCCGTTTTGTTGTTTTCAGGTTTCTATGCAATTATTACTGCTTGGATATTCCCAACATTGGCATAAAATACTACTTATAAATATTTTTAACATTGTTATGACCTCTAGGAAAATGCAAAACTCAATATACTAAATGTGGCTATTATTTTCTCACTCCGAAACATTAACATGAGCCATTGGCACTGACAAGCAGAACTATCAACAACTGAAATTTTAAAGTAACTGATGGTGTTTTCACACCTGATAGTCCGGTAGGCTCGGTACGATTGGGGATCAAAATTGCAACATTTGTTCCATTTTCAGGACTGTAGTTTGCATTCACACTACGCTGTGTCAAACGACTCAAACTAACTGAAAAACCTGTTCCCCCCGTCGCCTTTGACAGCGCTGCACCAAGAACTACTGAAGGAATTGACACAAAAACCTCTGAAGAAGACATAGAGTGGAGGCTCTTTTTGGTCAGACTCCACAGCGTGTTGCAGGCGGCTCCTGGATCGAGTGCCAAGAATAGCACCTAGTTCATCATACCAAGGAAATTTGTCCTTTGCGTCTCCTGAACTTCCACTTGTCCTTAGCATGTCACGCATTTTGATGTATTGACGGCAAAGTCTTTGCAACTGTACGAGGGAATTTTCACACTAATTAGCTTCAAAACCTTGTTTTTGTGAGTGATTACAAGTAGCTGTGATATATTTTCTTTTGACCATATATCTATGAGGGCCTTTACCTCCTCTTCACTCCACATCTGACCATGAGTCGTTTTTTTTAACGCTTTTACATATAAAGATGGAAATTTTGGTTTCCATCTTTATATGTAAAAAGTTAATGGGCTTGTCAAAGTCATGTTTATCAGCCAACTCATAATGTTGTAGAATTTATACTCAGTTATATTTACAGTTTATAGACTAATAATTCATGAATCAATACATTTTGAAAACTTGATCTGACTTGGAACTGATTTAAATTCAGCTATGTTTTGTATCCAACGTAATACAATCAGACATTATCGCTGCAGAACTCCAGGTTGCGACCCTGACTGGACCTCTGCTCTGCTTCAAAAGCATAAAAAAACATAACTGTGTCTCGGCAAAATTTACAGTTTGCTACAGTTAAAGTTTTCCCTGAAATGTAAGCCATTTGTTAGAAGAAAAACAGTCCAATTCCTAAAAAAAGACTCACGTTATAGTTTTACTGGTAAAAATCAGGACTATTTTAAGGGCTGCAGTCTCTCTTTGTTCCACACAAACTCAACAGCTGAACCAGACCTCTATAAAGAAGCAGTAGTAGGAGTGGTCCTTTCACCATCAGCAAATATGATTTACATCAACAGTGCGATAAATTACCTGGATAAAATAGGAGATTCCAGGAAACTAGGTTAGGATGGAATATCCCAGATGCCTTTAGATATTCATAGAGCTTTATTATATTGTAGATGTCATATGACGTAGACATACTCCTGGTTCTGTAGCAAACTAGCAGAGCAACTACTTTCATCAGGAAGATAAAGCAAAATCCAAGCATACTATTCTCTGAATAAATTGATGGAGTGAGCAGACACAAGGAGACACATTGAATCTAAGAAAACAGTCATACCTCCGCACGAGCAAACAGCAGACAGCTGCAACTAAACAAGGAATGAAAACAAAGAGAGCAAGGAGGTTAAGTTAAGATGCACCACGCTGCACTGTGCTGTACTGCAGACAGCAGTTCATTTTTCCTGACTACGGTGTCGTGCCCATTGTCTCTTCCTATTAGCCTGCGCCCGGCATGCCATCGTCGGTGCGAGCACGAAGCCAGCAGACGTGCACAGCTCAGGGTGGCAGATGCCTGCCGCTTTTGCCGATGCCCTCCATCAACCGATGACAGATGTCAGGGCTCCTCTTGGATGGCAACACTTCATCATGCTCCCCTGTTCTCCGCCCCGCTGGATACACCAGCCTGCTTGGCAGACACCGTGCCCAACCTCACTGCACCATGCCCATTCCCTCCTGCCCCACCTATTCATTCACTCTCACGCGTGCATACACATCTCTGCATCCATCAGTCAAGCGTTATTACATCAGACAGCCATCAGGCGCCAAACCATAGGATCACATGCTAATGCACCCAGATGCATCCAATCTGGAAAGCTAAAGTTTCGGGTCTGTGAGGTGAGCATTTGTGTGTGTGTGTGTGTGTGTGTGTGTGTGTGTGTGTGTGTGTGTGTGTGTGTGTGTGTGTGTGTGCGTGTGCGTGTGCGTGTGTGTGTGTGTGTGCGTGTGTGCGCGCGTGTGTGCATGTGTTTGTTTGTTTGTTAGGGAACATGTGAGTAAACTGGATCAGAGACACATCGCAAAGTTGGAAAAGGTAATATAAAAACACATAAATTATGTTGGTGAATTACTAAAAGAGATAAAAATTACAAAATGCAAAGTGAGATGTGCAAGATGAACATTTCTACTTACCATTTTGGGCGACTGGTTGACTTGACTACAGGGGACATGCCTTCTCTGTAGAGACTCTTGGTCTTTGAGAAGTTAACAATGTTGAAAATCACCCGCTGAAATGAAACACAAATTAACAGATGATTTAAAAATGCATTATTTTCAAATTAAAGTGTAAAGCAATTCAGCTAATGTAGTAAAAACATGTTTGGAAAATGACCAGAAATTGACTCAAATACAGCCTCAACACTTTAATTTGATGAGAACTATTCATCAAATTAATTCTTCTGTGTCGTGGGAAGTGATTAATGTTATTAGAAGGTTTTTTTTTACAGAGATCTGAAAACCTTGGTGTGCACAGTAAGTCTGAAGGACCTACTGAGATTTTCAGCTCAGGCAGGAGAGTTTGTACAAGTACAACTCTATCAATTTTTCTAAACCATTAACACATTAAAACATAACACAGATTACAGTTTGGTAAAATTATGAAAACTGTGTACAAGTACCTTTACAAGGTACAGTATAGTTCAGAAGTATATATATATATTTTTATTTTCAGTTTGCTACAACTCATGTCAACTTGTGGTACCTGAAAAAAAAAAAAGAGTCAAAAATGGTGCAGAGTTGTAGAGAAGTTGTTACTGCCGCCACAAAAATAACCACTGGCACAAAAATCATGGCACGTTAGGATTACATTCTAGAAATAAGTCAGCTTTAATGTCCCACAGATGATCCCATGTTGTGGAAGCAAAGTTTCTGATAAAAGGCAGCAGCTCAGGAGTGCCAGCCTTTAATCTGGGAGGACATTATGGTTCCCCCATAGGGATGTCACCTGGCCAAAAAAAAAAAAAAAAAGCCTTGCCTGGAGCACAGCGGATGTCCGTCTGGCTGCAACCCTCCTCCGGGTGCAAAGACTTTGTATATAGCTAAAAAACTCTGTAACAGATCTCCCTCACTTCCTTCCTCCCACCTCCAGTTTGATTAGGATCAGGACAAGCGTAGAAATGTGTGGGGAGAAATGAATCGATTTATATATATATATATATTTTTTTAAACAGTCAAAGAAATGGCAATGGTAATGTCGCGGTGGTGTAAATTAATCCTATTGATGGGGCATATCAAATTACCAACTAAGTCCAGGTGGTGGAAGTTAACTGGGTGCTACTGAAATCCTATTACAAAATCCCCCACCCTGCCTCTCCCTCCCTTTCTTTCTCCTCCCCCTCATCCATTTCTGCCTTTTTCTCCTGCCTAGCATCAGAGGAATGGGGATTGCGGATTGTGGCAGGCTGATTCAGACTTAGGTAAAATGACATCTAACTGATGTTGAGACTGGCAGCAGGCTCCTGTAGCAGGGAGATAAGACCATTGCTGCTGGCATTTCAATTACACTTTACTGCCCCGCACATCTGTTGAGAGAGCTACTTTTCAGCCTTTTCCCCTCAGGCAAATACAGCCTTACTCTGACTCCACTGCCTTTCTTTGACTGCACAGCCCTTTTCTCATTCTACATCCACAACAAATTCAAATTGTCTTCCTCTTTAGATTCACTCTACCCACTGTTTGTAATCTTTTTGTTTAGCCTGTTTAACTCTGAGGGAGCCAAGTCTTGACAGATGACAAAGATGGAGGAACAAAAAAAAAAAAAGGAAGACTGAATCACAGGCGCGATGATACACGGAACGAGGGTGGCAAACAGTCAAGCGGGGGAAAAGGTGGTAAGGTAAAAAAAAAAAAAGTAATACACAAACAGACAAATAGATAAGAAAACAGATGCACAGAGATAAATAAGGGAGAAAAGTTATTATGGGAAGAAACTCGAAGTAAATGGAGTTCCTCGGTCTGTGGAAGGACATTAAGGACAAAAAACAAGTGAAGTGTTTAGAAAGGAAGCACCAGATATGCAGTCATTCTGTGGTTCTTTGAATAAATTTAAGTAAAAAAAAAGCAGAGTAAAAACAATCACAAACTTTGTGGATCTAAAAAAAAAAAATGGTAGAAAGGGAGCAGGCCATTGTACGTGGATGCATCTGGTGGTCATTTTGCCACTTTTTCTTTGCCTTTTCTCATTTTGGTTGTTTTGTGCCCAAGCCGTTTGCGAGGTATTTAAAACTGCCCATGTCATTTTATACCTGCTTTGTTATTGACGTTATTTACAGTAATATACATCAGGTATTCATTGTTCATTGTGGTTTAATCGTCCAGGGTGTACTAGGAGGAGTAAATCAGATTTATTTTGGATTGATCAGATCATTTTTCTTTAAGAGTCAACTGACACTAAACAACTTAAGTTTAGAAAATATAAACTTAGATTACTTTTCATGTTAGATTTGAGAATATTTTTGATTACTTTCCCTCTTATAGGGATCCTTCAAGTAGAGCCAGACAGTAAAAAAAAAAAAACAACCCAATGGAAGCTGAAAAGTGGTTTATGACCAATATAAAACGGAAGAATGGTGCGTGTACAAACATTGTATATTTAACTTAGCAACAACTTTAATGGTCTCACCTTTTTGTCAAACACTAGCTCTAATAATCAAACAAACCACTGCATGCCTAATTCTAGAGAACAGAAATAAATAAATTACACACAACCAGGACCAAATTAGAAGTTCTCACATGTACTTCATGTGTGTGCATGGATTTGCACATGTGTGCTGCTCTGGAAGATTTAATTAGGCCGTGAGCAGTTAGGAGAGATTAACATCCATGTTGTCTGAGCTGTCATATCGACAGGGAGTGTCAAAACCCCGTGTCGTCCTCATGGCTGATGAGCGTCATGCTGGAACAGGTGTCACAACATCGATGCACACATGCCATTAACACACAAGCACATGCACCAAATACTAGTAAATACACTCTGAGGTGCCGTTGTGAATACCAGTTTGAGTTCAACTTTGCTTTTGTGAACATAAATTTATAACTTTGGAAGATGTTGGTGCAATGAATAAGACTTCACATCTCTCAGGGCAGAAACTAACTATAATGGATCTGCAGGGAATTAATGAGGTAGTTGATCAAAACCAATGAGTCACAAAATACTTTCTTACGAAGCCAACAGAGAGGGGGGAAAAAGAAAAGTCATTGTACAAGTTGTGGTTTTCTTTTTACGGAAGCGCATTGCTATCATGCAGTAAAAAATTTTTTTCGATCGCTATCTCGTTATAACGAGTTACGTATCTCGTTTTAACGAGTTACGTATCTCGTTTTAACGACTTACGTATCTCGTTATAACGAGTTACGTATCTCGTTTTAACGACTTACGTATCTCGTTTTAACGAGTTACGTATCTCGTTTTAACGAGTTACGTATCTCGTTATAACGACTTACGTATCTCGTTTTAACGACTTACGTATCTCGTTTTAACGAGTTACGTATCTCGTTATAACGAGATACGTAACTCGTTAAAACGAGATAATTTTAGGTCCAGGAAGTGGCGGTATTATGCTAGGCTAGTACAGTGACTAACATGAATTGGTCAGGTTTCCCTTCATGTTTGGTCTACAACATGTAGAGATACGGATGCTGCTTTGCACTGTGGTTAAAACCATTAACAGCATGCCTACTCTGACAAGATCCTAAACAGAACGGGACTGCACAGAAGGAGACGTTAGTCCGGTCCTCTAGCTGTGGCGGCGTTCCTGACTGGATCGAAGCTGAAGTTGGCTTTCGATTGTAGCTTCTGATTCGGGAAATGGCTAAAGGGAGATTATAACGGAGGCTCAGATGTATTTGATGAACATTTTCTGGTCAGATTTTTTATTAGAACAGTACACTTGCTGAACAACGGCAACGGCTGTTCGTAACCAAGCAACCGAAATCAACAGAAGGCTAGGTAGTGGCAAAAGACAAAACTAGATCCTGTTAAGCATTCTTCAAAATAAAAGACTTCCTCTCTCCAAAATAAATCATACACAAAGCTTTGAATTTAATTATTTTTCACGTCACCTTTTGGAATTGTGTACAATCAAGTTAAATTCGGTGAATAATAATTATCATGTAAATTATACTTAACATATGACTTGACATATGACTGTAAATAAGTAACTGGAAATTATATTTAACATATAAATGTTAAGAAATCATTTGTTATGCTTTAAAAACGAACATACATCGACACTTCAAATCTGGAGTAGATTATTCTAATCTACGCTAATGGCAGAATATTTCAAACCTAGTTTGTGATTTGTGAAATCTTTATCTGAATTGAAACCTCAGTAATGAGAGATTTAAAAATATTTTTGCATCTGGAGTGCATTAGAAATAAACTCCTATCACATTTACAATATTTGTTATTATTTTAACCTTCTGTTTTCTTTCACTTTTTTGTCCTAGAGCACCTGCCTTTTTGTGTGGCTTACAAGGATCCATCAGCTGGGATAATAATGCCAACAACTTTTCAGATTCCGATTTATAGTGATGCAACATAGCATCAGAGATGAATAATCTATTCCAGGTCGGAAGTGTCTAAGTATGTTAGCTTTAAAAGTTTAATAGTTAAAGATGCTACCCATCTCCTTAATTGGTCACATCAATATTATAAAAATTACAATATTGCCAAAATTCTTATATGTTTTCCAATCAGTTTCAATTTCCTCACTCCCCTTCTTCTTTAAGGAGCTAAATATAACTTTTTCCAACTTCACTTAAATGGTAAACGCCCAATAATGAAACTGTTTCTCTTATATCTCCCATATGACAGAGGGTGTTAACAATTATCAAACCTATTATGTTATTTCAACCCAGATCAGGGCAGCAATGTTTTACTTCACTACCAGACAGCCCCCAGCATGGGTTACTATTGTGTCCCACTGGATCTCTATTGCTATAGACTTGTACATGTACTCATCAGGCAGGAAAAGGTTAATTAAGCAAACAAAATACCCATTTCTGAAAAATACAATGATGATCTGGCTAAAAACACTTGATTATTTGGGAGAAATGCAACAACTATCCAATATAATGTTCATCCACGTAGAGCAGGATTTAAACTGCTAAGAATATAACTAAAGTGTCTGATCTTTTTTCAGGGAAGGTATTTATGTAACTTGAAGAAATTAAAAACAAACATGATATTCCTACAAAATATTTCTATAACTATCTTCAAGTTCAGAGTTTTATTTTATCAAAGCAACACAATAATCTTTATCTACCCTCTTTGTCTTCATTAGAAGACATTATTGTAAGTCACCTATATGGTAAAGGAGAGGTGTCTCTTCTTTGCTCCTTGTTTGTCGACAAATATTAAAAATCTTTGACCAATATTTGACAAATATAATTTATTTTTTATTTTATTTTTTTTATTTTATCAGGTAAACCCAGTTGAGATACACATCTTATCTTATTTTTAAGAGGGACCAGGGTAGAAGTCTGCAACACACAGCAACCTGGTTACAAAATAAAATTAATTATATGCAGAAGTGTAAAACAGTAGAAAAGAATTTAAAAACAGTGACACCGTTTAAGAGAATCTCGTCTGTTTTTAAGAATTGCTCGAAATAAGTCCAGTGGAACCAGTTTTGACATCTTTATTTCAGACTGGAGCTGATTCCAGGCTGTAGGAGCCATCACACTAAAGCTTGCTTCCCTTTTTCAGTTTGGAAACGTGGAACATGCAAAAGAAAAATATTGTAAAAACGTAAAGAATGGGAATTAACAGATCTATGTTAAAGAAAGTTTAAGTATGCTGGAGCCAAGCCGAGTAGAGATTTATGAATCAGGATCATTAGGTGATTGTTTCTCAAGACGCTTAAAGGAGGCCATTCAGCTTTTGCTGATTTATGATTTATTTTGGAGAGAGGAAGTCTTTTATTTTGAAGAATGCTTAACAGGATCTAGTTTTGTCTTTTGCCACTACCTAGCCTTCTGTTGATTTCGGTTGCTTGGTTACGAACAGCCGTTGCCGTTGTTCAGCAAGTGTACTGTTCTAATAAAAAATCTGACCAGAAAATGTTCATCAAATACATCTGAGCCTCCGTTATAATCTCCCTTTAGCCATTTCCCGAATCAGAAGCTACAATCGAAAGCCAACTTCAGCTTCGATCCAGTCAGGAACGCCGCCACAGCTAGAGGACCGGACTAACGTCTCCTTCTGTGCAGTCCCGTTCTGTTTAGGATCTTGTCAGAGTAGGCATGCTGTTAATGGTTTTAACCACAGTGCAAAGCAGCATCCGTATCTCTACATGTTGTAGACCAAACATGAAGGGAAACCTGACCAATTCATGTTAGTCACTGTACTAGCCTAGCATAATACCGCCACTTCCTGGACCTAAAATTATCTCGTTTTAACGAGTTACGTATCTCGTTATAACGAGATACGTAACTCGTTAAAACGAGATACGTAAGTCGTTAAAACGAGATACGTAAGTCGTTATAACGAGATACGTAACTCGTTAAAACGAGATACGCAACTCGTTAAAACGAGATACGTAAGTCGTTAAAACGAGATACGTAACTCGTTATAACGAGATACGTAAGTCGTTAAAACGAGATACGTAACTCGTTAAAACGAGATACGTAAGTCGTTAAAACGAGATACGTAACTCGTTATAACGAGATACGTAAGTCGTTAAAACGAGATACGTAACTCGTTAAAACGAGATACGTAACTCGTTATAACGAGATACGTAAGTCGTTAAAACGAGATACGTAACTCGTTAAAACGAGATACGTAACTCGTTATAACGAGATAGCGATCGAAAATTTTTTTTTACTGCATGATAGCAATGCGCTTCCGTATCTTTTCAAATCATTTTACATAGTTAAAAAAAAAAAAAAAAGTCTGATCTAAGCTATACATCAAGGTTAAGGGGAAGGCCAGACATCTCATTTAAAACATTAAGTCACTGATTTCTAACTCTGGCCTCTCTGTTAACCTTTAACATGACCTGTCAGTTACAGCACCTGGCAGTAAAACAATGTGATTGTAACTGCTTAGGGACAAGACTGCATTAAAACCGGAAAAATCTGTTTGGATTAATATCCATTCTGTGTTTGGCTTCCTGGATGCAGTTCAACCAAATGCTGAAACGTAATGCATAAATATGTAGATAAACCTTGAGTGATTATGTTAGAAAAGTATCAAGATCGGAAACATGTTGACAAAACAACTTCCTAAAATCCCTAATTGAATACTTGCAAGTTTACTTCCTTCGATAGATGAAAGTTAGATTATACATTCCTTCATACAAAAATGGAGACAAATGTAACAACCCTATTTTAGGATGTTATTACAGTATATCATCACGTCGCTGTTATCAAAACAGGACAATATACCGTAATTGTTTGTTGTAATGTGAGTCACAGTCGAGACTATAATACCGGAGTGATTTAAGTGTATTTACTAAATTTATTGAGAAGTCTGGCTGCTGCGTTCTGGACACCTGGCAGGCATGAAACTGGTGGCATGTCCAGACTGACAAAAACAACACGATAATAGTCAAAACACTACAGCATCAAAGTATGAATAATCTTAGGCTCTGGAGATCATGTCTCGTGTTGTGGAAACAGGACCGAGAAATCACTGTGATGTGTTTGCCAAAGCCTAATGAGGAGTAAAATGTAAGTCCTAGATACTTAAGAGAAGTGGATACTGGGAAAAGAAGGTAATTGCTTAACTCCAAACAGGTCAGATTTGACGATTGTTAAGGTGAACATGGCGTAGGCAATCTTATACAGTCATAAGCAGCTTCATAAAGGTGCGACACCCACAACTGACATTTCAGACAAAATGAGATGCATAAAGGAAAGGTGCACAGCCACGTGTGTGCGCACAGTTTTATGCATCAGAGTGTTTTTATGCGTTGAACTGATAAAAATGTGGAGCTAGCTACACCAACTTTTAGCTAAGAAACCTTCAATGCATGATGCCCCTGCTGTTTACACTCAGAAATGCAGCTCGGTCCCAGCAATCTCCCTCCTATACACTATAAAAATTACCACTGCGCTGCGGGAATGACAGCAGGAGAAAATTTGTGGAAGATGTTCGCTATCTACAGAAATAAAACTGGACTCTCATTTTGCAAACACTGCTCTCAGCCTCTTCCGCTTTTGGA
This sequence comes from Poecilia mexicana, assembly GCF_051168715.1. Classification (NCBI taxonomy): domain Eukaryota; kingdom Metazoa; phylum Chordata; class Actinopteri; order Cyprinodontiformes; family Poeciliidae; genus Poecilia; species Poecilia mexicana. The sequence continues at coordinate 12,614,756 of NW_028263373.1, forward strand.
GTCTTCTCCAACTTGACATCTGTCAAAATATTTTGTCAGGCGCAAACGCATAAACCTAACCCCTACGCTAACAGTAAATACAAACTGAATTTATGTTGATATAACAGTCATATTGACGTACATGCAGAGTTTCAGTTTATTCCGGCACAAATTGCATTAAGTAGAGTTTTTAATAAAGTGGTTCAAAGCAAAGCACTCGATTTGATACCCGAGTATATAACGGTAGCCATTTTTCCAAGCTGCATCAGTTTTCTCTCAGAATGGAGAAACAAGGATGACTGGTGTTTTTAAATTAAACTTAGAATAGAGTGTGTGTGTGTGCGCGTGCGTGCGTGTGCGTGTGTGTGTGTGTGGGGGTGTGTGTGCGTGTGTGCGTGTGTGTGCGTGTGTGTGCGTGTGTGTGTGTGTGTTTGTCTCTGTGTGGCTCTGAGTTGAACTGTTCTCTCGCCAAAGGAAAGGTGTGAAAGGTTCAAGCTCTGTACAACACAAACAAGATCTGGGGGGGAAAGGGAATGTTTTCTAACAATCTTTATTTTCCAGACCTCTTTCATTCTAAAAAATAGCAAATACAAATTTTATACTTAAAAGCTCTAATAATTTCCATGACAAGGGAAAGGAGGCATTTCCCAGTACAAGATTCTTATCATACCAGACAAAACTACCAAGGTATCACAGTATTAGAACAAAATATAAAAGAAAAACACAGGTTTGAAATGAAAGTAAACAATTATTCCTGCTATGTCTAAAATAATTTACTACCAGTGTTCAAATGTTTGTTTTGAAATGTTGCTCTTTATGAACCAACACAAGTAGAACAAGTGTAATAGGCCATTTACTAGTGAGGCTATCAGCTTGCATTTCGCTGCTGAATATATTTCTCCTCCTTTGCTTCCAAACATTGTAGTCTGAATAAAATGGAGCTGCTTCTTTACGTCAAACACTGACTGTATTATTCATAATCAGAAAGATTTCCAAACATGGACAATTTTTTTTCTTGTAAGCAAATAAATGTGTTGCGTTCAGTCAGCCGACCAGCAGTGGGCAGTGAAAGGACAGTTGCAAGAGGCTGCCATGCATTACTTCAACAAAGCTGGATAAAAACTACTGGTCACTTCAACAAGTTGTCTCTTCAATAAAAGGAGTTTAAACCACAAAAATATATATAACAGAGCATTTCTACCACTAACTGCTCAGTTTATTTTAGTTTACCGATTCCTTTCGGCTGCTCTCTGATTTCATAACAGCGGCTAGTAGATCTGTCAGCTCTGTCCATAACAATCAGATACAGGCTGGCTGATGGCTGCTGACAGCTCTGCCTGTTCTTGTCTTGTTGTCTTTGATCAGTTTGATCACTGACGCACATCGTGCCCATCCTCCAAAGTACGAGGGATTACCTGACAAGCTAAAGCCCTAAGTAGCCTCACAAACACACAGATTCAAAGCAAAAGACAGACGTAGAAAGAGAATGACTGCTACTGTGAGATATAGTAAAATAACTTAATAAGCTCTTCAATGGCAGGTTTTTTTATGTTCCTGCTTGGCGCTCATGATCTCATGCATAATAGTGTATTACGTAAGAGGACCACTTAAACTGATTATGAGCCCTTAAAGTGCTGCCTATTTATTCTAGTGGTAGTGTAGGAACCAGAGCCCTTTTACTCATTGCAGGGAACTCCCAGTACTGGTACCGGTATTGGCTCAGCTCTGGCTAAGCTCTTTTAAAGCAGGGCTACACAGAGAAAGGTTACAAGGCAGCTATAGATGAGGGTAACTTTGTGACAGGGCTGCAGAGAGGGAAAGTTTGAGGAGCTGTGGGAGAGGACGGAGGTCATAGTCTCATATGTGTAGGGCGGGACACATGTTTGCATGTCAGGGAAAAAAAGGGGACAGCCATAACTCCTTTGGGAGAACATACACGACCTTGAGTATAGGCTGCTATACATGAGTTGACAACCTGCTCACAAAGTTGCAAGCTGACAATGTCACCCAGTACAGAAATGTCAGGAATGTTGCTTAAAGTAACCCCTTCGCTCCCCCTACAGACAACCCCACACCTTACTATTCTTGTTTACTCTTACTCTGATTCCTCCTCTGTTTCTCTCTCCAGTATGATGCTGTTGACAGTACTCGTAATCCCCACTGAACAATGTCAACTCAAGGTGCTGACGCAGGAAAGAGGAGAGCCTCTAAACACACAGGCACAGAAACACAAGACACACCCTGGCACTGTCACCCAACTCAGTCAGCTTTCACTGAATGTTTACAAAACAGTAATATTCCAAAAAGTGATTTTGGTTTCATTTTAGTTGGTCTGTGATGCCCTGTGGGAACATGAGCTAATATGTGGGGAAACTTGTGAGATACCTTGGTATTGATCCTGGGGGCCTCGAGCCCTAGCAGCAGCCTTTTAAATGTCAGCTTTTAATTTCCTTCTCCCTGCTTCAGTGAAAAAAGATTTATTCAAAGGAGTGCTGGTGCAGGAGATATCAGATAGCATGGTGACAGTCTTTTAAAGAGCCTTTGTTTGGTTTAGGCATTCATCGCTTTCTGTATCGGACTCTTTTATTCGACAGGAGGAGGAGGAAGTTTCTGCATTGGTCACCGAGCTGAAAGGCAATCTCTTCCTTCCATTGTCACACAATGGTCAACTGGAACTCCTTTAATTAGGGCTCCTCTTTACAAAGTGACAACAGAGGGCCAATAACCTCCAGACACTAATAAAGGTCACACACACAGAGACCCACAGACAACTATATATTCAAAATACAGAAACGGCACACCAGAAGCGTGAAACACCAGCCTGTTCAATGAACTGATATTATATCACACAAATTGCGTGTAGTGTGAAATGAAAGAGTAAACATTGTTTCCACTTTGAAAGAGTCTTTACCGTCCAAGATCATGGAATCCATGTTGTGAATTTAAAACTTGTTATGTATTTTTTGGGAGACTGACATAAATACAATGCATCATGGGCATGCTACACTTTATTTTCCATCTACAGATCAGACATTTCTGAATACAAAGTGATCCTATTCACACCAGGGAAATATTGTAGTCTATGCATGCACATGTATAAGTAATGTGTTTTCTACCTGATCCTATATTTATTTTGTTCAATCTATCCCACCCCTGATCTAACCTAAAATTAAAGAAAAAAAAATGCATAATTGAGATGGAGCATCTCAGACAACTGCTGAAAGTGATATTTCATTACATGGCTAAGTCAAGTGAATTGTCCAGATTAGTTCACAGATATCATTGCCTTACACAAATGAGACAAAGGACATTAAAATAGTGAAAACCCTGCATTTTTCTAGAAATGCAACTGGATTCATGGTTAACAAATTTCAAATTACAGAACAGCTAAGCCATCTGGATGTGGCAAAACGATGACGTTAACAACAGATGCCACGAGGTTTCAAGGAGGGAGTTGGTCAAAACTCTCAACTGACTAAAAAAGACCAGCAGAAATATTTGATGGCAGCTTTCAGCTCCCACAGTAAAGTGCATACAAAACAATCTCTCCATGTTTGAAGTCTAAGAAATGCACTACGACTGACCCAGAAATAAAAGAAAAATAAACTCCAATTTGCTCATACCTAAACAAATAGACCAAAAAAAAAAAAAAGGTTTGGATTTTTTTCCTATGGGGTGATAAATTAAAGTTCAAACTTTCAGGCGAATGGATAATAGTTATGTTTGGAAAGGAGGAACAAGGCAGAGTACAGATGCAGTCAGTGACACTCATTCGGTTTTGCTTCCTGTGGGACAGGAAATGTCCAATGTGAGGAGGGGAAAATCTATATTTGAAAGTCTAGGGGGAGGATGTTGTGTCTGTGAGCTGAAGCTTAAGCATCGCTGGAACTTCAAGCAGGACAATGATGACTTTAATATGCTAAAGTTCGAAGACTTCAGAAGTAAGTCCTGGAAGAGAATGGAATGGCCGTCATAGTTGCCCGATTTTTTGAGAATTTGGTGCCATCACAGGCTAAGAAAAGCTATTGAGCTGGAGGCTTCAGTCCATAAGGCAGTTCCTCAGGAACTCGGCCAGGAGATTATGTCTGGCTATGAATCACATCTGCAGCAGGTCGTAACAGCAAAAGGGTGCTCCACCTTGTCCTAAAGATGCTCGTCAAGAAGGGGTGGAATAATTTTGAGAGATCATTAAAAAATGATGCTGTGTTTGATTTGGAGAAATGAGAGCCATTTAAAACACTCTTTTTTAGCTTCATTCACAGCCAACTGGTCAGCCGATTAAAAAGCTATGCATGCACGCTTCTGGCAAATCTTGCATAAGCAGCTCTATAGTAAAATATTAGTTTTCAAAAACAAAGTTCTTCCTTGAACAAAGAAAACATTAAGCTTTATGAATCCATGAGCTTGTTCCAGCCTGTCCAGTTTAACGTCATCACCAGCATAACTGCCATCAAACTCACTCAATGCAGGCTGAGCAGAGCAGCCATAAAAACCAACTGCTGCACCTCTTCCTTTCCCCACTTCTATACTCTCCTCCCATTTATCTTCTTACCTTCCTTTCCCAATTGGCTGCCTGGTTTAAACATGGAAGAGTTAATTTGCTCATTCTATAGTCAGCATCTCATTCTATTTATCTTTCTTTTGCTGTTCTCTGCCCTCCCTCCTCCCCGCCTCCATCTCTGTACGGCCCCCAACTCTCTCTCTCAGGCAGGGCTGTGCTGTCAGGCCCTTCCAGAGCACCGGGGTTGTCAGGAGTGATGGATGACTATCAACCTTCTGCTGTCTTCCACTACGCTCCTGGGAGATTTACAGGCTCGCTGACTACCAGGCATGAAAACCAATCTCTCTTTCTCATTCTTTTACCCCCCTTCTTCCATCCATGCCTGCCTCGCTTCTTCCATCTCACTCCCTCAATTTCAACATCCGCTCTGTTATAAAAAAAAAAGAAAAAAAAGAAGAAGAAGAAGAAGAAGAAGAAGAAAAAACACTCATAATGGAGAGATGTGTGCAAAACAACATTGAAATTTGTGTGCGGACAGAGGAAAGCAATTGCTCCTCTCTAAGGTTATTGTGGAGGTGTCAGAAGGGAATAGCATGTTTCGGGATGATACGCCTGGTCTTTGACAGCCTATCTTCCCCATCTTCATCTTCTCTATTGCTTCCAGCTCCTTCAAAGACTTCCAACAAATACATCCATCCACACCCCTCTTGCTGTTGGTAATTATAGCATTGGAGGAAGGTGCCAGGCTAATTGCTGTCTCAAAATAGTAATTGCTTCATTATCACTACCATTTTTTGGTAATGATCATTCAAAGGCTTTATGTTAATGCAATTAAATGGTTTTATTATTATTCTTGCTGGAAAAAGACAGTATTTTGTCAGGCTGGAGCCAAGAATAAAAAAAATTAAATCTGACCAAGAATTGTGCCTGTAAGTCCCACTGTGAACAAAAAAGGAAAGGGAAGACTCTTAAAATACATGCTGCACACCTTGTAATTTCACTTGGAAAATGGTCTTGTATTTTACAATAAAAAACACACTAAGTCATGAAGAAAGAAACAACTATAGCGCCTTACAAAAGTATTTCTAACCTTTGAACTTTCACACTTCTTTCATGTTAAAATCACAAACTCTGGGCATGGCATAAGGATAACGGGCAAATCCATTTAGTCCTCCCCACGGCCATCACCGGTTCCCATGACCTTTGCCGCATGTCTTATCCTTCTCTCATAACCCGCGTTTTTGTCTGAAAATTGTTAAATAAAGTTGCTAGAACCGATAAAACCTTTTAAAAAAATCGGCAACTTCGGTGTAGGTTATTAGGATTTTAGGTGATAGACACGGCACATAACCGTGATACTTGGTTTTCAAAAGTTGACAGATCTTATGAATAGGAAAGTGCATATCTATTACTTAAATAATAAATGATATCTGGTGCAACCCTTTGGTTTCAGAGGATTGTCTGTTTACTAAACTGAATCCACCTGTGAACAATTTAATGATATAATGCATCTGTTCTCTAAAGACGTCAGAAGTTTCATAGAGAACAAATAGGAACTTGAAGACCAAGGAACCTACACAGTCTAAGCACAAAGGAGTAACGTTGTTGAGAGGTTTAAATTAGGGCTTAGGTAAAAAAAAAAAATAAAAATCTGATCAGTCCATGTAGTCTTGCTGTCCATCTAAAAAAGTAGTAGTATGTAGGAGAGTGGCACTGTGGCAAACTATTCACTGACAGCATGGACATGAAGGAAATGGGTGTATGGTAGACACATACACCCATAGATAATTGCTGTGGTAGCCGGTTTAAACAAAGTAGTCTCTCTGAAGTGTTTATTATTACTGCATACCACAGCTTTAAATTAGTTTCGAAAATAATTGAACATTTTGAAAATTCTTTTATGTGCAGGTCTATGCCAAACGCCAAATAATATTGATTAGAGACTGGGATTGTAACGTGACAATAATAAATATATTTTAGACAGCTTCGGGGATAAAGAGAGGAACAGTCTGGACACGTCTGCTGGTTGATAACAGAGCAAATAGTGATGACGACTATGTACACTCACACTCATAACATGATTAAGAACGTAGGCAACCATCAGGGGAAATTAGGGCATTTACTGAAAGAAAACATGAAAGTTCAGATAGGAAAACACAAACCCCAAACAGAAAGGCATCACGTCACTTCATATTATATGTTATGACTAAGCCAAGTAAGACATTTCTGGAAAATAATCTTAAGTTCAGACTTCATAACCATTTCTTGTAACCACCACCTTTCAAAAGTCGTCTAGGAAGGTACCTCATATTTGCATTCATTTGCAAATCCTGCAGAGGAATCATGCTGGCTAGCAGAATAAATATGAGCTTTAATATGCACACAATGCTGACACCACTCTTCAAAAAAATGTAATAAACGTAAATTACATGTAAATGTTATTTAGATTGCTATTTAATGGCATGCAAAGCAGAACTATGTCTCAACCTATTAAATATTTGAATTAGATGACATAGTTTCACCTAGAAATGCATCTGCTTAGAAAAGTAGAAGCTGTGAATTTGACTGTGTCTTTTTGCCTGTCTAATTGTATGTCGAGCGCATCTATCAAAGTAATTTATGGTAACTCCTTGCTTTAATGTACAAATATGTGCATTGACAGTCAAGAGTGCTTACTACATTTTGGTCACATACCAAAGAAAGCTTTGGTGAGAAGCTTGAATTACATGAAGGTATGTAATTCCTTCATGTAATGAACAGATAATTCTAATCTGTTCCTTTTCAGATTAGAATTATTATTCAACAAAAAAATAAATAAAAATGTGAATTTTAAAAACAGTCAACAGTCAAGTTTTAACAAACTAATTTATTTATTTACAAATATTTAATTTGTTTCAATTTTCTGTAAGTCGTTTAGTTAAAATTATAAATACAAGATTCAATAAAAATGTAAAATAAAATTTGGCTAAATGTCCCTTTTCATGTTATGCCCAGTGAAATCCTGGCTGGATTATGAGGAATATCTCAGCACTGTCAATCATACTCATGTACACTCTGCACAAACCCTTTCTCCACACCACAGTGTCTACAAGCTCAAGATTTCCAGTTTGCTGTTGCTATGCCAACACTGGAAAAACAACCTAAAGTTATAGGAAAACTTTTTATGGTATGTATTCATGGTCGTCTCAGCTGTGGGGAAGGAGCTGCAGCACAGCGGAGACTCAGGTGGAGGATGTGAGCAGCATGTACATGAGTGATTGACAGCACTAAGACCTTCCTCTTGGTTCTGATTGATGGAGCTGTGTATTTCTGCAGATGGCAGCAGGACCACTAAAAGGACCCTTGGGAGCTTCAATTTTTCCACACATTATCAGTCTCATGTTCTTCTGTCATGGCATAGTGACAATTATAACCAATGTCATTTTTTTTTCTTTTAATAAAAGTTAGTTACTCCAGCTTCAATGGCCAAAGCAACGTGTGTGTGTGTCCACTACTTGGGAACATGAAGGAGTTTAATTCAGATCAGTGAATGTGAGAAAAGAAAAGTGGACCAAAACATTTTTCTTTACTCTCACCACCTGAAAAGAGTGAAGATAGATCTTTAGATCTATAGATCTATAGATAGACAGACAGACAGACAGACAGACAGACAGACAGACAGACAGACAGACAGACAGGGGCGAAAACTACAGTATAGCAATAAAAAAGGACATAACAATAAAAACACCAACAATAAAAGTACATAAAACCACAAACTGAAGCTGAATGTAAACATTATTAGTGAACTTCTTGTTGTATTCAACCATCACCTCATGACATGGCGGTCTGAAGCAGCAGACAAGTTTTCCCTAAACCTGCATCTAAAGCCATTTTCCCAATCAGGTCTCTTCTGGTGCCGAGTTGGGAAAAAAAAAAAAAAAAAAAGTCTGTGGATAGAAAAACTAGAAGAGGGAAGATCTTTATGTCAAGAAGAATTATCAAAACTCAGAAATCTGATTTTATCTGTAATGTAAAACTTGGCAAAAAAAAAATCCTATTATCAAATTTATTACCAGTTAAGCAATGCAAGGAAGGTATAGCACATCGATCCCTTCAGAAATATGTTATTGCACAGAGTGAAAATGATGAAATTAGGTTGGACTACATCTGGTCACAACTACTGTTTTACATCAACATATTCGAGCCAAGATCCTATTGTTTCTTTGCAGAATCTGCATTAATTAGAAAAACACTCCCCCTTGGTCAGGCGCCACACTACTGCCAGGTGCCACGGGGCAAAAAATGAGTCATTTTGAAATGAATAATGGATTTGTGTCTGCAGGGAGACTAAAGAACTCACACATGAGCATCTGAACTTGTGTGACTGCGTGAGCCAGCCAGTGTCAACTGGTGTGACTGTGTGAACTATAAATAACCCTTTTCTAGTCACTTGATTCATCTACTTCCTACTCCTCCAAGTGTGCTCGTACCTTCGTCATTTCATCACCACATATTAATACGCGGCTACAGAAGTGTAAAAATTGAATCATAAACAAACAGCAGCCGCGGGGGTTTTCCGCCACAGTATCTGTTGCCGTCTAACCTTAGGTGGTCTGTGGAGGGCAAGGATGATAGATCTGCCCTTCTCAATTCTGCAGCTGTTCACACGTCGACAGCAAAGGTTCCAATTAAAACAGTGAAGTGGTGGCATCTTTATCGCCACTGACACTTCATAGGCACATGTATCACTTCAGGCCTGGACGAGCTTATGAAGGAGACTCGGCAAAGAGAGATGGGGGTGGGCAGGGTTAATGAGAGTCCAGCACAACTGGCAGCCCATATTCAAAGTCTCCTCTTTCGGTGCAGCTTCCACATGTCTTTACTTGAACACATTCAGACTAATTTGAAAGCTTGTTGAAAACACAGAGCAAAATGAGGATCAAAGGTGTCGCGGGAGTGTGTGTGTGTGTGTGTGTGTGAATGTGTCTCTTTTCGCAGCAGCAACATCACTAGGATAGGGTTTTTAGGCTGAAGGACAGAGTCTTATTTATGACAGCTGTGCTGCATCAGCAGGAAGTGATGTCACAGGTCAGTGTTGAGACCCAGTGAGGGCCGTTGCCCATCGACCCTGTGAGAAAAACAGAACGCTGAGATACTACATTCAGGGAGAATGCTGAGAATACCAGATGCCACAGCAGAGCATCATCTGCTTTCTGCAAATATTCCCCAACATGCCAGCCTTACAGGCAATCTGTTTAGGATGCAAGACAGCAGATGAAAACATACGCACTTGTCAGCTTGCAGTTTGTCCAAAAGACAGAGCTGCATTATCTGTATCAATCATTGACTAGTTATACACGAGATAATGTATGTTGTTCAGCATAGAAGAGGCATTACAGATGCATCTTTAGAGATTTGACAAGAAGCATCATGACGTTTTTCTTTCAAGGTGAAATGTACACTGTGCTGAGACTATAATTTGAGGCTCTTATTCTGAAGTCAGAATGGAAGTAGTTCCTGAGTTGGCCAGTTGACTGAACGGATTTGGCTGATAAAGATTTGCCATCACGTTGGTTGACAACTTACAAAACGATTGGAGAGGTTTCCACTTTTAAAACATTTTTTTCTGGCAGCATTTTCTATACCAGGTAGAGCAAGAAACGGTCAATTAAAATACATGGTTTGTGAGAACTGTGTGATTACCAAGAGATACACAAACAAAAAACATTTGGTTCTATTGGAGCTGGAATTGTCTTCTGGTTTGTAGTTTTGAACTGTTGCTAAACTAATGGGTTATTTCACAGTGCATTGGACAAAATTGGATAATTTCTCATTCAAATCTAAAACTAGGTAGAATGATCAAATAAATTAGATAATCTACACCAATAAAAGATTCTTTAAAAGCAGACATTTGTGTTTTTTACAACTAGACAGATTTAGATGAGCAACATATGCAAATAAATATGCATATTTATATGCAAACCTAGACCGCATAACTTTACATCAGTTACAGATTCGACCTTCTACTTCGAGATTTCTTATGGTCAGAATTTCATTCCACAATCACAATATTGAGCTTACTCTTTATTGTGTAAATTTACTAATAACAAAAAAAAAAAAATCATCTGCTTGATAACAAAAATAGTCAAAAGAGAATGAGACTGGAAATAATGGCTACAGGGACTGGTTTTGGCACAGAAAAGAGAGAACAGTGAAAAGGTTTGCTAACCTGTGAATTGGACCTCCTGGAAACAGTTTTTCATCCATTTGCACCAAATAGTTCCATCCACGGCTCAACTGGGCAGCGAGCCCAGCATGAAGTTTTCACTTCAGGTTTAAAGACGTGGGTATTCCACATAATTACTTTTTTTTTTTTTTTTTTTACTGCTTTTAAATAAGTGGTTTTCTTCTAAAAGCTCAGTCTCTCACCTCCATGTTATTCATGTCAAGTCTATCTATGTTTTTGCATCCTACACACCAAGTTATAGGTGTAGCTTATCAGTCTAATCAAGGCATTACCTGTAGCCATTGATGGCTGAACACATTTGAGCACCACTAGACTTCATCTGCACAACAAACTGGTTCCCATCCAAAACCAGTTTGGATGAGAACTTACAATTGTATGTAATGCTGACTTGTGAGCTGAATGCACTGTCACAAAGAAAGCATTTATTATATTCTCAGTCACCTGTTTTACGTGACTAATGACCAGTTCATGCGATTTAAGGGTGTTCAAGCTGGTAAACATGTAAAACTTGCAGGTTAACAGCCTCTTGGAAAAGGATTGCTCACCCCTATCTATGACAAGATCTCAACCAGTGAGCATCAAAACCCTAAACCAGTTCATACAAAAAAAAAAAATCGCTATAGTAGAACTGTGTTTCTCTCTTAGATGAAGCCACTAAAGGAGCTACTACTGCCATTAACTTGTTACTCTTTTTTATGACAGAAAGTACTCATAAATCAGCGCCTCTGTTTCTTTTTCTCCAACACCTACTCAGTTGCAGCAGAAGGCCACTCACTCAGGTTCTGCTTTTTCTTTCTTTAAAAGGGATTTTGCCTTTCCACTGTTGCTACATGCATGCACATTATGAAGGATTGTTTCAAAGTCACAGGCTTTGTCCACTGTCGCTACATGCATGCACATTATGAAGGATTGTTTCAAAGTCACAGGCTTTGTCCACTGTCGCTACATGCTTGTCCAGGAGGAGTAATGGCTGGCTGGATTTAATGGATCTTTTTGTGAAAGTGCCTTGAAACTGCTAAGTATTGAGTGTGTTGTGAACTGGTGAAATATAAGTAAACTGAACTGAATTAAGACTCAATATACTTAGGACGCTGCTGGTAAGCAAAACTTTATCAGAATGATTTCAGAGTTTAGGGGGCGCCACCGTCACAAGCCAAGTCATCACCTAACATAACCAAAATCAGTTTTTGGGGGACCAACAAATACAAATAAAGCCTGCTCAACAAGAGACGTGGTCAAGTACTAAAATAGTCATTGCATAACATGAATGCCAGGTTCAAGGTTACATTTTCCAAGGTTACATGAAGCACAGGATCGAAAATTTGCTATGTTTAAAAAAAATATTATGGTAATCAAATATATTTAGTGCAATCAAAATATATTTTGTTCTAATGAAACCAGTCATTTCAAACGCATGTAAGTTTGGAGTTGAGATTAAAACTTTAGCATCCAGCAGTAAGCCGTAAGTTATTTTGTCTTTGACAGAGAGGGGCTACAAATGAAATTCTTTTAGTGCTAATAAATAAATTAACACTTGAGGACAAAGAGAATTTGCTACGATGAGTCTGCTAAAATTAGTCATATTTAATATTTATGCAATAGTTTCAAAACCTGGTTCCTGATGCCAACCAGACAGAAACAACCATAAAAAAATACATTTTGTGGACAGTTTGGAATATAAAAAAATATATATTCCTAAAAATATTGGTATGAAGCAATATTAGGAATACATGATCTTCTATAAAATCAAATAACTTATGGAAAACGAGGTAAAATAAAAACATAGTTTACAACCTAATTACAATAAATAACAAAAAAATGCATGCAATTTATTATGTTGTGATAATTCTATCCAGATACAGCAGGAAAAGAATCTACTAAAAATCAGCTTTTTATTAATTATGCTCGAAAATGTAACACATTTCTTTATCAGTTTTGCTCAAAATTATTAAAAATAAGTGTGGAGGATCAAAGAAGCCACAGACTGCAGAACCCAAGTATCGGTGGACGCAGGCAGGAGGAAACAGTGGGTAGACCATAAAAAGGCATCATAGACAAACAAGGAGGTTGTTGACATATAAAAGTCCAAACAAGTACGAAAAAAACTGCCAGGAGATGTGGGTGGCTGTAAGGTTAGAGGCAGTAAATACAGTAGGGCATGAATGACCGAAAGAAAGTGCAAAGGCATTCCTCAGGAATCTCGGCAGTGCTAAGGCAACCCACAAAACTTGGTGGGAAACAACAAGGCTGAAAACAGGTGGGACTTCATGTCAAACAACCAATGAACAAAATATATTGGAGGCTGACAAAGAATGAAGAACGGATCTCAGATGTGGCAGTCCCCACTGACAGCAAGACAGAAAAGGAGTAATATAAAACTGAGCTGTACCATGAGATGAAGAAAGAATTGAAACAGATGTAGAAGAGTAATTACAAAGTGGTTCCAGTCGTTAAAGGAGCACTGAGGTTTGGTGGCGTCTTTGTGACTGAGATGCTTTGAAAAAGCAATCTTCTCTATTGAGCTCATCAACATATGTGGACAGATACGCACACACACGCGACTACACAGCCTTATTTCTCTCCAAGAGGGTCAATTAAAATATGGCACTGCGTAAAATTTCAGCAGTGGCATTTTCTATCAGCCTGAAATGATTAGTCTGTTTATTGTCTGTGGATGAAAAATCATCAAAATGGACAACTTAGCTGCACTGACTAGCAGGGAGGACAGTAAAGATAAGAAAACAGGCTAATGGCAGGACGATTGGAGGGACGGGGGGAAAACAATGACTTACTCGAATCCTCTAATGGTCCAGGAGAAAAATCTTGTCAGTATTTCTTTTGGGAAATGCATCATCACCAAGTGAAGAAGACAAAAAAAGACAAAAATGTTTCCAATATCTACTGAGGTGGTGATAGAATTAATGTGAAAAGTAACTTTTGGAACATCATGCGTAACAAAATGTGATAGTTTTTCTTCAGCTGACTGATTACGTTCTCATAAGCGTGGAAAACACCACACCCATCATCGATTGGCAGCAAAACAGATCAATGAAGCAACACCAGCACACATGGCGGAGGCTAACAGATCAGAACAATACAGCACACAGCACATTTTAAAACCTAACACATTTACAAATGAAAGAGTGAATCTTTATTGAGCTAATTATTAAATCTCTCTCAGCCATTGACTCCACACTGACTTAAGAATTTCCATCAAATCTAATGAAATATGACTAAGAGCGAGTGGGTGCTGCCCTTTACAGTTTGAACAACTCTTATTTTATAAACATCTGCAACTATGACCTACATTATCAAATCATGACTTGAGAGACAATATGAGGACTTTGTTTAAAACGGGCACTGCATAAAAACAAACAATAGAAATAAAATGCCTGAAATGCTAAGACTTAGATAGTATTTGATTTCAAGACAATTTCTCACAGCTATCACATATTGGATTAAGCTGTGCTTTTATTTACAGCAGTATGTCTATTAAGTTTGTAAAATAAATGTAGAAAAAAAACAATCAATCTAAATAATTGGCTAGTTTGTAACTGAAACTTTTGCAGAAGACTAATTCTGCGCTGAGTACTTCAATCTTGAAGTTATTGAGTACCTGTTTTGGTAATGGACTGTATGTTTGGGTCAAGGTCCAATACTTCACGTTGGCCCGTGGGTCTATACAGAACACCCAGTGAAGCTCTAAATCCCTGGGAATAGATGTAAGTTACCCAGTCCCCTCAAAAGCCTCAGCAGGAATAGGAATCTGAGGACCAGGGCCACAAAGTTCATCCCTGAGCCCCAGGAAGAAAGGGTGGTCTGAAAAGAGCAGCTGAGAAATGGACCTCGGCTTGATTAAATGGTCACTGAGTCGGAAAGCAGCTCTGATGTGATCTGTGACCTCGTACGGCCCTGGAAAAAAAAATCTTTTTAAAGAAATGATTAAATGAAAGCACCTTTAAAAGGAGTCTAGAGGGACTGCAGTGAGGCGGATGAACTGGTCGTAGTGTTCAAGGTCTCCACTTAGCACAAACATTGAAGAAGGGGGAAATAGGTTTGAGAGGGGAAGCTCAGACCTAATAACCATCTGCTCTGAACTAAGTAAAAGCCAGAAGAGAAAAGGAGGAAGAAGGAGACGCAGAGAGAAAATTACTCTGTGTCAAAGACACACTTGGGTTGTATACCGGTTATAGTAGCGGATAGGCAAATGCAGAACAGCAGATGAGACAATCAGATACTCAGTGGCATTTCAGGAAGCCATGGCATACTTAAATAAAAACAAAAAAAACCTCCAGAGGAGTTTTTGTTTAGAAGCAGCAACATATCTGAAATTAATTTAACACAAAAAGACAATTGAAGACTACTGGGAAATCCTCTGAGAAGAAGAGAACAGTTTTCTAGGAGGCAAAAAATGTAAACTTTTACTGTTAATGTGTGAGGAAGCAGCTAATTTTAGAAGCAACGGTGAAGTCTGTGTTGATTTCAGTGCGGACTGGAAAAAAAAGCTCTTTGAGCAATCAGGTAGACAAAAGCTGAGGTTATGGGATATACTTGGAAAAGACTGGGTAGACCAGTCGCGGATGTGGGTGTTTCTCCACCAGCTGCTCTTTCTAAAAGTATGTTATATCTGTGCTTTATTTCAGGTTGGTGGACTTTGATAGGCTGTTACATGAATTCAATGAATTCTGTTATTCCTTCGCAGTTTTCTTTTTTTTTGTTTGCCTTTTTTAAAAAAAAATAAGCTCGGCTTGGTGATCCTTGGACAGAGAAATAATTTAATTAGTAAAGAATTGTCCTGAAAACTTTCCTGAACCGACTGTGAACCACAGACTTTATGGTTTGTGGTGTAAGAAAGTGTTTCCCAAACCTTAACAGTGTTTTCAAGACATAATAATCTGTTTTGATGTCCTTTTTAACAGCTGACGTAAAAACAGGGGCAGATGGAATTCGGTTACTTGCAAATTGAAAGACAGATTGGTAAAACAAAGAAAAAGACAAAGGGAGAGAGAGACAGACAGACAGAGAGAGAGAGAGAGAGAGAGATTGAGACACTGTCAACAACAGTCACAGATGAATTTCTGTGCGACTTCATCACAAAAGTACATGAGCAACAAGGGGGCAAAGAGAAGTGCTCACCCTGGTTTATTTGACAAAGTGAAGATCTTGAGTAGAGATGACAAGATACTCAATGCCAAAAAGATAGATGGGAATTGTCAAATATTCCAAGGGGATCAGAGCCTTTTGCCAGGGGCAGAAGAAGGCGGGCAGGAATCCCACGCTCTGAAAGGCAGAGACATTTCTCCTACACTCAATTTGTGTTTCAAAATACACCTTTGATGATGTGATATTTATAAGACTTTATCCATGTACCTATACAAAATACATAAAGTAAGTTTTACCCTCTAACGCCTGTCTTCTCAACCAGATTTGAACTTCTGACCATGTCAGAATACAGACTGAATGTATTGATTCAGTCAGTATGCTTCAATAAGCAGTACAGTGTGTTTAAACTGGAGTCGGGAGAAATAAAGCAGTAGGAAGCTTTTAAAAATGAAACCACATTTGCAACGGCATGTCAAGGCATGTCAGCAATTTTATTCTGGCTCCAGGAGAGTGAAAGAGTGCAAGATCAAAAGCAGATACCAGGAAGGCTGTGTGTATTGCTGCTAAGATGTTTTCGACTGTTTTTTTTTTTGTCTTTCTGCTACTTTTAACGTCTTTCTGACAGATTTTTGTCACAAAACAGTGATTGGTGAATCTGTAGAGTGCAAACAATTTATGTTTCCCATAGTAGCTGCTACATTTACTCTAAAGTTTATAACAATATAATGACTGGGAGCCATTTTTTTCATCTTGCTTGTCCTTTAAGTAGATAAAATATGGAGCCTAGTTGTGGATTAAAGCAGGAAGCAATTTAGAGAAATGTTTTGTAATGTGTAAATACTACAGTACATTTTTTTTTCAGAATGGGGATCAATTGTGTATAACATAACAATCAATCTTAAACATCTCCATAGATGATTTAATTTCTTCTACTCTCTTTTCTTATCTTGGTTTATCCCCAGAAACAAGAAGCACTTACAGGACACTATCCTCATAACTTCCATTTAGTAATCTCAAAGCAGTAAACATCTGATTCATCAAATATAATTACCGAGCTTAATAGAGTTCATATTTATATTTGGAAGAATACATTTTGCAAAAAAGAAAAGAAAACAGAGGCCCTAAGTTCAATTAGGCACCACAAAAGTACTTGATGTCTTGCACAGCATATGCTGATTAAAACTGCAGCACTGAATTCAAGATTAAATAACACTGCTACAAATACAGTAATAATTTGCGCTAGCCTGCATTATAACACAACTTGCTGTGTGGAATAACACAAACATGACAGATTAGAATCTTTTTTTAGCAAGTCAAGATCTTGATTTCTAGCTTTCTGTGTTTTATTTATTTAGCACATAAAGTAAAAACCTCATTTACTTTTATTTACTTTACGACTCACACACACAATATATCGGCCTAAATGTTTAGTGTAGAGATATAACAAACAAAGCAAACGGTCAAAACAACTTGCTTAATTCCGGCTGAATGGCTCAGTTGCATTATTCTGCGAAGACAGTTTTACTGAGCTGCTGCATCCCAATCAGAGCTTGAGTAATCACAGAGACATTTTTATAGCAATCACTGGAGAGCGGGGAAAGAGAGACGAGACTTTATACAGAGAGCGCAAAAACGCACCGACTCAAATCATGTCTCTCTAGAGCCTTGAATAAAGCAAATTTAGAAAGTCAAACAGCTGTGCCCAACAAACCAGCACTGTTAGTCCCTCTTAAAAAAAAAAAAAAAGCCAGCATGTCCCAGTCTTTTGTCTGTGAAGGATTATCCTGAGGAATTCTTGGCTCTCACAATAATCCATCCTTATCACTTGTCACTTTCAAAGAGGTAGAAATTGGAATGGACTGTGGGATGGAGTTGGGTAAATGGAGAGCTTTATGACCAAGGAGAGGCGTTCTGAAGATAAAGTGAAACAAAGTGAGATTCAAGTGTCTCTCTCTCTCCCAAACTGAGTGAGTTGTCTTTGCCGAGCTTGTACCTCTGAGGATATTTGTGTTGCTTTGTTGCATATGGGACTTCCTCTTTTGAGCTTTTAAGCACTGAAACATATTGAGGAAATCACCAAAGCAGTAGTAATTATTCAGTTCTGAAAAATATGAGCAAAAACAGTTAAAGTCCTATCTAGAATGGTCATTTGTACAACCTGTATGACGGTGCATTATGTTAATTTATGTAATGATTTGTTGACCACCCAAAACCCCTGTCATTATTGTAAACAGTACAAACATGTAGAAATTAGTATTCCATGTACATAATTCAGGACTCAGAAGCTGTCAATTTTAAAATGCATAATGATACATTGGGAGAGGGCTAAATCTGTGTCCGGCGAAAATAAAATATGCCTTCTGCACAGTGAAGATTTGGGAAATAACCATCGCACAAGCTAACTTAATGATCCTAAAAAGTAGAAGGAAGATATACGGGTGGTGGAAGGTAATAAGAAAGATGACATTCATAGCACAGCCGAGGTTTTCACACAAGCAGCCTCTGGCTTTGGAAGGCCACAAAAATCTCATGGCAACAGCATCTCTGTGCAGCTCCTTTAGCAGGGCTTTCTGTCAGTCTCCCTGCCGGTTGGTCTGTCTGGAGCCTGTTCTGGGCCAGCTAGCAGCCAGATATCATTATCTCCTTGACTCAGGGCAGAGTAATCTGCCTGCCTGCTCCTGCTTTATTGAGTTGGATAAATATAATATGTGACTCAGCCATTATCTACTACAGAGCAGCCCTATTTATCCGGCAGGCAGAGGCCTCAGTGCATTCGAACTGCCCTCTCACTCTGTGATGGAACGAAACCCGAGTGATTGAAGCCTTTGAACAGCCGTTCACAAGGTCTGAATTGAAATTAGCTCCGTGAATTTAATCCATTGTGGACTATGGAAAAAACAGAAGCAAATGGTGAAACAAGAATTAAGATTTAAAAAGGTTAAAGATGTTTACAATTAACAACTGAGGGAGAACACTTCAGGTAGCCAACATCAAGCGTTTTCACTATGTTCCACTAGTATTGACTCGTCCATGCAAATCCCAAATGCTCAGAAATGGCAGCCATTTTATTGGTTCTGGAAAAAAAAAACAGTTACTCAATTAAAGTCATCGCTTAGAATATTGAGTGCATCAAAGACTTAATAAAGTCTCCCACTAAGAAGCCTATAGTCAAGCTGCATGTTTGACTATAGACTATATTTACTTTACTAATATCCAGGCATGTGCACTACGCTGGTTTGTGAAACCAACACATAGTCAATAATATTAGTGAAAAGAAGACAATCTACAAACAAACGTCACATTTCATCAGTGTCACGTTTGTAAAAATTTTGTGAGAATATTAAAAGTCGATGTTACCCTTGAGCCCAAGTAAACGTTTGAAATACATATTCATGAAGGCGAAGAAGGCTATTTTCTTCAATTTGCAGATGTGATGCAGATTTTTATGCAGCCTGTGGATCAGGTTTGCTCATGTTGGAGCCAGATATTTTGTACGTGCAAAACTAAAAGTGCCTAACTGGTATACGGAAAATTCAAAAGATCAATGAGAATTCATTTCTTACTGAAGTTAGAGTAAGCTATTCCATAAGATGAACTCTTAGCCAAAGACAAAACTCAGCTTTCTGTCATACTGTTGAGGATCCAGCAAAAAAAAAAAAAAAAAAAAAAAGAGGGTTGAGACCAAGTGAAGGGGAGGTGATAGTAAGGCTACTCGCTCTTGTCCCGTCCTCTTTGAGGCGGCTGACAGGTAGAGAAATAGATCGTTGGTCCATGACAGCTCAGCGCGACCCGACGGCATCATGCAGCCTGCTGTCTGTGGAATGAGTTCCCTGATGCAAGTCATAGCCAGTCCATTCACTTAACGGCAAATCCTCTGCTCTCTCCTTGGTAGATACACAGACATCTCATCCGTGATGTCTGCGCACTGTCCTTGACTACTGTTAGTGTTAATGAGATATGTTATATTAGGGATTATCTCAGCAGCTTAATCACAGGACAAGAACTGTGCTGGTGGAAAAACCTGCTTGACGGCCATGTGACAGACTGGTGTGCTTTGTGCCCAGCATACGGTGGGATAGAATCCAAACCAGCCACCCCATCATCTCTGATTTAGAGTAAGCAGGTCAGAACAACAAATAAGTGGCATGAATAATTGTTTCAGATGAAAAGGGAGGGCAAGGGAAGGCGGCTGGAGACTCAGCCCTGGCAGTGTGCTGGTCTCAGCTGCCATGTAACTGCCAGATCAGTAAAACAGGGATTAACCATAGGCCACAAACTCTGACTCTGTTCTCCTTTACTCTCACCCAGTCCAATCACGTATATTCTCTCCTGTTTTAACGCCCTTATCTGTGTTTTCCTTTGTCAATTTTTTTTTCTTTCCGTCTTCCGTGGTTCTGCATCCCTTTTTTGTCCTTTCACAGTTCTATGAAGACAAAACCTCTTTGACTTGTCCCATTCAGTAACCTGAATATGCTATGCCAAAGTTTCAAGCAGCTGCTGGAAGTAAGAGTCAAATGAAAGAGAGAAAAAGAAGAGGAACATGGAAGAAAAAAAAAAAAAAGCTTATTTTTAAAATGTCCCTGCAGTCAATGCAATGCATTTCAAGATAGAAAGCAAGCCATTACTGCTTAGCATTTGTTGAATCTTCGAGTGGCCAAATAGTGACAGGTCTATTTCTCTACCGTGGGCAAGAGAGGCAGGCAGAGCAGAGGACACCTAATTACCAAGGACTGTGAGGCATAATGAAAGTCTTGATAAGCCTGGTGACAGAACAAGCTGTGCTAGTGTTTGAATGCATGTGTTGCCCTTGTATGAATGGTCATGTATGTAAGGGCTGATGTTTTTCTGTGCATAATAAGGGTGTGGTCACACATATTAACTTTCACTCTGTCCGCTGCAGCTCCTACATTTCTGTCTGAGTCGTCCAGCCTGTATCTCTGACGCTGCAGCAGCAGCAGCAGACCGAGCTGATGACTAATGTACTCACTGAAGAAAAATTAATGATTTTTTTTTCTAGCAGAGGATAATGGACATGTTAACATGCAGAAATTATTTGCTTAAGAGGGACTGACCGCAATATATTTGGTCATCTGTGTTGCACCTTCCCAGAATGTAACTGCAAATGACTACACAGATGCAAGCTTCCATGTGGCTCATCTTCGCAATTTCACAGAAAGAAAAACTGTTTTATCTTGTCACGTCATAGCCAAAGAAAAGGGGCATAACATTATTTGCTCCTGCAGAAACATTTATGCCCCGTGAATTTTTTCACTTCTTCTCACGTAACAATCACAAACTTTAATGTCTTAGACTTGAATTGTATGTGTTAGATCAACAAAAAGTAACTTCAATGCGAAAGGAACAGAGATGCTGAAACTATCCGTCTTACTCTCTGAAAAAATAACTTTTACGACATGAGGCAGAGAAAATAAGATTTTTGTCATGCACCTTATACAATGACAACGAATTTCAGAAGTTCCGCTCAGCTACGCAGAACGCTTTAACTAACGAAGCAGCCAGGAGGCTGATGAATACTCTGGAGGAGCTGCAGAGATCTACAGCTCAGACTGGGAAATTTATGAGACAATTGTAACCTTTATTGATGAGTTCGGTCAATGATCATAACAGCCAAATGAAGTTCTGTTAGTAGCATGTAAGCAAACGCCGTATAAATGACATCACTACGGTGGGACACAGTGGTGGCAACATCATGCTGTTGGGGCTTTTCTTCAGCTGGGTGGAGGAGCTTGTCAGGGTTTAAAAGAAGATGAATGGAAATAAAGAGGATTCTGGAATAAAACCAGTTAAAACCTGCCAGAATAATGACTGTAAACATCCAACCAGATCTGACTTAAATTCATTTGAATATCTGTAGCAAGTTTTAATGTTTTGTCTTTATCGAATATGACTGAGTTTGGGGTAAATAAAGATGGGTAAAAATTCAGCCTCTAGTTGTACAAAACTGTTAGAAACATAAGCCAAACCCAGGGTGACTGTAATTGATACCAAATGACCTCACATTTTCATTTGTTGTACAGTTTCTACATTGCATCCCAGTAAAACCCAATAAAATATACAAAAGCTGGCAGTTGTAACAACATGAATAAAATAAAATATGAAAAGATTTTAAGGTATAGGAATAGCTTTGCAAGGCACTATATACACTGAAAATTTGTTGTTTTTTTTTTCATTTCCTTTCGGGTGAAAACAAATAGAGTAAAACCCAAGGCCCATCTCTGGTGTGCACAAAGAGAACTCATTTAGAGAGAGTTGCACAAAATAAAACAGTTTAGCATTAATCAGAGGCTGCACTGAGGGAGGAGGAGGTGACAGGGGACGAGAAGCGGAAAGCACCAAGAGTAAGAAATTAGATAGACCAATAAATTCTGCCTGGGGTGAAGTTAACTGTAAAAAACATGGCACTTTTTATCAATTTGAGGCAATAGCTGTCTGTATGAAAATAATGTGGAATTAATTAAAGAAACTGGTGAGGAAGGAGCCCCACAACATGCAAGCAACCAGGTCCATAAATCAAACAGTCAGGGGGTTAAAACACAAAGGTAATGCCTGGCATTGTGGTTAATAATCATCAGCCAATAACCCTGAATGAATCAGCTCCGGCAGAGTCTTGTTAGAATCACGGCAGAGCAAAGGGGTGTAGTTTATGAGAAATTAAAGGGAATAGAGTTGAATAGTTGTAAATTCATTTGTTAGAAACTGGCCACTTTGCTCCAAACATGAAACAACAGAGTCAAACAGCAGCAGCTTTCAAGCGGCCACAGGGGAAGCTACAACCGTTCACTCTACAATACTGAGATGGTGTGTGTGTGTGTTTGCGTGTGTGTGCGTGTGTGTGTGTGTGTGTATGATCGACAGGGTGTAGGTTTTGGTCTTCCAGGGGGTTGACCAGTAAAAAAAAGTAAAAGATCAATATGCTTGTTTTTTGTTTTGTTTTGCTTTTTTTTTTTTTGTTGGTGTTTTTTTTTTATTATTATTATTTTTACAGTTTGAGAAAATTTTTGATTCATGTTTAGTTAATTTAAATATCCAAAATCTTCAAGCGCTCACAAAGTGAATCATAAAAGTCCATCATATTAGCATCATGAACACATCTTAAAAAAGAATAACATTTAGCAGAGTGGTAGTTACATAAATATAAGTGACTTGGTTGTAGAAAATGAACCAAAATATACCTTTGAAAGTTTAGTTTAAATACTTCTTCAACCTTTTACTTGTAGTGCTTTAAATTAAACCCTTTGATGGCACCGTAAGTCACAGTCTACAGACACAATTACATTGAAGGTAAAATAAGTAAAACCTGGGAGAGAAACCTGTTCTGCTGCTGCTGTCTGAGACATTTACAATGGTTTAACTTATGTTTAATTTTCTGGACATAGCCTTACAAGAATGAAATATTGAAACAGGCCACTAGGGGAAACAAATGGATTTGTGGGTAATTAGGCGGTGGTACTGATTCGGAAATCAATGAGTATATGTTAACCTTGAAACAGTCTTGGCAGTGAGTTAAAGTAAGCCTGCTGTTGTTAAAATTGGTGCAGGTTATGTGGTACCTGTGTCTAACTTTTGCTTTCAAGGAATGATTTTCTGCAGCATGGCAAATAATTAAAATTTTACCCTGAACAAGGACATTACACTACATTATAAATTTAGCTGATAAAAATGGACATTATTTAGCTGGAAGAAGCTGTATTAATCTTTAAACTACAGAGGATTAGATGGAAAATTTATCACTGACAGGCAAGTAAGTTACAATGAAACTTAACACTAAAGTAAGTTTTAGGTTGAAAAGCTTCCTAAGAAATATGACAATGTAAGTGCAATTTAAGGGAACTAAGTATCTTGTTTTAGTATAGTCCTTTCAGGAAACATACACTTTATGCAGCTAAATCGTGTCTTAGACTTAAAATAACTAAATAAAATTTGTTTATTGAGGCCCATAAAAAGGAATAGGCAAATACCACACAGAGTACCAGAAACCTCTGCTGTGAAGATCCAAATGTCAACTTTTTTCTTTATTATCATTACAGAGCGTTGGAATTTGTGTGTTTTTGATTTTGTTTGGAGACAATCCTCTCAGAGTTTTAACTCCAACAGAGGCAAAAGCCAAATAACATGACTGTCAGTGGTAAATTATATCTGTCCATATGACAAACGAAGGTTGGTGAAACCCTCTCCAAATAAACTATTTACAATACTTATTATGGGGATTTTGTTACTTTTATATTATTTTTTTCTTTTTCACTGACAGACAGCAGGTGATATATTGTAACTAAGTTAAATATCTATTACTCTGAGACGGGTGGCATCACAAAGCAGAAGCTGATAGAACTGCATGCAATGCGGTGTGCTTGGAGTTCATAAGACAAGCAACAGATTGATATGACAGGCATAGCTCAGAGCTGACTTGGAGAAAACAACTAGTTCACTGCCTCCTTCAGAGCATGTGCATCTCCTGCATAAGACATTAACTTACAGGTTTGAGTGCATGTACTCAAACCTGTATATGTGACTGAATCACCTACAAGTAAGAAAAACATGTTTTTCATCAGCTCCAAAGTCATGTCCCTGAATTTAGCTGGATGTTCTCGCAGGCTGGGAGCCAACCTTCTTCTGTCCAGGCAGCAAAATATTATATATCCTTATAGAATAGTAAATATCACAGCTATATCCCCAAAGTAGTACCAAAATGTCAACAGATGCTGTCTTTCATCTGGACCAGAGATAGTTTTATTTTCTTATACATTTAAATATATGCAAAATGCTACTGGGACTACTAAGTAACAAATTGCAATATGATGATGCATACTCTGGCCCAGCAAATAAGCTTCTTGCTTACTGGCAAAGCTAGTGTGCAGGAGCCTTGAAATAATGACAACTTAACAGCATCATGACAACAGGCTGCTAAAAATCACTGTGTTTTCATTTACATTTGCCCCTGACTGTTTAATAAAATCAAAAATGTGAATTAACCAATGTAATCTGATGTGCTGCAAGACCTTAACAAACTAGCTTGAAAAAATCAAAGCTTAACGCCATCTCTTGACCCTCTTTTGAGATTGTGTTTGTCCTCTGTCGCTGAGTCCATCAAAGTCTTCCTCTCTTCACCGACTTATTGCCTGCTGTAATAAAGGTTCTAGCTACTGATGCTGACTGACAGACGGCTAACACAACCAGCTCTGTGAATGTGTGTCTGCGTGATACCTAAGGGCACAAACAACAACCGAAGGGGCAGGTTCTGCAAGCCAGACATCTGTTGTTAGTGGTGGAAGGTAAGTAAGTTTGACAGAACAGAGATTGAACAGGAGGCATTCTGCCAGCCAGGTGAAGACAAGGACTTCATCCCCCCCCCCACACATCCAAACACACAAAGGTGCAACCCTACCCAATATTCACGGCTATACAGTAGCATAGCCTGGGTGCACATTAGACGAGGCATGCCCCCATGTGGCAGGAGGAGCTGAGCGACTAAGCTCTGTCACCCGATCCATTTTCATTTTCAGCAGCAGCACAACGCTTAATGCTGAGTGGCTGTCCAGCAGGAAAACACACACATACATAAGGGTATTGAAATCTCACTTCAAACATTGCCCCATTTCTTTTTATTTAGCTCTAATGTTTTAAACAGTGCTTTGAAAAAGTATTCACACCTCATGCACTTTTTATTTATTTATTTTTTTTTAATTTTGTCACCTGACACCCAAAAACTTCAATGTAATCCACTGTAATTATGTGACAGACCAACACAAAATAAAGAACAATTATGAAGTAAAAGGAAAACTATACACAGTAATATATATTCATTTGCAAAATAAAAAAAAATGAACATGTGGTGTTTCTTTTTTTTTTGTTTACCACTAAATAAAAACTAGTGCTGAAAATTTGCTTAAAACACAACATTTAATGTCATGAATACAGCTCAAGAAAACTTGTTAGAGGCTGCAAGATAGTTGAGACGTGGAGGTGATGACGACCAGAGAGAGCCAGAACAACAACTGAGAGGCTCAGATTAAAACTGACTCAGTAAAAGTTTAGAAATCTATCCAATTAGGAAACTGTGGGAAGGCTTGAAAATGCTTGTACAGAGATGCCCTTGATCCAAACTGGCTGAGCCTGAGCCATTTTGTTAGAATAAAAATGGACAAGAAATTAAGTTTTATGATGTGGAAAGAGTTGCCTTATGATTTGAACCAACTTAGTGTTGGTTCCAACATTTTAAATACTAACTACAAGACACTAAATACTAGAAATGCAATTTTTGTTAAGTTAAAGACAACTATGATATATTTAGTCACTTTTTTTGTTTACTAAATTTTGTCATTTTTAAATAACAAGTAAAGAGAAATGTAAGAAACATTTAAACACAATTAAAAATGTAATCAATTGAATTATGTTAAAACCCTTTGAAAAAAAAATTACGGTCACATCTGCCATGCTTCTATAAAAATAATGGAACATTTCACATTGATCGCACTCATGAGCTAATAAAGAGGTTTAAAGTCATTAAAATACTATTTTTCACAGTTTACTGGCATGTAGCATTAGTCACAGCATAAATACACTGGTGCAAGAATAAACTTCTTTTGGCATAATAATTAAATTCAAGTAGTCATTTAAAAGTAAGATTTCTAATACAACCTGCGAAACATGTTTTTATGAGTTCCATGAATAACAATCTGTTCCTAATGCCTTTGGTTTGATTGGTCTGCAACAGGAATCAGGTTCTCTGCTGGAGGCGCAGAAGTGGATGAAAAGATTTTCTATTTGGAAATCTACAACTGATACTCCAAAGTAACAGAAAGCCCAGGTATTAAATCAGTATTTCCCAGAATTTCATACAGTCAGGAACAAAGACATTCTGCCGGTTGCTTGGGGAGTTTACTAGCTTGCGCCACGCTGCTGATGTGTTCCCTGTGTAGTGGCCACCGTTGCTATCTGATGTGAGCCTGCAGCTATAGTGTGTTCCCTGTTTTATCACTCCCATCTAAATGAACCACACTCACAGCTGGAGAAAGGTGACCCGACTGCTAATCAACCGCCGGAGCCTCGACGCACCATGTGCCCATGTGTGTCCCCGTGTGTGTATCTGTGCCGCTCGGGCAGATGCTCATATGTTTTTCCTTTGTGGATGTCCTCACAATCTGTCTCATAAATGATCTGAAAATTCACTGTGAAAGAAATGAAAAATTCCACTATCCACACTTCTGCCGGTCCGTTGCTGCCTCTTTTTTTTTTTTTTTTTTTTCTTCTCCGGCCTCTCTCCAGCTGAGTATTAAATTCAGCAACTGAGAAGGTGACCTACGTGCATTGCCATAAAGAGGGAGCAGGGGAGTGGAGGAGAGAAGAAGAGGTGGAGAGAGGGTAGAAGAGAGAGTGAGGGGAGCTGAGCAGAGGCTGCTGGATCAGCAGAATCTGAGCATTTAGAGACACACATGCGCGTACGCGTGTGCACCCACGTTCCCGGTCTCTTTTTACACACACCCACACATACATACATATTTCACCCTCCTCCTCAGCAGTTAGGCGTCTGGGGAGCCCAAGGGCGAGCGTTTGGCTGTCACCCTCCCCCACCTCCTCCTCTTATTCCTCCTGTAACCCCCACCAGTGTGAGCTGCACCCCAGAGCTACCACACAGCGAGACGCAGACCTGCTGCCAGCTATCACTGCCACACAGCAGCACACCCGTACGCATGATGTACGCAGGCACGCGCAAGCACACAAGCTCCCCATTTCACACAAAGCACTTTGATTTTAACACATAAATGTGCAAAAGCCCTCAGTCTCCCTCTCTCTGTCTCAACTCTGTCAAATCTCTGCCTTAACCAAACAGCTCCGTGGGGATTGGCAGACAGGCTGGCAAAAAGGAAATAAATATGTTTCCTGATGAAAGAACAGTTTTCTGACAGCACTTTGGCACTGGGCTGGACCAGGCTGCTGTGTTCAGACACAGGCAGAGGGGAAGCGTGAGCTGGAAGTGGATGTTTGTTCTAACAATCTTCTGTGGCTGCTTACCAACCTGAGCTGGGAGTTTAATAACTGTGCCTCCATAAGGCCTTTTCCCTCACCTTCAGAAGAGATTCCTCTGGCTGTGGAACCACTGATGAACCTATTCATTACCATGACAAACATCTTCGGGCCTTACGATGAATAATGGAACCAGCGCATATATTAAAAGTTATATTTTTATCTTCTTCAATGAAATAGTCAGAATGAAAAACACACAAGGGGACGCTGAAGATGGGAAGGCCAAATCTACTGCATTTAATCTTCATACAGATTGAAAAAAGGAAAGGAGTATTTATTCTTTTTCTCCACTTTTCTTTACAACATTATTTAAATTCAATGTGTTTTGTGGACATTCAAGTTTCTTGAGAGTTCTCTTGGCTTGAAATCAGTTTTAACAAATATGTAAAAAACATATTCTTTATAAAAGTTACATGCTGCAGCTTTAATGGAAACGTGCCAATTAAAAAAAAAAAAATTATTAAACGTTTTTGCGCTAGAATGGAGTGGTTTTTCAACCTTATCAAAATAGATGCATTTTGCAAAAATGAAAACAGTTCTTTCACATGGTACGAGCCACATGATCGACAACCAGATATTACTACTATTGAAAGAATCAAAGAATCAAACCGGATCGATATAAAAAGAACTGCAGACTTTGTATATGTTGGACCTGCATTACCACTATGTAGCGCAATACTGGGGAACTTTTTTACATTATTATGGGCAAATATTGTCACATCCAGATGTGCGTCGCTAAGAAACTCCTCCGAAAGACTAAATGCTGAAATTAAATCATTGTGTTTAAACAAAATATTGGTTTAAGAGTGTCCACAAATATTCAACCAGCTTATTGCAGCTTTTTTTCTTTTGACACTTAACAGATTTGTTTATCAGCTGAATTGTACAGGATGTGTTACAGATACTTATATATTTCTATGCAGTTTTGTGAATTCCTTCTACCGCCACTGTCAAATCTGTGATGTCTCTACTGTAAGACAACCCAAAAGTCCAGCAGCGACTGCTAATAATTGCAGATTGGTTGTAGAAAACTCAGACCGGTTAACGCATCAAAGCTGGTCAGTGTTTGTGAGGGTGCGTGGGTGACTGGGTGTCATACAGGAAGGAAGTCCAAACAAGCAGAGTAGTTTGCCTATCTAATCACATCAGTCAGAGAGGGGGAGAGCGAAAGACAAGGAGAAAGTGAGGCAGACAAAGAGTGAGAGAGAGCCCTCAGAGGAACAGATGTAATTTCAGAGCTCCAAAAAAAAACCAGCTTAAAATGGTCCTGATCACATTAGCTGGCCATCACAAAATAGGATTTCTGCACTGCCACAGTGAATGCCCATTACAAATTACTTAGGCACTGCAGACCCGTAACTCAATAGGCAGCAAAGGGCGGGGAGGGCGAGCAGGGCAAACAGAGGGGCAGAGATACAGGATCGATACTTATCAGTAATAATTATATCCTTCCTCCCACTTCACCATCCCTCCCTTCACTCCTCCAGCCTCCAGCCTTAGTAAAGCACCTGCCTTACATTCATCTTTTGGATATTCTGTGCTTAGTAAGATAATTAACATTACAGGGGTGCAGGAAGTCCATGATGATGTGAGGCAGTGGTCCAGATCTTTGCCTGACAGGAATAACCCAAGCTGGAAAGAGCTGGAGGCAGCAGGCACAGGTAGTAGAGGTCGTAAGGCCATTTGTACTTTACAGATGTCTGCTGATTTCCACTGCTACAGGCAGAATATTTAGAAAAAGTGCCGAAAAAGAAGTCAAAAAATCTGAAAGATTAAGCTTTCAGTAGCTAAACAAAAGGAATGTAAGATATGTACATAAAGAAAGTCAAAAGAATGAGGATGATATCAACTTATTCTTATATCCTTTTACTCACCCCGGATGTGAACTGTAGCCTAATATTACTCTTTCTTTTTCACACTGATAGAAACTGGAGACTCAAAATACGAGGAAGCAGTGGCCTTGCTGCAGTGTTTATCAATTAGCAGTTTGTCTAAATCCAGAACATATGTCAGAGTTTCTCTAAAATGGGACTAAGGAGTATTGAGAGATACAATTGTATTCTGCTCATTAAAAAGTGTACAAAGTTTTGAAAGAGTCCATAATTAACCATAGATGTATATACTTACATTGTTGACTGGGCCAAAAATTCAATGTAAATGCTCTATTTTATCTATGAAGTAAGTGTATGCTTCAGAGTAATGAAAGAAGTGCAACTTTAAACAAAATCAAGTATGATAGTGGGGCTAAAGTAACAGATTTGCTTCATTGTTGATATTGGCGAAACTGAAACGTTTCTCCAAACTGTTAAGGGAACATATCTGAAGATACAGTAAAGTGATGGGAGAAACTATTTCTCCAAGCCTTTCCACTTTATTTGAAGGGGGGTGAATAAGACTACGTATCATTACTGATATAAATTTGTTATAAAAGAATTAATGATTGCGCTTTAAAAATTAGGTAACTTTATGTTATTAAAGGTAAAGTTTAAACAGTGATGATTTCTTAGTTAATGTCAAGTTGTCATAACAACAGCATTTTAAATGTCAACTTTGTATTAAAAGTGTCATAATTTACCGAATGACGCTTTATGACAACAGTCATAAATATTCATGAAGGCTTATTCATGTTCATGACAGGTGTTATGTCATGTTTATGACAGTGTCATGACAGTCTTATTCACCCCCCTTCAAATAAAGTGTTACTGCCTTTGACTGATTGGTTGACCAACTTGCCATCTGAATGTAAATGCTTTCACCGAGTTTGTGGACTTGATGCATCACAGACTAGATTCAGGAACAAACTTTATTTACAAAAAATCTGTGCCCTCAGGAAATGTTAGGCTTCCTCCCCTACTCAGCAACGGCTGATTAGACATTAGTTTATCCTGACACTACATGTAAGCAGAGACCAATGCCATTTCCTAGAGAGGTGAAATAGACTGATTCAGAAACTGCTCCCAAATTTGATTCAGCATCTACTCTCCCCACATTTCTCTAGATTAAATTTAGGTGTTCAAATTCATATTCGAAGGGACCAAAAGCTTTGTCGTTCAGCTTCTGAGAAAGTAATAAGCTCCTGGTGAAACCAATACATTTAATCAGTCTAAATAAGTATTTTAATCATAGTTGGGGTGTTTTTCCTGGTCATTAATCTTTCTTTAATAAATACTGTGTAGATTAAAATTAGTGTAAAGAATAGTTGACGATAAATTTAAATATTCATATTAGTGATTCCCTGCTCACATCAATCTCTACATTTTTAATTTAAAGGCATAATTGTTGGGTTGATTTGAGCAAATTTAGAGCAGATTTTCTTGTGCTTCTGATAATGTTATAAAAATAGTTCCCTGGAAAGGCAAAGTGTTCACTCTTCAGTTTCACATTGAGAGGTTATGAACCTTAACGTATTTTTATTATATAGCATAACTTCACCAACGTAAAATGAAGATGTGTTAAAAGTCAGTCATCTCTTACTTGTACGATTCAGAGCAGATAGACAGGAGGCTGGAATGAGCTGCATTGTTGCAGCTCAAACTTAATTATAATGAACTTCCTTTCAGATTAGAACATGTCATTACAGCATCATCTACAAAAAATAAAAAAAAAAGTTAATAGGTGCAAAGTGTTTGCAATTCCATACAATGAAAAGAATAGAACTGTGCATCAGTAGTGGGTTTCTGAAATAAACCATACGGTACGTATAAAAAAAAAACAGTTTTTTTTTTTCTAAAGTTGTTTATGTGGCTTGAATTAGAACTGCAGTATATTAAAATAATAAAACTATTCTAAAATAAATAAATGTTCCTTCAAAGATGTTTCATCACACTGGTACACTCACGCCAAAGAGATGGTCACATGAAAATAGCAACTTTAGGGATGCAGGAAAATGAGCCTTACATGGAGATGGAGAAAGAGCATGTCAAGGAGAGATAATGTATTAAGCTTAAAACTGCATTTTTGCCTGACAAGATGGTCTTTTTCTTCACTGGTCTGTGCTCCATTCCCACACACACACACATACGCTACTCCCCCTGCCCCCTGTGCACCCACTAACTCTTTTGCCCACTCAACCACAAAAAAGTGAGCATCTCTGCAACATTAACACTGGACTTATTTGAGGTTAATTAGAAGAAGTGGTTTGGAACTAACTTCCTGGTGTTAAGCACTCTGGAGCAATGAGTGTCTGCTGAGTGGCCCCGGGGTTGGAATTTAAATCTTACTGAAGCCAAAACTGCCACTTGCAGGGGTTTTAAGACTTTCCTTTAATGACAAGTGCATACATAGCTGAGGTCATGATGTGAACCGGTCACTGATTCAAAGGCTGCAAGTGGCTTGGGGGGAGTGGGGGGAAGGCTGAGAGAGGAAATGAGTAACACTGCAGGCGACTCTCATGTAATAAGTGCTGTGTCAAGGTGCCCTTGAGGAAGGTTTTGCCTGAGCAGCATGGAGGACGTAATCTCAAAACAAGATCAGGAAGGGAAGGACAGAAAAGGAAAGGAAAAAAAATGGGAAAGGAAAGGAAAGGAAAGGAAAGGAAAGGAAAGGAAAGGAAAGGAAAGGAAAGGAAAGGAAAGGAAAGGAAAGGAAAAATCAAAAGGGCACCTGTATACAAAGTATCAGGACTTTTATTATATGGGGGTGCCCATCAAGCATTTAAAAAAAAAAAATCTGGATTTAATATGGATCACAATGAGAAAGACTGCGACACCAAATCTGCAGCAGATGGCAACGCTTCAGACATTAACAAAAACTCAAATGAAGAAGATATTCTCAGGATGGCTAAACTATTGCTCAAGTAATTAAAAAATGTCCTATAAAAGTTATATCTCCTGTTGTGTTTGACATTACAAATTGTTCGTCTAAGACACATAGCGACTTGACTTTATATTTTAAGCTAACTGGATACACTGTCAGGATAATACAGGGTGGACAAGCGGACCACTGTCTATCGGTAGCACCACCACCAAAGGAAAGGAAACAGAAAGAAGAGACTACTCTAAAAAGGAAAGTAGATTTACCCCAGGAAACTGGACAAAACAGGTAATTTCCAAAAGGATTTCAGAAAGCATTTGAAAGTAAAACTTCAGAAAAAACTATTTGAAAAAGAAATACTGAGAAAATGACTTTTAGAAACCACATGTTGAGATTATTACACTTTTAACAGCACCCTAATGACCAGCTAGTCAGATAAGTAATGTGTCACTCCATAGGGTGACCACTTTGACTGACAACACACCGACAGAAGTGACCATTGATCTTCAACTCTGATGAGGGTTCTGAGTACTCAAGACTAAACGGTAGTGACAGGGCAGCCATCAATTATATATGATCTCTCCCTGTGGCAAATTAGTGCTTATATATATATATATATATATATATATATATATATATATATATATATATATATTTTTTTTTTTTTTTTTTTTTTTTAAAGAGGAACAATGGCTGAAAGCTCTTTTAATTGTCCTGTTTGAAACACAGACAACTAATAGAATGCAATTCCTGTAAAGAAACTCGTTGACATTTGGTTTCTTTGACTCGTGTCTGTATGAACAATTAATAATGATAAATGAGCCCATCAGAAAAAGCACCTATGCAACACGCTACACACACACACACACACGCACACACACACACACGCACACACACACACACGCACACACACACACAGAGGGAAGCACGAGAAAAAGTGTATCTGCTGGGTTCATTAGTCAGTGCATCGTGTGGTAATAGCGTGGGACAGGTGATGGAGAAGGGTGTGATGATGCATCAACAACATCAGCCCTTGGTGGCGCCTCCTGCAGAGGCAGCAGATGGCACACATGACTGGAGAGGAGCCATACGCTCACACGGATGTATGCATGCACAAGCAAGCCTATTGAAAGACAGACCTGCAACAATCACACACGCTAATTTCTATTTGGAGTAATTACAGTAAACAGGATACACCCGACCAGACACTTAAAAATATATTTTCTGTTGGAATAAAAATCTGCTTTTAAGTACTTTCGAAGAGTGTGTGGGTACAACTCAGTTAATGGGAATACCACTGAAAAGTCAATTAATTTCAGTAACGCAAGTCAAAATGTTAGATTCAATAAACCATGATACAAACATATATCCAGAACATAGGGTTCTGTTGTCCCATTCCCAGTGTTCAGACACACAGACTGAAAACACTATATAGCATTTTACCAAGGCTGAGGAAAAGAAGACTGAACCTCTTTTCAGATGAAACTGCGTTTTGTATTCCATTTGGACAGTAAGGCCCCAGAGCACCTCATTGATACTTGAGATTCACCATTTCCAAAATCAGTGACAATGTGGGAATACATTTTATGGAGATGCTCAGAATCACAGAGCTTGGTTAAGCAACAATCTTTCCTGATCCAAACCCCATTGAGAATCTATGAGATGTTGTCTTGAAGATGATGAGCCACACCCGATCAATGTATCTAATTATTATGCAACATCCTAATTTTTCTGATTATCAGCTACACCCAAAATAACTTGAAATAAATACTTGAAATAAAACACTGTGTATGTGAGTATTCTGTAAAATATACGAGTCTCACTTTTTGAATTCAATTACTGGAACAAAAAATCATTTTCAATTATATTCTAATTCACTGAGATACACATGTGTAACATGTCATAGTGAATGTGAGACTTTGTACTGGGCTCCCTTTTTGTTTCCTTAAATCTTAAACATCGAGAAAAATTGCCATCTCTATTCCATCCTGCTTTCATATCAGATTCTTAAATTAGCTCCCAAAACATTTTTACGTAAACAAAAAACTCTAATGCCACCAAAAAGTTCCTGAATTATAAACAGTTTTGCTCAAATGATCCACTCTACATAAAGCAGGACGCAGTGGGTAAAACCCAGTATGTTTTGCAGAAAGAATGAAGGGTAATTGCTGAAAATCTCAATCAATTTCCCCCAAGCCTTCCTCTTTCTCACTCATGCGGGCTAAATGCTATCTACAGCCATTCTTCCTCAGAACTAGTCATTTCATGTAATCAGTGAAGTGATCAAAAGAAGGTAAGCCAGTGTTCAGTCAAATATCAGCTATTTCAATCATGCCAGCCGAATAGCCTTTGGAAGAGCAGGAGAGGTGTACCTGGAGGC
The DNA here is from genome assembly GCF_051168715.1 of Poecilia mexicana. NCBI lineage: Eukaryota > Metazoa > Chordata > Actinopteri > Cyprinodontiformes > Poeciliidae > Poecilia > Poecilia mexicana. Next base: position 12,649,739 of record NW_028263373.1, read on the forward strand.
TGGACGTGACATTTGGTTGGCTGGAATTAGCATAATCACTCTGATGGGAAGCCAATCATGGCAATAGCTTTAACAATGCGACTGATTAATGCAGTGGGAAAACCTCATCGTTATAATCAAGTTCTTGAGAGCGACTTTACTTTCTGTTTTTAGAGCTCTTGCTCTCTCTGTCTTTCTCAAACACACACAAACCGTTCTCCCTGTGAACTCCAACGGTGGGGTCTGAGCTAATTAGCTATTGCAAGGTCATGTTATGGTAGGCCATGCAAAACTGTTTGCTGTGTAAAAGCAGATCATTGGAAAAACTCCCTCAGACACGTTAGTTTATTTCAACAATGGCATGGAAAGACTAGTGTCGTTTTTCCTCAGAAACAAAATAAATGAAATGTTTTTTTGTTTTTTTTTATCTATTTGTTTACATAGGCTATATAAAAAGATGCACAAACTGTTTTCCTCAGTCTTACATTAAACCAGATCAGGGTTTTCTTTATTTAGGTCAGCCAGAAGTACCAAAAATATTCTTACTGTTAAATACAAGAATAAAATAATAGATTTTTTTTTTTAGAGAATAATTTTATAATCATACAATTCACATGCATTTCCTTAATATTTGGGATTAGATTTGTCATTTGAACTGTACGACTCGAGTCAAATGTTTTGGCTTTCACTATAGTCACGTTGAGTTTTTCTTGATATAAATGCTAAGGCTGATTTGCTCCCGATTATTCTACAGGCCTAAAAGCAGGACCATGTGATGGCCACTGCAAAACATGGGTTTTGTTGTCTTTAATTAACTAATGACTAATTTAGTGGTGCGTTGGACCGGATTCAGATTTATATGTAGCTTTAGGGGTAATGGCTTCTTCCTCGCTGAACGACTTTACCGAACATATTTCATTGTGAATAATGGAAATCTTTTATGTTTCAGAGACAAAGCAATTACATCATTATGTGTGGTTTCCCAAATTAAATGCACAGAAATTATTGTATATGCAAAAAACAAGGAGGTAAGAAAATAATCCTAAATTTGTATCATATCTTGAGGAGAAGTTTTGTCTACTTTAACATCAAAAGTTGAATGGAAAAAAAAAAGTCCTTTTATAATGTTTGGAAATTCCTAGTTTTCTCTGGATGGAGTCACAAAAAATATTATTATATAGATTATATAGAAAATGTTTTAGCAATAAATTCCATCAGATGAAATTCTTTTTTATTTGTTTCATTAGTTTTTTTTTTGTTTTGTTTTTTTTTAATGAAATCAATAGATTATCATCTAGGAAGTTACAACAAAGCATTAATGCACAGAACAGAATAAAAATACATTCATGCAAAGAGAATTAATCAAAAAGTAATAAAAAAATGGAAGCAGTCTCTGATAAGTTTTACCTAATCTATAAGAGGTAATGAGAATGCAAGACCTCTGAATTGAATCGTAATGATATGATGACCTTTACGTTCCTGAGTCCCACATCAAAGCCATGAGAGGCTCATCAGAAATGTATACTGCAGCAAGTGGAGCTTAACCAACCACAGCGAAAGAGAGCACAAGAGAGGCAGGCAGCAATCGAGCAGCCCAGACTATTTCATTTCTGCACCACCTTCCCTTTGTTGTAAATAAAACATTATTTCAGATGTTCAATTAAGATAAGTACTCTTAATTTAAGACCTCAGTCAATGTACTGCCATCATTATTCTACCCACAGAGTGCCTGGGCTCCGACTCCAGCTAAAGAGAAGGACACAATCACTCAGGGGCCTCGCAGAGCAAAGGGAAATCGCAGTCAATTTCTGAAAATCTCATTTGCTTATCAAGAAATGAAATAACGAAGCTGAAAAAAGAACTTTGACCTTTGACGTGATCTTTTTTATTAAGCCAATCTTTAATTATGATGCAAAATATCAGCTTTTAAAACACTCTGTCTCTATATGTATATACATTTTTTTAAAATCCCAGCACACACAGCATTTTATAAAAACTCCACACTTTGAAAAATTGCAAAACTTTTTTATATTACAAATACATTTTTAACCGCGGCAAATGCTTTGACATTTACCTTAAAACCTGAAAGGATTGAAGGTGCTATAATATTAGTTCAGTCTGTTACATTGTCATGTAGCCACAGTTACATGCAGCATCCTCCAACAGATCACTTTGTTCAGGTTTGAAGACGAGCCTCTCGCTGCTGCATAGAGTTGACCCAACCCACAAAACCACCATGACTCACAGAGACCAGACAGGCAAGATCTGTTGGGTACCTTCACAGATATAGATTTTTACTTAGAAAAGTCTCCTTTAAAGTTAGAAATTTTACCTAGATGGTAGGATGTTTCATCACTAGTTTCTATCCGAGTTGTCCTTGAAGATAAAGACCATCCATCATCTCCAAGGAAAGCTTTACTTGGGCATTAAACCTAAAATTCAGCTTATCTGCATCTTAAAGCGTCATTATCCAAATCCTTATTAAGATTTTTTGCACACTTTCACATCTAAGCATATGACATGATATGAGTGAACTATAAAAACAAGATTCTCTCCAAGGTTTTTATTGAACAGTTCATCTGTTCTTTTTTTTTATCCAATTTTTCCAATTATGGAGGCCAGACCGGTAAAACAATAAATCTGCAACATATCCATGTCAATTATATGAAAGACTTTCTTTATCAGTTAGGCTGTTTGTTCATTGAAAGAGCACAGATGGATTTAATTGAGAGCTGGACCCTGTGGTACCAGAAATGGCACGCAGTTTGAAGGAAATATTATAAAATAGCAACGTTTATCTGACCTCGTCACCACCCAAAGAAGGGAAAAAGTTATTCTGGTTAAGTTTATCACAGATATGTTCAATTTCTGCAAAATAATAAAAAAAAAATGAGTGGAATAATAGAATTTAACAAAACAGAATGTCCACATATACCATATAACTGGTAACATTTTGTCCCTTTTGAATTATGTTTTAATAGAGGGGCAGTGGGTGTGTTCACAGGGTTCTTTTCTCTATGTTTTTTGTGGAGTAAATGTTTTTCTTTTTAAAAGATTTATATTCAGCTGCCTGATATTAATTACCACTGATCCACTCAAGATCTCTTATATCCAACACTGAAGCAGAGGTTTGCAAAGATTAATCAATGTAGTCAACAAAATTAGAAGTAACAAATTATAGAATAATAAATAATGTATCTTTTGACTTGTCATATAGCTACATAAATGCAACTTCAATGCAATACAGGCAGCTACCAGCAAGCTGAATACAGCCAGTCCAATAGTCCAATAGACCATAGTTCCTGTTTCACAGAAGCATACATGTAATCTAAGATACAGGTGTGTTCTTAGAACTACAATCCTTAGTGTTGATAACTAATCTAACACCGAATTGATAAAATATACTTAGACAATTTGACCCTAAAGCTATGTGAAAGATTCAAAATGCAAAACAAATGCTCCACGTCTGAAAACACGAACATCTCCAAACACTGAGTCATCCACTGTCCTCTGCAAACTCCCAGCATGCAGTGCAGAGGAGAGAAAAGATAAGACAAACATTTTCAGGGAATCTATAGGAGTGATGTGTTTTATGTGCCACGTATGACTCTGGACTTTTTAAAGTAAGACATTAACAGTTGCCAAAAGTCTCTCGTGTATACACACACACACACACACACACACACACACACACACACACACACACACACACACACACACACACGCACACACACACACACACACACACAGCAGGGCAGATACATCAAGTCCTTGACAGAGCAAAGAGCCTCCGAGTCCTCATCTGATTGTGTGACCACTTTGTTTGTACTTCGTTACAGCACTGATACAAGATTAGATAAACAATGCACTATCTGTACTTCATATCTGTTTGATTCTGCAAAGAGCACTTTCCAGTTCTACTTGATGACCTTCACAGAGGACTGTTTGGAAGACACTTGAGCACGAGAGAGAGCAAAACAAGGACAAACCTATAAGAAAGTGTGTGCACAAAGGCATTTGAGGCTGCATAAGTACATTTATTGCAGACATTATCACTTCATGTCTAGAAGGTCTCAGACCAAACACACTAAAATTTGACGTAATACAGCCCGGTGAGAAGAAACTCACTCTGCATGTGAAAGAAGTACGCAAGAATAAAAACAGGTAAAACAACTTGAATTATTCAACAGGGCGACGGGAAATCTAGAATTAATGTCAGACAGCAAAACAAGACGCCCTTGCAGCAAACATAAATTTATACGGCAGTGTAAAGTATCTTTTCTGATACTGCGCTTCATCATATAAACCTAAGAATAAGAGTTTCCGTTTGTCACTGAAATGCAGCATCCATCTGTTAAATAACTCACTAAAGTGTAACAGCGAGCGTTTGTACCTTGGGAGGCTCAACAAAAGTGAATATGAGGTGCATTACAGGTCAGAAGAGGCACCGCCACAGGAAGCAAAGCGTCCTAAATATAGCTTACTTTCTATGGGGCTGCTCTATCATATTAGTTTACCATCACAAATATAAGACCTGATGCTTGTGTGCTCCTGACACACAGACAGATGACTCTGAGCAGTGAAATGCAGCAGAATACGAGGCGGACAGCACTGAGACTTTGTTGCTATAAACATCCATTATGTCACTCAGATACATTAGCTCCCACAATCTAGTTTAATTAAATGTGACTGCATGTACAGCAAGCTTGCATGTGGATGTGCACCATACCACAGCAGAGGAAAATGGGAAGAACTTGTGAAACCTTGCACATCTATTCGGAGCCAGGGTTTCTCACCTTCTCTAGTTTAGCTGGCGTTAATTAGCAACCTCATTATCATAGAGCCATGAGAACATATATTGTGCATTTATTTTATAGTGTTTTTTTTTTTTTTTTAAGACAAGCAGAAGAACATCATCTCCTTAGTGGCTTGGCATAAGGAAAACTAGTTATTAAGTAATGTAAAGAGTATATGTAAGACTCTGAAATCCAAAGACAGAAAATGTACGGTACATGTAAGAAGTTTCCACAAATCATAGTAACCCTAGGAGTTCTGGTTTGAGTTCTTTTTGCGCAGAATTTACACGTTCTCTCCATGAACACGTGTGTTTTCTCAGTGTACTCTGGCTTGCTTGCAAAGTAAATGAGCCTCACCGTTTCTGATGAGTGGTCAAATACCCAGCCAGAATTATGGCAGAACTTTGTTGATGGCAGTGACAGTCTGCAACTCACAGAGAGACGTTTATCCAAATATTAGGCAAGTTACATCTATGCCTGTTTATGTATAGAGGGTATGGCGTAGAAAACAATTGCAATCAATTAAAACTGCATCTTATTGGGTTTCCACAGATTTTCTTCCACTCTGATTGATTGAGTCCTCTCTTTTAATTCTTAATTGTTGTGTATTAACTATATTTTTGTGTTTTCCCTGTTTGTTTGATCATTTTCATGTGTGTGTTTAGTGGTTTATTTCTGCCCTTCTGTTTTTAATCACTGTAAAGCACTTTATAATACATCTGGTTGTAAGAAAAATGATCTATAAACAAAGTTTGATAGATTATAATATTATTGTTCTGAAAATTTGAGTTGTATTTTATAAAACCCTTTGACCCTAGGGGGAAAAAAAATAAATCATCATCCACAGCCCCCAAAAATATGACATTCATGCAGATGCCTTCTTACCAGCACTTTTCCTTACATAGAAATGATCTCTATGCATTGGAAAAACATGCATATATATTGCTTAGAAAACAAAATATGTGATGCTAATTTTTGAGAGAGATCTGAGACACAAACATGCAGAGACAGTGAAAAGAAAAGAGGCAGCGAGGGCACTGACAGTGATAGAAACTGCCCTGGCCTCTCCTCCAGTCTCATGAGTGGCAGGGTCTGTGCCGGCCTGTCAGCCTGTCTGTCATCACCATTGCTTAGTATTCTCCTTAAGACCAGCTCCTTGCTCATTATACACGGGCTCTTGTTCTGGACTGACATGTTTTCTTTACATCGACATTTTCATCACAGCTAAAACGTCCTCTTTCTCTTCCAAAGAGCTGCCCATTAGACGTACTTTGAGACAGAATAATGGCTCATGAGAAACTTTCTTTCTCTAGGGTGAAACTGTGATATGATATAGCTAAAAAGAAAAACAAACGACCACAATGTATTTTGTGTCAGGTACAAGTGGGGGGAAAAAAATAAAGGTTAAAAAGAGAGACACAATAATACTTCTAAAAATGTAGACGAGGGCCATGTTTCTCATATCTCTGTTGGTTTCACAAGCTACTTTAATTTCCTCTAAAAGACGACATTTTCAGAAGCCAAGGTTAAAAGAACGAGCCAATTTAATAACAATCTCAATCAGGCTATCTTGGCGACTGGAGGATGAAGCAGTCACCCATAACAAGATCAAGAAAAAATTTTTTTGCAAAAAAGCCTTGCAGTTTCTTTGGAAAGAAATCGGGACTAAAACTAAATGCAAAGCCCACAAATACCACATGCAAGAGGCAACTCAAAAGATGCTGTTGAAAATACTGGCAACTCTGTGAGAGGATGATGAAGGATGAATGCAAGCTTCTGAAGTAAGAATGTTTTTGGAATTATTAGCATTTATACAAGCAATTTAACATGTTCAAAATAGCTGAAAAACAAGACATTTACAGTATCAGTACGGAGTTTACATTCATCATAGATAAAAATGTCAAACAAGCTGAGCTTTTGGTGAAGCATTAAACCATACTTTTAATAAAGCAGTGAGACAATATGCATCTTTAAACAAGAGTGTGAGCAGAAACAAACAAAGAAAACCGATAAAAACCATACATTTCTGAGACAATAGTGTTTTTTTTCGTTGAGGGTTTTACATGACAAAGGCTCTATGACAAAGGCTTATAAGACACCGGCTCCCGGCTTTCCAGCAAAAAGTAGTTATATAGTGTGGTTTTGTGTCTTTGTAGCCATATCTTTACTGTTTAATTTGAATTTGTGTTTTTAATGTTGTAAAGTGTCCTTGGGTGTTTTGAAAGGCTGTGGCAAATAAAATGTATTATTATTATTATTATTATTATTATTAAAATTGAACAAAAGTTGAAAACCTTCTAAGTAAATAAGCCAGACAAAAGCTCAATCTAACAATTATGCCAAGAAAAGTGGTCAAGTATTCAGCCAGAATTATGTCTACAAAAAAATTGTACAGCTGAATTGCAACTTGCTCACATCTAATGCATGCACATTACAGAGAGTGCATGTATATATGTGTGTATATATATATTATATATATATATATATATATATATATAAATGCAATTTTTCTCTGCAGCTTGAAGGAAATTCAAACTTGTGCACATAATTTTTGTTTTTGAACATGTCGCAAGTTTGTTGCTGTATAATCCCCCAAAACTGTAAACTGTATGACTGTATGTAAACTCCTGAGTGGCACTGTTAGTCTGTCTTCATTATTCAGATGAACTTTACAACATACAGTGGAAATGTTCTCCGTTGCATCAAGGTGGGAACATTGTTTCCTATAATATTACTCTGCTGGGTCAGAGTTTTCCCACTGATGTCCTTTAATGTATTCCCCTCTATGTTATGTGTCAACTTTTCAAAGAGAGTGGGGTTGTCAGTGGCGGAAAAGACCCCCATGCTCCGTGCGTCACTCTCATTACAAGTCCAAAAAACAAGACAGATATTCAATTTAGATAAGTCCCCAGATCATGCTTGCATCGCCTCCATGAGACAATGCTCTATTTCTTTCGACCATGCTCGACAGAACATGGATGCCACATTGTCCCTCACTCCGACAGGGCTAAGCAGGGGGAAATTTCCAATTACGGATCGAAAGGACATTGAGGAGAAAAAGCATGGCCAGAGTGAGAGCGATAAAAAAAGAAGACCTCAGAGGTATCGTTTTAAAAAATCCGCTCCTTTTGTTGGCTCTCCATGTAGTTTTACATCCATCTAAGCTCAGGAAGGAACATAACCTAAGAGTGTCAGGAAGTAGAAAATAGGTGCAGGAGAGAGATTGGGTGACTACGAAGAGTGACAGTGTGCAAAACAATAGGTATTGATATCCAGAAATAGAGGAATAACTCCTCGTCTGACTTCAGATTTTTTGTTTTTCCCCCAGATCTCCTGCAGTGAAGACAAAAAAATTTAGTCGGAGGGAAAACAAAGATTAAAAACAAAAGCTGCAGGCCAGCAGTTGACATTTCAGATAACAAAGACCGGCTCAAGAAACCATCAAAATGTGTCTGGTTTTATATTTGAATGTTTACCATTTTAAAAATTGTCATGTTGTCTAGAGAAATTTTGAGAATTCAAAAGAAGACGACATGCATAGCTCCCCTTCTCTTCTGTTAAATGAAAAATCAGCATAACCCCTAAATTTTGCTAGAAAATAAGCTATTACAGCAAATGTGTTTCTTAGCAAAATAGTTTTACATAACGACAGGTCATCTATTTAAATTTATCTCTGAATGGTCTGTGATCCAATCATGCAAACACAAGCCCACACAAAACATATCCTTCCCAAAACAAGCTGTTCGCCTCGCAGTAATGAAAAGGGAGTCAACTGCCTTCAGGTGCTGCAAGGCTGATGTGTGTTGGCAGATGCTGCCTTCGCCAGTGCAGGAAAACACAGAGAAATCTGCTCTGCTGTCCTGTCTCTCTCAACCATGGAGGACGGCAGAGGCTGAGTGACAGAGTCTGGAGGAGTGTGTGGGATCTACGGCCAAAAGCTGGACCACTCCAGCCCACAATCTATAGAGAGAGAGAGAGAGAGTGGTGCCTTTACACACTCCACCAGGCCCAGATGAGCCACCAAATTTGTCAGCACCGAATGCACAGTTTTTGAAAGTGTACATGTTGGTGCACTGGGTGTAAAATATCTTTTTTTTTTTTTTTTTCTGGACTTTTGTAATGTAAAACTGCTGATCTACTCCTCATGCATGAGTGATACAACACAGAACGCGATTATTCCCTAATCTCTGCACATAAATAGAGGAACCACGCGGACAGGTGTTAGGAGGAGATCATATTATTCACTGACTCTTTGGGGTGCCTCAGATCACTGCTACAGCCGTGAATATTTCCTCAAGCTAATTGAGCTGCCAGCATTAATATTCACCGAGTGTGCTGTGATTTACAATGGGAAAGACCAGTGCAGTAATCACGAGGAGGTGCTCGCCATTCCCCGGGCAGACCAGCTGCAATTTCAGCACCACGGAGAGCTAAAAGCGCAGACTCCGACCACGATCAAGTCCAGACATTAAAGCCACCCTGGCTCCGGTGCAAAATCAGCATGCGTTATGTGGATTTTCCCCTACGCGTTTAAAGCCCCGTTATGCAAGGTTCATGTAGTCCCCTGACACGTGAGCGACTTTTGAATATAGAGTACCAATCAAATATGGACTCTCAATAAAAATACAGCTCATCAATATTCAACATGAAATACAGGGCTTCCCCACTGTATGATAAAGGCTAAGTTAATATTCATAAGGTTATCACTGCGATCTGCTGTGGGAGTAGAGAGGGAGATAGGGAAGACCTGTGCTTTGACAAAGGGGAGACACAGACATTACAGCACCATGGACAGCACTGTCTGCTGTTGTTTCAAGGCTGTAACTGTCAAGTTGATAGTTGTTGCGTGAAACAAAAATGTCATTATATATACATTTTTTGTTTTTACCTGCTCAACGATAAACTAAATACACAATATTTAAGCTAAGCAAATAAATTAGCCTCATTCATGTTGCAATCGGATCACTGCAGATCTAAAACATAAAAATGGCCTCACACGTTTGCCCTGTTAAAAAAAAAAAAAGAAAAGAAATATTGTCTGTATTTATCTGTGTGTATTTTCATCAATTTGAACAGGATATGGGCCACTCTTTATTCTGTTTTATTAAGCCATGTTACACACAGGGGTTTTCCATGTCATTCCATTTGTTGTCAGCACAGACATTGTTCATGAGATGTAAAAGTAAACTTTCGGCAGGATAAATGGCTGCATGTAAACAAAAACAACAAGATAAATGATGAAAAAAGTACAACACCAAAATCAATATGAAACCTGAAATATAGAGAAAAAAATAAATAAAACTTTGGCAAAGTTACCCTGTAAGAAGTTACACACCGAAATAATTAATGTACTGCAAGTCAAAAACTGACGCATATATAATCATCCAGAGCCAGACTGTTTTCTCTTGCTTAAGTCAGATGTGTTTATAAACACTATAACTCTGAAAAATGTTAAAGTGCAGTTGCAGCAACAATGGCTCTGCAGAGGGCAGATGTTCGAGCACATTGCAAAACAAAGATAAGTTTATCAGGACATTCACAGAGCGCCGCTCAGCATTCAAGCCAACAATATCAAGTCAGCTAACAAGTGGGCCAACTGGACAGCAATCCAGCCAGAAAGGTACAGACAGACTGCAGCCAATCAGGCCTAAACTCTGGAGGTTTTCCTTTTATGTGACCTCATAGCTAGATGGGGGCAAACCATCAGTGAACTATTACAAAGATAAAAAAAAAAAAAAGCAAAGCAAAAGCACAAAATATTGATCATTCTAAAAGAAAACTGCCTTTGACTCAAGGGTACAACAAGGACAACGGACAAACCTCTACTTTAACATAAAATCATTACAATATATATATATTTTTAGGTACGATTCCTACTTTTCTGCTAAGATGCAGGCAAAGGACACATTGCCCCACATATACACACATTTGTATGTAAACACCCAAACACACTCTGATCCCGGCTGACCGAATGCAGCTGAGCACAAGCTGCTTAATAACTGGCAATGATGGGCTGCTCGGTCCCAGTCAGAGACCAACCTGAAGCACTCTGCCCAGGATGTCAACTCTACTCACATCAATTACCACTCATTGCTAGCCTGCCTGCACTATAGTGCTGACTGACAGCAAGATAGCACTCTCGCCATTGTTTGCTACAGTGACTTTGGATGTAGGTTTGGAGACAGAACAATGTCTCTCCTTATTACTCACCCCTAAGAAGGCAGAGAGATGGCTGGCCCAAAAAGTGGATGTAAAAAAAGAAAAAAGTGGGGGAGAAACAGAAAATTAGATAAATTAATATAATCTACACTGAATCAAATCTAACTTTTTGAAGTCATGAAGCTACTGCTTAATACTGCTAAGAGCAGCAGGACTCCCAGACAATACCAGATTGTCCATGTTGTGCTAACGTAGGTCTGTTTGTTGTAATGTGCTGCTTTCTGACGTCCATAATCACTAAACCCGACGTTGGTCTTATGTCTCTACCGAAGTGTCTTCTCACTCATGAGGCTTCTTCCTGCTCTGAAGCACGTTACAATACTCACTTGGCAACAACTCCTATCCACACAAGAGTCCTCCAGCTCTCTCCAGTACATCTCCAACTTACCTCTTGTCATCTGCCTGCCTGCCTTCCAGTGTTAGAGAGAAGATGAGTATCTCAGGAATCGCAATAAGGACTAATTTTCTAGGACTTCCTCAACCTTTGCATAACTTAACCCTGACAGCCGCTACGCATCCTCTGAGCCACAATCGCTTCCCCTGCAAACAATTTCCCTGGGCCTTGGACTGAGCATCCAAGCCATCTTGCATTATTCAGACCATTAAAAAAACCCATAAATATTATAAGTTGGGTGCATTTTTAAAGGCAAAGTGTTTTTCTGATTAACAATCTGATAGGTGGCATTTAGCTAACACTTTATAAAACAAACTACAGATATTGGCAGGTAATTAGATAGAGCAAAGTGACATTGAGATGAACTAGCAGCGTTTCCTGAGGCTAAACTGGAAGGTTGATAAAGATTTGGTAGGGAACAAAGAAACTCAAGTAGTTTTTCCTGTGAGGGTCATCTTAGATAATTCAAGGGATCTCATGTGTAAAATCAAAAAAAAAAAAAAAAAAAAATCATTAAATTCAGTGACAGTTTCATATGTTTAATAAGCTTCAGTGGACACTGAACATGACATTATTTTTTAGAAACTTTTACTCATCATCAGCAAATTCAAATTGTCCATAAATTAGGACTTGGGCACAATGTCATGAAGAATTACTTATTTTATTTTTGGTCAGCCTGGTTGTGTTCATAATAAATCTTTCTAACATTGGCTGCCTTATGAGAGCAAAAGGAAAGTGTCAAACGATTTGACCAAACCAGATATTAACTTTGCAGCCAAGGACTAATATAGCTCACTGTGCTTCAGCTATAAAACTCATAAAACTACTGGAAGACATAAAAACAGCTACACAGATGCACCAAGAGAGCATTATTTAGTTTCATTAAACACTCTAAGAGTGGATTTTAATTTAATATACAAATACATTGATCCCAGCGGGGTAGCAGCAATGCAGACTTCACCACGAGGCTGTTGGTTCAACTTTCTGTTTATAGTGCAAAGCACAATTCAATTAAAAAATACTTGTCCAAAATCATAATCCAATGACTTTTTTCATTTTGCTAACTAACACACTACTACACACAGACACAGGAAGTAAGCCAGTGAAAACAAAGCATGCTTTTTCAAAACAGGTCTAGGTCATCCTCCACACATAAAGCTAATCAGCATGGCTTAGACAAGTGTCAACACATGAACAGTTCACCGTGTTGCCATTATGAACACGTTCTGAAGAAAGAAAGCAAAAAACATATCTACATAATGTAGGACTATTGCCTACTTAATATTATTGTTTTGAAAAATGAGAATGTCAGTAAGGTTGTAATGAGTGGGCTCTGCCTTGATGAAAACACATTTTCTAGTGGAGCAGAGGCTGCAGCTACATGTTTATCCCTTACTAGTACTTTAATTTATGATCTGTCCAGAGTATAGACGTGCAATAATGCATAGATGCACCAGAAATTATGTGTTGCTTATTTGTGGACAAAGTTGTATCTTTATATTCACTTCTAAGTAAAATTGGCACAACAGACGATCAACCTAAATTGGATATGAACATATGATATAGTTGATAGATTTCATACAGAGTGACTGGCAATGTCACTGTCCATATTGTCTAAGTATAAAAATCAAAGTAACGATGAAAAAAAATCTTACAGATAACATTACTATAACTACAGATGCATTTTAAAATAGTAGCATTCAAATACTTGATGGTGTTCTGTTTAAGATAAAACCAACCAGACATCGTTATGCACGTTAGTTTTTTGTTTTAAAACTATGATACCATGAACTGTAGTACTTCTCTTGAAGATTATCATATGACGGGAGTCTCTTACATTAACCTATGCCTTTGGAAAACACACACAAAAGAAAACATATTTATATTCGTAGATCAGCTGGAATTATGTTGTTGACAATGCAGATAACTTTCCCACAACCAGCTTGGGGAAGTAACTCCTCTGGGCTTGTAAATTGTGATTAATGCCAGGCCTTGGTGTGCATCTTCTGCTGCTATCTTCCTTATAGACCTTCAATAAGACCATTCAGTTCAGTGGGGATTTCCACAAGGTCCATGTTGATCACAAGTGGCACAGGCTCCAGCACAGGCCTTTTATGATAGAGAGCAGGAGGGGTCTCCCATCTCTCCAAACTCTAATATACAAGACCTGCTCCTTTTGAAATTGACTGTGACCTCTGCCACACTTGCAATGGACTAGTGCTCTCAACTGTATGGGATTTCTGATCTCTCTCCTCCGTTTTAGCGGCTTTCTTATCAGCTTCATTCTATTTTTTTTTTTTTTTTGTCTACGATATTAAAGTGCGGCGACGAACGCAAACCCTCAGACACAGGTTGCTTTACAGATCCAGCCACATTCTTTAAAAAAAAATCTAATTTAAAAAATGAAAAGTCTTAATAACATTTAGACTGTGATGAATTATAATGTGCATACAAATGCATATTTCTGACAGCTCAAATTTTGCGTTACACTGTATAGATTAATGTGTTGCAAACTTATTGGTGTCATGTTCTATTGTTGCCACCAATATTATGGTCTCTGCTCCTAAATGCCAGACACTGAATGTGTGTGTGTTTGCTTCTCTTAATGTTGTTGTTGCTATGCTTGCGTGTGTGTGTGTACTTGAGAGTCTGTGTGGTAGGGAGGGTAATAAATCATGATCCGAATGTGGACATGGCTGTATGAAACCTCACACCCTCGCTGCCACCTCAGGCAACCGGTGCCCTATACCAGCCAAACTACCGTCACATTTCACATGCACTCTAATCAACAGGGGAAAGTGCAAATGGATTAATACAGTTAGACACCTAATGCCCCAGATTATAAACCGCAGTGGCTTAATATGACATGCATGTGTTGCTTCAGGAAAAGCGATTGACGGACAGCAGGTTCTGCAGAAATCACTCAATTTTATCAGGATTTACAACTTGACTCCATCCTAAAAGTGACAACTGCAAACCTGAGGAAAGAAGCAAATCTTTTTTATTTATTTATTTTTTTCAAATTTGCTTTTAAACATTATGTCAAAAAAATGTCAAAAAGCAGCTACATTTTATTTCAAAGTACCACTGCCAAGGTTCTCCTTGGAAAGCGATTACAGCTACGTCTATGTCTACCCCTGCACATTTGAGTGTCTTTACTTTTTGGAGCGCTACAACGAAACAAAGAATGGAGTGCTCCTTTGTGTACCTGTTCCTGCCTCTAGGAGACATGCAGATGCTTTGTGTAAAGAGCTGAGCAGATTAACACTTCATTACCATGGTATATTGTTTAACGAAGACACTTGGGGAACAGAGAGGCAGCTGGATTATGACCAAGCCATGTTTTCCATTTAGGCAGGATTATTACTTTAGAGTGCACACCTCACATTGGGAATATGACTTAAGAACCGAGGAGAACATCAATTGGATAATCATCTTACATTACCCTATCTCTCTTCTCAGGTCTAAACTTATAGAAAACTTTAACTTCTTGTAAGAGTGTGGCAGTTAAAGGAAAACTTGTCAGTACTTTGAATTTTCTAAAGTTGGTTGTACAGCACAAGCATTTACCAACACAAAGGTTATTGGGAGATGTTATGAAATACCAGTGAACTAAATTAGGAACTGCATGTGTTGCATAACTCAGAAGGGGTAGATAAACAGTAACTCAACTATGTTTACCCAGTTTACAAATGTGTATGTGATTGTGTGATTAGTAAAGGACTCAAGTGCAGAGAGAGACTGAAGCCAAAACACGGTTCTTTAAAAATACGAGAATCGCAGAAAAAAACTGATCATGAACCACAGACAGCATAACAAAAGAATCCAACTAGAGGTGATGGAAAAACCATCTCTTCTTGTGCTCTGGTGGTTTGTTCCTACTTTTTGTGTGGCACGCCACATATAGATTTACCGACTGCAATTCAATATGTAGAGTGTTACATGCACGTTCCAGATCGAGCTCTAAAAGGGAACATTTGTGGCCAGCTGAAGAGGAGGATGACATTCAAAGAACTTACCTTAGCACAAAAAGTTACTTAAAGCAGCACGCTATGCTAAAATAAACAATCTACACTGCAAAACATTCCAGAAATTAAACAATGAATCTGTGCTATACATAAGCCTCTTTGCATCTGGTCTTCAGCTGTAAAGTTTGCAACCTGTCGCATTCCCTATTCAGACCTAATGAAGCATTTACAACGGTAAAACAACTCTTAGATCCGAGATGCTGATTCTGTGACCTTACTCTGCCATGCCACCAAATTTTCATTTTGTTACCTTAACCCTTTTTTTCTATAACCCAATATAAGTAAACAAAACTGGATCAGCTTGTTTCAATTAAGGAAAGTGAACATATATAAGAAAGTCTTAAACTGGTGCAGACATAACATACTGTCATCTACCGTATTTTCCGCACTATAAGACGCACCGGATTATAAGGCGCATAGAATAGACGCTACAGTAGAGGCTGAAGTTACGTTATGCATCCACTAGATGGAGCTGCACTAAAGGGAATGTCAACAAAACAGTTCGACTCCGGTTGGAGACTGGGCCGGGGCGTGGCCGGACGATTGGTCACCCTTCTCTGTTCGTGCACAGCATGTTCGTGGAGAACGTGGTGCTAAATGATCTGCAGTCGACCTGATTCTAGACGGTCGGTAGATAGATCAGTCAAACTTTATTAATAGATTACAAAACAGCATTCTGACAACTATCCCAGCATGCACCGCACGCTTCTTCTTCTACAGGCGAAAATGAAGTCGGCGGCTGCTTACCGTAGTTGCTAGACCTGTTGTGGCTCAATATTGGTCCATATACAAGGTGCACCGGATTATAAGGCACACTGTCGGCTTTTGAGGAAACTGAAGGTTTTTAGGTGTGCCTTATAGTGCGGAAAATACGGTACTTAGACAGTAATACCATCTATGAATTTCACCACAGTATTTTCCACAATGGTATATCAGCTTTGAAAATGGACACCACAAAACCGTGATATCCAATTCCTATTTGGGCTGTAGACACGGCTCCCTGACACCTATTAGACAAATCAGTGACGCCACTGAACAGTTGAAATTCTGTCACAGATTCATGTGGCTTGTTGCAGGTTTGATGTCCGTCGCCTTCTGAAAGCAAAATGCATTAAGCGACATCATACCTCTTGTGGATGCACCATAAAGTGCCTTTATTGTATTCGGAGCAAAGAGAGGAAATGAGAATAGAGATGAAGTCCAAAGGCAGTGACAGGAAATGAGTTCTGTTTGTCCTCTGTGGCACCAGGTACTTCATCAAACCTTTGTATCTGAGAAATATATTGTATATGTTACACCACCTGTGAGCGCTTGGTAAAGCTGGGCATAACTATGAAAAGACCTACTGAAAAAGAGAGAGCAGAGAACAATGTAACTATTTATTACCTCTCTGAGTTCCCAACAGAGATCACACATGACACAGAAAGTGATGTATAGGACGTTGATCAAAAGGATGGAAGCAATGCCATTTTAGTCACTTGCATCCGTTTGTCCTTAATGTTCCATTCAAACATGAAAGCAGTGATTACAAAACACTGTTCTTTATGTTTTAACCTTGAAAGGTAATTTTTGAATTACAATTAGTTTAACAAACCTCAACAGCTTATCATAACTCTTAGTATTTTAATCTGTTTGTGTGTACATGAGTCATACATATGTAACACAATCTGTCTTTTTTCTCCTTCCCTTTCTCAATTCCTCCTGTGTCTCACAGGACAACAAAGGGGGAGTGGGACTGTAATGTTTAAAGTGGGCCGTCAGTCAGCCTCCCTGGAGTTTTCTCGTCCTGTAGGAATCTCATTAACAACAACCACTGGCACATCGGAGACGAAGAATGAAAGTGCTTTCTGTGTATGTGCACACATGATAGATTGTAGGTTTTCTGCTGAAGTGTACAAGACTGAAAACAACAAAAAAATACCAAGGGAAGAGAAAGTGAAAGATGTCTGCCTATAAAAGGCCAAAAGGATTTCTATGATCTCATTTTTTCCCCCTTTTCTCCCTCAATAAACAAACTGTAAACAGTGTAATCCTGTTTAAAAGCATCTGATAAAAAGTAATATCTTTGAGCTTTTACCATTCACAGTTACCTGGAAAAAAAATATTTTAAAATTATTTAAACTATTCATGCCTCCCAGGTCAGATGGATTTTCCAACTTTTATCCATTTTTGATGAGTAAAACGACATGAAAGAAACAATTAATTTCTCCAAACATTTCTCTCTAGAAAAGAGATGTAAATGATATAAACTTCACATGGTGGGAACTCTGCTGTGGATGCATTGATTTTGTAAGTCTTTTGGATAACTGTTTAAAAGTTATGTTACATCAACGCTGTCCAAACACTGAGGTTGGTCAATATTTCAAATATGAATCTCTGAACTTTAGAGATGGGTATCAACATTCATATATTACACTTTATAGTGAGGTGCTTTCAACTACTGTTGCCATCCAGCAAATGTTGAAACGATCATGGCTTTCTTTAATCAAATAAGCTAAAAGAAGCTTCACTTAAGAGTGAAAGGCTGCTGCAAACTATGAGAGCACAAATTACCTTCTTCATGCAGCGATGATTCACAACTTTTCCCAAGGACAAGACCTGGTCTTATGATTTGACGATGCTGAACTCCCACACTATTGATCCATTATTGACAAATCAATGTTAAAAAAAATATATATATACTGCAAACCAGGACAAAACCTTCTTTGGCATCTAACTTCTTTATCTGATCCTACTATAAATAAGTGTTACCCAAAATATGAGCGCAAGTGCACCACCAGGTGTGAGGTGGCAGCTCTGATTCAGAAGAAACGAGGCTATGGATCCAGTTCACTCATCAAACTTCCTGGGATTTATTGGTATTTCCTGATATTTTTTTTAACCATACAATTCCTGTAAACATGTTTACAGTGTTTGACAAATAAGTGATGAGTCAAATTTACAAGGGAAACATTTCTTAAGATTTTTACATCCCACATTATACCTATAATTTGTGATTTAATCTGACTTGTGTTTTGCTGCTTAACTGTAAGAGCTCATTACTTTACGACCGGCTTTTGTTGAACAAAATTGGTCAATTTACGGCTGCTGTATAAATTGTGCTCGGGTGCTTACACTATAAGATATTAATTTCTCTGCAAATTATCCAAAATGGCTTCCACATTGGGTGAAGTGTAAAACTGCAATAGGCTCAAAAATGCCACAACAGGGGATATTCAGGCTATGGGCTATATTGGATTAAATTCTTGATAATTGGTAAATTTATTAAAATGACCCATGCACCAGCACCATTAGCCAGCAGACCTGCTGCTGCTTGTCATATAAATGCATAAGCACGCGGACAGACTAATAGCCAAGCTGACCACCACATGTGTGCTTCTAAGCAATGTTAATTAAAAGGTTAAAACAACTTGCGAATGTGTTGTCTACGTAAGTGGTTGAAGAAGTCAGATAAACTCTTGTGTGATGATGGAAATTAGATTTCTGAGTCTACTAAAGAGGAAAAGATGAGAATTGGTGTTATCTTAACTCTCAATCCAGTCACCACAAACAAGACGCAATTTGTGTTCCTTGTTCTAATTTTCAGAGGAACTTTGAAAGGTAAAGACGGCACAAATTTTCTTCCAGTGTATCGTAAACTCATTATGTCCCTATCATACCAGAAGCAGGCATGTGAACGCATGACTTACAAAATACATTTTCTCCTCCGAGGTACAGGTATGCATAGATGGGAAAGCATTTTGACAGAAGTCAAAGGCTTATCAGGACTGCCTTATCTTCTTCAGACAGTATGCAAAGTGCAAAGAAGCAGGAGAGACAGAGCAACAAAAAGTGGCACAGGAAGGAAAAAAAAACAGACAGAGAAGGAGAGAGAGAGACAGAAAGAAATGGAAACAGCCACAGGTCGAAAAAGCCACAGGGCTGCTGGTCGTGTCAGATTCACAGCTCTGCAAGGGTCATGCTGTCACAAAGCACACAGCTGGGGGACTCACCTTGATCGGAGGAACAAAGTTAGCTCAAATTTTCAGCTCCTACTTTCACCTGACCTAAAACTCAGTTTAGTTCAGTTCTGCAATTTAGTGTTGCAGTCAGAAAGTCCTATATAGGTACTTTGTGTGTTTGTAAAATTCCTAATTAGTAACAAATGTCTTCTTTTCTTCTTCTTCTTTTTTCACCCACATTACTGCTTTTTATAGTTTTTGGATAACTGCGCCATAATGTGCCTGAGCTAATATAAATGATGCGGTCTGCCTTTGTAATGAAAAGTCACAATTATAAAAACAAATGACCCTGGCAGCAAGAATGACTTCTAAAATTGCTGACTCTCTGTATCACATTGCAGCAATGCTTGCTTCATTAAGCAGAGAAGGTGAGATCTTCAGTTCAGAAACTGGCACGCAGATCCGAATGAGGAAGTTGGCAAAGGTCAGTCTCAAACTTGCTCATATGCAGGTGAGAGCAAAATGTCTTACCAACAATCATAAGGATAAGCACAAATCAGTTCCTACAGCTGCACAAAGGTATTATAAAAAAACTTTTTTTTTTTGTTTATGAGCAAAAAACAAACTTACTCATTTGTCTTAGAGACAAATGCTAAAAATGTGTGAAGTAGAAGGCAAAAAAGCTAGATATAAAATGAACAAGGCTGCTCAGATCAAGTCAGAAATTCCCATTGCATCAGTGATTAGTGCTGCTACTCACATCAACCATATAATTATTTGCTGTATATCATCCCGTCACCGCTTTTCAAAATTTCATTCGTTTCTTACCGTTTTTACAGCGTTAGCCTCAGTAACATTTTGAAGACGGGAATGATGGAGAAAAGCTTCAACATTTGTGAGGTGCCACATTTGAAGCTGATGTCATATGGAGCTAAAACATTGTCAACTTAAATGTAACTGGAAATAAATGTTGACAGTACAGGGAAATATTGGCATTTAAAATATATATTTCTAACTGAAAAAATATCACTGACTTGAAAAAGGCACTGAAAACTTTTGCATTGAAAGTGAAACAATTGATAGTAACAAAAAAGATTAATTCAATTTTAAAACATTTCATTTGGTTGGTTTACAAGCTACTACTCTGCTAGTTTTGATACTTTTTGTCAAAGTGTCACACACTGATTAGTGTTTCCAAACGTGACTCACACCATATATTTATCTGACAGGTTACTTTTCACTACCAGGGCTGGTTGTGGCGTTACATGAAAGAATTTGGTGATGCACATTGTTATCCCTTGTCTTGTCTCTCTTTCTACTAGTGGTACTTAAAAGTAGGAATGGCGCAGACCTTGCTTGTTTTTCGGCTCCCTGGTGCCTGCTCTGTAAGTACTTTGTTACTTCGCCACCCGTGGAGAAGAGAATGAGTAGTCTGGAAGGTTTATGACATTTAGCACAATTGGAAATCCTAGTGATAATTACCCTCCTTTTATTTGACTTGATTTTGATTTTACCTTCAAATTAATTGCAAATTTTAGAGTTCTGCATGTTCATTAAATCATCCTTTGAATGAAATACTAGAGAGAGTGACAGCAATGTTCTTCCAGCTGTGTAGAGCAAAGATCAAAGCAACACCTTGTCCTCATCTGCTGCACACTGCTAGTCAGCTGACTTTCAGAAGGATACTAGTTTGTTTTTTTTACCAAAACTCAACAAAATGTAACAGTACATGCACTGGTAACTTCAAAAACTATTTACAGGTATTGTCCTGTGGCACGAGGAGTGCAGTGAACAACAGAATAAAGGAAAATAGCCTGCAAACTGTAGGTTGCTCAGGTTACTGTTTAATTAAAAGTACAATTATGTTTTTTCATTTACTTTTATTTACAGATTTAAGGAAAATGTAAAATTTTAGAAAAATCTAAACGTTTAGACATGTAAAGACCTAAGCTAACCATGACCATCACCAGTGGCTCAAGGTTACAAACCTGGTTTGGCAGGTAACCAGTTACCAACAAGCTGATTTATTTTCCAGCCGGCTGATTTATATTGTACTTATATCTAAAGAACCCTCCATCTGGCAGAGCCCAAAATCATCAACACTGTAATTAAAATGCAATTACCACCTCTCTCATCTTCCAGTTACTCAGTAATCCCTGAGAAGTCTCTCCATCTGTGCAGAGTATATACACCCTGACATATGCAAGCACATCAAACACACAACATACTAATACACACATGTAAACAGTCACACACTTGTGCGATTTCCCCTCCCACCCTCATTCCTTTGCACACGCTCAGCTTGCCATCCCTGTCAGCACTCTAGGACAGCACAACAGTCGTACAGCTTCCAAATCTGCTCCTCAGCTGAGCTTACAGTGCAAAGCCTATCTGTTTCTGCGCAAATCACTTTTTCATCCTTCTGCACGCTCTCCTTTTCATCATGGTTCCTTCAATCTCACACATCCTATACCAACTCACAACTCGCAAGAGAAAAAAACTTTTTTTCCTGTCAAACTACACTTGAATTACTAGAACTTAAAAAAAAAAAATATATATATATATATATATATATACAGGTGCTGGTCATAAAATTAGAATATTGTGATAAAGTTCATTATTTTCCATAATGTCATGATAAAAATTAAATTGTCATATATTTTAGATTCATTGCCATCACTGACATCCTCAAGCAAGAGGGTGAGAAACGGAAAGAAATTTCTGAACGAATCGGTTGTTTGCAGAGTGTTATATCAAGGCACCTCAGTGGGAAGTCAGTAGGAAGGAAAAAGTGTGGCAGAAAACGCTACACAACGAGCAGAGGTGACCGGACCCTGAGGAAGATTGTGGAGAAGGGCCGATTCCAGACCAAATTAAATTTTCATCTCCATAAAACTTTTCAGCAGATGGAAGCATGAAGTGCTCCAAAATCTTCTGATAGCTGCTGCATTGATCCTGCCCTTGATAAAACCCAGTGGACCAACACCAGCAGCTGACATGGCACCCAGACCATCACTGACTGTGGGTACTTGACACTGGACTTCTGGCATTTTGGCATTTCCTTCTCCCCAGTCTTCCTCCAGAGTCTGGCACTTTGATTTCCGAATGACATGCAAAGTTTGCTTTCATCCGAAAAAAGTACTTTGGACCACTGAACAACAGTGGTCCAAAGTGCTGCTTCTCTGTAGCCCAGGTCAGGCGCTTCTGCCGCTGTTTCTGGTTCAAAAGTGGCTTGACCTTTGACCTGGGGAATGCGGCACCTGTAGCCCATTTCCTGCACACGCCTGTGCACAGTGGCTCTGGATGTTTCTACTCCAGACTCAGTCCACTGCTTCCCCCAAGGTCTGGAATCGGCCCTTCTCCACAATCTTCCTCAGGGTCCGGTCACCTCTTCTCGTTGTGTAGCGTTTTCTGCCACACTTTTTCCTTCCTACTGACTTCCCACTGAGGTGCCTTGATATAACACTCTGCAAACAGCCGATTCGTTCAGAAATTTCTTTCTGTTTCTCACCCTCTTGCTTGAGGATGTCAGTGATGGCCTTCTGGACAGCAGTCAGGTCAGCAGTCTGACCCATGATTGCGGTTTTGAGTAATGAACCAGGCTGGGAGTTTTTAAAGGCCTCAGGAATCTTTTTCAGGTGTTTAGAGTTACTTTGTTGATTCAGATGATTATTTTTATTGCTCGTTCAGAGAACCTTTTCATAATATTCTAATTTTTTGAGACAGGGATTTTGGGTTTTCATGAGCTGTTTGCCAAAATCATCAAAATTAAAACAATAAAAGACCTGAAATATTTCAGTTGGTGTGCAATGAATCTAAAATATATGACAATTTAATTTTTATCATGACATTATGGAAAATAATGAACTTTATCACAATATTCTAATTTTATGACCAGCACCTGTATATATATATATATATATATATATATATATATATATATATATATATATATATATATATATATATATATATATATATATGTATGTGTGTGTGTGACAAAGAATGTACACTGGTTCATTTTTTTATGGTGATGGAAGTATTGCCAGTGGGAGCTAAAAATGCACGCTAAAAAAGAAAGTGCACACAGAGATTACTTTAAAAGTCGTATTGGGGAATGTGTAGTGCAGCTGTCCATCAGCACAAATATTTGACTAGAATTTGTGCCTTTTTACAACTTCAGTCCCAACAAATAAATACCACAGTTTTGTTGTATTTCTGGCTATCTTCTGGCCAGTTCTTCATGAACATACAGTTCACAGTAAATAAGAAAACATTCAAACATACTGTGAGTGTTGCTTAAGTACACATTTAACAAGAATTTGCCCTAAATTGCTCTCACACAAGTTCAAACTGAGTAAAATTATTCTCATAGTTCACAACCTAAAAATTCTCAATTCACATCATGAACTTGTTTACATCCTTCATCATTTTTCAATACCTTTTTAATGTCTGACCATTGCCAGCTAATTTACAGATATTTAAGTCTCGACTGTTATTTTTGTGCAAATTCGTTGCATCTAAATTTTGCCAAATTCACAATGAAGCTGTTCTTCCATGACAATTTTTTCTCCTTTTAGTCAGAAGAAAGCAAAATAAGTGTGATTTTCTTTATAGTAAAATTTGCCATTTGATATTTTGCCTCTAATCAAATACACTTTTGAATCAATATAAGGTTGGACTGTTTCACACCAGCAGAGAATATTAAATGAAGGAAAATATCTATACTGTTTTTTTTTGTTTGTTTGTTTTTTTGCCATCTTCACCTGTACAATGGTTGTAGAGTAAAGTTAGATGTACTGAATGCATTAAGTTGCAGCTTCATATTTGTGCTTCTATCTGTTGTCCCTCCAACACCTTGGCTCACAAACCGCCTGCAGACTCGCTCTATAATGACAAATGATTGCTTTATAAGTGAGTGCTAGAATCCTGTTGCTTAAAATTTTCCATACAACAGTGTACTGGGATTATCATAATGCAAAATGTCAAACCTAATTCAGATACTAAGAAAAACACTCAATAGGTCTACACAATATATGACAAATCAATTGTCGAAATATCACAGTTTCCCCCAGTCTTTTATAAACCCAGCGGGCTTCCACGCTTTACTTCCCTCCAAGCTACCGTGTTTCCCCGAAAGTAAGACAGTGTCTTACTTTCTTTTTATCCCCAAAAGCCCCACTATGTCTTACTTTCGGGGTATGTCTTATATTGGGAAAAATTGTCGAATTTTTTGTTTTAACCATAAAATTAACAGCAGTGACAAGTGCAGGGGACGGCGCGGTGACGTATGGAGAGGGGGACGGCGCGGTGACGTATGGAGAGGGGGACGGCGCAGGCGTGGGCAGGAGGCGGCGCTCATTTGGATCAGACGGAGGCGGCAGACGCGGTGACGTATGGAGGGGGACGGCGCAGGCGTGGGCAGGAGGCGGTGCTCATTAAGATCAGAGGGAGGTGGCAGACGCGGTGACGTATGGAGGGGGGGCGGCGCGGAAGTGGGCAGGAGGCGGCGCTCATTAAGATCAGAG
The DNA here is from genome assembly GCF_051168715.1 of Poecilia mexicana. Lineage (NCBI taxonomy): Eukaryota > Metazoa > Chordata > Actinopteri > Cyprinodontiformes > Poeciliidae > Poecilia > Poecilia mexicana. The sequence goes on from NW_028263373.1 coordinate 12,674,624, forward strand.
GGAGGTGGCAGACGCGGTGACGTATGGAGGGGGGGCGGCGCGTTAGTGGGCAGGAGGCGGCGCGCAGCTAGATGAGAGGTGTTTCCCCGAAAAGTAAGACATATGTCTTACTTTCGGGGTACGGCTTATATTAGCCGACCCCCCTGAAACCCCCGATACGTCTTACAATCGGGGGTGTCTTACTATCGGGGAAACACGGTATGAGTTGTTGGTTTATTTGTTTTAAAAAGATTTTTTATTTTTTTTTATACACCAGTAACAGTGATAGCAAAGATGAGTTATATAGCTTAACCCACCCACAGATTTGTAAAGCAACATTGCTTTGTAGCCACTACACTGAAGCACAGGTAAGAGAAGGGCACTGGATTTTCCCAATCACCTCCCCAATAGATAAAATAGATAAAACAGCTATGACTGTCGGCCATTATCGTTCAGGTAAGTTGCTGCAGGGAAAGAGAAGGACTAATTGTGTGAGTGTATAAATTTTGACGCAAGTGAGAATCTTCAAAGAATAGATTGTTTTGGATCGATTATTGAAATAATATTTAGAATCCTACCATCCAGAAAAGGCTGCTTTTTTGTACACTTAATTATTTAAGTTGAGAATACTTTTTTTCAGACTACATAGCCGTCATATGTTGCTGTAAGTACAATTTTAAAGTTGAACAAAAACAGCAGAAAAATACACAGAGGACAAAACATCAAAAAAAAAAAAAAAAAAAAAAGGTGTGTCTTATGTTCTTGTATAGCCTTTCACGTCTGTGTCCGTGCACATTCAAACGCCTGCACGGGGATGTGTATTGAGCTGTCCCTCTAGATATAAAACCATAATTACTTCTGACTAAAACTGTAATTAAAATGTATCACAGCTGCAGTCTTACCTGTGTGTATTCGAGTGTGTGTCTCTGTATGACTTTGTGAATGTGTTTATGAGATTGTGAGCGAGTGTGTGTCACAGCAAAGGGACTTCAGTGAGTGCCAGACATAAATCACCTGCACACGCAGATCACCAGCCAAGGGACAGAGGGATGGGGGCGGAAGAGAGATTATGGAAGGGTGGATGAGAAAAAAAAATGGGAAAAAGTGGAAACGACAAAAGAAATACAGCAAAGATAAGCAGGTCGCCAAACTTTTATTTTTCCGCATATCATAGCAGCCAGAAAACTGTTAACGTATTAACTGTTTGATATAACATCTAAAATGAGAGCCAACTACACGATGCAGATAAAGCCAGTGGTGTGTGAACCGTGCTTTCACTGCTATTGTCTCCGAGTGTGAAGGCATGGAGAGAGGTGAGGGAGGAAGCAGTGGGATGACAAATAGTGACCAGCTGGAGCCACTGGGGTTAAACACAATTGTTGTAGCAGAAAGAGGACATTATTGGAAATGGGTTTGCCACCGTGGGCGCCCCTGTTGAATAGCTTTTTCCCTTCTCCAAGGCAAGCAATGATCTCTTTCGGTGCACAAACACACACACACACACACGCAGACACACACTTCGACAAGAAGGATCTGCAATAACCCGTTGGAATTAAGTGGGTATCATGACAGACAGAGCGCCGCGAATCGTGGCGCAGGGGGTGATGTTGCTAAAGGCTAAGGTGCCTGTTTACAAAGCCGGCGCAGAACAATGGCAATGCATAACTACAATGGCTGATCATCTTCACAAGGAAGTCTGTTTGGAGGCACACCTGCAATCATCCCTCAGCATTCCCTCATCCACCTTATCAGAGCATCCCCAATAACAAGACAGCAGGAGCCGTTTGTTTTCTGAGTCCATTCTCTGCATGACTCCGGAGACATGATCCTCTGCTACAGGTGGACGAGATAGCCTTTTACTGGACTATATAATCTTTATGAGCTCCCCTCACAAACGGCACAATGCGCACAATCAAATCGGACTCCATCAAGCAAAAGACACTGGTCAATGCAAAAAAAAAAACAAACAATGAGACTAGTATTAAATGATCTAGACGTTTGCTTTTTTGTTGTTGTTTAGGGGAATTGTCATAGCACTAAGGAGTTTTATCTAAAGCAACCCAATGAAGCATTTTGCAATTATTTGACATCTGCTTTGCTTACTTTGATTGGATAAGACAGACAAAGCTTTTATCTGTGTAAACTGGGATGGAGGAGAGAAATGCTTTGATTTTGGGAAGAGGTAGATATATTGATTTTCTTGACATTGGATTCTCCTTGCCATCAGAGGTGCTCTTTCCTCTCAGCTCTGATTACCTATTTGTAGAGCAAGCTGGGCTTTTTTTATCTTATCAGTAAAGATAAAATGAAGGCAAAAAAAAGAGCTTCTACCACAAGGAATCATGTCTACCTAGCTATCAAGTTTTTATCAGGGTCTAAGAAGAGTAGTAGGATATAGTGGAAGGTCAGACATTCAGTCCAAAAAAATATATTCCAAACAATAATAGATTTACTTTTTTTTTTTTTTCGATTTTATGTTCAAAAAAATTATATAAAAAAAAAAAACAGAAGAGAGAATAAAGAGAAATTCAAAAGCTATGCACACTATAATTTAAAAGCCTTTCACATTTTTCAGTGCTGTTGAGATTTTTTGACATAAGCCAACACAAAATAAGGAAAAATGTGAAATAAAAGGAAAATGACATAAAGTTTGTGGTGTGCACTTATGTTCTGGCCCCCTGAAAGTATTTAATGGTGTCTCTCTACCAGTTTCACACATAGAGAAAGGAATTTTGTTGTCCATTCTACTTTTCTAAATAGATTACACTTGGTAAATTTTAGGTCTTGGCACAGATTCAAATTTGGTATTTAGGCCTCGACTTTAGTCAGAAAGTTAACAATTAGTGTAGTCTTGGTGTTCTATCATAAAAGGTGGATAGAAAATTTCTGCTTAAAATCTCCACCGCTTGAGATTTTGTTGCATAACCTAATCCTGCTCTGAACTTCTTAAATTTTTTATCTCTGATTCGTGTTATACTCCCTGCTCCTCCTGATGCTCGCTGTTCACTAGTGTTCTTTAACAAACTTTAAGGCTTTTACAAAACAACTGTATTTATACTGAGATTATATTACACACACACGGGCAGTATTTAGTAATTAGGTGGCTTCTGACGGCACTTGGGTTCAGAGCAACATGTTTAGGGGTATAAGTCTAGAAGTCCCTGTAAACCTGTGAATTATTTACCAGATTTCAGTTGTGACAAAATAAAATAAAAAATATATACATTTCATTTCCTTCCATTTTACAATTATTTGCTTCTTTCTATTCATCAGTGACATAAAACACGTTAATGTTTGTGGCTTAAAAGTGACACAAAGCAAAAGAATTTAAAGGTTGTTTATCTTTTGCAAAGCGCTGTAGCTTTAGAGCAGGACGCACAATATGTGCTTCAGCTTTCTGCCTTCATTCATCTGAGTGAACTGCTGTGCTTGCTGCATTCACCATCTTCCACACCTACCACCTCCATCTGGGTGGTGCCATTAAGTGTGAGCTGCACCCACGAGGCTGTGAATCTCTGTACAGTAGAATCATTTGTCAACATGGCTGAGGATTCATGGAAGGGTCGTTTGTCAAAGGCCATGATGAAGTGTGCAATACTCATCCGAGAGCTGCCTCAGGTGGCTTTCTTATCAAAAACTATACAAAGAATATAACAGTATGTGTTTTGTTTTTTTTTTTGGTTTGTTTGTTTTTTTTGTTTTTTTTTCCGTCTAGCAGAGACGGCCAACTGTAAATTGAGGTTCTTATGTTGTATTTCATGCCGCCACGTGGACTAAATAAAGCCGTAGCTGCTTTTTGCAGAGCTCTGTTTCGCCCCAGCAGGACTTCGGCCCGGTGGCCTAAATCAAGACAGAACTGTTGTCAACTGTGTTGAGGGACCAGAGAAACCTGTTAGTTCCACCAGATTGAATTAATCCCCCAAAGATTCACATTCAGGTCAGTGTTAAGATGATGATGAGCTTCACTGTATTGATTTCTCCTCGTTCCCAATCATATTACTGCGCTTTTGGCTTATTCAGTTTCTCCACAGATTTCTTTAGTTCATAATTATGGTTATGCTGAGTTACATTGTATTTTTCAGAAGAAACTTGATTAGAGACTTGAAACTGCATTCTTTGATTACATTAAATACCTTGTGTCGGGGGCTCAGGATGAGTTTGTGCATGTCTGCTACATAAACAAGACGTCTTGAACGCACGCCGTTGGAATAGCGCTCTAACTGCAAATTAAATTGACGTCACATTTAAGCAAAACCCTTTTCACGGAGGAACAATTTCGCGAATGTAATATCCCTGTTTAAGTTTGCCAGACTTGATAACTTAATGAACTCCTCCCTGAAACAAACTTTAATTTCCCTCTTGAGGCACCGTGCATTTTTTGGCCCTCTCTTGAAAGTCATGGTAAAGGGCAGATGGCTCTGTAATGACAAGGAGCTCAGCCTTGTGCATTGATTTGTTTACTAATAGCCGATGGAAACCCTAGAGCACCTCTTCTCTTTACCACCAGCCATGGAGAGATGAATAATTAATAGCATTTTAGCTCTTTTTTTAGCTGTAAAACAATTACTGAAAGTCCATTCTGTAATGTAATACAAAACCTAAAAAAAGACTAAGGCTGGGCAATGTTCTGAGATGTAGCTCTAATAAGGTAATACATGAAGTACCTTTTAAATGGTTTGATGGCACTAAAACTCAGAACAATGGACATGACTAATATCTGCATCAGGGTTCTTCTGCATTTCCGTGACAGAGCGTAAAACTTTTTTTTTTATAAACATCTCCTAGAATTTTCAGTCCTTTCATTAGTAAAACACAAAACTTCACTTTGAATTTATGTCAGGTATTTCTATACGGCTCTGGCTTTAAATATTTATCTTGCACAGACTGTGAGGTGGGATAAATAGATTGTCGGAACAATCGAGTCACAAAGTGTCATGAAAAGTATTTTCACTTCTTCAAGCATTCTGTCTTTTGCATTTCCTTTACTCTATTCCAGATTATCAAACACCTTTTATAGGTATTTGATAAAAGGTATTGTCTTATCTAGGTGGCCATTAAAGAACCCAGACCTGCTCTAAAATACTGCAGACCTTACTTGTATCAGGTATTAGGTCAGGAACATTTGGTTATGCATCAGGACAATTACCAAAGGACACAAGCAAGCCGATGTCTAAATAGCTCAAAGAATAATAATAGTAAGTTTTGCAAAGGCCTGGTTAAAGCCTGGATTTAAAGTTGATTAAGATGTTGTAGAATGGGCTTAAACAAGGTGTTCATGCTCAAAAAGCTTTGAGTAAGACTGAATTAAAACAATTCTGCTACATTTCACCACAATGATTTAAGCTACTCATTGCTAGTTATCTCTGGATGGCAGGGTGGTCCAACCAGCCAATTACATTTTCACATAGGGCCAGACTGCTTAGGTTTTTTGTTGTTGTTCTTGTTGTTTTCCCCAATAAAAACAGAAGATTATCATACAAAATTGTGTCTTGTGTTTACTCAGGCTGTCATGGTTTGCAATTAAAGTTTTTTTGTGAATCTGAAACATTTTAAGTTGTCAAAAAAGCAAAAGAAGAAAGACAAATCTACAAGGAGGTAAATGTCTTTTCATAGCGTATTTAAATGGAAAGTAGATGGATAGACGGACAAATCGTTTAGACAAGAGGGTAGGGAATAAGGTTTGGATATGCAATTGTTTATAAATGCTATACTTTCTCTTCCACATGGTGCATAACTAGAAAAAGATTAAATCAAATTCAGCAGACTGCTTAGGCACTATGTAGCGTTCATTGATTGTTTAAAGGTTGGGTGAAATCTGTGTGGAGTTTTTGCTACGGCATATACCACGATAATTCAGTTTGGTATTGCATCTCCTTGCATTATTTGCAATTTAATAACAGTAACAGCACTTGATGCAGTCTGTCAAACATCACTTTGTTCACAAAAACTAAAAAGACAGACAATGGATGAGGGATAATTTAATCTTCAGATAAAACCAAAAAGCAAAGACAAAGATCTTGCACAGAAAACAGAACACTTTAATCTTTCTTCTCCCAAGGCTAGAAAAGAAAGACAGACAAAATGATAGGGAGATGGAGAGCCTGTAAACAAACAGACTGATAGAGATGTTGATATAATTGAATGTGACTTGCTCCAAGCACCCACCCAGCCCTGCGTCCATCTGTGGGCACCCTTGGACCCAACACCACCACCCGCAACAGCAGCCAAACTGTCTCGCTTTTTCCTCACTTAATGCACAAACGCACGCACAAAGGCCCATACACACACAAAGACAACATCTGGAGTGTGCACCAGTGGACTTAGCCTAGTGCCAACCTGCCTAATAGCCTATGGAGTCAATTATAAGAGGGGAGAAATGTTCTGGCTTAATCGCTAATGGTGCCATCTGGATAACAGCAGATTTCAGAGAGGAACTTTTGCTTCTTCCTCTTACCTGGTCATATGGGAATGTCTCATCAGATCATTGGTCTGTTTTTGGAGAAATGGAGTAGAACAAAAAAGATGGAGCAGTTTTTCACTTTTTAATGAAGCTCCTTATTGTAGGGCCACTAGCCAGCAAGTTTTTTTTTTTTTTCTTTTTTTGCTTCCAAAATAACAGCCATCTTATGAAGGGATGTTCACTCAGTAGGTTAATTCAAATTGAAATGCCAAGTTTGTGTCGAAAAAACTCAAAGAAATTGAATTGAAGACATTATTGATCAATGTTTACACCATCCATCTGTCGATCCGTTCATTGTCTAGACCTCCTTATACTTGTAAGGTCCTGGGGGTTCAGGTTTGGGAGATGGTGGGGGTTACCAGAGCCAAGGATGCCTTTGACAGCTGAAGCCAGAAGTGGACCCTAAAACCTCTCCATCATCTGAAAGTGGGGCAAACTATCCTCAAACCAATGTCAGGGTCTGGTAAAAGGGCTTCTAGAAGTTTCTCACACAAGTGATTTCAGCTCAGTGGGGTGGCATTAGGTTTTAGGTGGTGTAGTCTCTTCAATAATTATGCCGTTAGAACACGCATGTTTAGTTGTATTTTAAACAAGATAAATTTTCAGTTTCTTTTCAATAAATAAAAAAGAATAAACATTATGTCAACATTTTTTGATAAACTGAATATTTAATGGGATTTCAATTCAAACTTTGGTGTGATTAAATGTATCAGAAAAAAACTAAAAAGAAAAAAAGAAACATCATACTCGACAAAAGCGGTAAGACTGTTAAAAGATCTGTTTCCCAATGCTCCCCCCGCCCCCTCATTCAAAGTTCACAGCTTTTTTATTTTTATTTGTATTTTTTTTACTTGTCTTTAAAGACTTAACCCACCAATTCTCAATAGGGGAGCTCCAAAAGATTGAACATCTCATGACAACCTTGATATTGTTTCTGAGATAATTAACTAACTCAAAAGTTTGATACTGTATATTTTTCACTGGTTTGACAGTTTATGTAATTTACTAACCGAATTACAATTTCCAGACGATAAAACGTATAGCTCCAATTCTGTTTACTGAGGCTCAGTAAATGTTTGTATCCCTGCAAATGTAACCTCTCTTTCTCTGCTGTTTTCCTATTAAGATAATGTCAAAGGACAAACATTTTTGAGACAACAGCTCCACAAAATCTAAGGATCTGTTTAAGACATCCCCAAAAAACTGATGCTCAAAGAGATTTTTCTCCATTAATCTTTTTTTTTCTCTCTCTCTCTCTCTCTCCTAAACTGTGAACTTGCTCACAACTGCCTGTGTTGTGGCATTTTAACTCCAGCACCAAATTCTATTGCCTGGAGCACAATGCAGTAGTATCAATTTCCCCTCTACAGCAGGTGATATTTTAACAAATGTGTTCCTGCAACAGCCAGTAAAGCTGAGGGCCAGATAGGTGCAAGGTTATTTATTGAGACCTAAGAGGAATGCTGGCAGGGGGAGTGGGCAGCAAGGTAGGAAAGCAGGAAGCTAGAAGAGATAAGACAACACAGAGATTGCCCCAAAAACACATGGGACCGAGGGAGTCCAGATACAGAGGAAAAAGGACAAGAAGGGGGAGGGCGAGGGAGCAGATAGATTGAAAAACACATTCATTTAGCGACTGACATAGCACTGCTACCAAATCCAGCTCGACATACAGGACAGCTTGATAGCAAAATAAACTGGTTTAAAATTCAAGGTCATCCATAGAGATGAAACAGAAAATAATGTTACTACATTAGTTAGGTGGGGAGCTTACACCAGGTGAAGTGAATTCAGATATTCTTGGGCATACAAGAAGGATATGATAGCTGCTTTTTAAAATCCATCCCAAGTGCTAATAGAACAGCTTTAATAAAGAAACATACTGGAAAAATAGATTGATGCATCTGAGCAAATTAGAACATTGTCAGTAAGTTAACTCATCTCAGTAATTCAATTACAAAAGTGAATTTCATATATTATATGGTTCACTGCAGCAGCAGGATAAGCTTCAAGTGTTTATTTCTGTTAATTTTAATGATTATGGGTCATAGGCAATAAGCACAACCTAAACTTACATGAGACCCATAAAAACGATGCAGAACACCGTAATACTGTGCTGGTTGGGCCAGCAAACTTTTAGATCTGTCATCAAATGTTCTGTGTGGTTCTGTGCTGCCACAAGACAATTTAAAAAACATGATGTTAGGGGTAGACATGAAAGAACAAATGTTTAATGCCATAAATTCAATACTTGTTAATATAGCGAGGGCTTTTATTTTGATAAAACATCAACAATTAGGTGTTTTTTGCCTCAATCAAAAACCAGATGGAGGCAGCACACAAACCTTTAAAAAAAAACAAAAAACAAAAAACAAAGCTTCATAAAATGAGACAACAGAACCACAGAAATTTTCCTTTAGCATGTCTGTCCGCCTTAACTAAAAGTCAGAAAGTCGAAGGAGTGCTGTGGCTATGAGGGAGAACAAATGTGCATTTGATTTGTTGTTATTTGTATGAGAAGGGGTTAAAGAAATAAGCGTTGGGGCTAATGGCACCCTGACAAATGGAGAACTGGGTATATGAACCATGAAATGAACACTGGCAATTGGAAGGCAGGAGAGTTTCAGCATCATGGTCAGCAACAAAGTGCCTGCAACATCTCACTGCTTGAGTGATGGTATTCACAAGGCAAAAAAGGAGCTGGGGAGAACAGCAGCAGATGACAAAAAAGCTATGATGACTCTGGGACAGAGGGGAAGATGTAAAAGAGTCAAACCTGGCAAAAAGAAACAAACTACGATAATATTAAGCTGAAAGACTCATAAAATTTGGTTGGAATGGACTGTAATAAGCCAATCTAAAGAATGCATTTACTTTTCACAGAGTCTATAAAAGTAGACGTCCTCGCAGCTGCCAGCCTGTCTGTCTCCAGGTAAGGTCTGCAAGAGTTTATCAGGGTAGAGCAGAAGGCAGAGCTCAGATAAAGTTAGAGGGAGAAAATAACCTCTACCACCTGGTACCTCCCCCCACCCCCCCGCTGTTTGTGAATGTGATTTTTTTTCATTAATTGTTGTGGTGGTGTGGTATACGACCATTACACGGTAAATAAGTCATTAACTATGCTTGCTGCCAGACTGCCCTCGGCCAGGACCTGTATTTGCTGCAGAGGAATAGAAGTGGTGGGGCCTGCAGGCATGGAGGCCGAGGTTAATGCAGTTGGGTTGATGACAGACAGAGAGGTTTCCGCAGGAGCATCGGCTTTCTCCGTCTCTCTCTCTCTCTCTCCCTTTTGCTCTCATTACATATTATAAATAACATAATTTTAAATCCTACAGGTTTAAAGGGGCCTTATGGTAATAATAAAAAGAAAAAAATAGACTATAGAAATATTTAGAAGAAGGGGGAGTTCTGTCATCCAGGGGGGAATAAAGCTCTGACTTCTCCGTATCCAAAGTTTCTCTCCCACTGGGAAAGGATTTCAGGACGGGTCCAGAATAAGTTGGAGGGATGATATATGTCTTATACTTCAGAATGTTTTGAGATCCCCTGATAATCTGGACAGTGTCATTGGAGAGAGGCCTGGCTAGGTTTTCCTCCTGGACATGCTGCCACCTCAGTAACAAGAAGGCAACAGATGGATAAATGGATATTCATAGAAACCAAAATTGTTGGTAACGTGAAAAATATTACCTGTAGGTTACATTTTAGATAGTTTTACTGAATTACTTTGGCCTAGACTTACAGGATCACTCCACTTTGTCTGTTCTTACCAGGATTCCTGCAGCAGGGCTGCATCCTTTGATCATCAACATAGCTTTGGGACTCATTTTTTTGTGTCAAAGCTCAGTCTCATCAATCCAGTCTGAAAGTTTGATCCACACCCTTTTACAACTTTAATTATCCAAAGGGAAGAAATCTGAATCTTGCCAAACTACAGTGGATTAAACTAAATTTGTAGGCAGGCTTTCTGGAGTCGCTGATCAAACATCTCTGCTGTCAATGATTAAATGGGAAGTCATAACAAACATCTTGTGTGTGGGCGATAAATGATAATCTTAAAACTCCACATGTTCTGGCTGTAGAATATGGAGTCAATTCCTAAAACAGCCAAAAAAGATGCCAAAAGGAAAACATCCGATTCCATCACTCTATGGGGGATGGGAGCTGGTGCTTTTTTGATAGGGCTGTAATTAAAGCCATCTATCCCATTTCACTCTCATACATGTTCACTCCCTGGACCAAAAAAACTAATCCACACATACTGAGAAGGAGTGCTTTGTTCCCACCCACCTACAGTCCATCAAAGGTGTGTGTGTGTGTTGAGAAAAAGAGGCGGGGGTTGCATAAAAATCATTCTTAATTACATATTTGTCACATGAAAAGCATTGTACCTATTTTCTCTGAGCTCTGGCAGTCTGATTAATTCAGCAACCCTCACATTCTAACTGCTCATTATAAACCAAACTTATACGCCTCTCTGTCTGTTTTATCAGTATCCTCCTCCATTCAATTTCTTCTCTCATTCCCTTGGTCCTTGACATTTCCAGCTTTTCGTTCGCGAATACTGGTGTCTGTGTGCTTGCCACAGATCCACTAGCCACAGAGGCAGGATCTTCCTTTGGGATTTGGGATTTGACAGCACACAGAGGCTGTCAAAGTCCTAAGTTGGCTAACGATGACAGGACAATTAGAGTGGAGAGGAACACGGAGTTTCTTTGCTATCTACCTCTCCAGCTATCATCAGTACTAGCATCCCCGTTGTTTTAGGAGGGGGATCTTTGCCCGTGAAAATTAAACTTCGGACAATATATTCATTATTCATGAAGCGGTGAATCACTAATGCGTTAAGAAATAGCTCAAGTTAAGTAGGGATATATCTGCAATCATTTCTGCAGATTCTTCATTTGAAGCGTCAGCAGCAGTGACAGAAAACTAAAGCATAACTATGTGAACAGAGTACAGTCTCAGTGTGAACATGATCAGATTACATCCCACACAGAGAAAAGACCAGCCTTTGAACCTCGTGTGTTTTTGCGATAAAACCACAAGACCATATTGTTTCTGAGCACCGCTGTGTCAAAGAAGCCCTCGTCTCACTTTTGTTGTGAAATACCGCTTGGCGGTTTGATCCATTTCCATCTTAGATTCCTTTGTGAGCTTACAGGAAGGCGCAGGTCCACTGCTTCCCTGGAGATGCTAAATCATGGCATCAGAAAGACAAACAACATCTGTTTACTCTCAAACACAACCCTCTCTAGCAGAGCCGCCGCCATGGTGCAGATATCACCCATGCAGAGAGCACAGAGCAGTGAGGTGTCTTTATCGCTGTGTGATGCCCCCAATCAAAGTTGTGTTTAAAATCCCAGCAAAGTTTATTTTGTTCAAAATCTATGAAAGGAAAACTCCTCTGTGAAGCAGAGCCAAGCTGTGCATTTGTTGTCCAGATTCTTGCAAAAGTATTGATGATCCTAAAACTTTTAAACCTGTTACGACCACAAACTTCAACCGTCTTTATTGCACTTTGTATTGCCTTGTTGCTGAAAATGTGCTATATAAATAAAATTACCTTTACCTTACCTTTATTGGTCTACTTCTGTGAATTTGGATGGTTACAGATTATAATCCTGAAGCTTGTCCAGTAGCTTTCAAGATACTTCTACAGTTCACAACTATACATTCCTTTTGCATGAGAGGTGAAACGAGAATAAGTCCATCTGCCTTTAATGTAAACACTCAGGATTGCCATGTCCTGGATGACAGACGGTCTATATCAATGTGAACCCACCAGAAAACGTTAAACATCCGTAATGTTGGGAATGCATCAAACGTGAGAAAAAGTGCTTTATTCATCTCAGAGAAGACCAAATCTGAACTTTTAGACCTACATCCAAAACGTTGGGTGGAAGGGTAAACTAACTCTGTGCTTCACCCTCAGCACACTGTCCAAACGTGATGATGTCAGCGTCACGATGCAGAGATACTTTCTCGAGCAGGAACAGAGAAGCTAGTGAGAGTTGATGGGAATACAGATGAATGTTAATTTAGGGCAATACAAAAAACCTATTACAGACCACATAAACAAAAGACTGGGGTGGAGTTTAACCTTCCAGTAACATGATGACCTTCAACAACCTGCGCTAGATCAAAGCATACGCATGTGTTAAATGGCCTAAATTTAACTGAGAATCTGTAGCAAAACGTATTCCCCAAAAATCTGTTTCCTGAAGTAACAGGTTTTGCTGTTACTTCAGGAGAAACCTGAAGTAACAGGTGTTTAGATGTGTTGTGTTAACATGGGACAACTTATTTGCCACCTTGTGTTGGTGTATCAGATAAAGTCCCAATACCTTGAAGATCGTGGTTTTAATGTGACAAAAGTGAAACATTTTACTAGCCATGATTACTTCTGAAAGAAACTTCAAGCCCCTCATTCCAGAAACACACAGGCTGAAACATAAAGTCATTACATTACTTTTTTCACAATCAATGGCTGTTTTTTGAAATATTTTGTTATTTGTTATTTTTATATTCTACTTTAATCTTTCTTCTTTAATTTATTTCTTGTATTTAGTTCCGAGTTCACTTTTATATGTTATTTGCATATTTCCTTTAGATTATGTTTAGCATTCACCACTTTGGTTTTTGTTGATTTCCTCCTCAGATTCCCTTGTCCCCTTTTCCTCAGCCTGTTTTGCCTCCTGTTCCAGCTGGTTTGTAATCACCCACCTGCATCTTGTCAGAAATCTACTCCCCAGTATTTAAGTCCCCTATTTTCAGTCACTTCTCACTAGACGCTGCTGTGTTTCAGCCCACGCCTTGCTTTCCTGTCAGGTCCTTCATTTTGGTTTTCATTTAGTTAGTAAAATTGTTCACTTTGCTTCGTGCCTGGATCTTTAAAAAAAACTCTCAACATGACATCTTTGTCCTAAAAAATCTAGTTATATTGATGTCATGCAAATCAAACTGTACTGTACTTCAGTTTATGAAAGTCTGGAAAATGCCCCTACCTCTTGGTATTTAATTTGACTGATTGCATTAAATTATAAACTTCCCAATGTTAGTGCAGTTTTGTCTAATTGCTGTTGAAGATTAATGATCAAAGCAGTAATGAGGATTATGTGCTACTGAACTCATTCAATGTCTGCTCATGTATCATTGTGCTGGTGTGTCCATCCTTAGATGTTTCTGGTCACTGAGACATAAAACACTCACACCAGATGTGACCATGTCATCTCAGAACAGGAAGTTGTATCCCCCAAGGGCTCCTACACACACACACACTTACTCCGCTACGCACACACTTTGCTCAGCCAGCTTGAATAGACAGAGGTTTGTTTAGTGGCATCTGACTTTGGGATATAAACCTGCAGGCACCAATGACAAACAGGACACAAACACACACAGAGATACAATGATCCTGCTGACACCATCTCCACAATACGAAGCTGAGAGGTAGAACTCTGCATGAACCACCGCATTCCACATATAGTCACAAACAAAACAGAGAAACACTCTTACTGTAGCAGCAAGGCAAGCACATAATCTCATACTGTACTGTATGTGTGTATTAGAGTAAGTGTGTGTGCCCTCGCCACTGGAGTGACTATAAATGTCGCTCTTCACAGCATGCTCTTTGTGCCAGCACGCCACCTGCAGCTACATCCCTACCCAGTGTTACTGACAGCACATGGAGTAAATTAGCCCTACTGCCCTGACCTTGCCATGTGGGGTCAAAGCACAGTCTGAAAGTGTCTCTTTCAAAATGCTGCAGCATCACTCGGATATCTTTTTGGGTTCTGCACTCACACAGTAAAAAAACAAAACAAAACCGTGTTTATATCAGTACAGGGATCAACTATTATCATATTTGATTCTTTTTTTCTTTTTTTTTGATATAAACCAGTAAATGAAGACATAAATTTCATTGTTAAATAATAAGCAATTAGAGTGGTGCAATGTGGGATTAGTTGACCTTAGAGGCATATAAGCTAACCATCTATACATTACACTGCCATACCTGTTCTAAACTCAGCAGACAGCTGGCCGCCAGTGTTTGTTGACAAAGTGATTTGGAACAGATGTTAAACAAGCACTGATGATGTGGAGACAAATGAGCATGTCAACTGACAGTTATGTAACATCATGAGGCTTTGCACATCTAAATAGTTGTCTACTAAAATATCTGAAATGAACATAAAAGCTGACATAATTACCTTTGTTGTCTGTTTCCTTGAGGCGCAGTTCCGGGTTTAATAGCATATAAAATATGTACTAAGGGTAGAAAAAAGTGGGGTTTGTATCTTGATTCAGGCAAAAGGCTAAAACAAAGCACAGTCTATTGTTTGCTTTGTACAAACAAATCGACTTGTGACGTCAATCCCAGATGCGAGTTCTGACTTCCAGGATAATCTGAATGAAGCAAAAGATTTACTGAGCCAAGCATTCCTGACATTTTTATGAGACACTCTTTGAAAAACTGTCAAAACCTGCAGGAGAGGTCCAGAAAGTCCAAAATTGTGCTACGATTGAAAGAGGCATAACGGGTAGTTAGATGTGATAAACCCTGGAATGTTAAGGAACCGGAAAATAAAGTTTCAGGTTTCTGAATCTCGCAGTATCCCTTCACAAAGTATAATAAAAATGTGTTTGTGATGGAACTGCATATGACCGCTGCTGTACATTATATAGACGAGCTGTATCGCAATCTCATCTCTCACTTGATTCCATCCCAAGATCACTTAAACCAGCAGCACTCATATCAAATGGGTTACAAGACTTTGACTTTAGATAAGGAATAAAATCTCATAAGATAGTCATTGATGCTGATTGACAATGGATGTACAGAAAATTTTAGCGATCAATTATTTACAACTGAATTTCAAAAAGAAGCACATATTTTAGAGAAAAGTATTACATGTTATTCCAGATTAGAGGCAGGTGGAGATTATACATATCAGAATGTGACTTCTGGATTGAAATCCACAGTTCACTCTAATATAATTTGCTTTATTAATATTTGAGAACAAACAGGACATATTGTTGTCCAGGAAACTTTATGAAAACCAAAGGCATCCTTTTTATTCCCGACGATGCCACTATAACACCAGTAACTGGAAACTTTAATCTCTCATCTCTTTATACCTATTAAGCGCACAATCAAATAAAATCAAAACAAAGCATGTTTTATACATTCAACAAGTAATTTCAGCCATTTCTCAATATTAATCAATCAGAATGAAAAGCAAAATTTCTCATTCTAATTTAGATTTATCCCACCTGTTGACAAAACCTATTGTCCCTTTGTTTCCCTGAATAACCTTGGACATAAGCAGAAATACCCCAACATGGCCCATCGTACAGGCAAAGAGTAAATTGAAAGGCAAAATTTGTTTGACTATTTTGCAGTCCTTCCCCTCATAGGGTGTATATTAAAATAGCAACTTGTCAGCAGCATCCCTGTACAATAAAGCAGCATCCAACAGACAGCTTGGTCCATCAGCACACTGTTAAATTACAGCCATCAGCGCCCCCCCCCCGTCCCCGCTCTAGATCTAAACTCTCATCTCTAGCACCAGGAGAACAATCTGCTGAGTAATTAGCCTCCACCAACAGACAGTTACAGAGAGAAGGAGGACGTTTGGGTTGATTAAATTATTAAACCACACAAACAAAAGACAAAAGCAGCATCAAAGAGGCGCTGCGTCTCTCCTTCAAAGCTCCTCGCTGTTCCCTAAATACGGAATACACAAAATGTGTTCTCCCAAGCCACCGGTTGGCATAATTGACTAAATGTGTGCATTTCTACAGGAGTCTGTGTCAGTGTGTGTGCGTGTTTACTTTGATTGGACTCAGTTCTCTAGCTGCTATCTAAAATAAGCAAGTGGTTAACGACAACATTATGCCCCAAACACCCTGAGCTCCCTCCGCCCTCAGAACCCTCAGCAGAAACACGCGCACATGGCCCACATGTCTGCTCACATACACATTAAACAATACTCTAATTACAACATTTATAACTCCCTGTTGCCTCGTGCGCCTCCCCAACCACCTACCCAGAAATCTGTGAATCTGGAATTGAATTTAGCCCAAGTTGAGGGCTGCGCTGGCATGAAAAGACTATTTGATTAGAACGGCAGTTGTTTCATTTGTGGTGCAGCAGATTGCAGAGCCTCTCTATCCGGTGTGCAATCTGTATTCATTACTCGGTGTAAAAGGATGATCCATGTCCTGACACCAGGCTGATCATTTCATGCAGATGCACAGCAGCTCCACAAGGCCCTTACCGAGTCCCCATAAAAAGCCTCCTGCTGGAACCTCAGCATCCCCCCCCCTCCTCTTTTCCTCTCTTACAACTTTCTCCTTCATTCCTGATCACTTTTCTTCCTCAAAACTTGCACCCCATGCTTCGATGACAAAAACTGATACACATATTCCTATATATCCTAATGGAGCTTAGAGCATTACAGTCCTAACAATTTCCTCCCTACTACAGGCTATAAACTCCCAGATTTTCAATGGAGACTTACAGTAGTCTTTGAGGTACCTCATAAAATCCTAACACTATGAACTTTTTCTAAAAGTTAAGTCTCTTTGCTTTTGATGATATTCACATCTAATAAGTGACTTACACAAGCAAAACGTGTTTGTCCCTCTGTGGCCATTGTAGTAACATGGAAGAGATCTGAAGCATCATGGATATAAATTGTTTATTCCCCTTTGCCCAAGGGGATGGGAGGTGGGATGTTTTAGAGGCAGAACTTTGTTTCAGAGCATGCATGGTGTACAGCATGCTAGTTCATTACAGAGATAAATATACCACAGACAACAGGCTAGTGTTCAACTGTGTTGGAATCTTGTTACTGCTAAGGGTAATTCAGAGAGGTCTGTTAACCAAAAAATGGTTTTGGTTTAGGATTCTTGGAGGAAGCTGTAGTACCCAGAGAGAAGTCGCCCATTGATGGGGAAAGCAAATCCCACACAGAAAAGGCCTCAATGAAAATAGAACCTGGACCAAAACAAAACAACATAGCTGAATAACAAACTACATTTCTGCAAATAATGACTTATAAATGACATAGTGAATATAGTGCAGATTGACTGAGGGGTACAACTCGGTTTAGTTCAAAGTCGGCCAAACCGTCTGCATAAATTACAACAAATAATACGAAATTTAGATCTTGATATTTTGCATGTGTGTATTTTATTTTGGGAGATAATTAAAAACAGTGGGCACACTTTATTAATATTTCAAGTTTAGTGAGCAGGAATAGGAACAAACACCAATCTAACTCAAAAGTAGACACTTAATGCAAGTTCTGTACTCAGTCATCCAAAATACCTAAAACATCAAACGTTTGGCAAGCGGTTTTATGTAATCACTTGGTTGCTCTTTCAGCTTTTAAGAAATTAGCTCAGTTTAGCTGCAACTGAAATAATTATCAGAAATAATTATTGGTGTTTATATAGACAAATAGGGCCCAAATTTGCCCAATTTCAACAAAAAAACAAGCCTGGAGTTTTAAACAATTTCTGCTGTCCTGCATTCCCTCCTATTTTGTTTTGGATGGTTGTCTGTTTCTTTTTCTTTCTTTTTTTTTTCAAATAGAGCTTTTGGAGACTTCATGGTTACAAAACTAAAGCATTCGGCATTAAGAATTCAGTAGGGTTTTTACTTTATATTTTTGACTCTTTTGAAAGTGAGAGCTTTAAGCTTACTATAGGTGTCTGCTGTTTGAATAAAGGACATCTGAATGCATTATAAAAAAGTCTCTCTTATTTCAAAGTATGCCCCTAATCTCTGCTCCCTCCTTTTAAAGCAAATCAGACTAAAAATAAGGCAATGAATTTTGATAAGGAACCTTGCATCAGCAGTGATAACCTAGGGAAAATTCATTCCGGTATCAGGAGGAGAATTTGACAATTCATTCTGTCCTTTTGTTCAGGCCTTTGTGAACTGATCTTGGGAGCATCAGCTTTAAAAATTAAGAAACATGCCTTAACAGAACAAGGTTACTCGTGAGACCATACCTCCCCGACAAAATATCTCAGGTTTTGGACTTTTAAACCACAAATTATTCCACAGCATTCCTCTCTTCAATGCTGTGGAGCTACGATTGTCAAGTTTCTGGGCCTATGTGATGTGTGTTTGAAGTTGAATAATCCCTTTGGCAAAGTAAATTCATTCCATTTTTAGTCTGTCAACAGGGGAAGCTTAGAAATTAACTTCCAACGAAGAATGCATCAACATGCAATGGATACATGCCTATCTACCTTGAGCCATATGCTGCCAGGGCATAAAGACCAGAAAAGAAAATGCAAATAAGAAAATTAAGGGGGAGAAAAAAAAGCAAGAAGGACAAGAAATCCAGTTGACAAGCACATATGTGAGTTTGTCCCCTGGAGTCTAATCCCAAAGCTGTTTCCAAAAAAAATTCTTCAAGAGGACATTTCAGTGCCATCCTGCCACAAGCAACTGCCATCTACCAGCTGTATGCTGTCCATATCCGTAGCCACGCAACGCCAGCAATGATTAGCCCATGTTCAGGCAATGGTCCTCTCTGGGGACCTGTCCATCTTCTTGTTCCTCTCTCTGGTGAAGGACATCACAACCCAGACATGACGGCAGAGGGATGAAAAGGGCACAGGAGGGAGATGGGACGAACAGAGGTGGAACAGACAGGCGTGAGGTGGGCGAGGTGATGTGACTCTAAACCCTGAGCCACCTTGAGAGCAGGAGAGGAGTTTGATATGATGAACCAAACAGCAATGGCAGAAATAGGCCTTCCAAACCAGAACATTGACCACAGCCAATGGAAAAGAACGGTCAAGTAAGGACCACTTTTATAAAGGCTATTGGTGTTGCAAACCACAACTAGAGGGTACAAAATCAATACTGCTGTACTGCAGAACTATAAACAAGCTGGTGTTGCCTTCTGTTACCGTGTATATCTTTTAAAAAATATCTTACTAAAACTTTCAAACCACTGTACACATGAAATGAATGGGAACATTAAACATGATCCATAAAAGACAGAAATTGCTACATTGCAATAAAGGCAATCTTTTCCACACTGCTTGTCAGGCAATCAACCTACTGTTGATTTCACTGACTAGTAAAAGCAGCAAATATAGATCAGTGAATATATTTAAAATATTTTTATGAATCTGAGAAAAAAATAAAGATCTTAATATTTCATTTCTGTTGGTCAGAAATGTTCGAGTTCTTAATTTTCCCCTTTGTTTTTCTGCTATTGTTATAGTAGTCATCACAGAACTTAACTCATAAGTAGTTCAGAAAAATTGACTTGTTAATAAAGGTTGGTGAATGGAGGGTTTAAATGTAAGCAGACATGAAGCAGGGCAGATGCAGCATCAAAAGTTAACAAAGAAAACTAGAACTTAAAAAAACTAACAACCAAAAACTACAACAAAATCCAGAAACAAACATCAAATTGACACCTTAGCAATCTTAGCACCTTAGCATGTTGTCTATAAAAAGGAAAAGTAAGACTAAACTATAAAATAAAATAATAATAAAGCTTAAGTCAAAATATAGCCTAAACACGTTACAAAAATGGTCAAATTAATTGATATACATTTGTTCATTTTTAATATGAAATCCATGGTAATTGTTAAGTCTGCTTCTGACTGCAACCGCATATCAAACTATACTAATGGCTCTGAAAGAGTCATTTTTATTTGTGTAATTTGTTTATTTATTTGATCTTTTGTTCTAAGTGCTTAGTCCTAAGTGAGCTGCAGTCGGCAAGAACATGTCAAACAAAGAAAACTGGAAGAATAAAAACTTGAAGTTATTAACGTGCAGTAACAATGGAACGGAGAAGAAGGTTAACTCAGATAGTGTGACTGGAAGAAATGCCAAAACAGAATCCATACAACGGAAACAATATCTCATCCGAACATACAGAACCCTTCAACTGGGTTGAGGAATCCACCAGAAAGAGAAAAAGAAACAAAACATGACACTAAAACTCAAATCTAAAGTAAAGCAAAGCTAATATAAAGCCCTCTACAGAGTGACAAAATTTATGTGACCCATCAGTTATTGGTACAGGTGGGTGGTGTCGTCCCAGAGGTGACATAATATTGCAGAAATCTTCAACCTGTGGTAAGTCACTGCACATTTACAGTTTTTTACTGGATTTCAATGACATTGCTTCAGATTTACTTCGCTATTGAACAAAACCAGACCACTGTTTAGTTCATAGCAATTTCCTAAACCGTACTACTGAAAGCAACAGCTGTAGGAAAGTAACACTGACTGATTGATATCTCCAATGGGGGGAGCTATAATGCTTTCATGACAGTTGTAACATTCTTTGGAACGATCAACTCATACATTTAGGAGAGCATTGTCAAAAAAAGGTGAAGCCGAGATGACTCTTTGGGAGTTCTACATAACGCATGGCCTATTCGTCTTTGGTTCATTCTTTTCTCTTACTATGGAGGGTAGCTGCCTTACACTGTGCCTTCTCTTAGCAAGTCAGGCTTACAAATCACCCCTGCAGCAGTTTGAGGAGTTGAAGGCGCACGGTGCAAGGTTTTACTGCTTGTCTTCTATGAATGGCTCCCCGAAGGCTCCTATGATAATAGCTCATAGCCGTGCCCTTCACAGACTCTGACATCAAGCACACCCCTAAAGCAAAATGGAAAGGAATGTCAACTTACTTAGAGGGGTATTACGTCTATTCACAAACTGGTTTCTGATCATAGCATGGGCCAGGCAAAGCAGGACTGAAACAGTGGTTCGAGGAAGTCAGGTCAACATTCCTTTAGTATTGGTACTGGATGCATTTTTTTTTTACACAGATCCCATTTTAAGAGCATTGTTCAATTTGTTCTAAACTAAAATAGATTAAATGACTATATCAATACAACACTGAAAGATGAGAACAAAGTCCGCAGTGATATCTTAAATCCAGATCAATCCTTGAACTGGTCTTACTTACATTAAGAATGTCTCTAAAAAGAAATCACACACATACACTACTTGCGTTTGAAGAGGACAAAATTAAGAATATACTCAACAATGTATTTGTGAAACGTATTTGTGAAATACTGGTTGAAGTGATATTCAAATATTCTAGACTTTCTTTACAGAAAGAAAGTATTTAGATAAGGCTTGACTATGTCTGAAAATAATTTAATGTCAGTATTAAGTATTGTGCATTAATTGTAATAACCGTTTATTAGATAACCAGACCATACCAAGATGATAGACTCTAGACTCCAATAAATACATCTGATCATCTCACCCAACATCATAAGAAGATGTTATGTCAGTCTTAGTTTTAACCCCTTTACTGTCGCCCCCAAAACATTTCCATGTCATTCATGGGTTCTGTGAGGACACCAGTGTCCTCATGACAGTCAGGTTCAAACAAAATGGACCATGGAGTTATTTTGAACTTTATTTATTTTAAACTTTACTGAGCACCTTATATCAATAATTAGCATTACTAACAGCAGTCTCCATAGCTATTCACTTACTGATGCAGATAAAGAATTTCAACTTAAGTCCTGTTCCTTTTAAAGGTGTCTTATTCTCAAGCTTCATCTTGACAATATGTGAATGCTTAGGAGACAATTTAATAGTTTGATTTAAGTATTTTGGACCAGGCAGATATCTAAAGGTTGCAGGTGACGGTCCGATGAGGACAAAAGATGTCAGACAAACCTTTCTAAACCCAGAATGTTTCATAACAGCTATTTGCCATGCTGGGGTACAAATATCTCTCTGAATGACACATGTATGTCTGTAAGGTCTATTTTTGCATATCAGTGACTTACGTGTAGGCATGCCCAAGAGTCAAGTGGTCAGTCTGTCTCAGTCAACGGAACAAACTTAACCAGAATTAGTCTTAGCTTTTTGAGGTAAGTGAGTGGTTCGATAAACACAAAAAAGAAGGACGTAGAGAAAAAAAGACATCTATCCATCCAGCCACCCATCATAACCGGTGCTACAGTGAAGCCAATTTTCACAAAGCTGCTAAGCTGATTGAGGCAGACCAAATCTGTTTCACCAGCTTACATTCCTTCAAAATGGCCATCTCACTTCCAATATCACGGGCTTTTACTGTTCCCCATTCCCTTGGCTCAGGCTGAGAGTTAGCAAGGCTTAGCTGGATGAAACACTCCAACAGCCCAGTTCTTCCCTGGAACTCACTGATATCTTTATAGCACAGCCTTTTGCTTATACAGTAGCTACACTTGGTTGGATTATTTATTCATGCTATCACTTTTGGACTGTTTAATTTTCTGCTTTTTTGTTTCATATGTTCGTTTCTGGCTTACACTAAAGGAGATTCGTGTGAATTCTAGTTATTTTAGGGAAACTGAAAAGTCTAATCACAGTGCCTATAGACGTTTTGTAAACGCACCTTGGAACAATTGCAAAGCCAGCACTTACCAACAACACCTTCTACAGGTGTAGAGTAAAATCACAGAAGACCTTTTAAAGAAAGGAAATTGGGCAGATAAGAAACAGCTTCAAATAAAAACGCTTGTTAAAAGTCCTGTAGGGACAACATTAGACCACAACAGCAGTAGTTGCTGCTGCCACATCTGTTTGTGTCATTTGTTTGCTTCCATTTGTTTTCATATGTGTACATAATGTATAAAAAAAATCTCCAATGATATTTGTTATTCCTCAGTCTTGTTAGCCTCTGTTTTTCACCTACACTTTTTTTGTCATTTTGCCTTTACAGCAAATATCCTGTCGGTCAGCCTGATGGTACTGGTCTATCTGGCCTGGGATCGATTCGGCTCTGAGCTGAGGCCTCCCATTCATCTCCGTGCCATAAAATGTGATTAGTGCTGACTACAGCACTGCGGGGAGATGGGCTGATAGGCCTGATAGCCTCAGATAGGCAGGGCTGGACACTCAACAGAACAGCAGCAGCAACAAAACACTGAATTTCCCTCAACCATTCACTTTCATTTTTCATTTTTCCTTTTCATCTGTCACTTCTATTTTTCTCTCCTTTTAGTAAATCTAGCTTTTGCTCCATTTTGATTATTTCACATCTCTTAGTGTATATGACCAATTTGAGTCTGTTTATCGTTTTCTTTTCTTTTCTGCTGCTTTAAGACTTACAAGATGTTACCCTTGCTTAAATACCAACACTGTCAGCCTGCTTGTACTGCAACAAAAATATTCAAGTATTGGAAGCCACACAGTGTATCTCTGAGGCATGTGACTGCCTCTGTCAGCCAATCGCATGCTCTGAGTTTGCCAGTGGCTGACTCAGGTTCAGAAACTGTGACAAGAAGTGAGGCAGAAAACAGACAACTACTTCACTTCTGAGGAGAAACAAGTGGTGTTATGAAAACAGATTTTAAATCCAGTGAGATGTGGTAAAGGACATTCAGAAAATATTTTGACAGCGAGTGCTGCACATATGGTCAGTATAACACTGCACGAAACAATTTTCCATTCTTCTAAAAAGACACATAGTGTTATGTTGCTGAACAACATTATACTAGTGGAAGGACAAAATCTGGTATGACAAAAGAAATGTGCTACATCTGACCAAAGTAATACAAGTAGATAGAAATAGTATTAACTAATATTTCTATCAATAACACTTTGTTCATGAGATGACCTTTACTTTAGAGCAAGTTTTTTTCTTGCAATATTCTACAACCCCAATTTTCTACAAACTACAAATAAAAAATGAATAATTTTGTACTTTCTGAGTAGTGTATGAGAAAAAATAATTCAATGAGATACAGTGTGTTTAGGGAACAAAGTTCCTTTAAATCAACACAAAAAAAATGCATTTGTTTAAAGTTGCCTTTGAATATCAATAACATTAATTCTAATCTGGATTGTAAATTATTATTTTTCTTGATTGTCCCATTGCAATATAAAGCTTTTTGTTTATGAATACGTACTTATTGGGTTTTAAGATTGTCTTTTTTATCATGCAAAGCACTTTGAATTAGAGCTATATATCTTATCTAAGTTCAAACCAAGCAATACTGTCTGGTCTAAAAGTGGTCCAAGCTTAGACTGAAAAACTACTAATTTATAATGATCACAGAAAAAAACCTCTATTTCAGAAACCCTAAATCCAAACTCAAAGACGCATTCATTTGATTTAGAATTATAAACTAATTACATGCTCTTTTTTCATTTGGGATTTTCAGGTATCATCAAAGCACAGATACTCTGTTCTATTTATGGAAAAATATATAATGGATAACTGTAAATCTGACAAGACATTGAAAATAATATACACCATGTTCTAATTTTAAAAAAAGTTTTCAAAAGTAACGATACCAGCTTGTTAACTATTTGTTTTTAGTACTCTGTGTTGGCAAGTACCTAAACTGAAGTACTGTGCCTGGGGAAATTTTTTTTAAAGTTTCTCATTTAGAAATATAGTACTTTATCTGAAATTCTACTATATGTGTTGAGCTTACTATTTGTGCAAATCTGGTTATTTTTTTAAGTGTGCAGATATAATTAAAATGCACATATTTTCTTAAATCCTAATACTTGCCACAGCATGTGTTTCACCTCAAAGAAGTGAAAGGGTGAACAAGGCAATTGAAAAATCCCAGTGAAGACTGGCAAAAAACAAAAAAGATCAGATGATCCTGACCTGCGTCTCCCGGACGTTTTCCACAGTGAAGTTGAACCAGACTCTGAAGCGAGGGTTGCAGGTGTCAGGTCGAATGAAGAGGTCAAACTCAAAATCACCGATGTAGTCTACACGGCCCAGATTCCCTACAATAACAAGTAGTTTACATTAATCACATTGTGGACGGACACAAGTGTTTTTTTTTGGGTTTTTTTGTTTTGTTTTTCTTAATTTCATTTGTTTACTGATTACATGCATGCATCTGCTTGATGTGTGTATTCTCTCTTCACATTGTTGAATATTAATCAAACTGAATGAAAAATAAATGCAATTCAATCTGTCATTGTTATTTTAAAATTTGATGGGTAAATATAGATGACAGAATTTGTTGACCCTGTCAGTCAAAATGACGGACAAGGGCAAAGTGAGGCGAAATCTCAGTTTATTGAGATCACACTAATGGGCAGACCCAGTGCAAAAAAAAATCAAACATAGAAAAAAGGAACAAAAGTCCAACTTATCAGCAGCTGCAGTATAAAATCATTAACAGTGAATAAAGTTAGGCAGTTGGTCAGATATTGGGAAAGAAGCAGCGGATGAAGGTCAGCACAACACTTGATGAATTCCACACAATGAATCCAGAGGTGGTCCCCTTTGCATCATGTATGTTATCTGCAAATGTTGCACTGAGCTGACTGGGCAGCTGCCCACTCTGCCCATGGCTGTGCACAGACTTGCTATTGATTCTGATTCAGCAGCTTCTTCAATTGGCATAGTGGGAATCAAAATTTAAAATATTCCGGGAGATTCCAAATGTTAGTCCTGGTTTCAACTGGTTTTTGATTCACGTACTCACACTTTGATTCTTCTGTAGAGACATGTATGAATGAATAAACATGTTCCTGTGTAAGCAGGCACACAAGGATGTACCTAGAATTTACTATCACACCTTTTTAAAACCCAACAAAAGAGCAGTCCAATTTTTCATCTTAATGTTTAACTAAAGTTCTTGGTTTAAATCAAGCAGATGCTCAAGAGTAAGCATTGCCAGCACACTAGCACACTTAGCGGGCCACAAGGCCCAGTGCTCCCTAACCAACTGTACATCTGGGTGCTGTTGACCACCTGGTGACGGGTTGCAGCACAACAGCAGAACCTGTGCAAGGATATACAAGTGATTGCAAACAGATGGTCTAACTACCACACAGCCAAAGGGGATTCCTCTTCTTCTGCCTTTGAATAGAAAACCCACACGTGAGTTTGCAGGACTAGAAACCTTAAAACACTGCTCTGCTACAGTAAAAATATCCAATGGAAAGGCATCATGAAATTTAAACTAAAAATCTATTTTATGATGATTTACAACTGTAATGTTTCTGGCCCGTCTGCCTGCCATGTTCTTCTCCTTTGCACTCACCTCTCATCAAGCTCATCTGGTTCACCTGCATGCTGCTGCGCTGGAGCGCAATCAGGCTCATGTCTCCCACCTGGTCTCCAGCAGTTATATTCGCTCTCAGGAGGGCAGACGGTGCCAGATTTTTGAAAGCCACCGTGTGAGTAGATATCCAGCATTCCTTCCTGACCTGACCACGATCTGAACACTTTTCGCCCCTCGGATTTCCCTGCCTTGCCTAGCCCTCATTGGATTCTCCTCTGGCCTCTGTTTCCTGGACGTGACCCTGTTTCTGCCTTCCGACCACTGCCTCTTGCCTCGCCCTTGGATTTAGTCTGCCTGTGATCGTTTGTAAGTTTGGAACCTTTTTCTGTGCCCTGACCATCGTTCTCTGCCTGACCCTCTGAAAGGAACCCCATTGGTTGCCTGTCCTATACCCCTATCCCTAATTAAAGTACTTATTAACTTTTATTCTGTGTGTCTGACTGAAATTTCGGGTCCTCAAGTTCTGATCATTACAACAACACTATATACAACATTCACTATCTCAGAATCAAGCTACTACCGTAGCTGCATTGTGTCAAGAATGTACGCATAAAATAAGTTCCTGAAAACCGACACTGACAAATACAAACTAGAAAGTGTGTTCGTCCTTGTTTTCTTTCAACTAATTAATATAAATTATTAATTACAGAAAAATGGATGGATATCGCTGATTTAACAAGCACAACCCAACAATGCGTGATTTGAGCGAGATCTTGGGTTTTAGGAGGTGAAGTCTACAATTAAACATTACAATTAAACACTAACAAATAAATCATTTTACTTTGTGGCAGTGTGCAACATCCTGCTGAAAGCCAGAGCCATCAGGGAATTACTTTTCTGTGAAAGGGTGTATATGATCTGTAGCCAACCTTTACACAGGTCAAACTAGCATCCAGATGGCAGAACCAAAGGTTTCCAAGCAGAGCAATCCCCAAACTATCACACTATCTCCAGTGACTGCTCTGCGGCAATGTAGCTCTATGCACAACAAACTGGAACAATTTAAATTCTGATATTTTTTTTGGAACCAGCATTAACTTCAAGAATTGCATTTATAGTAGCTCATCTAGATTAGACCACAAGGGCCAGCCTTCATTGCCCACAGCATGACCTAGACATGTCCATGCATTAGCCTGTCACTAATTCACCACTGCTCCTACCTCAAACAACCTTTCATAAATCCTAGCCACTGTAGGACCAGGAACACCCCCATGAGCTGAAGTTTTGGACATCTTCTGGCCCAGTGGCAAAGCATCACAAATTCCCCCTCTTCAAATTCTTAAGCCTGTCCCTCTTTCCTTTGTCACATTTTTACAAAATGTTCATTTCCTGCCTAATATATCTGACTACTCACAGGTAATATGAAGAGAAAAACAGTGTTATTCACATTATCTGAACCAGTCATAATCCTATATCCGATGTGCATACACTGTATATACCATTGCTGCACTGAGTGTTCTTCAGTTTAACACTAAATCTTTCACCCACCCTTCCTACAAGTTTCTGATTGATAAGCCAAAGTAACCTAGTCTGTTCTTGATGGTGGCAGCTATATACATTGGACATGGAGGAAGGAGACTACTGGTTGCTTCTGCTTGTTAATACAGAACCTTGGACAGCATCAGACAGTAGCCATGGGCGACTGGGTTATTGAGCCTGATGCTGGAAGGCCTGACGTGAAAGATGGCCACAGCCTCAAGGTTAGAATTACATGTTCAGCCCGCAGAGCAGCAGGGATATGACACGCCATTGATCCCCGTTTTAATTTTATGGTGGCTACCTCCAGATCCAAGCAGTTTAGTGGGCTGGTAGGCTGACCCTTTTAATCAATCCCATATCATTTAGTATTTAACTAACATTAACGGCTGGCTAATCTTTTTGAAACGGTCATGCAAGACTCTAAAGACAAACTATATGAAGCTAGGATTTTTCATTTTGAATCTGTGGAGGCCCTAAGAGACAGTCACAGTAAATCAGATTTGTCAAGAAATATCTTAGTCGTTTGTTTACAACACAGACAAATTGTGTTAAGTGAGGCTAATGAACAACACACTAGGAGAGCTAAGAGCTAAGACTTTTTTTTTTTTTTTAATGTTTGAGATTTTTTGCATAATTCCTCTGGAGTATCATTCCTGTAAATATTCTTCTTCGTTGCTGTCTTAGCAGGTTATGCTGAATATCAATCTTTGCCCTTGAGGGAAAACTACTACAACATTTAGACATTAACAAATTGGTTTTCAATGAACAGCTTAGACCTGCTGCCGCAGCCCAACGCGGCACAATTGCTGGTTCTAAACAAGATTTTACACTTGACAAGGTCTCCTTGAGGAAAACCCTGAAAAGAAACCCTCTGTGTTCCTCTGATTATCCCTTCCTCCATTCCCTCCCACACCCATGAAAATCATTAAAGAAACAGAAAGGAGGGAAGGAAAAATACTATTGTATTTGCTGCAGTTTGAGATGTTTGTATCAGCAACACAGAATGCAACAATTAGTTAAAAAGTAAATGGCTTTTAATTCACTCTTTAAGCTCCTAAAGAATGAATGTGCAGGTTGGTGTGTGTATTTTTTCACATCATTGTGGACTACAAAAACAAAAAGGATGTCAGTTTATGGAGCCTCCTTTCAATTCATGAGAAAAATTGCACCTCCCTTGTGGTTCTCATCACTAAAGATTCGATGTGTCCAAATTCCTCTTTGTTGCAAAGATAAACCTCAGAAAGATGACAATCATGCTCTGAAATGTAAATGTAAGTATCTTCTTTGTTTAATATTCTTTTACTAGCTTCAACAACCTTGGTAATGTGGAGTTTGTTAGTCTGAGATATATTGTATGTGGATATAAAGTAGATTTTATGAAATATCAAGTCCTTTCATGTCTTTGAAGTATCTGACTCCCTTCTGTCACAGTAGATCTTGAGATACTGGGACTAAGAGTATGGAATTGACAAAAAATTACATACTGAATTTCATTAAAAAATGTCCTATTTTATAACGCATAATATCAATCTCTTTTGACAATGAACTAAGGACCAAATGACACTGAAAATATAGGATAGAGGTCCGTTTACAAATTAGGATTCTTAGGTTGTAAGATGAGAAGCAGAATTAGAGTATGATTAGGTTTTATGTACCTGTTAGGGGTTAGACATTCAATTGTGACGGTTAATGTTAGGGTAAGGCCAAGATATACACATAGGGTTCCCACGGGTAATTAGAGACAGACGTGCTTGTTTGTGTGTGTGTGTGCGCGTGTGTGTGTGTGTGTGTGTGTGTGTGTGTGGGTGTGTGTGTGTGTGTGTGTGTGTGTGTGTGTGTGCGTGTGTGTGTGTGTGTAAGAGTGCAGGACAGAGATGAGAGCGATGAAGAGGGCGCAAAAGAACTTGGCTAATATAATCCCATTATAGAGGTACAAGAGGGAGCAGTCATAGTGTTCAGTCAACACAATGGGCCAACCTGCAGCCTGTAGCTATCCACTGGATGGATAGTTTCTGCCATGCAGATGGATCATTGCACTGCAAGTGCAAGTCTGCCTGCCACGGACCAGAGGAGGAACTCACTCATGTGGCCAGCCATTAAAACAGTAATAGCCAGTTGTTTCACACTGAGACAGACTTTGTGGTTACAGTGCTTTCTACTCTGCAGACATGTGGCCTGTCATATCCTGAGCATTGCAAGGCTTTGAATCACACAGATGTATAATCATGTTCTCAATAATCCCGAAAACAATGAATGCATTTTCCATGAATTAATACACAATTCTTTTTAGATAACACAAATTTGCCATCTGGGAATGCACAAGCAATTAAAGATGGGTAAGTACAATAGTCCATATAATTAGGAGATAAAAAGTAATGTATGATGGGGCAGTTAACTTTATTGTTGGCTGTATTATCTGCAAAGAAATTAAATGTCTTTTAAATTTCACTATCCAAATGAGCATTTGAATAGTATATTGTCCACTATCCAAGTGCTCATTTAGACAGTGGACAAGACAACAAAGGTATTCATAGTGGTGTGTCATTAGACTTCTCATTGTTTCAGAAAATGAAAAATAAGTTGTTCATCTGAGATGTAAAATAAAAGCACGATAATGTTAATATGTTGTTAGACATTCATTCATTTCTGAAAAATTTGCCCAAAGTAAAACGGCACAATTTTAACAATCCAAGTAACATTAAGCAATAAAATAACAAGTGATGAAAATTAGCTGAGCTCCATATACAAAAGACCCTAAATAAGGGACAATTGTTATTAAAATAAACAGTAAATAGCTTTGTTAATAAAAAGAAAAAAAAGACTTTTTAAAAACTTTGCAAGCTACTTAAAATCAATAACAAACAATGTTATTGATTTGGATAATAAACTTAAAAGCAACAAAATTTGATGTGTTTTAGAATTTCGCCAAGCAAGACATTAAATATGCAGCGATAAAGATTAAAACACTGAGTTGGATAAACAGGTGTAAAATACCAACAGCTGGAACAAAAACACAAGATTATTGTTACCTAGGTCAACTTAAGCAGCTGTCCTAAAAAGATCCAGCTGACGTGATGAGTAGATTAGATCCCCTAAACAACCCATTTTTATTTTATTTTTTGGATGTTGAGAAATTGTAGTTTATATGAAACAATTTCAACCTTCTAATATGAAATACAAATTAATCTTGTGCTTCCTAATGTAGACAAGAAAGGCAACACACAAAAGTATACATAACTAAGAGTAACTACAGAAGAGCCCCAAAACAGCCCTCAAAGCAAAGACTCTCCTATGTGGGGTGTGATCTAAACAACACTGAAACAACATCCAAATTTTTCAAACAAAAAAATAATTTACGTGTTAG
This sequence comes from Poecilia mexicana, assembly GCF_051168715.1. NCBI lineage: Eukaryota > Metazoa > Chordata > Actinopteri > Cyprinodontiformes > Poeciliidae > Poecilia > Poecilia mexicana. Next base: position 12,705,952 of record NW_028263373.1, read on the forward strand.
CTAAGGTTGTCACTCAACTAAACATGCCTTGAACCTTTTGAAGATACTCATTTAAAAAAAAATTCTCAACACAAGCAGAACCATCTGTACTACACCAATGACTTTTAAATCAACACCAATAAAAATTGCCAGATAAAAGTACACTGTGTTAAAGAAACTGGATTTCCCATAGTTTATATATATATATATATATATATATATATATATATATATATATATACAGGTGCTGGTCATAAAATTAGAATATTGTGATAAAGTTCATTATTTTCCATAATGTCATGATAAAAATTAAATTGTCATATATTTTAGATTCATTGCACACCAACTGAAATATTTCAGGTCTTTTATTGTTTTAATTTTGATGATTTTGGCAAACAGCTCATGAAAACCCAAAATCCCTGTCTCAAAAAATTAGAATATTATGAAAAGGTTCTCTGAACGAGCAATAAAAATAATCATCTGAATCAACAAAGTAACTCTAAACACCTGAAAAAGATTCCTGAGGCCTTTAAAAACTCCCAGCCTGGTTCATTACTCAAAACCGCAATCATGGGTCAGACTGCTGACCTGACTGCTGTCCAGAAGGCCATCACTGACATCCTCAAGCAAGAGGGTGAGAAACAGAAAGAAATTTCTGAACGAATCGGCTGTTTGCAGAGTGTTATATCAAGGCACCTCAGTGGGAAGTCAGTAGGAAGGAAAAAGTGTGGCAGAAAACGCTGCACAACGAGAAGAGGTGACCGGACCCTGAGGAAGATTGTGGAGAAGGGCCGATTCCAGACCAAATTAAATTTTCATCTCCATAAAACTTTTCAGCAGATGGAAGCATGAAGTGCTCCAAAATCTTCTGATAGCTGCTGCATTGATCCTGCCCTTGATAAAACCCAGTGGACCAACACCAGCAGCTGACATGGCACCCAGACCATCACTGACTGTGGGTACTTGACACTGGACTTCTGGCATTTTGGCATTTCCTTCTCCCCAGTCTTCCTCCAGAGTCTGGCACTTTGATTTCCGAATGACATGCAAAGTTTGCTTTCATCCGAAAAAAGTACTTTGGACCACTGAACAACAGTGGTCCAAAGTGCTGCTTCTCTGTAGCCCAGGTAAGGCGCTTCTGCCGCTGTTTCTGGTTCAAAAGTGGCTTGACCTTTGACCTGGGGAATGCGGCACCTGTAGCCCATTTCCTGCACACGCCTGTGCACAGTGGCTCTGGATGTTTCTACTCCAGACTCAGTCCACTGCTTCCCCCAAGGTCTGGAATCGGCCCTTCTCCACAATCTTCCTCAGGGTCCGGTCACCTCTTCTCGTTGTGCAGCGTTTTCTGCCACACTTTTTCCTTCCTACTGACTTCCCACTGAGGTGCCTTGATATAACACTCTGCAAACAGCCGATTCGTTCAGAAATTTCTTTCTGTTTCTCACCCTCTTGCTTGAGGATGTCAGTGATGGCCTTCTGGACAGCAGTCAGGTCAGCAGTCTGACCCATGATTGCGGTTTTGAGTAATGAACCAGGCTGGGAGTTTTTAAAGGCCTCAGGAATCTTTTTCAGGTGTTTAGAGTTACTTTGTTGATTCAGATGATTATTTTTATTGCTCGTTCAGAGAACCTTTTCATAATATTCTAATTTTTTGAGACAGGGATTTTGGGTTTTCATGAGCTGTTTGCCAAAATCATCAAAATTAAAACAATAAAAGACCTGAAATATTTCAGTTGGTGTGCAATGAATCTAAAATATATGACAATTTAATTTTTATCATGACATTATGGAAAATAATGAACTTTATCACAATATTCTAATTTTATGACCAGCACCTGTATATATATATATATACACAAAGAATTCAACTTAAGGTACTAAAATGAGAGAATATGTTTACTTGGTTTAGGGAAGATAATTGCTGAGTGTTGGAGCCTTACATATTTTTAATACGTAAGAGTTACGTAAACGTTAACAGTATTTAACTTTTATAAACAATATATTTTTATAAAACATAAAAATATATTTTATAAAAACAATAATAAATTCATTATTTTCCTGGTCTTAAAAAGAAAAAAATGTGTGCTTAAAAGCTAGACATGCGATTACAAAGAGCTCTGTACAGCTCAGGGAGACCAGCCAGGCACTTTTTAAATGTATTTTTTGCTGTGTTCCATTTCATTATTGGAAAACACATCAGTTTTCCCCCCAGCTGCTCTGCAGTGTAAGGAGGATTCCTGGACACGTAAGAGTGGGACTGATAAAGATAGAATTGATTCCAGCCAGCAGCAGCAGCAGCAGCGAGGGGGGCTCAGTTTAGTCCTACAGCTAAACGTCTGGGTTTACTCCGTCTCCCTCTTTCTTGTCTAAAGGCAAGTTGTCACTAAGGCGACATCAATCTCGTGCCTCATGACTTCACACAACACGCCTTTCCCCCTGATGCCTTATCACATCATCTGGAGGCAAGATTAAACAGGTCACCACAAAGTTTTCTAAACCCAACAGGTAAAGAAAAGTAGATAAAAAAAATATTAATGGATGGGCTCTGACTCTATTCTGTGAACAAAAAAAAGAAAAGTTTGGAAAATCTCTCACATACATGTAACATGACAAATGTTAAACTTACCTGTCAGAGGCACTGATGCCGATTTATAAATGTGTTACATTTCGGTTGTTTAATCCACGTAAAATTAAAGTTACTTATCTGACAACATGACACTGACAACGGCCAGTGGAGTGTGTACGGTGACATCGAGCAACACAGATTACAGACAAGTGATAACACACCACCTCACTCTTTCCTTCAAAATAAGTAAAAGAAACTAAAAAAGTCTTTAAAAAAGCAACAAGAAGAAACATGCAAACGTCTTTATGGGACTACAACACTAGTATCAAACATAAAATGAATATGAATAGCTTCTTAGATTGTTTAAGTGTTACAACTGTTTTGTAACTGCATTTTCAGAATTAGAACAACATGCAAGGTTTATTAAAATAAACACAGCCAATGCTGCATTTGAAGACGCTTTTCTTTTTTGCTTATTCAAATGAAGAAAGTCATATTATGAGCTGGTGTGGAAAAGGAAGTACAAATTAAGAGTCCATTGTCCAAATTTTCAGCAGAAATGCCATTAACTAGGTCTTGGTAAAGTGCATAGCATGTGATATGAACAAACAGCACAAAACTCTGCAAAAAACACCAAGAAAACAAAACAAAAGACGTTATGAAACAGCTGCATGGTGCCATGAAGAATCTCAAATATTTTTTTTCTTTCTGTGTTAAGTTAATCTACAATGATAAAAAAAAAAAGTAAATAAATAAAACACAGTTGAGTTTGCAAATAAATTATAATTTTTGTGATAAGTTGGTGACTGACACTGGCTGTCTAGGCTTGTACAGACACCTTGAATTTGTTTTTTAAAGTACAGTTGCCTCCTAATACAATTAAAGTGCAATCTTTATACTTTTAGTCAGATAAACATATTTCATACAGGTTTAAAATAAGAGGCTAGTAACAAATTAGCCCAGCTACTTTGTTTATTCCTGCCTCTCAATATAACTGGCAAACTGTCACACAAGAACAATTTATCTCAATACCTGAGCAAAAACTCCCAAAGTTTACTTTAAAATAAGCTCAATTCTGGTTTGCATTAATGGGAATCTTAGTGAAAGCCTATCTTGAAACAACTGTTAAAAATTTGAAGAATATGAGGTAGAGAGAGACAGAAGGCAAAAAAAAAACAGCAATAGATTAACAAAATATGAAAATGCTGTGATCAGAAACTAGGAATCAATATAGAAAAATATTAACACAGAGAGTTAAAGACGCATAAGGTCCTTCAGTTTCCCTACAACGTCCAACAATCTTTCATCAGAAATGGTTTCAACAGAAGACAGACTCTGAAGAAACAGTTTTTACCCACAACAGGGAATAGTCACAGTCAGAAGAACTACAGATGCCTCTGACTAAGCTAGAATATCCATGAAAAGTTGTTCTATTTTACTAATTCAATTCAAGAACTGTAGCCCATATTACACAGATTACATTGTTTTATTGAAGGATTTATTTCTAGTCATTTTAGTGATTATGGCTTTTACATCTGATGAAAACCCAAAACGAAGACTCTCAGAAACCAGAATATTATATAAAACCAATAAAGTTTGTCGGGGGAGGAAAGAATGAAGTGCTATAAAATGTACTATTAGACCGCTCATCGGACTCTGAGTTCATGAAGCCAGAGCCAGCAGATGATACGGGTCCCCAAGTCATCAGTGTCTCTGGAAGCTTCACGTTGCATTGGACCTTCAAGTACTATATTCTGTCCTCCATTAATTCTCCTGCTCTGGAACCTTAATTTACAGATGAAATATAAATTTTACTTTAACCTGGAAAGAGGAGTTTGCACCACTGATCAACAGTCCAGCTGATTTTCTCTGTACCCTAAATCAGAAACTACTTCCATGTGAGGTGGTTGTTGAAGCACTGAGACTCCAGTTGTAAGTCACGTCTTGTGAATTCCCCCCATCTCTTGAATGGGCTTTGCTTCACCGTCTTGGCTAAAGTTATGCAGCATTATTTCTAACGTGTTCTTTCTACTAATATAGTTAATTTTACCCATATTCTTCAGCTCCTTGCAGCTTAATGTCCTCGCAGAAGTTGTCATCCCCATATTTTTGCAGGTCACAACAAAACTTCAGATTTTTGTTTTTAAAATGTACTTTGTTTATTTTAATGAAAGACTCTAAAGTCAGAGGCACTGAATGTTAGAATATTAATTAATCCACAATAATCCAAATCAATGGGCATAACCACTTGAGGTATATAACTGTCTGTAATTAAGCTATATTAGGCTTTCACTTTTTGAATTGCATGAGTAAAATAAATGCACTTTTCAATGACACCCTAATTTATCTAGATGCACCTGTATGTACCTCAGTGAAGCAGTCCAGCTAGCTCCTTAGAACATGGGCAAAACCAGAGCACTTTTTAGCATCATAACTTAAACATTAAATATTTAATAGTAGTTGACTTGATGTCAACTACTATGTAGTGCACTGACTACCTACGATTCAACATTTTTAATACAGCAGCATAATCATAACGTGGAACTAAAAGAACTGCAGGAACATCCAGAAGAGGAATTTGAAATGTCTTTCAGGAAGCACTGAGTCATTTTCAAAGACCATCTTAAAAATTTGAGTACCTCAAAATAGAAAGTTGAGATGATGTACTAAGAGTTTAAAAAAATGTACAAACTTACATATTCTATTTGTGTATACTGTTAAAAAAGCAATAGTTTATTGCTAAAATATATTTAAGTCCAGGTGCTTCTAAACCTTTTGTCAACGTACAACGATCCAAATTGAAATTTGATATTTAAATCAACTCCTACACCCAATGCACTCACACAGAAAGGCATAAATGCATGCATTTCTTACGCAGACAATATGTAGAAATTGTTGTGAAAATAATCTGAATATACAACAAACCAAGGATAAGAGCAGACAATAAGAGGAGACAATAAGGGAAAAAATCATATTGTTATGAGTCCATCCATGCTCCAGTGAGCTCCTCGTTTCAATATAAATGAAGAAAGCTCGGCCTGAGGACAGCAGTGAGATATGCAGGCAGCCCACACATATCTGATGATGAACAGGCCTGCCTGCACATTCTAAAGAGAACACATTTTCCAGCTAGCCTTTCATAATTGTATTTTTTTTTCCTTCCAAAAGGCCCTAGAGCCAGACTTGTATGCGCCATCTGAAGAGGTTGGTGTAGTAATGGGTCATAGTGATGCATTCATACTGGGACTAGCTTAATTGTATTATCAATCTCATCCAGACAGTGCTTCAGCCCCACAGCTCTGGACATGCTACTGTCAGACACTCTGCATTAGTACTGAATAGTGAGCCATGCAGGAGTGTAATCTTCACTCTCATCTGTTTTCTGAGCTTAGGAAGCTAGGTTAGCTCACCGAATGATGTCTTATCAGAGTTTTTGACACCGTCGTCATCTGTTCTTCTCTGCCTTTTAAACAAACTTTTCCTCTGCCCTCATGTCACTGTTTGCTCTAACTTTCTCCTTCTTTTCCTCTTTGGATCTACTATGTCAGTGACCACCGAATAAATACACATCTGTGTTAATTATGTTAAGCCAAACAGTAACTACAAAGGCAGATGAAGTAGAAGGCTCCTTTGCTGTTCTGGCCTGATTATGTTTTGCACTCAAAACATTCCCCTCTCCAAATCTCCTCTCTTCCTTCTTTTGAAGTAACCTTCTCCTTGCTTCCCTCTCATCATAAGCAGAAGTTCTAGAGGTGGAGAGGAATTTGGAGATAAAAGCAAAAAGAGCCGAGGAGTCCTTCGCAAGCCTAAGGCAAGGAGAAGGTCAACAGGCCTGCTAAGAAGGGCTGTTATCATCCTGGTTACATGTTATCGGAGAGCCTGCAGTAGTGTTTATTTACAGTTACTGCTCCCTCTGGGTGCACACTTAAAGGCCTGGGGCTGATTGGTGCGTAATGAGTTTAGAAACGCAGGAAGCCGATGCAAGACAAGAAGTGAAACAAGAGGCAAGAAATGACTTGCCAATAACCAGTAAGTCAAAAACCAAATTGGTATAAACACCTTTTCTACACATGTGCCATGGAGTCTTGTCATTCGAGTAAAAACAGTCATTTTTACGGTTTACAGTAAAAAGAGTATACATATGTAAGAAAGGGTACTAATAAAAGGATCCTGATCTGCAATATTGACCCTCAAGGGAAAAATGCTGTTGGTACATAAGACACCTCCCTTCAATCTTTTATTTTTTTATTTTTTGCTTGCCCTCTAACTTATTTTTTCATTGTTGATCAGATTGTTTTATATTAAACAAGCAGAGAAGTGAAGTGGCTAGAAGCCAAGCCATAAAGCGAGAAGTGCTGGACACTGTTCAAAATGCTTGGCAGGAAACCAGTGAATTTTATAATCTTTGTTTTACCTGATAACGCTTCCAAACGCGGTGCAACGCAGAAAGAATAAGAAAAGTAATACACAGGTACTATATACATACAATAAAGCCAAAGTAACATCTGTTTCCCTTCCAAGAAAATTGAATTTCAGAAAATCAGTCCAATGACAAGATAATTACTGCATAGTATCAAACAGGGAAATTAAGATAAAGTATTTATTTCTAATTCATCAGATAAGATAAAAAAGAGATTTTTTTTTTCTTGAAAGCATTTTCGTCTTGTAACTTGTTTATTTGGGGTAAATGACTTTCTTAGGCAAATAATCTGTTGTAGTATAATTTCAGTGTATATTAATAACAGTTAAAGAAGGATAAAAAGAAAAAAACATCACTCACAGAATTGAATCTTCATTTCAGCAAATGAAATACGGTCAACGGGTCAAATTAAAATCACAGCGAGGATGTAAAATATCTACGTACGGTAGTTAAAAATGATTTTTGCACTACTGTTACCAATACGTCGCTACACCTGAGAGAGAAAACAGAAACCGAGCAATATTTATAAAGTCACTAAAATTACTACAGCTTCACAAAGCGCTGGTAACCACGGGCTGGTCACCAGTATCAAGGTATACCATTTTAGGTTATAAACAGAGACCGTGTCAAAACCAGTATTGCTTGACCTGTCATTGTCTGAGCCTGTTCATTTACTCTAACAAGTAGGTGGTGTTTTCAGTCTGATCCTTGCTGTGTGTTGGGTGGTATACATACGCCAATTTGGCTGTAAGGAAGTTTAAAGCAAACATGCCAGTAATCTATGTGATTGCTATAAACTTACTATAGGCTATTTTCAAATCCCAGTCGCATTCACTAAAAACAAGGTGTTGGAAAAGGCTGTGGAAACATACGCCTTTCACTTTGAGTAGAGCCCCCGCATCATATGAGCCTCGTTTTAAAGCAACCTATATTCTTTCACAATGCTGTTCCTGTCGGTGTTTCACCCGTCACTGTGCGAGTATTTTTTTTTTTTTGTACATGAATTTGTGTTATCAAACAAACCCTGGCACATCAATGAAGCTGATCTGAGAGCGACGTTGTCTACATAAATCAGCAGAATAAACACAGGCAGCTTGAAAAACATGAACCACTAAAGCATTACAAATCCTCACCATTTTCCCAAACTGCACAATCTTGTCTCAGAAGAAAAATGAGGCGCCTGCTCAGAAACTGTGTTTATGGTGTCAGGAATTGCAAGGAAATAAATTACTGGGTGAATCACTGGAGCCTGGTGTGCGAGCATAACTTGTGCAATGAGGAAATCAGGTTGCAGTAATATTCACTTTTGACACACTTATATTATGATGCTGGAAGAAGGCTTTGAGCCAATGAGTAGTGAAGTTCCAAAAACGCAGAGAACACAAAAACAGCCTGGAGCTGGATTAAAAAAAAAAACAAAAAACAAACAAACTTGGACTCATTTGAGTCAGACCACCTCCCTCGGTACAGATGAAGTAACAACAATGCCAATTTTGAGTTATAAACATGCCATTTTCCATAATATCAAGTGTGTGAGTTTTTCCTCCCGTCAACCTTTCCAAATCTCATTGTCACACCGTGTGTATCGTTGATAATAAAATCCTTTCATTACTCCAAATTTTCAAAACAGCTTGCTGCTGCTAGCATTTAGTGACATTTTGAAAAGATGAGGTACTGACGGGGTTTCTTACGGGTAGACCATATCAGAGCCATCAACAATTAACTTACAAAACACAGAGGTTGTTTGTGCTACTTCCTGGCATCCCCAAACACTACATTTGAGCCAATGTGTTCAGTCAGTGATTAGACATAACCATGCGCAACAGCCCTGAATGTCAGACAAGATTATCACTCTGCTTTTCATGAAATGACACTGATATGTTCCACGGCAAAACACACTGTCACGCCACCGCCAGGCCCACACGATAAAGACAACAGATGAATTCGGTTTTGTGTCACTTCCTTCTATCAAATGGCCATGCCTCCTTTGGGGGAAACATATCTGCCATGATTTGAATGGGAGTCAATGCAACTTCTGAGCTGTTTGGAGCAAACGAAGCTCAAGGTATCATGCCACACAAGGCGAACAATTATATTGTAGTGATTGATTTAGCAAAGTTAGCTAGAAAGACTTTCAAACAATCTAGTTTCCCTCTGGGGTTAATAAAGCATTTTTGAATTCAATTCGATAAAGAACCACAGCAGAAGACGGGTTGGAGTGAAAATAAGTTTTCCCCTTAAAATGTTTCAGCCTATTATCCCTCAGCACCGGGTGGCTCAGTTGGCAGAGCACACACACCATGTGCAAAGTTAGTCCTGTAGTCCTTAACGTAGTTGTTCTGGTTTCGGCTCGCAGCATCCGCAGCCACTAAATCTGAGCCAGTGTGTTCAGTCAGTGATTAGATATAACCATGTTAAACAAAACTCAAGATGCTTTGACAGAAATTACATTTGTTTGCTAATTTTATGCTTCTATTGCACAAAAATAACACATTGATTCGCAATCGATTCATTGGTTCAACTTTCACCCCAGAGGGGACATGGTCACTGTACTTTAGCTAAAAACCCAAATGTTTAACCAACATGCAGCTAGATGTATTAAGATTGTCTCCACAACACAGTATAGCTTAGTCATCCCTCCTACAATTATTCAAAAATACTAATAATAAATGTTTTAAACACACATGACATGAGCCTTTTTCTTTTCACTTTCCAGAACTTTGACGAAAGCTTACTGTAAGGGTTAATTCAATATAAGACAGTACGTGAGAGGGCATGGATAGAGTAATAAAAATAACAATACTGTCCGGAGAAAGTCAAAGATGGGATATGAGAGGAGTAAAAAGAAAACAAAAACACACAATAATAATAAAGAGTAATCTCTTATGGTTACAAATGGTCCGTAAATAGCATAAATCAGAAGCAATAGTCTTTCCAGCAGTCCCAAGACAGCTCCAATTTATCTCCATACTTTGTTCCTGACTGAAAAGAATGAGCGAGAAGAGAAAACTGCTAAAAGGGAAAACTGGAGAGGCCATTTAGTGATTTGAGCGGTGAAACTTCTCTGCTGCCAAGGACATGTAACAGAGAGAGAGAGAGAAAGAGAGAAAGAGACTGGAAGAGTCTCTCAATACATCAGACATCAGGAGTGATTCAGACAAGTAGCACCGCCTTTGAAAGGCCCATAAAGACGAGTCATTCTGAGACTGGTGAGCAATACAAAACAAAAAACACCCATAGATTGTATGACTTTGCATTGCAAAATACAAAGTAGAATTTTTATGTGCAGGTAGAACGGTGGCAAAAAAATTAAAAATCCTGATTTCACTTATGCTGATTTACAAAATAGAAGAAATATGCTAATAAAAAATATGCCACTTCTATTTTTGGGTGCTTTTCCATCAGAACTGTTTCATAAAAAAAAAAAAAGAGAGAAATGAGGTGTTGCAGAGACCTGCATACTCTCAGCATGTTTCAGACTCTTCAAGTCAGTCATTGTATCAGGCTTCATTGTAAAAACCTCTCGCTCTTATTTAATCAATAGAAACTTGACTATCGTGATTCATAGCATACTCTGGAGTACAGGAATATCTCCTGACAACCCCAGCTGTTTTTTATACACCAAACGCCAACCATCCCACTAACAATCCATGTTTTCTTTTCATCTGTACTACCAAAATTATTTTCTATCCGACATGCACAAGTTCTATGTTTCATGAGTTTTTCCTCTGTCAAGTTATAACTCTGTTTATTTTTTTATTTTTTTCAGAGAGTGAAGCAGACAAAAAAACAAAAAAAAAAAAACAAAGATACGGCCACATATATTAAATACAGTTCACGGTGCACGGAGAGAAAAAAAACAAACGTGTGGGGATGAATACAAACAGGCACACACAATGAAAAATATCCTGTGAATGCACATGAAAGAAAGTAGCTTGACTTCAGTAATGGGGACTGTTTCTGACTCCTGTCCTAGTTTATAAAAGTAGGCTGATTCTCACCTTGACGAAAGCACACAATCTGTCACAGTAGTTCTGTGATTTGACCAGGGAGTTCTGACATGAATGATGCAAGTCAGTGACTCAATGCAATCTGCTGGGTTGACTTGAACAGAGACTTTTTAACCAATTTGAATAATAAACTGAACTTGACTGTTGTGTTTGGCAACTAGGACAAATTCAGAATGTATATAACTGCCTTGAAATATGCTTGTAGGATTGTACTGAACTGCCTTTTTCTCTGAAAAGTGCATGGAGATGGCATGTTTAGAACCGACAGCATGAAAAGAAAACTGAGCTGAATAAAATAATTAAACGAATGACCAAATACTAAACTTAACAAGTTAGACAATGAACTTCAAACTTACCAAAAGGTTTTTGGTAAGTTGGAGGTCTTCATGAATGTAATGTAAGAAGGGATGAATCTATGAGCTGAGCTTGTCAATGGATCCCATTAAACACTTGCCACTCCTGAGGACTTTCTTTCATATTGTAAGTCATTATTGACAGAGAGTAGTGTGACGAATCAATGAGGGCTTAATTACATTTGAAGAATAGTCCAGAGGTGAAGCAAAACAAAGCCACCACTGCCTGTTTCCTGTCAAGCCTTTGATGCAATTTTCCTCACCACCAAGATCTACTTTTAAGCCTTGGCTAAGTGCGAGTGTGCAACAAAACAAATGTGAAAAGATAAGATAAGAATGTAATTTCAATTTTCAAAACAAAAAAATATATATATATATATTATGCAAAAATAATTATCAGCCACTAAAAGAAACAACGGGCTGGAACTTAATGTTTAAAGATTAGGGAAAATCTTCTCATTTCTATAAGGAGAAATAATTTCCTCATCCGTTGAACAAATTCCATTCGAATATATATATAATTCCATTTGTATACATTAAGAATAGCAACACAACTCTATTGGTTGTCATAAGATGTCAGTTTAAAAACAGATCTTTAAAGGTTTCAGTACCCAAAACTAACAATGTCATTATGATTTTGCTGTATGGAGGTCTGCTGACCATCTCACACTTCTTTAGCACATAGCTTGAAAAAAGGAAGATTTTACACATTCGGCGAAGAATTTATATGACCAGTTTCCACTTGAATAAATACATATTTCTTCTTTTTATGCTAACACAACAAAACCAAAAAACTATGTATTGTAAGAGTGCAGAGGACGGTGCAGGTAAGTATACTAGATGATGCACGGTCAGTTCAAGATATCCCAATGGCGTTGGTACTCTTTTGTTCCTAAAGAGGTCCAGTACCAAACTACCAAACTTGCTAAGATATGATATGACAAAAGGGCTAACAGCATCTTGAATCTGCACAACCTTGTATTGATTAATATACTTGACCTATGAAACAACTGTATCATCATCACAATGATTTAAAAAAAACATTCTTTCTTCGCACTTTATCATCTACCATTTCCACTGACAAGGCTACAAAAGTTTTTCAGGGGCTTCATGTTTGAACTTTTAACATTTCCATCCAAATACACGTAAATATGGAACACAATTTTATTTAATAAGGAAACATTCTATGGCTGCATAGAGGACAGACGCAGTACTGTATTAAGCAGCAAAAGCCTTCTAAACACAGAGGGAGATTATCCAAGTCCAGACTTCTTAGTTACAGGGCGAGACAAAAGTAGGTAAATAGAAACAGAAAAGCACACAGCATCACAGAAGTAATGTGGATAAAACCGGTGATGATTAAATGAAACAGTCGCAGAATATTAATTTGACATTTGCTCAAAAATATCAATTTACACCCCGTTATAACTTTGGTAATGCATTTATTGGAAAGAGATTAATATCAATACCATAAATCATTCAGGAGATACAACCAGAGCGAGGCATACTCACATGTTAGCTGATCTCTGTGTGGGAGCTATGCACCTATTAATCAATGTCCCTGCTCCTCTGCCCATGTCATCAGGGGAAAAGGCAAATTTATAAAAAGGCCAATAATCACACTGATACCTCAAAAAGTAACATACTTAGATGTTTATGCAGTGGTGCTATCTATTTCCACTGACCTTCGCAAGGTTCTTGTCTGTGCAAAACTGATTGCTAGTTCTGCATTTTCTTATCCCTTTGATGCCTTTGCTTGATTAGTTTTATGCATTATGCAGACAACATATGCACCAAAAGTGACAACAAAGGAAATCTGATTGTGTTTTCAGAATATTAACTATTTTGGCCATGTATTCATTGATAATGACAGCAAGGTCAGCCGTTAATAAATGTGAAGCACAGAGAAAAAGAAGTTTCCTTTTTTTATAGTGAAAAGGCTACAAGCGCTATTTGATGAACTTCCCTTTAAACTCTCACTTGGGGCAAACATTTTTGGGTAACTTTTCACAATAGTTTGCTAGAACATTGGCCCATGCGAAACCCTCCTTGTTTGAACACAAATGTTCACTTCTGACTATGAATTTCTCTTGAAATTGAGATCAGAGCTTTGTGACGGGACTTCAAAACATTGACTTTGTAATCCTTAAACCATACTGTAGAATTATTTTATAAATGAAAAAGTTCTACTTCCACTGGGAGATTTTTTTCCTAATTAAATGCGAAAGAAAACTGTTATAAGTGAAATAATATGTCATAAGAATAGTTTAAAATCAATATCACAGAATTAATTACTTAAATCAAGCTCTTGTGTCTTGCTGAAAAGTTAGCTGTCGGTTAGTTTTGTCTTATTTCAAGTGTACTAAGAGATCTGTACTAGAAATCAGAATCAGACAAAAGTGCTTAGTAAGATTTTGTATTTTTGAAGTGTATTTCATGAAGGGGGTTTGTATTTGTGCTAATGCTAATGAACGTGGCATCTTATGAATCTGACTAATTTTTTCAAAGAAAAAACAGACTGTAAAGGACGACATTCCTTTTCCTAACATTTTGCTGATTTGTTTGGGTTTTTCTATGAAATACAGATAATAAAACTTCCAAAATAAAACTTATTTCTTTCATTTTACTGGCACTTAGCAAACAGAAATAATTTTAACCAATCTTAATTGAGCTAAAACAGGAAATGTAGTTTGATTTAATATCAGAAGATGAAAAAAGCTGTCATTTTATACAGCGTATGTAATTATCTGGCATTATTTATTTTGCTACATACAAATTGTCTGAATGTAGTATAGCATTCTCCAAAGCCAATGATCTATTGCAATTAGTGTAGGGGAAAAGTTTCCTAAACATTCTCAGATATTGTTTGTCGGTGTTGCTACTCACCACTCTCAAAGCAAGCATCAAAAATCAGATGTCCTTTCCGTAGAGGTCCTGTGTACGCAGGTGGTGTTATTGTCAGCTTGTTGACATTCCCTCCTAAGGATTCTTCCCCTCCAGCTTCATTTTCTGCAGAACAAGCAAAACATGCTGAATTTACATAGGTCTAACTTTGCTTTAAGGTTTTCTATAAAACGCAGCAGCAGCAGTTGATTTATTTTATATAAAAATGTACTATTGATACACGATTAATCTTTTATATCATTTAATACAGCTCTTGGATGTTAAAAAAAATGCAGTAAAAGAATCTGTGTAGAAAAAGTACTGCATCAATTTGTTTATTTATGATGAAAAAATGCCCATATTAATTAATTCCCACTAATAATTTCAATGCATACTTCCCAGTTCCTATATGAGTACTTAAGCAACACATAGTCACATATGATCAGAGGTGAGTAGAATTGTATTAGTTTTATCCTTTTATTTGGAAAAGTGTTTGCTCTGCCTGAATTTGTTGCTTTGTCATTGTAATTTTTTTAAAGTCTTTGAAATGAAAGAATTTACACTAAACTTTATATTTTTGTCTATCCGATGACAGCATTTTTAAATATTAAATTAGATGTTATGATCTGTTTCTCAGTTCATGGGTAACCTTTCACAAAATACCTTTTTACTCTTACTTGACTAATGTCCTTGATGGTTACTATTTACTATTCATGAGTATAAATATGTTGAAGTAGTGCTTTTACTGGAATGCAATTTTATGGTCACTCCCAATTAAAAAAAAATTTAATAATAATAATGTACGAGCGTCTTAAAGGGGTGCTACAGTTACTCTCTGAATTAGAGCTATCTCAGATGAGGAAAGATAGTTTGTCTTGTTGCGAGAGCATCTCTCTAAGGACGCCACTCTGCTAACTCCTGTGTCAAGATGAGAGGGATCAAAATAAACACACGCGTGCACAGGTGTAGTCTACCTAAAGATACTATACAGCAGGTGAAACACATGCAAATGCCATATAAGTTGCAGCGGTAGCACAAACTGTGGACAGTTGTTTGAAGTTTACTTGTTACTTTCCAGAAAAAAATCGCTTAGTGAGGCTTTAACTTAGAAGCATAGAAGCAACCTTTTGCTATTATTAGCTGCACTGTAATCCAGCTAGTTAGCACCCACGCTCATTGCACCTGTGATGCTGTTTTTCCGTGAAGTAACTAAACGGTTTGAATATTCTACAATGCGATAAATGGCTAATGGTCAAGTTAGCTCAAAACTGCTAGAATTACAATCCCATGTTTACGTCTTTTAACCTGCTAGCTTGGCGATTAGCATACCCTGCCACAGCGCACGTTTAAAGACTCTCCGAGGGCTACAAAGACCCGCTTGCTATTCGCCAAGCAGCAGGGCGGCGTGGCATCTCTTTCTGCTGTGTAAAGGTGAGGATAAAACAATGTAAAGCTCGTATTTACACACCAGTCTTGATGGCTCTGTCAGTGTTTTCCTCCATCTTCCTCTCCATCAGCTCAGCGGACGCTTTTAGTGCGTTGCTACGGCAACGGAGAATGAGGAAGAGAGGAGAGGTCGGTCTGTACTGCAAGCAGTTCTGTGCAGGTATGTTCCCTTCAGTAGATCATTTTGTGCCCTCACAAAAAAAAATGCACAATTGATTTAAAATAACAAAAGACGGTTCGGCAGTATTTCTGCGTGTTTACCTGAAACATAAGAGTAATTCAAAGTTGCGTGCTCGAAGTGGCATAATGTCGCGATAAAGCTCTGATTTATTTCCCAAAAGTAAACTGAAGAATCAGTAATGTCAATGTTCAGCTCTGTGTCGGAAACTGGCAGCATTAGCATTCTGCACATAGCAATATTACAAGCCAAGGCTTCCATTGACACTGCAGGGCAATCTGTATACTGGGCATAATTCAGTTTTATCACTGCCATACCTGAAATAAAACCCATTTTAATGGTATTTTCAGAGAAAAATAAGCCAATAATTGCAAACAGCAGTCAGAGATTGGGAATTATCCAGTAGATTGATTAAAGCTGAAGATTTTCTAGACAATTGGAGCAGAGATGTCATCAGGGCCAATCAAGCCTGGCCCTATTCCTTTCCTATTACAAAGGCTGCACCTGATTAAGAACATCAGATGAGCCAGCGCGCAGCTCCTGGAGCAAGAGCCATGCAGGTTGCTGCTAATTTTCAGCTTGTAAGCAGTGTGTAACAGGAGCAAATGAATAAGAGCCGAGAGAGAGCAATGGTTTTTCTTCGCGCGTGTGATCTATATATGACGGCAGGCATCAACAGGCCACAGAGTAGATGGATCTGAATGATTATTTCTCAGATGACAGAAAGAGAATACAGAGCAGCTGTGTAATATTTTGTTAAAATTGAAAATTGAATAGCTGTCCTCAATGGTATGTCATTCCTTTAACGCTGTGCCTATTAAAGAGCTATGTGGTGGTACAATCATTCATTTTCAAGAGAGATTGAAATTGAATTATGGAGCATGAGAAGAATGAATTAGATACACTACAAGTTCTTTTGTTTCTGAACTGTAATCAAAGCTATTTGTGTGCCGAATTTCAACCTTTGTAATGTTTTTGTTTGGTTCTCTTAGTGTCATAGTTTCATGTCTGCGCATTACAATTGATCTTTTTCCTTTAAATGAAAATCTACTGTTATTTCACCAAATTTGAAATTTATTTACACCGAATCTTAAGCTTTCAAAATGCACATCATATTGCTAGATGTTAGTATTTATTTAACAAAGATGGAGCCACAATATATATTGCATGCATATGTACATAGCTATATATGCATGCAGTATATAAAAATGTTACATTTATTGTTGGCGTACCTGGAATCAGAGGTTAAATAGCATAATACATTATGGTAATAATTCCAGTGATTTCAAAGTTGTAGTTTATTGATTCTCGACTTGAATAGATGAGCTTGTTGTTTCCTCTTTGATAGATATGACATTTGTTATTTTTGGGAGGATTTTATATGAACTCATAAAACATGGAATGTTATATCAAGTACCAGAGTATTAGTGCCCAGAAGCCCTTGAACTTTGATTTTTACATCTGGCCAATTGATTGGTGCATCGCTGTTACTTGCTTAAAGTTTCACTTCTCTGTTAAAGAGTTACATCGTTGTGTAATACTTTGAACAGGACCATCTAATTTTCAAACCCACTGAAAATTAGATGGTCCTCACCAGAACCAAATTATAGGTCTAATTCATACCAATGTGATGAAGCGTTTGTGATATGTGCCAGTCAACTCTGCAGAAGTACAGACCAGATTATTGTAGCCATCATTTTCCCTTTGCTACCCCATGATGAGTAATCGTAACCCCAGTCAGAGGGCGGCACACAGCACTTGGAGAAAACAAGATTTGGATAATGGGGATAAGGAAAGTACAACAAATAAACAAAAAGAAGAAACATTAAACTGTTTTTTTCTCTTCTCTTATTCCTAGCCTCTTCTGATCATGCCCTAAATGAGCTAAAAAAAAAAATTGCATAAAAATGAGCATATAATTTTTGAATCGGTCAAATCAGCCTGCATACATGCAAAGCCATGTAGAGCTTACACAATGCTATTACTTCTTGTCATGGGGTTTACATAAGAACAGAATCTAAACTTTTTATAGAAGTATAAAAAGTAAATTCAACAAAATGGTTTTTCACATTTTAATTGTGTCTCGGGAGAAAAGATTTACACCCATTCATGAAAGTGTTTTAGACCACTGATTACTTGGAACTTTGTTTCGCATATTGTGGTTAAAATAAGATCTCTTGGAACGTCAATAAAAAATAATATTGGCTCTTTTAATCTCAGGTTGCGAGTGACTGGAGGATGCTCAGCATTATCACAATCCTGTGAAGAATCCATTTAAATAAAGCCTCCTGGGGAAATGCTCAGCAAACATTTCTTTCAGAGCGAAATGTCTTTCTCCTAAATTGTAAAATGATCAGATAGATCATTCTTTATAATTGTCAAAAGGCGAAATCAGAAAGATCGTCCTGTTTACGACTCTATCCCCAGGCCTAGTGTGTTTGTGTGTTTAAAGGAAGCAAATCTGTGTCTTAGCATTTATATTCCACCAAGTACAGGAAAACCCTTTTACCCTGCCATGCTGGGCACTTTTCACACTTAAAGTCCATCACCAATGAAGGAACAAGTCATGCAAAAATCAAAACAAGTGAGGACAAGGGGCACAGAGTTGGAGACAGGCTGTTGTGAGAGACTGGGCGAGAGTGTGAGGGATGGGGTGGGGGGGCGTGCGGCAGGATCAGTTGGGGTGCACAGACCAGGCGGCGGTACACAGAGGATCACTATGGTGACAGCAATCAGGGGGCTCAGGGGAGTGAGGCTGGGTCAGAGAGGAAGGCTTGAGAGGCAGCTGACTGAGGAATCAGCCCTCACTTTGGATGATTCAAGTGACAGCTCCCCCCAGGGCTGTGCCGGACCAGCTGTCCCCAGAGACCATGAGCTTTACGAGACAGAGATGTGGCTAAAGCAGTCCTTTTCTAAGTGAAAAAGAAAAAAAAAAAACAGAATTGGAGCCGAATCAGTACAACGGTGCCACGACACAGCAATGTTGTTGATGATGTTTTCACATATTCTGCAGCAGATGAAAATGCTACAAAAACAGGGCTATGTGCTAATTTAAAATGTGTAAACACTGTCATATGGTGCGAGTTTTGTGATATTTTTCACCTTCTCTGTTGACATAAATATCAGTTAAACCAGCAATTTGCTAGCGGTTCAGTTTGCAATTCCGTAATCGTTTCGTCCCTTTCATTTTTTTTTTGTCCATCACGTTCTCCGTCTCTCTATCCCTCTGCTCGACCCCCTCCTCCATCGCATGTGCTGGACAGCAGCCACCTAAACAGATGGTCCAGTGTCAATAGGCAGCTATTAACTGGCCACTTCCCTGACTCTAATTCGAGACAGTGAAAAGCACATTTAAAGAACTGGGAACCAGTCCTCTGCCATGTAGATGACGTTAGGAGTAAGACAGGTCAAAGGTTTGATAAGCGAAAATGATCCTATTAACATTTATAGAATATAATCCTTGGACAGTGTTGGTTGAGTTCAAGAACATTTATACCTTCTCCTGCAGCAGATTAGACATAGGTTGGCTTCCACCATCAAAGTTAAACCAATCCTGTTTCATATGAGCGTAAAGCCACATCTGAAGGTCAGCTGGCTGAAATAAGGTCCTACTGTTTTTTGTTGTTGTTGTTGTTTAAAATAAATACGAATACAGCTGGAAATAATTCTGGTCAGGACAAATACAGACAATAATCAGTAAAACCTAAAGGAGAACAAATTAACCCTTGTGCGTGCGAGGACTGAGGCAAACGTAGAGGACTGAGGCAAATGATACAAGTTTTACGGGTGTGGGGTCGGTTGGACCCCATTTCTAAACACAAGGGTTAAGGACCTTCAAAAGTCGGTTTTAGCCAATTTTCATGAAGATGCCAGGTTCATTTGTTCAGACAATGTATGCATAATTATAAAAGCCTTCCTGCGTTTCTGCGTTCATCTCTTTTGGTAGGAAATGCAAATCACCTCCAGAACAAAAGCTAAAGACAATGTGAGGAAAATGCCAGAAGGTAGTAAGAGACTGTCATTTTTTACAGTGAACCAACCCCTTAGTAAGATAGGCTGAAAGGCCACTCAGTGATGAAGAAGTCATAACTCCAGAAGCAACATAACAAGATGGATTATAATTTGGAAATGCACCCAGGAACAAATATTCTAAAGGGGGGCCACACATTAGGAGCACTTCCATTTTTCTCATCCAACGATGTGCGTCATTCGGCAAACTTAGCATAAGTTACATGTGTCATGACATAGTGTGCCAAGAAAGAACAGAGTATTAGACTCCAGCTGTGTATAGCTTTATCAGTAGTATTGATGCTTCCTAATATAACCGGTTTCTAAAGGATTGCTGGGTGTTGTGCCTTGGAGCACCAGCCACTGACCAGACCCAGCAAGTGTGGATTGAAAATAATAGGTTCTTATTTTTTGACACATGTCTGATGCTGCTAATGTGTGCGACGCTTAATTTTTGGAGACATGTCCTGTGGTCTGATGAAACTGAAATTGAAGTGTTTGGCCATAATGAGCATTGTTATATTCGAAGGAAAAGGGGCGGGGGGAAGCTTGCAATCCTTAAACATCATCTCAGCTGTGAAGTACGGGGGCTGTGACATCATGCTGTTTGGGGTCTTTGAAAACTATGCGCAAATATTAAAGCGACTTCTCAAGACATCACCCAAATCAGTTTTCAAAATGGACAGTAACCCTAAGCATGCCTTCACATTAGTTACAAAACAACAAGAACTTCAGTGTTTTGGAGTGGCCATCACAAAGCTCTGATTCCAGCCCCATTGACTTTGTCGAGGCAAAGGCAACAGACCCGTCTCAGTTACATAAGCCCTGTTCAAAAGAAACTGGCTGAAATTGCAGCAAGCCAGTGTTGGAAGATCCAAAATATTTCAGTTTCACCAAATACTAAGAAAATGTATGTTAACTTATGAATCTGACACTATCCTAAAAACAAATTGTAATCCCCTCTGTTATTATTATGGCACTTAGCAAATAGTTTTTGGTGATCCAAACTTACCTAAAACAGGAAAAGTTTAGTCTGAAAAGCGATTGTTTCAATAGAGCATGTGCAAATTTACACACTATTTGTATTTTGTTTAAGTTTAAGGAATCATTGTTGTGTTTGTTATACATTGTAGGATAAACGCTATGATACAATAAAACCAAGGCATTTTTTTTTTACTTGAATTTAACATACCACGAGAGTCTGCAGATATGCAGATGAAGTCAGAGCTCTAAAAATATCAAAGGTGTTAACTTAATGAAAGAGTGACTCATGTTTTCCTATGCTTGTTTGCTGAGGAGCTGGGATCTCCTGCCATGGCTGTGACTGGCTGCTTCGTCATCCCCCGCCACACCCTGCTGAGGAGAAAGGACAACCACCTGACCTTCACGCTCAGCCCAGCCCGATTTTCTCTCAGAGGTATCCTAAAACTGAACTCTGCTGGAGTTCCTTGTGACATTGCAGGCGATTACTTTACTTCCACTTAAGAAATATGATATTACTAATTACTGACAGCAATGCTCCGCAAACCTGCCCCTGACTTGATAGGTAAGCTTCAGAGTGTGTTTCTGTGCCGCTGTTCCTGCGTGTCTTAAGAAACTGACGCTTCAAAAGATGGAGGAAAACAGGAAAATCTAAATGACGGGAGATGCCCAGAGAGGACAGGATGTGGCGGCGGAGCTGCTAGAACAGTCTTCCCACCTTGTGGTCACACGGTGAACTGTAGCTGCCTGAACGCATGAGCAAACTGGGGGAAGAGAGAGCGATGCGGAGGAGAGCGATGGAGTGAGAGAGGGAGGGAGCCAGAAGGAGCGAGACAGAGAGAGCGAGAGAGAGCAAAAAGGGAGGGGAGTTTAAACTAAGTGCTATGTTTTGGGACAGGCTAATCTGCTAGCGAGCAGTGTGAGGATCGGAGCGTATTGTGTGAGCCAGTGTGCGAGGGACAGATAAGGGAGCCAGCCAGCCCGACCCACAGACCTACCGACTGCCTGCCTTTAATGTGCTGACTCTGGGGAGATTTTAAAAGACAGCGTATTGACTCCTCAGACGCGTGTTTGTGCGTTGCGCGCCGGAGACCCTGGGCTCAATCGCCTCCAACTAACAGCCACAGCCAAGCCAGAAGTGCATCAGCAGACAAGGGAGCGAAAGAAAACAACTAAAAAGAACAAACAAAAAAAAAAACCTAACCCAAAAACAGGACTGAAAAATTACAACTCCCAAATCAAAAATTAAAGAGGATTTTTTTTATATATATATTTACATATCCTCTTCTTTTTTCAATTGATTTGATTTTTTTCTTTATTTTTCTGTGTTCCCGGGACAGAGAGAGACTGACTCCCGATTCTGAAGAAGAAATCAGGAGGGAGCAGAGAAACTCAAGCGAATCCAAAAGAAAAAAAGAGACAAATTAAAGGACAGAACAAAAACCTCATCATCGAATCTGAACATGTTTGAAATAAGCCGAACACTCAACGCTGCTTTGTTGAGCAACGAGGTAAAGATTTCTAGATTCTTTCCCTTATTTGTCGTTACAATTGTCCACATTTCACCTGTGTACGTCTGCTGCCAACCATTCTGTCATGTGTGTTGCGTGTGTGTCTTTGCACCCAAAGAGATAGAGGGGGGGGTGATTGATAGCAGTACGCTGGTTGGTATGGGGGGGATGCTTCTCACTCATTCTGCTTTGTAATCATAAACAGAGAGCCAGTGCTTAGACGTTACATCAAAACCAAGGTAGCCATCGAGCCCATCTAACATAGGCTTGCTTGTGAAATTGTGCACCTTGGGCTGAAACTGTGTGTGCAAGTGTAAGTGTGCACATTCACACACATGCTTCTGTGCGAGAGCAAAGTCTTCTGTAAATCCCCGTCTACCTCCCTCTTTTTCTTCCAAGTTTCAGTTCCCCCCCCCCCTCCAGCATTCCCACCATCCTTCCCATACCTGCTGTTATCTGCTCTCCTTCCCGTCTCTCACTCCCCTCTTCCCTCTCTTTCCTCCCTTTTTTTATCTCTGTGCCTGTCCTCCCCTCTCCTCCCGTATCCGTGTATGAGCGTGTGTGTTCTGTGAGCAGCATCTCAAGATGATGGCGAGGTACGGGCAGCTCTCGGGACTGGCAGCCAGTGGCGTGGGCTCCGTCCCCGAGACGCACTCGCCGCTATTTTCCAGGGATCCCCTGTCATCGCCCGCCCAGATGGGCTACAGGTCACCCCTGGTAAGAGGATAGTAGACAGAACAATGTATCTAAATCTATTTAATGAACACAGGGAAGCGCATTTACCACAAAAGGAACAGGGAGATAGGAGTTTAAATAAAAAGAAAAACAGTTGGGTTGTGTGTATTGAAGAAAACAGCAAAAAAAAACCAAAACAACAAAAGGTAGAAAGAGAGGAAATCAATTGTGGGATTCTGCCCGTATCCCCAGTGGATTGTATTAGCAAATATTTACATTGTTATGTTTGTTCAATTACGGCCGCCTACTCCGTCTTTAGCCTCTGCCAGTCAGCTTGTTATCAGGGGAATTTGAGGTGTTTGCGTGAGCATGCATGTGTGAATGAGTGGGTTAATACGTTAAACATTTATTTTCTGTCCTCGCTAAAATAATATGGATCTTTCTACATGCATCTGCTTCCAAAGACTTCAAGTAAAACATAAAAATAACAGAATAACCTTTAAACACGAGCAAGATGACGGATTTCCAATTACGTTTAATTGCAACTCTCATGTCAGTTAAATTCCCATCAAACAGGAGAGAGAGAGAGAGAAAAAAAACAGGAACATTTTCTACTACCAGAGTCAACATTACTCTGCAATTTACATAGTAAAAAAAAAAAAAATTACTTGAGGGAAAAGAGGCTTGGGAAAATCTTCAACGTTCAAACATTAAAAAAGAAAAAGCGTTGTAAGAAAATCCCTGACTGGCCGCATAAAAAGCGACACGAAGCTGTGGGTGTCTAATCTGCTGCAAGCTCTTCATTGGTTCGGGCTCCCCTTCAAACTGGCTCAGATCCACACCCTGGAGCCTCCCGGAAGCCTTCATAACCCACCGTCATGCTGCTGCTGCTGACTGTACCTAGGGGTTCCCGTCAAGTCTATGCAAATGCAACGGGTTGAGGGTACGCGGTGAAATATCGGCCGTGAAAGCGTACATTTGCTTTAAAATTCTTTAAATCTGAGCACGTCGGTGCAGGGCGTTTTTGTCGGATTCCATGCAAAGCCTTGTTGCTTTCGACTGCCTGTTCAGAGCCACTGTTATCAGCTGTTTTCATAAAGGTGCTGGATCGTAAATTATTTGAAACAAATTAGCTGAATTCATGGCATTAATGCATTTGAGATCATACTTTTTCGATTAATCTTCTCAGAAACCTTTCAGAAAATATTTTCAGGTGACTGAGTAAGCAGGGTGGAGCATCATAAACATATTAGACGAAAGTAGGATAACATTATTTCAACCCATTGTTATTGGTAACCTGCACAGTTAGATTTTTGGCCAAAAAAAGGCTTGTTAATGGGTTATTCTGGGGATTTATTTTAAGTTTTTTTTGTGTGTGAGCATTTGTGTAAGCAAATTTGTTTGTGTGTTTGTTTAAAAATGTGTGCGTGTGGGTGTTTTTGTGTGTGTGTTTGTGTGTGTGTGTGTGTGTGTGTGTGTGTATCTGGATGATTACTCTGGTTAAAAAAGAGCATCGTTAAAGTGATTAATGGTGCCTTCATTAAGCATAGCAAGATCATTTGCATACATTAGATAAATGTGCTGGAAGATTCTGGCTGCTTTGGTGTGCAGAGTCTGAAAAGCAGGATTTCATTGTATTTTTAAGATGGTGCAATATCGCCTAGTGCCATTTAAATATTGCGGCGCATCAATAAATGAGCACATTTTTGGTCAAGGAAACACTTTTGATGACTGTTAATTTATTGAGGCTTACATTTGATCCATAGGTATCCTGTACAGATACCAAAATGTCATTTTCTTCAGAGATTTGTACGGCAGCGCGTGTGTGTTTGTGCAACAAGCTGCGTGTCAAGTGTGTGGGCATCCTGTGGTTACAGCTGTAGGGCAGTGCATTTAAAGGAGCATTCAAAGAAATTAATTTCAAAAGCGATTAACAGGTAGCACGCGGAGATGTGCACGATTAATGACAACTACTCCAGCATTCACAATGAGCATTTGCAGGTTCAATTTGTAGCTTTAGGGAGATTAAGATGACTATTTTAAAAGAAGAACCTAAATTTGTTTATGGGGAAATGAATGATAAAAAAAAAATCTAATTGCAAAATAATCTGTTGTCACTGACACCCAAATTTCATAACCTCACATCTACGAACATGGTGTGCTCCATGCTTCAGAGCTGAATGCTGTTAATTTGAGGAAAGCTCCACTGATTACCCACTGCAGGCAGCTGTCGTTCTCCATGTGACACTAGGCTTTGTTTGACAACTACAATCTTTTGTTTCAACATTTAAAACGGAGGCTTGCACAAACCCCACAACAACCCCATCCAGAAAAGAAAAAGGGGGAGGTAAAAAAATGGCGGTTGGTGGCACAGGCTCCGGCAAACATTTGTCACCACAGAATCTCAGCAGCCAGGAGATAGTTAGAGGTCATCTCTATTTCATAACAATAATTAGCTCCTTCCATCTGTGCTTCTCAGTGCATTTCCCCTTTCCTTGATTGCTGTGTTGTCTGTATCCAGGAAATTAGTTCATTTATGCTCTACAACCCTGCTGTCACCGAGGCACAAACAGGTGCAAGCACAGTGAACAGCGACGCTGAAAAGAAAGAGACGCTCGGAGACGGAGAAACACAGAAATGGAGATATGTGCAAATTGCGGGATCAGAAATGATAATCGTGGCCATGAGCACAATGGCGCTTGATTAACACAGTGCTGGCACATAAAATAACAAACAGTGGCTTTTGTGAGACGAGAGTGATTAGGTGATCGGCTGAAAATTTAAAAGCTGAAAAGTTGGAGGGAATAAACACAAGATAGCCCCTTTTTTTGTCGTTTTTTTTACTGCTTTCAGTCGCAAATTATGTACCGCTTTGATGCAGTGCTCTGTCCAGCAAAAACCTTTCAGCTACAGGGTTTGTAGAGGGGTAAAGTAAAAAAAAAAAAAAAAAGACACGCTACTGAACCGTATCACGCCTATAGCGTATCTCCCTCTACAGCAGAGCGAGTTATGACCACCCCGCTTCACATTTGAGTTCACATTCAGCATCACACGAGCTCGGGCTGTGCAGCTTGTGCGAGTGCATCGTGTCATGTTTATGGTTGATGTGAGCACATGTGGTGTGTGTCAGCCACGGGAAACACACAGACACTCACTGCAAAAGAAGTGGGGGAGGAGGGCTCACATTTGTTGGAAGATGTGCGCGTGTGTTGGCCACCAGTGCTGCAGGGAGGGCCTAGTGATCAGCAGCTGAGCCTGCGTCCCGCTGGGAGCCATCACTGCAGAATGAAGCAGGTGTCTGCAGGCTCATGTAGACCCCTCATCCACACACACACACACACACCTTTTCTTCCAATACTGTACATAAATGCCGCAAGCCGACTATACGTTCTCCTTTCGCTTCTCTTTCGTTTTGCAGCATGCCACTTTATCCCCAGGGATTTCTTACGTGTGGCAATTTTGCTTTATTTTCTATATGTTCATCGGCTCTGTGGGTGACAGTGCAAAGGTTGTGCATGTGATTTATGTGTGTGAACCTGGCAGTATGAGATGCCGAAAACAGAAGGGTCAACACCCAGTGAAAGATCTCTTACATCATCTCAGACATTTAATTCTTAGTTGACTAAATGTGTATTTAGAACTAGACAACTAAAACAAACTAACATTATACCTTTAATAAAGAAATACATATTTCTTTATAAGTAATAAGATTGTGCTTTACAAGAAGAAGTCAATCTGATTGTCAGCTTGTTTTGAACGTATGGATTAATGTAACTAATTTGTGATTATCACAGTTTATGTAGTATAGCGGCTTAAACGTCCATAGTGTGTCTGTGAATTGTTGCAGTTTTAATAGGTGGGAAACAACAGTCTTACTCCCTGCTGCTCGTTTTAGTGTCTTAAAAAAGAAAAGTGGTTTAATTTTAGGAAGAAATTTGTTGCCAACGCAGAGCAATGTTTTCCCATCCAGTTGGAGTCATTTTGTTTAAAGGGAATAAATGCAGAGAGAATAATGAAACGGACAAGTCTGGGAAGAAAAAAAAAAAAAGTACTGTGTTTGCAAATCTGTCGAGATATTTTATCTACAAAAACCGGTTATGAAAACAATATCTCTGCGACTGTTTGACACGTCTACAGCTACATTTAGACAGTCCTATTCCCCGAATAAAATAGACATTTTTGTGAGATGCATTAGATCACTCAGCTTTTCTTGTAAAACCGACAGCGATTTCAAAACGCTGCTTTATATCTGTATGCCAACCTTTCAAACCCTAACAAAAGAGGTATTAGTTGGTACAAGCCCTGTACTGACCTGTCTTCGTCTTTGATAATCTCACTCAGATGGCTTCTGCTCAGCCCTCTCTTTCACACAAAAAAAAAAAATCCACAATGCAAACACAATCTCCTGTCTAAAAGGACATTAAGTGGTATTTTCCCCCCCCTTATTTAATAACAGATGCTCTTTTTTGTCACGCCTGGACAGACAAATACACTCCTGTCATTTTAAAAACAGTCACGTGAGGAAAAAACTGCTTTTTTTCTTCACAGCTGAGCGCCGCGTCGAAGCAGAGGCGCTGACAATACTGCCGATAGATGAGCGATTGTCTGCGTATGCGATCGTGGCGCGTTGATGAACAACACTGTTTCGTCTTAGAATTGATAGTTCCAAAGCCGGGTTCGTTTTCATTGATTCTTTAATTGCCGGGGATGAGGCAAAGTATCTGCTGTTACCATGAATAAATGATGCTGAGAGGACTTGTGCATCAGTGTAAAGAAAGGGAGACCATTGAAGTTACTTCAGCCCACTTGCAGCGCCCTCAAACATATCCAACATTTTGTATGCCTGTACTCAAAGTACAGGTATACTTTGAGTACAGGTATACAGGTAATCTTTGTTTCTAAACTATACATGTGATTTATTTAATTTTATTTGAAGCAAAAACTTAGTTGTTTTTTTTTCAGCTAAAATAATATGCTGTGGTTATTTTGATCTTGTAAGATACAATTAAGTAAAAATTTCTAAATGAACTGCAACTACATTTTGTATTTCTTAGAATAGTTTCCCCTTTTGCTTGTCTGCTCTTTGTAGAGTTACACTGAGTAAAACAAACTGATATTAGCTGGTCAGTTAGTAGGGCTATGTGCTCTGGTAGCTAGCTTGCAGTCAGCTGGTTGAGACACATACTTGCAGCTCTCATAAACCGCCAGCTTTAGTTTTAAAATATCCATCCAGCCATCCATGGAAACCTTGAGTAATGTAAATATTTCCTAAATGCTGGAATTGTGTGGCTACCTTCTTTTGGCAAGATGTACAGCTTAAGAAAACTCACATTTCATTGCATCGTGATTAAAGGACTTTGGTCCGAAGGAACGGTGCATCAAAAAGATTTAGAAATTTCTGAAAGTGAGCATCAGTGCTGCTTTTGTTGGCTGCTGTGAGAAAAACATAGAAGCCTCTTTCAGCCAGCTAGCAAGCCTAATGATGACATTAGGGAGGTTTACCATTATTTTGCGCTCTGTATAGTTGAGGTGAAAATTCTGGTCTGGTCCAACAGAGCACCCCTCACCCCTCACCCCTGCCTTTCCTCACAGTTCCACCAGACTAGCGTCAGCAGCAATTAGCATACACCTGGTGGAACATAATTACCTACTTGATTACTTGATTGTGCTATAAAAGAGCATTATCTTTCTGAAAAATACGTAATACTGCCCCTTTAAATACGTTGTTGTTGTTATAGCAAATTTCAAATAAAATTTTGCTGAGGTTTTTTTGTACAAAGTCCATCATCTATCTCTAGAGTGCAACCAGTTTTGCATAGTACAGCGTGTGCTTTCCACCCTGACTCCTCCCTAATCAACCGAACGTCTCGACAACACAAAATAACTGAAACATGTCTAGAAGCGTGTAGGCATTTAAGCCGAAACCGGTCGAGTTTTTTCTGGTGCATTACACCCTTGCTTCTCTTCAAGCATGAAGTGACATTTTCAAAGATGGATTTTTTTTTTTTTTGCAGCGTGGGCATGCTGTGGTCCCCGGTGCCGATGGCCAGCCTTGTAAAGGACTCCGGATGCGTCTAATTTCTGAAAGGTTACCCCTTATCAAAAGTCACACGGTGCAGTCATTTATGCAGATCTGATAGCAAGATTTTTGATGGGGTTTAAATCACCATGACATATAGCAGGCATTACTCTTTTTCCAGCTTCAGGTCTAAGCAGCAGAATCTAAGAAAGAGGAAAATAGGAATCATTTCCATAGAGAAATTGTGGAGAGATGAGAAAACATAAAGAATGTAAATAAAAGCATCTCATAGTGAGAGCAGCAGTCTCGGGTGGGAAGCTCTGTGTGTTTAGTGTTGGTGTTGTGTGTTTGTGTTTGGGGGAGTTGTGATTAAAGCCTGCACCAGATGGACCACAGCAGTCACCCTGTGAGGATGGATGTACCCCGACCGGGATCAAACGTGAAACGGGCTGCCGTCCTCACAGCCCCGAGCCCACCAGTAAAACCCCCATGATCCTCTGACCCCACAGCCCTACAGCCACCCATCATACGCCCAATTCAAACCCCGAGACGTTCCAGTAAGATGTTTCCTCTCTTTTTCGTCACACTTGAAGTGAATCAGAATGAAGCTAATGTTGTACGTGCCTGTATGCCCAGGACATGTAATTAAAACACAAAAGCAAGGCAGAACTTTATGATCCATGTGAGGACTGCTGGCCTCCTGAAGTTGAATGTCACCTCAAGCTGCGGACCACTCTGTCGTCCAAATGGATGCTAATCCACCAGAGTCCTGTTGAGAATACACGCTTGGTGCCAGAACACATGCCAGATCAAACAGTGAATGCATATCTAAGCCTTCCGGGGCTCCACTCAAGCCGCCTTGCATCTCTGTTCGGCTACAGCCTTAAAAACTATTAACATTACTATCTGTTGTTTAAAATAGTCGGCTAATACTTATCATACTCCTTTAACTTTTTCACATTTTGTTACATTACAAGCATAAACATAAATGTTTTTTGTTTGTTGTTTTTTTTAGTGGTGTGATATTTTTACAGACTCCGTTCCTTGAGTTCCACAGTTTTGCAACTTTTCAATCCATTTCTGCTCCTAAACACCTGAAACAAAAAAGCTTAAATTCTGCTTTGTGTATTAGCGAGTTTTGTAAAGGCCTTGCCATTAACCATTCATTTCTGAAAACTAAATCCCAAGCACAAACTACCTGACAGAGCGCTGCTCCATGTGTCAATTAAAAATGGAAAGGCTATGGTACAACTGCACAGCCTACATGTGCAAGAAGTGCTGTGATTAGACAAACCTAAAATGTTATATCTTGGCCTATAAACAGAAGTCTATGTGAGAAAGAAAACTAACAATACCAATTGTTTGACAAAAACAAACCCTATAATGTGAAATTTAGTCAGGAGTGCATGTGTTATGCCACAAATTCTGTCAGATTACAGTCTGGGCTTTGACTGGGCCACTCCAGAATGTCCACCTTGTTGTCTTCAAGCCATTTTTGTGTAACTTTAGCTGGATGCTTTGGGTCACCGTATTGCTGGAAAATAAATGTGACACTCCTTCTGCTCCATAGGGAGGATAGTGTGCTTCTGGTGATGTGCAGTGTTTGTAAGGACCAAACTTAGCATCTTGTCTGGTGGCCATAAAAAACAAAGAACATTATTCCACTTGACAATGGAGTTTCCCAAACTGTAGTTTAGTCTTGATTTGAGTTTTCTCCAGCAGTGGCTTTCTCTTTGCCAGCCTCCCATAAAGGTTTGACTAGTGAAGAAACCTGGCAACAATTGTTGAAATAGAGCGTCTCTCCCACCTCAGCCTGCTGAAGCTTATTTCTTCTGCATACTCTTAATTGGTTACATTGTTAGAAAACTATTCTGTAACATTTTAAGCCTTCACAGAACAGCTGTATTTAGAAAGAGATTAAACCACGGTTTATGGGATTTCTGTTGGAAATCATTTTATTCAGGAGGAACCGAGTAAAAGTGGCGGAATATAGATGTATGGCACCGTTATTAGATTATTAGTAGTAATAAAAACCCAACGACAACATTTACTCTTCTTTTATGATTCAAGTTCAGCTAAATCCAACTTGGCAAACTATTTAAAAAAAAACAAAGGCTGCCTAAAAAGCCCATTTTAAATACGGACGTCACGCAGAACCTACATGGTGAAGCATTCGCTCGCCATTTAGCAAACACAGCTTTTCAAGTCGTGGCTTTCAAACAGCCCCCTGTCACATATGCGCAGTCTGCAGAGCTCCAGCCAAAGCAAACGGCTTTGAGTTAAAGTTGAAGAAAGTGGCTGTGACAAATGCAGCGGAGCCTTGTTCTGGGATCAGCGTGAAGAATTCACTTCTGATCTAAGGAGTTTCTAGCAGGGAGAGTGACACAGGCAGGGGTTAAGCTGACTGTGTGTCATGCCCAGTGTCACACAGGAAATAGGATGTCAGAGCAGGGTAGCGCTCCAACTAGATTAGCTTTATGTTTTATTACCAAATAAAGATCCTTAAGGAGTGTAGATTTATACAACATGTAAATCACAGATGTACTTGTAAATTGTGAGGGTTTTAATGTGTGTTTCTTTGTGTATAGACTATCCAAAATGTGAAATATATCTACTTTTTGTTCTGCGTACAGTAAGCTAATGCTGTTTAATTGTGCCCGTCAATAATGACTGGCATATTTTCAGTCGGCGCGTCAGCAGGATGTTTCTGATTGTACGAGCTGCAAATCTATAGCTTTTAAATGTTAAGAAAATTCTTTGATTTTATTAGATAGTGGACCAATTTCCAGGGGAAGGCTCCAATTAGAACATCAAGTCTGACATTTATAGTGAGCCTCAATGTTAAAGAAAATGCATTATTACCATTTACAAAACTTGAGCTTTGTGAATGGATTTTAAGGCATTCATGCTTCACATGCACTCCTGACTAGCTTTTAACCACAACATCTCAGCTTCTTCTTGAACGTGTTCCTGTCTTGGACATCGTTTCCTTTGAAGAGCAGCCTTTGTGGCAGAAACACGCCCATCTTTCCGCGCTTTTAAGCAGAAGAAAGGCTGCGGCTTCAACACACGTCACAAAAGCCGCTGCTTCACAAACCTCTGATCATGAAACTACCTAAAGAAACATTGTAAATGTGCCATTTACAAAAGTCAACCGAGTCCAAACAAGCTATTGTTGTGCGGAGAAGGCGACGTGTTATCATGTGAACAGCTTTTCGGTGTCTGGGGCTCGGCGACGCTGAGCTCGACGCTGTCAGGGGACGCAGACACATTGAAGTCTGTGATTCTCATTTGCTGATTGTTACCGGCAGAGGGTGGACACCTGCCAGGAAAAAGGGCAGTCATCAGTCTGAGTAGTCCGGCAAGATGCTACTTCTGCCAGAACTTCAATAGACTAACTAAATCCATCCCTCAAGGGCGAATTAAAAAATATATATATAAAAAAAAACAAGTAAAGGAGAAAATACTGCGCTAATAAATGTATGAATGTACGTTTTGGTGCATCAGCTGCTGTAAATTAGGTGATATTTGGAAATGAAATTATTCAGACCCGATAAGGCTTTCATTGTTCTCCTGAGCTCGGCTGAAATATGGTTTTGTCTCCCGTGAAAGTGTTGCAGCCTTTCTGTGTAATGGTGATAATTCTGTTTGAAAATGTGTTTTCTGCCTCGTGTCCCTGTTTGCATTAATTTTATCTGAACCCGATATGAAATTGCAAAGATGAGGTTTTTTTTTCTCGCGAAACAAACATATAAATAAATAAACAAGTAAAAAGTTTTCATTCCCCTTGTTAATAATCGAGGTATTTTCTTTCAGCGGGCTGAGGTAACACCTCAACCGGCATCCTCACGTTTTTTTTATATAGAAGCCTTATTATGCAGAGTGAAACATAAGACAGGTGTTGAAACGCTGCGCCTGACAGTTAACAAGACTCACACCGAGAGCGCCCACAATTATCACTGCCTGCACTCTGCATTTTTTTTTTTAAAGCAAACCTGCAACACTGCACACGCGTTTCTTTACCTTCTCTTTCACACTTGTTATCAGAACCGGCTGCTACCCGAGCAGCACAGCCACCGTTCAGACCTTTAGATTCAGTATCAACAAACCAATTTGCCAGGAAGTGACAGAGATATACTGTGCAAGAGCATCTCAGTGCATAAGAGGAACAACGCAGCCTGCAGTTAATCCATTAAAGTCTATGATTGGGAGGGTTTAAGGAAGCTGGGGAGATTGGAGGGCAAGAGGAGTTCATGACAATTAGCTGGGACTCTGCTTTCCGAAGCAACGTCTTGGAAGCACGAGCTGAAAGCATTTTTATGATCCTGGCCTTAATGCTTCGCATTGGCAGCTGCTACAAGTGTCATGGTATGACACGAGTTGAAAATGAGGTGCATTTTAATGTGCGATGGGGCTAGCCAAAGACAGGTTAGCGGTTTCGAGGTATGTTGAGGTTTTGAAAGATGATGACTTTAAAAACAAAAACAGTTTCAAGGTTTAAAGTCTTTCTAATCAGATGGCAAAGGGAAGTGAGATCTCCACGGCTTTGTGGGGAACAGAATAGTGGAGCGATGCCCTTCCCTCCCCTATTGCTGTGCAATAGGCGCTGGACTCAACTCTCTGAAAGGTTCCTATGTTTTCATGTTTTTGAGAAAGACAAATTTGGCTTTTGGGAAATACATCCAGATGTTAAAACAAGATGATGTTGCAAAGAGAGTTGGGAAGCCGTGAACATTTTAGAATTTTTTTTTATTATTATTATTAAACTGTAGATATAGTTACTGTGTAATGTATGCAGAATTCTTCTATCATATTGTTCCTATGGTTTAAAGTACTTTTGTACTTTAAGTGATGTGGAATCAGTAAGTGATGCCACATCAGTATCCGTCATAAAGTATGTGGCAATGAGTCTGCTTAGGCTGTTTTTCTTTTGGTTTTTTTTTGTCTTGACAGTTTGAGCTTGAATATAGTGATGATGTTTTACTCGACTAGGGCTTTTTATAGAGCTAATTACTTTTACAGTGTACTTCACAGGTTTAGTGAGATATAAACCAGTTGTGCCTATAAATGGTTAAAACCATCAACTATATTCTGTTTGGGTGGCAGCCATAATGGATGATGAACTCGGTGCATCCCAGTGAACTCTGACTTTCCCAGTCAGAATTCTCACGTCAAGGGCCATTTTTGTTCGTTTTTTTATGAATTAGGAAAAATCCATCTTGTGCATACAAAAGGTCTGCACCATTACATTTCTGCCTTACTTACAAGAAAGACAAATGTGTCTGTTTTCATATAATTGGGGTCAAGAAAACCACGGACTGCAGCCTTGGCTCCCCAAGCAGATAACTTGACTTATTACCTTGCTAATCACAGCTTGTTAGACCTACATTTGCAGGGCGGCAAACTTGTGTTTGTCTATAAAGGGTAGAAAATGCAACAATGTGTGAATATAATAATTCTTTAAAAAAAACTTGTCTAAATGTGGCAGGTGTTCATTTTACTGAAGTCTAAGTGTGTTGTTCTCAAGGTTATATCGGCGTCTCATGCTGAATCATGTGCATGTGTTTGTGTATTTATTCATTATTTTTGCTTTGGTCTGATGTATGTGTGTGTGTTTGTGGAGCTAAGCCAGAGCCAATAAGTAAGATGGGGTTTCCACATTGCTGACAGGGTGGCCAGCTCTCCTGGGCTAAAGCCACAAAAGCTTTTTAACTTTCGTATTGCTGCAGGAGCAAAGAAATATAATTTATCTTCTAAAAAAAAAAAAAAAAAAAAAAATACTGTTTAGCTTCAGTCATCATCTTAAAGGCCAAATAATGCATCCAATCAATGCTATGCACTCTTTTTTTATTAAATGGAAATACCACTAAACGAGTGGACCTCTTAATCATTAAGCCTAATTACTTATTTGACATTTTTTGCTTTTATTCATTGCCATATTGCATTTGATCATGCAAAGGAGGAGAAAGTAGCCAATACCTGTACTGCCGTATTACTGGCATTGAAGTTTGTAAGCATCTCAACATGGATTCCTTTAATGGAACAGTTAAAACACTCCCCATGTTGTTCCATTATAATGCACGGGCACTAATATAACTCCAGCTTTATGTCACGACAACGAGCACTGTGTAGCGCAACACACCGATGGGAACAGATTGCATTTATAGCTAATTTACTGAGTAGTGGCAGTCATTGTTGTTGCTTTCTAAAATCATGATCCCGCGGAGCAATCTAGTGAGATAACGCGCCATGCAAGAAAACTGTGAGAGACTATTTTCCCTTTCAAATCATATTCTCATTTAGAAAAAAAGCCTATTTAGATCACATCAGAGGCAGAGAAAACAAGCTCACAACTCTGTCCATTATGAAATAGAAAAACAATCACCCACGTTATGTTACTGTAAAGGGAGACGCAACAAAAGCAAAATTATCCGAGGTGACGTGTGACTAAGTCAATGTTGTGTTCTTTGGAGAATCAAATTGGAAAAAAAACAAAAAGCAATACAAGACACGACTCTGGAAGGAATTTGGTACAAAGTCTGTCTCTTCTCAGGTCCAACCCAAATCTTTATTAAACAAAAAGGTCTGAGCAAAACGGATAAGAGATGGATGGAAAGCTGAGGGTCTGTTGTCTGTAGCATTCAGCTGCAAATTTTGCTTCCCTCTCCTCAAGCAGAGGAGATGAAGAAGCATGTGACAAAGGAAAGAGAGACAAAGACACGTTTCTATTTTAATCCATTTTCATTGAGATTCATTCCGTGTTACTCTCACTCTATTTTGTAAAAATAAAGTCCGATTGCTACTAGCCTCTAGACTACAAGTCTAGAGGCTAGTAGTGCCAGCATATTTCGCTTTTTCTATATGAAACAACAGGAAGCTTGTACAACCCGCCTTTCCCCTGCCTTTGTGTGTGTGAGTGTGTGTGTGTACTACTCTGCCCTAATTGAGGGCGTAGTAGAGACTCTCATTAGTATGTGAGGGACATGGTTCCACCAGGCTAGCTTGCTAGCTGCCGCTAACCAGACAGGTGGAGAGGTCAGAGAGGAAGCAGAGACACTGTGGAGCTGCCTTTTTGTCAGCCCCAGTTTTTTCTGCCAGCTTTTGTTTGCTCATTTTGAATTAATTTGAGTAATTCAATATACGACTTCCTACATTTGTAGGCTACATAATGAAATGTTAATTGTGGACTACATACACATGCAGTGTGTGTGTACTATAGGCGTACGGATCACAATGAAGGGTTACAGCCGATGATGAATGTTCAAATTGGACAATTTTAAGTTAGGGGTGTATTGTTTGCAGGAATCCCCATATTTATTTGCACCCAAGTGAAGATGTGTAAAAATCTTTAATAGCGATAGCTATTGCTATCAATAAATAATAAATATTGCATTAAATGCTTTTCACCCATCTCTGCCAGAGGTGCCTGTAACTGTGGAAGGTGCTGCAGTTCAGTTTTATTTTTATATACAAATAACCTTTACATGTGACTTGAAATTTCAACTCTGCCATGAGTTTTAAAACATTCTCAGACTTTTGAACGTTTTTGCAGGTCTACAGAAGGATTGTAATTATTGTTAAAAGTTAATATTCAGAATTAAGGCAGTATTGGCAAATGTTCTGATTGATTATTGCTTTGGCATTAGTGATTGACACCATGCCTGCATAATTCTGTATGTAACTCAGATGACTATATGTTCCTGTTGATATCTTTTCTAGGTTAAATGCATCTGTTTGTAAACCGGTGTGTAATTTAATTCCCATGATTTGGTAATGTAAATGACATAAGGCGACGTACGTCTCAGTACCTTGTGGGTGTATGCATGTGAGCAAATCTACATTTGAAGGTTCAGCCAAGAGCAGAACTGTGTAAAAGGAGGTAACAGCTCCCTCTTCCTGTCTGTATGGGATAAAGGGAAGGTGGATGATTTCAGTGAAAGGCAGCTTTGTTCCCAAGTTATGAAAGATTTCTTTAAAAATGGCTTCAAGATAGTTTTTTTTTTTTTAATCATAATGCATTAGTTCAATTAAATGAACAGAGAACATTTACAGGTCAGCGTGGTTTTCTATTTATAGGAGTAGAAACAGTTTTCAAAGAGTAACTGGATTGGAATAACATGAAAAGTAGGTCGGCTGCCAAATCAGAACTGGTCCTAGATTTTGGTTTACAAAAGA
The DNA here is from genome assembly GCF_051168715.1 of Poecilia mexicana. NCBI lineage: Eukaryota > Metazoa > Chordata > Actinopteri > Cyprinodontiformes > Poeciliidae > Poecilia > Poecilia mexicana. The sequence goes on from NW_028263373.1 coordinate 12,743,156, forward strand.
CGCAGAATGAATTACTCGTGAAAAGAAAGAAGAGGCTTCCCGCGAGTTACAGTAACAACAGTGAGCATAAATCCATGCAACTTCTGTGATAAAGAATAAATAAATTTACATGGAGCCAAACGACCAAAACCTATCTATTTTATGCATAAAAACAGCAACTTATTCTGCACATGCACAAATAAAAAATAGTTATAGCTGCTCCCCTTCACATCATGCATCGCTACTGCCTACTCGTATTCTCCTCCAAGCTCATCCCAGAGCACCAACCCCTGCATCCCCACCTCCTCATAGAGCCAATCACAGAGCTTTGCTGGACATTTCTTAATTAGTTTTCATGAGAAAAAGTGGATTCTGGTTAGCGCTTCTATATTTTTTTCCCTATTGTACATCACAGGACGGGGCTATATGGACATCCGCTCCCACGCTTTTGTTCAGTTTACTTCATTCATCTTCTCCAACACTCTCTCGGCTTTTTACTAGATTTTTTTTTTTTTTTTTTAAGTTTGTGGGCTGGGAACGGACTTTTTTCTTGCTCCCTACAACCAGCTGGCTGACTGATAACAGTCATGGTGAGTGGGGGACACAGTCATTTTCATCCAGTCACCTTATTACAGCTTCAGTTTTGCTTGATTTTATTATAAATCTGTAGAGCAGGGGTGTCCAAAGTCGGTCTTCGAGGGCCGGCATCCTGCATGTTTTAGTTCTCTCCCTAGTGGTAGTAACAACCTCCTCAGCAAGTCAATGTTCTCCTTTGGCCTCTGATGAGCCATTATTTGATCCAGGTGCGCTAAACCAGGGAAAGAACTAAAACATGCAGGATGCCGGCCCTCGAGGACCGACTTTGGACACCCCTGCTGTAGAGCCTACCCCAGTACGTATTTGTATAGCACAATGCATTTCATTTTGGTGTTTCACCTCAACATTAAAAGTGGCCCCCATCTGGCTGCCACTTTGAAAACTCTCTGGAGGCGCCCCTGTATTTATTTGCATAATTTATGAAAATATGTCCCGAATGAAGTGGCAATGCATGGGTACGAAATGGGGATATGTATATTGAGTCACTAAAGTTGCTTGGACAGATATGCACATTGTTTTTTTGTTCTTTTTTTTAAGTGAAAAATAGCAAAACCAGAAACAATCAGCCTATCAATGCATGCATCATGTTTATCCCGAATTTATTTGGACTGTTTTATTACTGAGCAACTTAAAACAATTGACACGAAGACAGAGTTTAATTTGCTGTTTTGTAATAACGCAAATCCGTTTGTTTGATCAAAGTCTTTATGTCTTTGAAAGACAAGAAGTGCAGAATGAAGAGATATGGTTTGTGACTACAGCAGTGTAATGTACAGAGGATTTAACATGTGCCCGGTAATAGCTAATTTATATACACAGTGCTGCACAGGCATCCTATTACCATAACGCCTGAGGCTGCAATCACTCCGCTCTGCTCTGCTCTGCTCGGTTCACTCAAGCACAGACTTCAGCTCCGATTGATTGCTTTGCTGGGATTCAGAGAGCCTTTTCTCTGCCAAAGCAGCCAGAGGTTGGCGTGTGCCGATGAGGGCTCGGAGCCAGCCAGAGAGCGAAGGTGTTAATGCTGAAGGGAGGGGTAGGTGACGGGCAACGCCACAAGCCAATTACAGGCTTTCAGAGAGAGCTGCCGGAGCGAAGAGGGCGGGCTCTGACCGTCCAGCTGAGCAGGCGACTGGGCGGGAGGTTGTAGTGAGGGAGGGGTGTGGGGGCAAGGAGGGTTGGGAAGAGAGAGAGAGAAATAGAGAGAGGAAGAGAGGGAGAGAGAGTGTCTTGCTGCAGCTCAGCGCTCTCCTCCAGACTCATCATTCTCCTCACAGCATCTGCGGATGAAGGCGATGTCTGCTCCTCACAGCTCAGCTGCGAAGTCTTCCACCGTGAGCTAAGATTCAGGATAAGGAGAGGAAGAAGAGGAGGTGAAAAAAAATAAGGAGGCAGTCTCAGAGAAGACAGGGAGAGAGTTAAACAGTGTAGGAAGGGGGGTTTTTCCTTTCTGAGGCGTTGGTGTAACTGAGGAGAGAGGGGACTGTGAGACAACGGCTGGCATCTCCCAAATGGAGTGGAATGGGTTTAAGATGGTAAGGAAGGCTGCCAATTCATTTTGAGCATTTCTATTCAGCTAGCGCAGGTTGTACTTATACGTTTATTGTCAGCGTCTATAGTACTTGTGTTTTATACACAGCCAACGGAGTGCCACAGTTCAACTATTTCATATGCAGCGTGTGAGGTTCTTGCAGCGAAGACGATTGCAGCAGGGGGTTAGTCTCAAAATTCTGGAGGCAGAAAATTTTGATGATAGGAGTTGTGTGGGTGCGTGTAGAGGAATGGGGAAACTGGAAAAACACAAAAAAGGGAAGGGATGTGTTTAACTAGAAGATAGCACCCATTTTATGTTAACACCGTGACTGCAAGTGTCTCCCACTCCCCCCCTGCTTTGCTGCCTTTGTACAACTCTGCAGCAAGAAGGATTTTTCCCTGCAGCAGAGTGGACTGTACATTTGTATTAAAAAAAAAAAAATCTGGGTGGATTTAAACATGTGAGAGAAAGTGCATCCAAAGTATTGCATGTAAGTTGCATGAGTAGAGATGCTGCAAATCAAGGCAATGTGCACACAGTAGGAGTTTGTTTGCCTATGCAGAGGAAGGAATACCGAATAGATATGCAGGAATTTTGAACATCCACTGACTGACCTTAAGTTTTCTGTTTTTTTTAGTAATAAGTTAACATGTTTGCATGACTACTGGGCAGTAGGCTTGGGCTGGTAGGATAACATTTAGTAAAATACCATGTTTTTTTTAACTAAAAAGCATGAGTACACCTTATATGGCTTCTAAGATATTATAACACATTCATTAGTTTAGTTAGAATAACGTAACCTGTAACATTTTGATTTTAAAACATAACATTTAGCAAAAAAGACATACTGACAAAGTTTGTCAGCGTTTCCTTGTGAAGTAAATATGCTTCTTCTTTAGAGTATTCTAACTTTTACTGGCCCACTATCTGCATAGTAACACTGGGTGTACAAACAAGCTGATGTTAGCTAGTTTATCAGTTGCCATCATAACATTTAGAAGAGTTGGTACTGCACAACACATCAAATCACTGCCATTGTTGCAACAATAATACTTACAATATCACATTCACAAAGGTCTGGTAGTGAAGAAAATTGGGAGGATTAGCAACAGTGCTCTAAAATAGTTTTCTATGTCCATTCATTCAACACATGGCTGTAACAGACTGCTGGTTTTCAAACTAAAGTTGGTATCAGCATCTAGTGTCCAAATCAGGACCAAAATAAGTGGCCAAATCACCGTTTTGTTTTGCTTTTTAATCTACAGTTCAACATATTCTTTACATCACTGTTTGAGATTTGTTAAATGTTTTGTTTTTGTGAAAACACAAAAATATCCTCTCCTCTAGGCATCAAGACAACCTTAAATTGCATTTGAACCTTAATGCATTGTCATACCACACACAATTTGGGATTGTAAAACCTTAAAAGAAAAGTAGTGGTTTGCTTTCTAAAGTTCGATAAACAAATCTCTTATTACATTCTTTGGTGCAAAGTGGCTCGTCCAGGACAGAATTCATGCAAGAGTATTCAACTGGATTGAATATAATATTTGAGGTTCTGTGCATTCATTCCGCATCTCAGTTAAAATATTCATCCAAATTTTTTTACACTTTTTTTCTACCCTTGATGCTCACCTGATGTAAATGATCGTGGGACACTAAAACTCGTGCAGAGGAGTTTAACATTGCAATTGTCAAATATCAGAGAGAGAGAAAAACTTGTGTTAGCCACTGTTGATAACATCAACACAACAGTGAACAATATTCCAGCAATTGAGTGGTTTGTTACATTGTGCCGGCCTAGTAAGAGTGATGGGTGTCACCTCCTTAGTAGCACACCCTGACATGTTTCAAAGCAGGAAGCAGAAGTGCAGTAGCCGTTTTTTTAAACCTGCTGGCCAGCAGTGTGCAGCAATAAGTGCAGGAGGGGCAATATCGCATTACTCTGTGCTCAGTTCATGTAGAGAAAACTGGTCTGTGCAGCACCTTCTCCAGCCTCTTAGTAAAAAAAGCTTTAAACAATTTGTTGAAAAATTTTGTGGCTTTTTAAAACCTTGGTACTGGTAACCAGCCCATGTCTACTGCCAGCATGAGGACTTTATCAGCTTCGCTCACCATCCTCAGACTCATCGTCACATCTATCTATCTATCCATTCCATCCTGGCTGCCGAGTGACAGGCTCTCTAATAAAAACCAGCAACCATTTATCTTCCTGTGTTTTTGACCTGTAATAGAAAACCTCGTTTCTCTCCGAATGCACTCAATAGTATTGTTTGGAATCGTGTGTGCGTCCATTTGTTTTCATGATGGGTGGCTGACTTTTACTGTCCAATGAATAATATTTGTGCACATGCTACTGTTAGTGAAATGCCATCGAAATGCTAACCGAAATGAAGGCAATTCCTTTCGGGCTGACTTAGTTATGAAACATTGAGGCCTTCAGCCTTATGTCAGCATGCAAAGGAACATAAGACTGATGTAAGAACACTGTATGTAATGTGTAGGCTGTATCTAAAGATTACATCAGTGAGAGTGTGCAGTGTTTGGCAGAAATAAGAGTTAAAACAGGATATGGATCAAGAGTGGAAGCGATAAGGGGGAAACAAAGGAAATGTTCATTGGTCTTAAATGCTTTAATGAACGTGCATCAGGAAGACTGATAGGACCCAGTAGTGTGAGTTTGTGTAATATTTATTTATATATTTATGTAAATGTATACACACAAGTGTGCTTTGACTATACTACCCTCAGGCATAACATCATGTGCTCCAAGGTTACACATCAGAACTAATAAGATGGGGTGTGTTAGGAATTTATTAGCTGCTGCCCACAGACTGTGTGCTGTTGAGAGATTTAAATGTTACCCCACATAAAAACATACCAGGTAGCAGCAGACATTTGTGTTTCAAAGGTGAGTATTGATTTTAGGAGCAATGAAGGTGATTTGAGACGTCATAAAGAATTGATTGATTTTTTTTTTTTTTTTTTGTTATCTACCAGTTAAACAGCCAGAAATTCAGATTGGCCAATTATTCCATGATCATCTTTGATCAGTGCAGGTCAGGAGGTGCTTTCCTCACTTTTAATTTAATGCATGGAAACAAAGAAAGGCCCCAGGTGAGATCTACATAAATCCAGGGCTCCGCCACTAAGTGAACAATAACAAAATGGATTATAGCACAAGTTTTCTCTAATCAATCTGTAAACTGAAAATCCCTTTTTATTAGTTCTTTTAATTTTTACGTTTCATTTATGTCTTAAGGTGGTTAAAGCAGCAAATCTCCCTCATCGCCATGTCAAATCTAGTGATAATAATAAAACTAACTTGCAATCCATGTAGCCAAGCGCTCTGCTTCCCTACTCTAATTTCAAGATGAGAAACTCCTTACTTAACTCTAAGCCTCTCCTCTCAGACTGCTGCAGGGTTTATTATCTGTTCCGGGGAAATCATAGAATGGTGTTTGGCCAACTTCAATTGTAATTCACAAAAACCAGCAGAGATGAAAAGTGGCTAGTATTTAAGGGTGGACGTTTCTTGTCAAAATCAACTTTGTCGATTCGACTTAATGCACAACACACAGAGAGCAGCAAAGATAATGTTTCATCAACATGCAGAATAGTTGTCTTCCTGACTTTCACTAAGTGCATCTCAGACAAGGACAAGTGGTAAACACCCGCTCCGAGAAATCTTCTACTTTGAGTGAAGAGCACCGACTTTTAAATGGGCTTAAATGGTCACATTGGGTGAGTTTGTGCCTTTGTGTTATTGGTGTGGTTGTTATAAATACCGTCTCTGTAGCTGGATGTGTAGGACAGTGACTTTGTTTGAAGGACTCATTGGAGCCGACATATTTGGGCAGTAGTCTGTCTGCGGTGTGTTACCAATGACGACTAACTGTGCAGAGCTTTACAGCGGATTATAGATAGCGACAATGATAACTCCTGTGTCAGTTAGTTGGATTATGTCTAATATAGACGATAAAGTTATGCAAGGATGAATGGAAATGCTGCATCTCCTTTGGTGGCTTTTAAAAATCCTAAGAAGGATCAAAGTAAATGTGTCCCTGATCATGTTTGTCCCACACTGACGCACAGTCATCGACATCTAATGTACATTAATGTTTAAACTAGTTCATTTGATGATTAAATAATTGCCACAATATAAGGCTGGATAATTATTATTTTTTTTTTTTATTTTACTGAAAATACATGTTAATCTTGCATGGCGTATCCCATTAGTAATATGTGTGATTTGTTTAAAAATTCAACTACTATAGCAAATTGCATTTTCCAAAATATGGCCGATCTACTGAGGTTATTTCATCTCTGCGCTCAAACTTTGAGCAAGCTTTAGCTAATTTTATGAGCACATAATGCCTATCAGCGTTTTAGCACCACAGTGTCAGTGTAGATATTGCAAAATATTATTTATCTTCAAATGTCTTTTCCACTTTCCTTCAAACAAAAGCTGGATGGAAGCAGTTAATGAGCCCAAAGCCTGTTTGAATAAGACGTTGCTGAAGAGAGAAAAAAAAAAATCTCCTGTCCCAATTAGCACGCTTTGGTTTTTAAATATTCCTTTTGTGTGAACCCTAAACACACATGAAGACTCACAAAATGGTTACGTTAAAAATTTAATAGGCTTCCACAGTGATTTTCTTCATTTATTTAAAATGTTTTTTTTTTCTTTTTCTCTCTCTCTCGCTCTCTTCCTCGCTCTCTTTTAAAAATGCTCGAAATCTGAGAGGCACGGCGAGGCATTCTGCTGCGAGGGGAGCAGCATTCACAAATACTAGACCTAATTCCTTTGGCAGCAGCTCAAACTGCTACAGACAGACACATAATCAGCTGGGGAGTGTTAGCGCCTCAGCCCACTAGCAAACACAGGACCGAGCCCTTGTTGTGCAGTGCTGCTTTTTAGAATAAATATCCTGATGGAAAATACGGGGGAAGGAATGTGTCTGTATCTCTTTGTTCAGTCAAAAACACATAAAGGAAGAGGAACACTGGCTTTGCTATCTACTTTTCCCCTCACTCTTCTCAATCCACTCATCTCCTCCGTCTCCCCCTCCTCCTTCCCGCTCTCTTTCTAGCATCCTCGACTGTACCCTGCGCATTTTGGTATTCATACAGATGTTCGGATTTGACTGGCAGTTTCTCCCGAGACTGTGCACAAACGGCTGACTCCTCTCATCTGCATTTTGCATCCCTGGAAAAAAAAAAAAGAGAGAAAAAGTGAGCAGGGCGGGGTGTGAAGGGGTGGAGGAGGAGGGGGGGGCAAGGAAGCAGCGCAGAGGATGAGCAGACAGACAGGAATTGTGTGTACAAGTACGAGTCAGAGCTCCGCCGTGTCGTGTTGCCTGTTGTTTGGCGTTGGCAGCTTAACTGGCCCCGGCGCTGCTGCCTTGTGATGTTTTAAAGGACGTTTCAAGGTCATGCATTTGACAGGCTCCTGCCGCCTCTGACGTATTAAAACATTCATGCGTTTCTGTAGCTGGATAAATTATAGATTCGGCATGCAACTGAACATGCTACAAAATGGCAGCATCGTGGTTGGTAGACACATCTGGGCCTACAAAGAAAGCTTGCAGTGTTTTCTCTTCTATGTAGTATCAGTAGTTGGTGTGTAGAGAAAAAAAATTGACCTAAACCATCTTATCCGAGCACATTGACCAGGATACTGAATTTCAGTATTCCATGTCTGGATAATCATGGAAAAAGAAAACATGGGTTTGGAAAAATATTTGTATTTGTCCATCTTTCCTGTCTTCTGTTTCCCCTTCCTTCCTTTCCTCCCTGCAGCCTTTCTTCTTTTGTCTTTCCCTCGTTGCTCTTCTTCTTTCCTTCCTTATTTCATGGTGAACTTTAGTATTTTATATTTAAAAATGAACTCCAAGAACATTTTTACATAGAAGCTATCAAGATGTAGACATTTTTTCGTGGGCGACTTTAAAAAGTTTGTGAATTTAGACATTCGATTCTTGCGCAACTTCAATGTTGGAGATAATTGAAGAAAGAGTGTAGTTCAACTAGATGTTAAGTAGTTTCAAGTAAAGATGAAAAAATGATGGGATTTATTCATTTGAAAAGCTTTTATTCTTGCATTTTTTTAGTTCATCATCTGTGATCACCTCTTCTTTAAAACCGTGGTTCCCAACCTGTGGCCGCCGCCCTTGTAAGACCAGCACTGGAGAGCTTGGACGATGGGGCGAGGTTGTAACGTCAAAGATCCTGCTATGTTTGGCACACGTACCAAATACTGATGAAAAGTGTACATGAAACTTTAACACACATAACTACTTTATCACAAGCGTGTCTATGGCGTTCCAGTGATGTAAAAATAAATGTAGCTGCACTGTATCGCTCCAGAGGAAGATGTCACAAGTCAAGGGCATAGATCAATATTTACAGTAAGTCCTGAGTCAAGCATTGTAAATAATGTAAACTGCAGCACACAGTCATTTGATAATTATAAATAATGTGAGCAGGGGGGTGTGGTGTGAAAAACATGTACGCAGATTTGTGTGTAGTGGGGAGAAGGTTTGTGAGATTTATCCATCATGGTCAAGACAGTGACAGACACGTGGGAAATACCTGTGGCAGGTTGCCAGTCAGATTTGCATCATGATTTAGGGAACTGCTTGTCGGAAATTCAGTCTTATTTTACCGACGGTAATGCAGAGCGTACGTGTCAAAAAGAGCATGACTTAGGAAAAACTCAGCTGTGACGATCTTTCCTGCTTTCAGACCATTTCAAAATGAGAGAAAAAGTTCTAACATTATGATGTCGAAAAAGTTTCTGATGAGCTCTCAGACTGATGGACTCAGGTTTTTTATTATTTAACAAAAATAAAATATGCAGATTTTACAAAATGATATTCCTTTTCCATTGTTTTATTATATGCTGGGCTATGCTTGTCTAACTTCCTGTCGCCGACAAACTTCTAGGGTTTAATACAGTTATAATAAGTACTATTTAAAATCATGGCAGAGGTTTATGACTGTGACAGCAGTAGGAGTGATATGAAAGGTCAAACTATGGTCGATGACTGATAAAGACGGGTCCGCCCAGCATAAGGATCGTAATCCTGGAGTTGACTCAATTTAAAATGAAAACCCTACTGTATCAAAAAGCCTCCGCCTCTCTAACACAGTCTACAATCACGGGTTGTTTGCGTGGTTATCAGACAACAGAGAATATTTATTGTTGTGGAGCCTATTCTGAGAGGAAAGTGGAATATTAACAATCAGTTCATATCCACTTCCAGTTGTGAGGGTTGCGTCTCGTCCTCCACATGGAAATGAAGATGGAAATTCAGGAAAAGTGACATCCTGCGCTTATCGCCTCAGATAAACGTCACCAGCAGGCATGATCAGCACCTGTTAAATTGATATTTGGGGTAGAGGACAAAAAGACAGGGATGGAGAAAATGAGAAAAATAGAGCGAAACGTACTGTGTCTCAAGGCTCTCGTGCTTTCGCTGTCAGACTCGCACACTGTTGTACGACTTTTTTTATTTTTATTTTATAGCAATCAGCCACCACCTTTCTGTGTTGTCACCATGGCATACGCCACAGTATATGAGCAGAGATTGCCTCCTGTGGGCATTTTCAATTACTCTGCACTATACAGCAGCAGGGGGGATTTATCTGCTCATTTGAATACATGCCACTCTTAATGGTTTAGCTGGTCTGCCACAGGCCTCGGCTGTTAGCTGCGCACTTCCTTCATCTTTTGTAGGCTCTTGTTTCTCACTCTCTTTCTGTTGTCGAAGAATCTGTTTTTCTGTGAGAATTCAAACTTGATGCGACTTAATGTGAAGCTCTTACAATCAGAAATGTGAACGTTGAACAATAAGTGGAATCTGTAGGAACCTGGGAAAGGCGGCTTTTAAGGGGACCTTTGTTTCACCGCAGGCGTTGAATGCAGACACACTTTTGAAGAAAATGATCATTTGAAAACGTATCTGACTTATTAAAGTGTTAAACATCAAGCAAAAGTATTTGTTTTTAATCAACCTTGTTTACGTTTTCTGCTTTAATTTTAAATTCTTTATTAAAAGGATAACAAAAGTCCAGGTAATATTACTGAAAATAAGTCTTGGATCTACAATTTTTTTAAGCTTGGTTAAATAGAAAATGTGTTTTTAGACAGAGTGAGATATACAGGTGCTGGTCATAAAATTAGAATATTGTGATAAAGTTCATTATTTTCCATAATGTCATGATAAAAATTAAATTGTCATATATTTTAGATTCATTGCACATCAACTGAAATATTTCAGGTCTTTTATTGTTTTAATTTTGATGATTTTGGCAAACAGCTCATGAAAACCCAAAATCCCTGTCTCAAAAAATTAGAATATTATGAAAAGGTTCTCTGAACGAGCAATAAAAATAATCATCTGAATCAACAAAGTAACTCTAAACACCTGAAAAAGATTCCTGAGGCTTTTAAAAACTCCCAGCCTGGTTCATTACTCAAAACCGCAATCATGGGTCAGACTGCTGACCTGACTGCTGTCCAGAAGGCCATCATTGACATCCTCAAGCAAGAGGGTGAGAAACGGAAAGAAATTTCTGAACGAATCGGCTGTTTGCAGAGTGTTATATCAAGGCACCTCAGTGGGAAGTCAGTAGGAAGGAAAAAGTGTGGCAGAAAACGCTACACAACGAGAAGAGGTGACCGGACTCTGAGGAAGATTGTGGAGAAGGGCCGATTCCAGACCAAATTAAATTTTCATCTCCATAAAACTTTTCAGCAGATGGAAGCATGAAGTGCTCCAAAATCTTCTGATAGCTGCTGCATTGATCCTGCCCTTGATAAAACCCAGTGGACCAACACCAGCAGCTGACATGGCACCCAGACCATCACTGACTGTGGGTACTTGACACTGGACTTCTGGCATTTTGGCATTTCCTTCTCCCCAGTCTTCCTCCAGAGTCTGGCACTTTGATTTCCGAATGACATGTTTGCTTTCATCCGAAAAAAGTACTTTGGACCACTGAACAACAGTGGTCCTAAGTGCTGCTTCTCTGTAGCCCAGGTCAGGCGCTTCTGCCGCTGTTTCTGGTTCAAAAGTGGCTTGACCTTTGACCTGGGGAATGCGGCACCTGTAGCCCATTTCCTGCACACGCCTGTGCACAGTGGCTCTGGATGTTTCTACTCCAGACTCAGTCCACTGCTTCCCCCAAGGTCTGGAATCGGCCCTTCTCCACAATCTTCCTCAGGGTCCGGTCACCTCTTCTCGTTGTGTAGCGTTTTCTGCCACACTTTTTCCTTCCTACTGACTTCCCACTGAGGTGCCTTGATATAACACTCTGCAAACAGCCGATTCGTTCAGAAATTTCTTTCTGTTTCTCACCCTCTTGCTTGAGGATGTCAGTGATGGCCTTCTGGACAGCAGTCAGGTCAGCAGTCTGACCCATGATTGCGGTTTTGAGTAATGAACCAGGCTGGGAGTTTTTAAAAGCCTCAGGAATCTTTTTCAGGTGTTTAGAGTTACTTTGTTGATTCAGATGATTATTTTTGTTGCTCGTTCAGAGAACCTTTTCATAATATTCTAATTTTTTGAGACAGGGATTTTGGGTTTTCATGAGCTGTTTGCCAAAATCATCAAAATTAAAACAATAAAAGACCTGAAATATTTCAGTTGGTGTGCAATGAATCTAAAATATATGACAATTTAATTTTTATCATGACATTATGGAAAATAATGAACTTTATCACAATATTCTAATTTTATGACCAGCACCTGTATGGCATTTTTGTTGCAAAGAATTTTTTTTTTTTGGATAGAATAAGAAATTTTAAAATAATCAAACCAAAAGTTTTTGTTTATTTCATTCAAATAAGTGCAACACGCAAAAGACTTTTTGTTTCAGATCTGAAATGATTTTGCACATCTCGTTTATACAAAAATCAGACTACTTTGTTTCAATAAAATATAGTATATATTAGTATATTGTTCATTTGGTTAATAAAATATTAATTAAAAAACAACATTGCATTTGTGTCTTCAGCATGCAAACTTTGTATCAATTACTGGGGTTTGAGTTAATAATGCAACGGACACCCCACTGTTGCTCAGAAATGAACACTCAAAATCATTTATTTTCAACATCAGCGAGATGTTTAAGTCCAGAGAAGCTATTCAAAAGAAAACTGTATTTCCTATGACACACTGAGACTTTTCTAGGATTGTTTCACGCTGTAAGACAGTAAGAGAGAGCAAGACTTTCACCAGTAAAATATAAAGTAGAAAAATTTTTTTATTCTTTTGAGACGACCTCTGTCATGAAGCATAATTTCCGGCGATGATCTGCATTGGAGACTCTCAGTCACTCTATTTGCTACAGTAAAATCATAAAATCTGAGTCTTTGCTTTCAGCTTTACAGGGCTGCAATCCTATAGTTTTCAAACGTACTCGTTCGTTCAAGCCAAATATGATTAGAATATCTGATGCATCATCACGTCACTTGAAAGAAGAACATTACTTCCAAGTGATTTGAAATAAGAAGGGAGTTAAAACGCTCAGCTTGTTGCGCTGTTGGTAAAGCATTTGCTTTCTCTGCAGCTACATGTAGTTTTGAGTTATTCATTGCCTCCATCAAACTTTTAAGTCATTAAGACAGATGACGGACGGCTGTCCTCTTTCCCTTGCAGCTATTAGATTATTTAAGCTCCGGTTCAGAGGGAAACCAATAAGCAGATTATACCGACACACTGCTGCACAGACGAACAGACACTCGCACAATACCCAAGGCTGTGAAATGAATTCTTGAGTACAATGGTCAGCTAATGTCTATGTGCTGCAGCTCTATGCCTTTGCTGCAGGGCAGACACACACACACACACACACACACACACACACACACACACACACACACACACCAACAGACACACAATCAGGATGTGTCTGATGGTGGAGCAGTGATTAGATTAGGTAGAGCTCTGTTTCTGCTAAGCAGCCAGACATGTGCTCCTGCCGTACTCTCGTCCTCTAAAGAAGTAGAGCTGGGCTGTAGGTATTGTTCTTATCGTGTACCTTCAGGCTGTTTGGAGCTTTTTTTTTAAATAAATAAAAATAACTGTTTCAACAAATCCAATATCACCACTTCCAGCCTCAAAGCAGTTTTAATTAGAACTCCTACTGTGTGTTATGCTGAAAATTAAGTTCAATCAGAGGAGCTAGAAGTTTCTGTTTCTACTCTGGTCGCCTTTAGGGATTGTTAAGCCTGCCAACAAAATGAGCATAACTGCAGGCTTAAGCAATGTGTGGATGTTTGTAGTTGGCTGGAATAGCACGACCCTGCTGAATTGCTTATTTCTGACCCAAAACATGCAGCGGGACGCTGCAACTGTGAACATATACTCACACATGTGCATAATGTGCAGCAGCGCATCTTGGTGCGTTTTTCTTTACTGAAGATAGGGGTGCAGCTTCGCTGTTAACGGCTGATTGCCTGCGCAGGTGCACAGCCCCATTCACCTGCATGCCGTTTGTGGAAGCGGTGTCCTCTGTCATGACACGCGATGCTGCTGACTCAGTCGGATCGCCCTGCCCAGCCTCGCAGGCTGTTTTCCTTACATCCTCCACACAGTGTCCCAGCTTGTAACTAAAAGCAACTTCAGCGCAACACAGAAATGAGCACTGGAGAAAAGTGCTTGCTGTTCACTAAAGTGCGTCTCGCAGTGGCGCAGGCCTGTTCCATACGCTGTGTTTATTTAAAGAACAGTTACAGTAAGTGTCACCTCATCTTAGTGGAGTTTTAGCAAATGTTTGTTTTGTGTTCTGGTTAATGAGGAAAGATGGAAAACCTGGTTTTATTTTAAAATGATAGAAAATTGCGTCTCTGATGCGGTCAGCGCACCCGTCTCACAGTTTAAAATCTGCTCTCTTATTTGCTTTGCTTGTTCATCATACTTATTATCATGCATCTTGCTTAGAGATCAGGCTATTACAAAGTTATTTGTTTTTGATGCGTTTCTGCAAGGTCTCAAAAACTCTTGAAAAGTCCTTTGTTTAATATTCTTAATTTTAGGTTAGGTCTTACTGTTATTTTAATTATGTCTTAAATTATTACATGTTTATTATCGATTTGTCCATCAAGTTTTTCTTGTGATTAACCTAATAAATTATTAGATATGCATCCATCATTCAGTCAAAATATCAAAGTAGGCCAGTATTCCTTTGATTGTCCCCAACTGGTCATCAGTAGGCCAGATATTTAAAATAAAGAGATTTTCTTATTAATTAAATACTTTGATAGAAGTTCCACAATTGTTGCACATCAGCCAACAGTTGATGGTGTCTTTTGTGTTTTATTTCAAATAATAAAAAGAGAAGAAGGTTAGGACATATACTTTTATACATTATTCTTGTTTGCTGTTGAATTAATAACATCTGAATCTATCTGAAGCATTTTTTCTGTTTGTTTTATTTGTCACCCATTGAAAAGAACTCATGGATTGGTTGGAATCGGCAGATCAGATCTCAAACAAAACCAGTAATCAGAATCCCTAATCAGTGCAAAAGAGGCAGATATTAGGATGCCTGCCTTTTACAGAAAGATTTTTCTTCTTAAAAAATAGCTTGAAATTGTTTGCAATTAAAATTTTGGGTAACACTTTATTTGAAGGGGGTTGAATAAGACTCACATGACACTGTCATGAACATGAATAAGCCTTCATGAATATTTATGACTGTTGTCATAAAGCGTCATTTGGTAAATTATGACACTTTTAATACAAAGTTGACATTATTCAAAATGTCTTTGTTATGACAACTTGACATTAACCAAGAAAGCATTACTGATATAAATTTGTTATAAAATAATTACTGATTGCACTTTAAAAATTAGGTAACTTTATGTTATTAAAGGTAAAGTTTAAACAGTAATGATTTCTTGGTTAATGTCAATTTATGACAACAGTCATAAATATTCATGAAGGCTTATTCATGTTCATGACAGGTGTTATGTCATGTTTATGAAAGTGTCATGTCAGTCTTATTCACCCCCCTTCAAATAAAGTGTTACCAAATTTTGTTATTCAAACTTTAAATAGTTTTTTTTTTATTTTTTTTTACTAGGTTTGGCTTGAAGACAACCATTTAATAGTTGTTTGGAACTC
Source organism: Poecilia mexicana (assembly GCF_051168715.1). Taxonomy (NCBI): domain Eukaryota; kingdom Metazoa; phylum Chordata; class Actinopteri; order Cyprinodontiformes; family Poeciliidae; genus Poecilia; species Poecilia mexicana. The sequence goes on from NW_028263373.1 coordinate 12,758,402, forward strand.
ATTAGAATAATGAAAAACACAACAGAGTTATATTTTTTATTCTACTTAAGACATTAAGTAGTCATCTGGTTACTTTTTGTAATTCACATGGGTGTTAAATGTAAATAAAAATGGCCTTAAGTCATGAAATAAGCTCACTAAGCCCTAAATATAATTGTTGAGTTGGTTTATTTTTATATATTTTATTTATCACTCCTCTCTTTGTATCTTTTTACTTTGATGTTTAGGATCTGGACCTCTATCAGTCTCTGTCACTTTTGTCAGATGTATGCACCATAGTAAGGATGCATCAGACAGGGTAGTGTGATGCATATTGTTAGTTCATGACGTTTGGAATATAATTGGTGACATTTTGTATTTCAAATTGTCCTTTGCGATATTAGTACACACTGATAACTGTGATTGCTGTGCATTTGCTATGTATTTTGCAGCTCTGCTCAGACACAAGATACCATCTCCACTAAAACCTTTGCCCACATTTAAATTTAATTAGAGCGGGTAAAGTGCGGAAGGGGACAATGATTTAGTCTCTTTAATCCACAAAATGTCTTTAGCGCCTGGTCCGACCACTGTCATTCGTCACACCCCTGGATTACAACAGGACAGACACTGATTCACAGCAAAGACATCTTACTGATTCGGCTTGTGCTGGAAGTCGAGGTGCAAGCTGCAGCAGCAAGAAGTGAGACAAAGGCTGGCAAGCTGTTGATGGGGATTTAATGTCTGAGAGTAGGAATGGCGCCACAGCTGACAGTTGGATCAGGAATTAGGAGTAAAGAGGGGAGGGTGAGGGACTGTTACTGGCACATGAGTGAAGCTAGAGGAACAGTGATGAGGGCCGAAGAGGCCAGGCCAAGGCCAGGGCTGAGGGGCTCAGGGACAGGGATCGGGCTGACGGGCAAGGCCAGGCCTTTCATTCCAAGGCCCGGTCCCTGTTGTGCTCCGGGCTCCGGCCAAGCGGCCAGGCAGGTGTCCAGCTGATCTCACACCCCCACAGGGGAGGAACTGCAGAGCACCAGTCACTGGAGCTGCACAAATTGAAGTGTCATCTCTAGAGTCAAGATGCTCAACAATTTTCTGCCTGCGTTGGTGCAGAGTTGGGATTCAGCCAGTGGACAAATGGCTCCTGTTCCGCCTACAGTTTGGCTGAGCAGTGGAGGCTTTAATGTGTGTGTGTGTGTGTGCGCGACAGACATAATGTGGCTCTTAACAATATACATACAGAACGACTGGTCATTGTGCTTAAAGCATCGGATGCTCTTTGATTTGACTGCCCACGAGAGAGTATGTTTTTTAGTTCTCAGCATGGGTGGAAAACTTGCAGCAGCCATTAAAATTTGTCAGTATTTACTTCAACCACCTTTAGTTATTGTCTTGGTTCCAAGAAAAAATAATAAAAGGAGTTAAATGTATTTACTACAGAACTGCTAATGGTTATCCATCTTGAATTCTGTAAAAAGAAAAAATGCATGCCGCTCATTTTGCCCTAGACGTTTCAGTCGTTTCATACTTGACTTTTCAGGGAATGATGCCGTGTACTGCAGGATGTTTCTTATCCATACCTCCTGCAGAATTAATATGCAGGAGGGATATATTAATACCTCCTGTACATTTTTTTCCTACAGTGTAGTGTAGAAAAAAAAAATGCTTACCACACTCCCGTAAATTAAAACTACCAGCAAAAAGGTGACTTTCAATCACTTACGTTTGATCAGGAGTCATGATCTGTATCACATTTTGTAAGTCAACTGATGTCAAATAGGCATCAGAGGCTAAATAAATGGCAATTTCCATAACTGGAAAAATGGTGCACAAGTAGGAAATTATTAGTTTGCAGGTTTTAAATAGAAGCAGAAAAGAACAAAATTACAATCTATAAGTATCAAACTGACATCTGTAAGGGGTTGAGCTGTGCATGTTTCTCACACTGACGCTGGTGTGAGCCTGCCGATAATACTTATGGGTAAGTTCACCCCTTTGCCAATTCGGACTCCCCATTGCTTCCTCATTCGATTTTGTATCTGTCAAAAAGTGAGTTCCCACTCAACGGTAAATTTATTAAATAATTACTTATTTTACGAGGATTTTATTTAACGGCACGCTTCTATTGTTTTAGATTGTGATTCATGATAGAAGCAGCTGATTCTTTAAAAAACTGACAGATAATGTCCCCTGATGAAACCAAAATAAGCGAGGAGCCTCTTTAGAAAGTAATAAAATATTGCTTTGAAGCTAATCTATGTCTTGTTAAAGTGGGTAGCAAAACTTGCGTATTAAAAGTTAAAGTGCAGAATGGAAAGTGGGCAAAATTTCAAGCACTCAGTGCCTACCCTTACTTATCTACCTTCCTTAAGATTTTGTTCCTCCATTCCACGTGTCCTTTTTTCCTTGCTTGATTAACTTTCCTTCCTTTCTTTTTTTCTTCCTTCCTTCTTTCCTTTCCTATTTTTTGAGGTTTCATAATCACAGACCATCCTCTGCAGAAATATCTGGCATAAATTCACGTTTTTGTAGTCGATATTTTAAAATGAACATGGCACGTTGAGAACTCTGGAACTTTAGTTCAAGAAAGCACAATAAATATGTCAACATCTGTAGTACCTCGGTAAATTTAGATTCTGTTTAGGATGCCTGATGTAATTTAGGGCTCAGTCTATCATGACATTTGACCTCACACAAGCATGCAACTATTACCGAGAACTGCAAGGCGGTGTTTGAGAAAACTGGATCGATCCCGATAAACGACTGAAACATCACAAAAAGGAAAAAAGAAATAGAAGGGAGGAGGGAGAAGGAGAGGGGGGGAAAAAAAGTCAAGCCAAAGTTAAATGAAAAATTGCTTACATACACATCTTGCGCAGTCTGGAACATTTATTATTCTGAGTCACACAGGGAGAACAGAGGTGGAGGAGGATAGAAGAGGAGAAGAATCCATTTGGTAAAGTAGATGCAGATCGATGGGAGTGGAGGCAGGCAGGCCAGAGAGCATCACAGGAAGAGCGTGTGTTTGTGTCAGTACCTGTGATGTGTGCGTGTCTGCTTGCGTGCATGAGGCGTCCCAGATTACTTTTCCTGATTGATCCGGCCCAGCATCTGTCTGACCCGCAGGACATTTCAGAGGCTCGGAAGAGGCTGGTGGAGGTGGAGCGATGGCGAGAGGGAGAGACGGCCAAGGAAGAGAGAGGAAGAGGAGAGAGAAATATAAAAATCAATAGCGCAGAGAGCATTACACGCAACTCGACTGGCCGAGGAACTGAGATAGTAAAGTCGTATTAATCTCTTTGTGTCTCAGTCGGTTTGATAGGAACTCCAATTCAGAGTCACTTTCTCTGAAGGAGAGCGGGTATCGGCTTTGGGGCGCAGACAGAGAGAGAGAGAGAAGGGGAAGCGTGCTTTCTGCTATCGCTGCACCTGCAATAAATGTAGGATCAAGGTTTAATTAAAAACTGATGAAAACACACAAATAAAACCTCGGGCAAGATTGGGAGACAAAGTCTATCAACTCAGATTAGTTGAATACTGGCTCCATATTGTAGCTGCCAGGCAGTGCGTCTATCTGTGAAGTCATCCTGCATCCCAGCGTCTGCTCTGCAGTCTCTCCTGCCTCCATCTACCCTGGCCAAGTCAGGGTAAATTGATTGTCTTAGCTCTGTAGGAGAAAAGGGGGGGAGGTAAGCTTGCACCAGGCCAGCAATAATAAAATGGTAGTTTTATTGACTTAAAGCAGACGAGTAGTGACAACACTGACCGCGCTGGAAGGAAGGAAGGCAGACTTTCTCTCAATCGTGATCATGTTAAATTTTAGTCCAAATGCGCTCCAGGTGACTAAGTGAGGCAGTTTTTCAAATATTAGAGGAAAGCAAATGTTTCTCCGCTGTAGGCGGAGAAAGCTTGTCCTATTTTGACGCCGGTGCCCAGATCCCACTGGCCGGAAGCCCAAGGAGACGGGAAGCACTTTTGTGGCATCAAATATTAATGATCTTATAGAGTGTATTGATTATATAATAACTTTTTTCCAGCATCTGAGAGCCGACTGAAATGTATTCCCTGAATAATTGAAAATGTATCCATGAGCGGGTTTTTCATCTCGGTGGTTGGCTTGTGTAATTGCACTGCAGATTCCATCTGAAGCGGCGCCGCACGTGTGCTGTTGTGAGATAAACACAAGGATAGCGAGGATGTGAAAGCAAGGTTAAACTGTGTGTGGGTGTTTGTGTGCGAGTGTCACCTGTGACTGTTTTGTTTTAATCAAATGGTTGAGCACCGAGCGTCAAAAAAAAGGAGTTGAGGAACGAGATGCGGCGTCACAAACTCTCCCTCGAAGGACGTCAGCTTCATGTTCCCCGACATTCTGTGCCCCTTTGCCACGTTAGATGTTGGAAATGAGATTCATATGCATCTGCTTGCTGCTTCCTACATTTTTATCACTGCATTTCGACATACAGCCAAACCCCTGCATTGTCTGCTTGCTGCAGCACGCCATTCACTTAGTATGTAAAGTGACGGCTTTGCAGAGTGGGTAAAAATTGTGTTTGATGTTTCACCTCTGCCTAACATTTCCTTTTTTCAGGGTAGCTTTTCAAGTTTACATGTAAAGGATGGGACAAATCTCTTTGATATGAATACTTCATAGACATCCCTTTCCCTTTGGTGCCCTGCATTTCCATTTGATTTAAAGGATGTTGGTCAGTTGTGCTATAATTGTATTTATTTGGCTTCAAATTCATGTTAGGCTCTTGGGATTTAACGATCCTCGTCATTGTTTACACTCCACTCTCACATAAATCCTACATACCTCTGATCTAAACAGAAGACGATCAAGATAAATCTGATTTTTTTCACCTTTAATGTGATCCATAATCTGAGCAAAGCAAAAAAATAAAATAAAATCTTCAGTTCCTATCTGCCATTATTTATTGTAGCTCAAAATAATTTTCAGCTTTTCTTTCATGCTGAAGAAAATTGTTATTACATAATAATCAAAACCAGGTAGGAAACCTCGGTTGTAATCCAGAGGATGAAAACCAACTACATTTTTAAACTGGACAGTGACCAAAAGCTTACATCAAGCTAAGAGTGACTTAACCAGAGGCAGAACCTTATTTTGTGCCATTTTTTTCAATTTTATTATAGGTCACATTAAAGGTTGAAAAGCTCTTAAATGAATCGTCCTTTCACAACTTTAACTCTGGGAGGACATTTGTGAATATGTTAATTTATTCACAAATATTTGGCATTTTCCAAAGAAAAATGTCAATCTCCACTAACTTAAATCTTCATAACCAATTTGTCCCAATAAAGTTGACGCTCTTCCCGACCCCACTTCCAAAAGTAATCCTTTGAACTTCACCACACTGAAAACAAGAGGTGGCTCCAACGATTTGTCTTTGTGACGATGCCAAAAATATCTCAATATTTACCTCCACCTGTTAGCTCGGAGATGTCATGTCTTCCTTTCTACCTTGACCTCTCCGCCCCTTCCTCTCCTTTTCCCTCCTCTCTAACTGACAGTTCATTCTCATTTAGACTTCCATTATGCATTCCTGCCTTAGTTTACAAGACACATTGACAACAGAACATGTACAGACTCCGTCTCCTCTCTCCCACCTCTGCCTCTCCCTTCCTTTGAACAATTGGAAGTGTCTTCCCCATTACTCAACCCTTGCCTTTTTATTCATCCTCCCAACTGATCCCTCACTCCCGCTCCTCGTCTCTCTGAGGGAGTAAATGAAGGCAGAGGTCATACCTTCTTTCTTCCTCTTCTCTTGCTAAATTGGCTCTTGTAGCATCCATAGGTAGCTGCGGGCGTTTAAGCTCCCCCTCGCTCTGGAGAGTCAGTGAGCGGAGCTCCTGCTCATTTGTGGCGGCTCTGTCTCTTCAACCAGAGGCTTGTTTACCTTCAGAGAGCAAGAGGGAAGCCCTCATTATAAACTCTGCCAAGGTCACTGCAGCCACAACGCCAATCCACGAGCTTCAATTGACACGTTTGTTATTCTTTGGGCTGCGGAAATTCTGAGCATTTACAGAAATTACGCCTTACAATTCCCAGTGTTTACCTCCATTTTCACGCCTGTGAAACACACTCCTGAGCTGCCTTTGTTTTAGTTTGACTTTAAAGGTGCAAGAGTGGGTTGTTTTTTTTTACACAACGATGCCACATTGCCAACACCCTAATCACCCCACCTTCTCCCTTCCCCCAAATCCCACCATAACCCTAACGTTGCAAAGTGAGTGTATGATGTTGACGGCGGGCTGTGCGTCCCTCCCTCCCTGTGCTCCGCTCCATAGGGGTCGACAGAGACACAGTGGCGTCAAGCAGAGCTCCCACAGCTCCAGGGCTGGGCAGAGAAGGGATTGCTGACACAGCCAAAGATGGTAAGGAGACTACTTCTGCCAAATGGATGGCCCAGCCATTTTACACACTCATGAAGTGATATGATCTGATATTTCTCTGTGTACATAACTGCACACTGGTTTGGTGATGCTGCTGACTGAGACAGTTGGAACTAGAGGAGAGATTGACGGATGGGGGCTTTTATAGCGCAGGCAGCAGGGAGAACGTGTGGCTGAGGAAGCTGCTGCCGCTGCTGACGTTTTTAGCATTTGTAGTTATTTGAGGGAGTTCAGTAGATGCTCAGCCACTTAGCTTAAATTTAAATTTCTTTCTACATATTCATGCTCTAGCGGTTAAATTGATTCACACATGTCTCCTGTGATGTTTCAGAGGGACATCTCCTTCCTGTAAGACACTCAGACTTCCTCAAGTTTTTACTTCGCTTTTCTTTGCTTTTTGTTCTTATTTTTAAGCACTCAAGTTCTTTTGAAACCTCTCAGTATTACTCTGATGCACTTTTCTCCAATACTTTTTCACTGCTTTGCTTTGTGTTAATGCCTACTGTGCTTCTCAACTTATTTTCACATTGCAGCAATAAACTTTGACCCATTTCGAGGGGCTTTAAGTGGCAGATGATGTGCATAATTATGATGTGGAAGCAAAATTACACGTGGTTTTCAAAAATTACAACAGCAAAAAAATAATAATAATAATAATAGAGCTACTTTGTTGCTCCATGTTAGGTTGCTTTTCAAATTCAGTCCATCATCCAGAAATAAAAATGTACAGGACAACTACAAATCTACCAAGACATGGCTGTTCACCTAATCTGACAGGCTGAGCAAGAAGTGCATTAATCGGAGAAGCAGCCAAGAGCTCCAACGGTAACCCTGGAGGAGCTGCAGAGATCCATAGCTCCGGTGGACAATTAATTTAAAAGTACAGCCAGAGCTTTAATGAAAGTGTTTAGATTAAACCATACTGATGCCGTAGAATTACTCTGTCAACATTCTGGCATAACTCAAATTGAGAATCTGTGTCAAGACTTGAAAAACTATATTCACAGATTCTCCCTGTTCCATCTGACTGAGTTTGAGACGTTTTCCATTGAAAATGGGCAGAAATCATAGTTTCTAGATGTTCAAAGCTGATACAGTCATACACCATGAGACAGGGAGCTGTAATTGCACCAAAAGGCAGCTTAACAATGTATTCCTAGTGAATAGAATGCACACTTTATCCACGTGTCCTTTTTCGTCCATTTTACAGATGATCTGCAACATAAAAGGATAAAATACAGTGAAGTTTGAGGTTATAAAAGGATAAAATGTCTTGATCACCATAAACCTAAGGGCTTCATAGTTCTAGCCGTGTTTTATTTCTCTGAAGATGAGCAGCAGTATATGTGTATATGTATACATATATTTTATATCAAGTTTCAATGTAGGATTTCAGTGGGCGTGTTACTTTTTAAAAAAGACCAATGCTGTACGTCCCACGCAGGGCTTGAAATATAACTCCTGAGGCTAAGCCGCCGCGTTTGTGCGCAGTCAGCAAGACGTGGATGCTATGAATTGTGTCCCCAGCACCAAGGCTCCACAGTGGGAGAGCCAGGACAGCTGGAGCGTTCACAACCAACATGAAGTGGACCGCTGAGCAGCACCAACGCTGGTGGGCAGGGATGAGGAGAGCAATATAATTGGCTGCTGAGACTCGGCAGGTCCCTGTTAATTAGAGGCAGCCATTTTGGTGTAAAAACTCCTCGGAATATGTCCCATGGAGTTGAAAGTCTCTCTGACAGAATGGTGCTCAGCGGGGAATGTAAACAGATTTAATAAGGCCCTCTCCAATCAACTCTGTTATGGCTACAGTAGACGCCATTCTCCCCTCGTCTTTCTCAGCCTGTCTTGGTGTCTCTGTTGTGGCAGAGCGGTGAGTGAGCTGGGAAGGATACTGTCAAAAGAACAATTTGCATGCAGCTCTCATCTTAAGAGCTTTTAGACATCTCCCTGTCTGTTTTCTGCTGTGGGCCCGAGCCATTGTTCTCTCTCCGTTATGTGTGCGCTGCCTTTTGAGTGCGTGCTCTTCCACTCACTGCGGATGCATGGATGCAAACCTGCGCGTGCGTTTGTGTGCTGGGAACAGGAAGCAGAAGGCTGGCGGGTTTTCTGTGGAGGAACAGAAGGGTGTTAGGAAAAAAAAAACAAAAAACAGCCTCGCTTTAAAGGCCGTTCCAGAAATCAGGGAAAGGATATGGATGTTTTAGCCCCAGGTAATCTATCGAGTAACATTGCTGACGTAGTTATTTGGGAGAGATCATCTGAGTCTGATAGAGTTAAACTAGACGACAAGTTTACTGCATTTGTGTGAACTTTTTAGGACTAATTTTTAAGGTTATGACCTGCGGTATCATAGGAAAGACAGATTACTTGACAGTTGTCCAGGAGACATTCAATGAAGAACACCATTGCTAAAAAAAAAAGTGTGTTAGAAAAAATATAAAATAAAAATGTGTATAAACATTTTTCTGTTAAATAATAAAATCCGTTGTTTAATTTATTGTATCCCATATAGATAAAAGGTAATTAAAGCCAAGAAATGAGCACAAAGTAAGTGTGTAATTTGGTCTCTTTTTTTTTTTTTTTTTTTTTTCCCTGGAAACTATTTCTGGAGTCAGAAAGAAATTTTTAAATTGTGCTTTGAGCTATATTATTAGAACACCAGCCCCGCCTTTTGATAATCCAGAAATAGAGAAGCAGGACTTGTCGTTTCTCCTTTGCTAAAACCAGCCAGCTTCCAAGTGCAGCCTATCTGCTCATACTTAAGGATAGTTAAAAATAGACCGAAAGCTGAATAGTTGAGCAAGAGGAAATAAAAGATCTGAGCGATGACTTACAAATTTGATGTAATCAGATTAAAGGGCGTTGGCATCATCAGCTCTTTGTGTCATAATGTTAGGTCAGAAAGAGCTTTTGCTGTTGTGTGACAGGACTCGAGTACACCTTTTAGTTATCGTGACTCTTCATGCAGAATCACCATCAATGCAGTCCATCAGAGACGGGAAACGGAGGATTTAAGATCTGTGGTAAAAATAGTCTCTGTTCCTCTTCCGTTTTTTTTTTTTTCTTTTTTTTTGCTTGAGTGGCAAAACAGGCTATTTACTATCTTATGCACACTCTCTCCCTAATGTACACAACAGATGTTTCATTTGATCACGTGGACACGTTTAATCTAACCGTTTGCGGAGTTCCTCGTAACGTTGAAATAATCAAAAGTCGGACTGTTTTGGCGGAAAACCAAGGTGGAAATCACCTCTCCCCGGCTCTCATTTCTTTGCACTTCTGCCTGCGTTTTCTCACACTCGCAGCGACCTCACAGTCACTCTGTGAACACTTTGATCCTGAGATGCTCTGCAAAAAAACTCCTATATAAATATGCAAACCTCCCTCTGTCACAGCAGCAGCATCATCCCTCTGATACTGTCCTTACCTGCAGGCCTCAGTAGAGATCAATGAACTGCAAACAGATTATGATGGATTACTTGTTTAACTTTTTTTTGTGTCTGTTGTATTTATGAGTGTTTAGAGATGTTAAACGTACTTTGTGTGTCTGTGGTGATTTATGTGTTTGTTACTGTATTTATGCAAACGATGAAACTTTTTAACAATTTGATAATAGTCATTCCTGAAGACTTTGCAACGTTAAGGAATTATATTAATTTCTTCATTAACATCAGGAATTAATTAAGTTTCATAGTTATAAAGGAAATATTTAAATGAGTTAGGATGTTTCATTGCTATGGCATGACAGTATGAGAATCTATAATGTTAAAATATATGCATATATATGGATATAGTTTTTTTTTTTGATCCTCTTTAATTCTGCCTTCTTACTAAAGATGACATTCTCAAATAAAGGTCAGCTTAATCTAATAGTTTGTTGTAATTTCCATTTTAATAGTAATAAAAAAAAAGTTTAACACACACAAATTTAACCGATCCTAGACCTTTTTCTTTTTAACTTTCAGAAAGCTTCTGATGCAGACTATTTGCCGGTGATCACAGCCTCCGTATGTGGTAACAGATGAAACCTGTCTTATTTAAACCTCTAACTAGCACCTGGTGTTCCTTTTTTTGCGTTTGAAGTGCGAGGTGTGGCCATGCCAAGATTTACGGAGCTCTCTGAAAGCTTTAGAAAAAAGTACCAATGAAAGAATCTTTCCAGTCTAAATAAAATCGCCTCTTAGGAGGCAACTTGAGGCCAAGACCAGGAGATGGAAACATTCCCAGGATTTATTCTGCAAGTAACTCTGCAGCTGTAGCTGGTAGAAGTTAATGTGTGCCAATAGGAAACACTGCATGTTGTTGAAGTAATGCACTAGACACATTAAGGCAGCCTCAGAAAAAGGATCGCATGTCAATTGTGAGCCACGGTGGTGGAACTGTTATGGTTCAGAGCCACATTCTGCACCAAGGAAATAATCATCTTTCATTGATTTATGTTTGAGAAAATGGTTGGACTCTGTTCAAATATGGAGGCAGAATAACAGCATTAAAGAAGATGGTAATCCTTAGTTAGACAGCAAGTTCTCCAAGGTTGAGATTTAACAATTAAACAAAAGAGCGATGGATTGTGTAATAATGTTGAGGAATTTGAAGAGTTGAATAAATTTGACTTTAAAATTATTCAACATCTTTTTAATGTAGAATATGTGGCATTTATTGGTTGGCAGTTAACTCAAGGAGGATCAAATGCTTCTGGTACAAATTTGTTAAAAACTTCCTGGATCAAAAGTTCACATTTTATCAACTTTCTATTTTTATGGAAATTAGAGGGAAATAATGTAGAGAAAATATGTTTTTTCTCTTGATTTACAGTCTTTGCTTTTGTCTTCAAATTAAGTAAACTTATTTGCAAGAAAAAAGATTCTCAGGATAACATTTTTGTCATTCTCATCCTGTCGAATGCCATCTTTTTCCGTCTCCTCCTTCTGCTCAGTCCTTCCTCTCTCGTGAACCTCTTTTCATCGTCCCTTTTCTCCTCCTGCGTTTTCTCAAAGATCATCAGTAACATGGAGGCTCCGGTGACAAACGGCCCCAGCGGCGGAGGCAACACAGCCAACGGCCCGACCACCAACAGCCGCGGCTGCCCCTCGCCCATGCAGACCGGTCCGACAAACGACGACAGCAAGACGAACCTCATAGTGAACTACCTGCCCCAGAACATGACCCAGGAGGAGTTCCGCAGCCTGTTCGGTAGCATCGGCGAAATCGAGTCCTGCAAGCTAGTTCGCGATAAGATCACAGGTATGAAAGGAGTCCTGGCTGCGTCACACATGATGGAGGATTGCTTGTTTTATGCTTTTAGATTTATAAGTAATAGAAAATCACCAGGCAATTTTGGAATTTTTCAACTAAGTCTTTAAAACATAAAAAAACTATATGTTTGATACGACTAATTCACAGACATGCTTAAACTGAAGTATAAGACAAATTATGCCACTGTAGGTAGACGTTTAGTTACACATTAAGAAGAAAACAAGTTATTATTAACGCTGAGTTTGGTACATGACTATTTTGCCATATTAAAGGTTGTCTGTGTGAATGCATTGTCCTTCTTTTCATAATATAACCTTCTGGCGATAGAAAGAGGGTCATTTATTTAGTTAAGCTCATTCAGAATACATGAAGATCCAGTAAAAATACATCTGCTCAGATGGTAAGAAATCTTGAAGTGAAGAGGAAATTACTATTGTAACTGCAAGTATTTGCGGTAGTTAGCATTGGATGCATTTACTTTATTCATGTTTGTTGCCAGCTATTGTCACAAGTGGAGCCTTAGCAGAGTAAAAAAAACAAACATCTGCTGCGATAGATTGCAATATATTAGTTTCTCAGCATAAACAATGGGACAAGTCAGTTTTAAAGTTACTTTTGAACAACATGTTTGTACTGTTGAAGTACTATTTTGTGCTTTTTGATGTGCTTGATCTCTGCATTTTATGTGCAGTAAACATATATAACCAAGATATGAATTGATTTAACTTATAGCTGCACTCGAAATAATTACAGCAGGTTAAAAATTAACTAATAACACTTATAAACTTTTTTTATTGCCTTCACTCAAATACATTTTGAACATCCATGCCAAATCAAGCCACTGAGAGGTTTATTATCACTGTACAAAAACTAAAGAGAAAGTTTTAGTGTCGAAGCATTTTTGGTTGTGAAGTAAACATTTGAATTTGTAAAGGAAATGTAAGCCTGGCTGCAAATCATACATGTAGTTGTAAAATCGCAGCTTTGTTGTAAGGATTTGACCAACTTGCACCAGAGAGAAGGAACTCCAACCCAAACGGACTAGACGACATTCAATGATTCCTCGAAAAGTCTTGATTTTGCCATAGAAACATCATTTTTATGCCAACCTGCAGATTTCCTTTTCAACTAAAGCCAGAAAATCAGGCTGTTTAAACACCCATTTAACAAACGCTTCCTCTTTAGCATCAGGCAACAGTAAAGCAATAACATTTTGATGGTTTCAAAGTGATCCATGATATGAATCGCTGGAACAAACAGACCAGGTCCCAAGGTTCCAATAAATATCCAGTGTCATAATGCCGGAGCCACCATGCATAACGATGCGCTCGGGCTTGAATTCAGTTTTTGTGCGTCATCTGATAAGCTGTCTGTAGGTCCTCGACCACAGAAATAACCTCTCTTTCATCGATCCATAAAAAGTTGCATCATTTTTCTTGCAGTCAGTGTGTTCTCTGCCACCACTCATTTTTTTAAGCAACGCAGCTTCGCAGATGCTTTTTTATCAAAAGCTTGTCTTCACATATGTATTTTCTAATTGCTACAGTACTCCCTGTAGACATTCGTCAGTCATCTTGGAGCTGATAATGCACATCCTGTAATTCATTAGAAGGATAGTTTTCCTTCGTTTCCCCATTTTTTTCTGATCTAACCTATCACTTTCTGCACTGCTGTTTTTGTTTTTCTCTCTCCATTCATATTTTTACTGATGGCATGTTGTATCTGATCAATGTCTGGAGTAAGGGATAACGTACAAGGCAGGCCTATTTCTATAACATCATTTATACAGAAGGAAATTCAAAGAGCTTTACAGGACATCAAAGGGAAGACGGAAAGAAAATCATAAGAAAAGCATAAGCGTCAAAGAACCACATCTGACTAATGAACCAAACAGTTCATTAGTCAGTTTGTTTGATCAAAAGCTTTTGTAAGCAAACATGTTTTCAGCCGTGATTTAGAGGAAACAACACTTTTTAAACATCTCAAGTTCTTTCCACCAGCAGCAGAATGTTATATCTACTCCCTGATAAACAAGGAGAGATTTACAGAGAACCGCACTATAACCATCATGTACAACATTTTCTGCCTTACACAGGCCAGTTATTAGACAACTTCTCATTCTCATTACATGTTTCTTTCACAGGATGAATGACCTCATTGTTTTCCATTATGACTGCCACTATTTTGCATAATAATTAGTATTTAATAATGCTTCAGCTGTCCAGAAACAGCAGCTTGCAGCTTTATGTTCCTCCGCTTACCACCATGTTACTGGCCACGTAAAAACCTAATTTCTACCAACGGTCACGATTGATCTGGTTGGTGATTTTGAACAGAGCTATATATGGACAAAGACCTTTGGTGAAATGAAAGAAGGAAAGTTAACCAGACGGTGGTTTTGTTGGTTAAAGTCCATCTGAGGCTGAAGAGTTGCACTTTTAGTCTAAAGTATTCACTGGACTGAATCCTATTCTTTTTTTTTTTTAAGTCAAAGACATTTTCCTGAAGTTATTACCTTTCAGACGGTATTAATTTGTACTAAAACAGAAGTATTATTACGGTTACTTGGTCGGAGAGTGATGCTTTTTTTTTTTTTAACAAAAACCTCATCACCGATCGCATCGGTTGAGGAAAAGGTAAGTAAGAAACCGCATTTGAGGTGCGTGTTAACATAAAAAATCCTGTTACTCAAGAAATCAAACATCACACGGCCTGATTGGGCTCGTGCGCGAGCCTCACAGTTCAGGCGTTAGAGAAGATTCGTTTTAAGCGATGCGCACGGCGTCCTTGTCCTCAGCGTGTTGAAGCATGGCGACTCAGCCGTGCAGCAAAGTGCCACATGTTCTCCAGAGGTGTTTAAATTAAGCAGCACTTTGCGGTGCTAATCACGGCTGTAATCTGGGCGTAGTGGCTGTGTGGGTGGCCATGCGGCAGATGGATCTTTGGTGGGTGTGGGGGAGGGAGGGTGGCGCAGCTCCCTGATAATGCTCCATAATGGCTTTCATTTTAGATCCTACTTACTGACACTCTACTCCTGATAATCTCATTAAAGAGTACCAGGCAGGCAGGCAAGATCACCAAGCCATGGGATGGCAAGCAGGCACTCATAGTAGGGATAAGAAAAAAAACACACACACACACACACCCCATGCATAGATACTTGTGTGAGCTAAATCATTAAATTTGATTTCCTCTTAACTAAAAGTCCAACAGAAATGACAGGTTGACTGTTAAACCGGGGATTGCTGCAGGCCGAACACTGCTGCCTCCTCCTGGGCTCTCGCTCTTTGAAGCATATTTCTGCAGCTCCACGGCTCCTCTTTAAGACCATCTTCCTCTTATGCCGTAATGGGTCACAAAATGGAGCCTGAGAGTCAGATACGTCAGGATAATGGTGGATGTTGTGTGCAAAAATAACCCCGGGATACCACATGCTATCATCATCCCTATCACCACGTTCTCTCTCCACCTGGTTCTTTTCTCCCCCCCCCCTCCCCTTCCCTCGCTTCAAGTGTGATTTGCCAAGCAGGCGCAGCGAGGAACCGAGCGAGCGTAAGATACTTGGAGAGAGTTTGAGAAACGTCGAGCGTCGCTGTAAATTTGCTCTGCTCCTAAATGGGGACTGAGAGGAATGAGGATCTTTGTTCGCTCACTTCTTAGCTGTTTATGGTGCATCTCTGCTCTGCACTACAAGGACTATGTGATGACTTAGCATCGACGCAAAAAGTGTTATAAATAAATCCTGCCCTCCCTCTGTTTCCCCCTGCGGTGTATGCCTGTTTTGCTCTCCCATGGGTGCAATTTTCCCGTGCAAACGTTTAGGCTAACAAAGCACTGATTCCTTCCAGCAGGGAACGCCAAGAGGCTTCATGCTCTCTAACAGTCATCCAAATCATTAACAGACTAAGCCAGGTTTGGGAGAGGGAGGGTGGTAAGTCTAAAGAGATCTCTTTTTTTTCTTTTTTTTCCAGGCTGAAGCGTACATTAGAAGCCTTTCCTCATCTATCATTAAAATGTGCAAATGAATGTGAGGAAGATCGACATTTAGAGTCTTTCTTTTAAAATTTCTGAGTGTGTCAAGATTTAAAGAGGAGAGTATTTGTCTTGCTATGTTGAATCTTTAGGGTTAGGGATTTCAGTAGCTCCAAATTATTCATACTGGTGGGAATTTCAACACCCGTCTCCTTTCATATTCCGTTATTCTGAGTGAAAAGTACAGAGCTGCTCTTTAGTTCTTAGAAAAATTCACAAAAATATTCACAAAAGCACTTTGATGCAAATTTTCTAACTATTAGTAAGAGCCGCTCTACTTTTGTATCAGCTTTAGTATTTAAAACGGGATCAGGCGCACTTTGAGCAAACAATAATTGGCATGTGTTTCTCTGCACCTCAGTTTTTCCAGCTGTGTTTGAGGCCTGACTAACCTGCTGACAAGGTGTTGGCACTTGAACTTCTCAGAGGTATCCGAGACAGACAGGTCCTCAGCATCCTCGCTGCTTCCTGTGGACTTGCTCTTGTCAAATCCAATGACGCCAGGATGGCGTGAGGCTCAGGCAAGTGCTGGCAGGCGTAGACACTTCAGCTTTGTCTGTCACCCTGGCTGACTTCAGCCAGCAGAAGAGCCACCCCTGGGTGTCTTTCTTGTTCCCTGCACGGCTGCCTGCTCACCTACCTTCATGCCTGCTTACGCAACTGCTTCTGCCTGGTGCTCTCATAAAACGCCAGGGACATGCGGGTTAATCTTTTATTTAAAGCAAGCTTACTGCAAATCCACACAAAAACACACACCTGCACACAGGCCCTGGGTTTCCACCTGTTCATGCCTTGTCTGCCTCCGTACTTGTGAAGAGGACGCAGTGGTGCCTTGAAAATGAATTCGAGCCCCTTGAACATTTTCACTTTTTTAAGATGTTGGAGTCTGTATGGCACAACTGCAAACATACCAAGACATGACTGTCCAACTACACTGACTCAGGAGGAGCTGCAGCAATCTACAGCTCAGATAGGAAAATGTCTTGATTTTGCAACTAGTCCGAAACTTCATAAATCTGAATATAAATACACAGCGCTGTGAATTTCCAAAGTTTTCCTACCTCGACTTGTAAATTTACTTTTATCACAGCAGCAACAGCTTTTGGAATCTGCGAGCTAAAATATTCCCCCTTACAGCACTTTGCATTTGCATTCCCCTCCATCTGTCTTTAAATCGTAGGAAAAGTAAATCAAATAAATGATGACGGATAAATAACCACTCAGAGCTAAATCCAAGTGATACCTCATTTAGACACAAGTTAAAAACCTTTTTCAGCAGTTGAGAGAGATTCATGTGGACCTTGTACTGAATCAGCACTGCCAAACATCTACATATGCCAGTGCACACAGAAATTGAATTGACTGATCCTTGTCAGCAAGTCATTTCACGGGATAATTTTCCTGCATCAGCTGCATTTCTGCAGAAGAAAAGAACACATTTGTTTTCATAATGATGTGGAGAAGAAAATAACTTTTTTTTCTTTTTTTTTTTACTTTACGCTGAGGCGAGGATTGACTGCTTCGATGGGGCAGTAGCAGTTTGGGTAAGGGGGGCTTATAGTTTTATGGCCAGCCGTTTTTTGCATTCCAGCATCTTGTTGATTATTACCGGAGCCGTGAGCCCGACAAAATTACAATAGTGATGGCCTTTTTCTGCCTGCTCATGTCACCCTTATGTTCCTCAGGTAATGGCACTTACAAAGCTTCTGCATCAAAGCCTGCATTTATTCTGTTTGTGCAGTTGAAGTAATTCTTATTTCTACATCAAACCCTGTAAGGAAATCATCTAAAAGCCCGGTGTTTGAAGTCCTTTTGTGCACGCTAGTCACCTTCCATGTGTTGGTTTTATACAGGGATTCTGGGGAACTGATGCAAATTATAGTGACAATGTAGCAAGCCAAGCAGATGTTGGCTATGAAAAATAGATGGAGAGTGATGTCAGATGTGGAGTAGTTCAAGCTGGAGCACCTCTGACAGACAGCAGCTTCACTTTTTCATGAAAGCTTCTCTGGATACATCCTTACATGAAGGCAGGTAAAACCTTTATTCATTTAATGTGGGCGCAAACTGCTTCTAACACATACTGTTCTTACTGTTCTAGTCACTGTTTTTTTTTTTTTGTTTACATTTGCCATGTTATAATGTTATTGTGATTGTATGTGTTGGACCAAAGCGAAGAACATAATTGCGAAGTAGAAGGAAAGAGATTCATAAGCGTCTGAAAAGTGTGGCGTGTATTTATATGCACCCACCATTAGTACCCCAAAATAAAATTCTGTCCAACTGTGGGAATTTAATCTGTTCATAAAATCAGCTGGTCAGTGAAGGTCAAATGTGTCTGTTAGAGAACTGGATTCACGTCCAGTGAACACACCCAAAGGGTCAGGGAGAAAATTATTCAAAGGTTTAAAGCATGATGAGGTTATTCCCCAAAAATGGATAGAGTGTGGCAAGCTACCAAGAGAGAGGGGCATCCAAACAAGACCAGCCAAGGAGAATCTGAAATGAAACAGAGGAACATGCAGCGATCTGTAGCCATCACAGATTCACACCACAAATCCAGTCTCTATGCAAGGGCACAAAGAAGAACACCGAAGCATTTGGAAACAATTTGAAGTTTGACTCGATTCATCTTCCGTATATAGCAAATACATAAGAGGAGAAGGTCTGGTCAGTTAAACAAAAGTGAACATGCAAAATGCCATGTTTATGGGAAAACTACCACTGGGGTAGTTCATTGGTAGTAGTTTTCTGAAAACACCGTCTTTACTGGGAAATGTGGTCAGCATCATGTTACGATGCTATTCTTCAGCAGGGACAATTACACTGGTCAGTGTTGATGGACTGATAGAATAGAGGAAGAAAATCTGTGAGTGAGTCAGTCAGTCAGTCAGTCAGTCAGTCAGTCAGTTATATTGGCCAAAGTTGAGACTTTGTGGCAAGACTTGAAAATAGCTGTTTATAGTAACTGCAGAAATTTGAGTGTCTGAATATGTAAAACTGGTGAAAATATAGAAAACTTGCAGCTGTAATTGCAGCCTGACCAAGTGTGCTTGAAGACACGTGTACAGAATGTTTTTAAGATTTTTATCTGTGAAATATTAATGTTTGCGGTTGTAACATG
This sequence comes from Poecilia mexicana, assembly GCF_051168715.1. Classification (NCBI taxonomy): domain Eukaryota; kingdom Metazoa; phylum Chordata; class Actinopteri; order Cyprinodontiformes; family Poeciliidae; genus Poecilia; species Poecilia mexicana. Next base: position 12,777,210 of record NW_028263373.1, read on the forward strand.
ACAAAATGTTCAGTGGGTATGAGAACTGAGGCGCTGCAGTTTGCTTTGCCTAAACTGAATATGAAGGTTTGACCTTCACTAGTTTTTGTTGTGGAATCGTTTTAGAAGTGAAACGTATCTCGTTTTGATCTACAACAACATATCAGTGGAGGTAACATTCACTACATTATTCTCTCACTGATCCGCAGCTCTGTTTTGGTACATCAAAAATTAATATTCACGCCGTGATCGCGAGCGAAGCCGAGCATGTTCATGCTTAGAGTTAAAAATCTGAGCTATTTCCCCCCCAACATTACCTCTTAAACAGCTGATATTTTTCCCAGGAGCTACAAACTGTTACAAACTGCTGTTAATCCTTGCTGAAATCATGCTGTGTGAGATCTAGTTTGGTGTTTATATCCCACATACAGGCTGCATTTATCTGAGCCTGAAAATAGGCTGTAGGCTGAAGACAGTGTGAACAAAGCTGACATGGAAAGAGATGAAAAAAGGATTTGACATCTCCAAAGCCAGGTATTAAGAGAGCTGACAGGCTCAGAGGTGCATGCACAAGCAGGCAGGCACACATTAAAGTTTCAGAGTCCCGAGAATGTCCTGTCTCCCCTCTCAGCGCCCTCCCTCCTTCAGTTTCCCTTCCCCGCTTTATCTTTATGCCCAGAACCGGCCATCCTGAGCTTGCCTGGCTGCACCATTTCTCTTGTGACCCTCACGTCAGACAGCCTCTGTCCCCTTTCATTTCACTCTGAGTGGCCTTTACGTGGAGCACAGGGGTTGCGACTGTCCCCTGTGCTGGCCCCGGACCTAAAGGCAGAGAGAGCCTCCAGGCTGGTTCCCCACCCTCCAACCTTTCACTTTTTAAATTTACTTTATGCAAGCAGGTGAAGAAGCCAGAGTGTTGGCTGAATTGGGTAAAGGGACTCAGAGGGGGCCCCGGCTGGTTCAGGATGTTATAATTCTCTGTCCTGACATAACAGGGTTATCCACGACTCGAAGGGGGGGCTCCTCTGTCTGGTGTGTGAGCTTGCCTTCCTCCTTTTTCTCAGCTACACTGCTAAACAACAAGCCCACACACTGCAGGCGGCCATCCACTGGCCCCGAGGCTCTGGGAGCCACCGTGAGGGGGTGGCTTACATGCGCGCGTGTGTGCGTGTTTGTCCCTGAGCTCCTACGTGGGCAAGTGTGTGTCTGTGTTGGTGGAAGCAGGGCCTTGGGAACTGAAAGTGGGAGCCTCCTGACTGCAACAGTGGCTGCTACCTTGGCAACCCAGGAGGAAAAGATGTGTTGAATGAGTGAGTGGGAGAGGGATCTACAGTAGATGCATGTGCGGGGGATGCGGTTCTGTTTATGAATTTAGTTATTTAAATGGGCTCAATACATGCCACATGGATGCTCTTACTGTACTGGAGGCCCTGCAGTCTTTTGTTCTCTTTGTGTTTAGTCCCTCTTCCCATTTCTCATGAGGTTGAGAGTCTTTGAGGCAAGTGAGATGGGGCTTGACATAAAGTTGGTGACAGGGTACCTTTATAAATCTTGAAGAGCTTCATGGCATCAGAAATAGCTCTACCTGGAGTTGCTGTAGCTGCTAAGGGGAAATCATGAGATGGAAGCAATGCGACAGATAAAACTTTTTTTTGTCTAATCTAAAATTTTGTAGCAATTCAGCTAGATATTCTGTTACAGTGATACAGTGCTGCTGGTCTTCATTAGATGCTTTTGTATCATTTGCTCATAGCTCTCTTGATCTGTGCACACTGTAGCTCCTCTGTGCCATTTTCAATTGCGTGTCTTTCTCTGACCTCTGAGTGACAGGAAATTCAGCTGCTTTCAGCACATGGGAATCAATGGGGAACTGAAATAGATAGCCCGTAAAGATCCCGGCCTCACAAATGGATTTTTTTATTTATCTTTTCATATTTATATATTTTTAAACATCTTTACAGATTCATGCAGGGACTGTGTTGCATTTCTTATTTTTATGAAAGCACAAAATGAATAATTTAAATACAATTCGAACACAACGGCACTGCAAATTGCCTCTCCCACCTACATGCAACTGCAGCGCCATACAATACCTGTTTTTACTGCAGCGTCTACAGTTCAAATGAACTTTTTTGATTAATAGCTGCACAATTTTAGGGAGCGTTATTAGGAACAATAGAGTGCAGCGAGGTACACTGTAAAATAGGTTCTCGCAGCCATGTGTTTCATTTGGTAGCTCCCACTTTAGATCAAAGGGTGTATAGTGTGTTGCCTGATGATAGCATGAGATGGAGATGCTTTCATGTCTGCAGTTCATGGCTCTTAGTCACATAATACAACAAAAGGCAAAAAAAAAAAAAGACAGCCAATAAGCGCTTGAATCTCTCTTATTTTGCATAAGATTGTATACCTTACAGTACACGGCGTCATAAAAATGTTATTTGTATAAAACTTATTGGATACCCACGTAGCTCTGCGTGTATCTACTTATGCCGGTCGTATAAAGACATAGGATTTTTTCCAAAGTTGCGTTAGTGTTTATTTACTCCCTCCTACCTACTGTATATGAATGTGTGTATACACAGACGGGAACTGGGGGGGGGGGGGAATGAAATTACATATTGGTGCCAGCAGGCAGGACACCAGCTCAAAGTACACTCATTTTCTCATCTCGCACATTGGGCATCCTGCTGCTCCTCAGGAAACAAATAATGGCTTAGTCATAACTCCTCGCCAACACACCAAAGAGCTTCTCACTGGAAATAGCAGTGATTTTTACCACTGAAAAACATGCCCACCTCCCTTTACAATTTACGTCCAGTTGCACAAAAGGTCTGCCAGAGGAGTGGAGCTTAGCCCCCACCTCTTTACTCCTCCAGCCCCTCGTGGTTAGTCTCTCAGTGAAGGCGGACATGTGCCACTCTGTGATAAAGCACTGCAGCTCTGTTGCGGTATCTGAACTGCACACACTCTATCATTAACAACCTGCCGTACGCTCGGGGATTATATACTTCACATGGTCCGTTTTGAGGACCTCCGTACCATTGGTGCATTTACGTATTTACATCTAAAACTTTTTCCCCATAAAAAGCAGTTTGTTTGTGTTTTTTTTGCTGCCAAGCGAGTTCGTCTCCAGTGCTGTAAATGATGCTCATAAAGGGCTAACAAATCAAAAACAAGTCACTATCTCACCTCATTAAAAAGCCATTTTCAAGAGCAAGGCTTCATTCGAGTTCTACCATTCAGCTGATGATTAAAATATATAACTTAATGTATCTATTCAGCTAATTGATACGCATGAGGATGGTTTTCTTTTAGCTAAAATCCCATTAAAGGCTATATATCAAGGCGTTTCATTAGCTGCTTCACGCTGCCTCAGATGCAGCCATAATTTCTGTAATTATAAAATATCGGTGTGGTTCTTATCTTTTACAGTAATACCATTTTCAAATAATGAAATTTCACCAAACAGACTGGATCAGCAAGTTTCCTACAGTGAATTTAGCATGTAGTGGGAGACAGAAGGACTCTGGCTAAAATAACATCATTGATGGACACCGTTTCTCAGTTCATGCATGAAGCTGATGCTGAACTGGAGAGCTCCGTCTGTGACAGATTGCTGCATCACAAATGCACAAAGGATCGCAGTATCGTAGATCCTTCCTCCCAGCAGCTGTTACTCTATTAGCATTACAACCAAATCAATGTATTTACATCCCTGCTGTCTTTAGCACAGCAACGTTTCGCTCACTTTTAAATAACATTTCTGCTGTTACTGCACATCTGTTTTTCTGTACTGCACTGACATACTATATTGTAAACAGTTTTTAGTTTTCAATGTTTGATACACATGCTTGAGTAATTCTTCTCAGTTGCACATCCCATGTTTTTATTTCTAATAACTCCACAATAGTTTTTAAAGTGGTATATTCTTGTAGAATTATTATTATAGTTAATTTTGAGTTCTTTTAATGTATATTCTCAACACCTTTTGATCCATTTGTGTGAATCTGCGCATCTTTGTGCCACTGTTGCATCTGAATGTCCACCTTTGGGGACAATGAAGGCTACTTCTTCTTCAAAATTGACTAACTGCAGCTCTTGTTCCGTGCTTCTGGTCTGCAGTGGTCAGTGTCCATCAAAAATAGTCTACGGAAGAGGCAACAGTGAACCAGCAGCATTGTAATGGCTATCCAAGGAATATTCATGTACATGGGGAACAAAACCTGGCCCGCCTGGTCTGATATATAGACATAGACAACCTAGATTAGCTCAAATTGATGAAGAATTTCTCACAGATGGGTGTCAGAATGCATCAGATTTTGTTGCAATCAGCTTATAATGACAATGTTTCCTGGGCTGAAACAGACGAAACATTTAAAGGCTGCGCTGACGACTCTGGTCCTCAGAGACCATTGTACTTTCAATTTTAACCATGTCCCTGTTGTCACAGAGCCGGAGAAGGTTTAGTGTCAAAAGTGCAATTTTAAATGGTTCCCTGCACCTTCTTTAGCAGATGTACGAATGTGTGTACATCTGCCACTGTTGTACCATCTCCCACTCATTCATGTGGATGCAGATTGTCTGCCAGTGGACCCCTGCTGTGAGCCACGGGCAGGAAGTGTTAGATGTAGGCTGGTCTGAAGCTTTAGGCAGATGCTTCCCTCTGTCTTTACTTTAAGCCAGCCAGCCCAGCTCCCCACCCTGGTCTTTTCAGCTCTACAGGGTGTTAAACTTCCAGGGGAAGGAATAAATCCTCATCTACTATTCCCATTCATAAAACATACAGGCATAAATAAAGCATATATGCCAGTATCATTTACATGTCACTACCGAGTACCATAATGAGGATATTTTTAGACAAAACAGTGTTGTCCACAGTCATCCCAGACTGGGCAGCTCCAGAATATCTGCACCGGTGCATTTTTGGTGTATTAGAGTGATTTTTGTAAACATCTGTCCACAACTTTGTGATGTTTATAATCAGGAGAAAGAACTTTAGAAAGGGCCAAGAATGTGCGAAGTGATGGACAAAAGACTCAGCAGTTCTCATCTGGATTCTTATTACAAACTGAACAGATAAAGAGAAGGTAGAGACCACCAACAAATCAATCCTAAATTCATTTATCCTGTTTGATGGCGAATTCTAAATTCATACATGAATCCACGACTTTTCAACAGTTATTCTCAAGTCGTCCATTTTTATGCGTGCCTTTTCTTTCCTCTCCCTTGCTCCTGTGTGCATGTTTTAATAAAAACCTGAAGCTGAAAGGACGGCTCTCTCAGACTTATATTTAAACTGCCAAACTCAACACCTGAAGTGAGCCGAGAGTCCAAGAGGAAGAGTGAACGAAGAACGGCTCGATATAAATAGCAGTGGTCTCTCCAGGATGGCAGGTTTTTAATTAACAATAGAGTGTCTGATAATCCACCGTTAATCCAGCAGAGAAGAGGGAGGAGAGGAGGAGAAGAAGAAGAGAAGAGAAAAATCATCAGCTGTTTGATGTTAGGACTACAAGTCCCTTCTGGCTCTTCCCCTGCTCTCTACTGAGCTGTTCTGCGCTGTGATATCCATAGCCCAAAAGTATTTATTTTGTGAAAGAGCCGTGCTCCATGTTTTGTGATTCACTTTGTCTCTGACTAACCGCTGTCTGTTCCCATTAGCAGTGAATATGCACATGCTGCTCTGCTTGAACTGCCTGGGAATCTTGGAGCTTGTGTGTGGCATTAGTGAATGGGGGCGGGAGGGTGTTTGCTGAAAATCGGCAGAGGAAAGCCTCTGATGGCTGGAGGCGTCCACTTTTAAAAGTCCTAAGCCTGTTGAAAGGCTTGATCCACAGGGGAAACACTGAGAGATGTCAGGCCTGCCTGGCTCTCAGAGGGAGTCCGCAGTTTAAAACACACTTATTCTAGAGGAGAGGAGGTGTGGGATTTGGCTTTTTTTTTTTTCTTCCTTTTTTGCAATAACGTTAACAAAATACTGTAAATCTTTCATCACACAGCTGAAGTTGTTATTTTAAGTCAAAGTGAGCCATTATGTTTTACAAATAGCGTCGCCACATACGGAAAACCGAAGCTCATGAGTGCAATACGAAGAGTTTAAATGTTTCTACCTTTGAGAATCAGTCACTTAAATTACAAATGTGCCGAAATAATTTTTTGCAAAGGCAATAATCTTAGCTCCTTCTTCAGATTATTGGTTCACAGGAAATGAAGAAGCAATAACAGAGGTCTCAGTCAAGATGATGAGGCACCATTTAAATATTGGGAATAATGTATAAAGCACTGAACAGAAGTCTTCCTTTTGGTGTTCAGAAATTATGTAGGTTAAAAAGAGCCTTAAAATGTAAAATGATAAAATCTTATACTGTTACGTAGATTCATATCTGTATTGTGTAATCATGTTTGTAAAAAAAAATTATGTGCATGCATATTTATACATGTTCATACATGCATGTTTGTGTGAAGATATCTTTTATGACGATTAGCTGCTAAGTTAATGAACAGCGTAGATAAGTAAAGGCTTTGGCTTCAGCCTATTCATGTTTTTTGGTAAATTGTGGCTTTGTTTATTGCTACTTTTTTGTTGTTGTTTCCTGTGTTCAATGTTGACAATTTACCAACATAAATTGAACTGAACTAACCATTTTAAATTCAATGTCAGAGAAACAACAAAAAAAATGTCACAATAAAACTTTGCTTTCCATATTTTTCTGTTTAATTTTAGGGCAGAGTCTTGGCTACGGCTTCGTCAACTACATTGACCCAAAGGATGCAGAGAAAGCCATCAACACATTAAATGGACTCAGACTTCAAACGAAAACAATCAAGGTAATTAACGCCGTCTTCATTTATTTACATCTGGGTCACAAAAAGAAAGGAAGTCAACTTATTTAGCATGCGCTTCACAAAGTTATGGAGGTCATGCTAAATTGCAACGCTTCTTTCTTCTGCCCGAGAGGCCTTTCCGATATGCTGGAATAGAATGTGCTGCCGGGCGAGATTGGATTAATGTGCTTTAGCCAAGAGAAATAAAAAGACCATCTAAATCAAAGTGACACCTTTTAAATAGCTTGTGACTGTGGTTGATGTGCTAATTACCTTCCTAAATGTCAAACTGTAAAGGTGAAATTATACAGATATCATTGAGTGAAATAGGAGAAACATCCATTTCACTCTAAACCCGTTTCGTCACCGAGTGTTTTTCAGGATAATTAGCCCAGCGTTTTGGTTGTCAGCGAGGTAAAATGGATAGGTCTAAAACAAAAACAGCACAGTCCTGCATTCAAATACATTTTAATGCAAAAAAAAAAAAAAAAAGCAAAGACCTGAATGCACTTCTTCTGCAGCTGCTGTCACAACATGAGGCTGATCTAATTTTCCCATCTCATATTCCCGTGTGAGCGGCGCCTGCTGATGTGCTGCAGTTAAGAGGGGCCGTAATCTGTTGCTCTTCCGCAATCCCTGGATTCTCGCTTTCTGTCATCCTATTTAATCTGGTCTAGTCCAGGCTAATGTAATCTAATAGGATGGGATTATCTTGTTTGCACGCGGGAAATCCCACAGAGATTCCCTTCGTTCCCTTGATAGTATAAACAGCCTGACTTGGCCTTTGTTCAGTGAAGGATTCTGTCAGTAGTTTTACGTCGCTGTTTGTCATTTGCGAGACTCATAATGAGTTGATATGTTTGTAATGGATGTCAGGTATTCTGTGAAACATAACATGTAAATCTGAGCTGAGATTAAAGGCACTTAACTGAGGTCGTTTCAGGAGCCTTACAGTAATATTAACAAGTGACACAAACTAAATCTGCCTATTACTGCAAGTGTTTTCAAATAGATTTAGTGAAATTTGCTCTGGCCAGTCTGGAAAAGTACAGAGAAGTATTGAGTCTGACTGATTTGGATAAATGTGAGAAAAGAGGAAAGAGTATGAAAAAAAAAATGCATTTAGACATTCAATCTCTGTTCAGTTGCCTGACAATTAAATTTATTCATCCATCAGTCGATTTGTTCATTCATTCATTCCTCATTTTGACCATCTATCAATAGATGGAGACATGAGTTTATATCCATTCATTCTTGTGACTGTTGCAAACCTTTCGTCATTCCTTTCTGCATCACTGTGTTTTTCTTTTTTTTCTGGTTGCACTATAACCACTAGAAATATGTATTTTAACACCCTCATGGGTACTTCATGTCATAACATTTTCAGAATAAAATGAAAAACAACAAAGCAAAATCTGAATCTATAAAAATTCTTATTTTCTCCATGTTGGTCTCTGTCTCAGCACAGGCCCTCGGATTCTTATTTTAGTTCAGAAAATGTTTGAAGCCCTTTAAAAGCAGAGGCATGTAATTGCCATCTAGTGGTCAGCACATACAAGAAGTGTGTGTGTGTGGGGGGGGCGTACAATGCGAAGCAGTCAACATGGAGAAGTAAGTGAAAACGTGTGTTTTCAGTGGATAAAAATGGAAGTTTAAGGCTGTTTGCACGGTGCTACAGTCTGCGTTAACAGATTTTTCTCTTTTACACTCTTGGTGATGCAAGACACTGCCTCAAGTTGTTCCTGCGATAAAGGAGGTTCTTTGTCATGACAGAAGACAACACTACATCTCCATCTGACACTATCACTCTTTCACACTTAATTTCCTTCCTCCCACTACCCTCTTTCGTTTCCGTCTCTTCCCACAACAGACTCAACCCCATCTCCCCCCCCCCTAAAGGCAGCAAGGTTAATTAAGAGGCAGCGCAGTAATTCTAAAATTATGTTTGTCATTCTTCATGTCACACCCTTCCCACTCGCTGCCAGTGTGCTCAGTCCGGCGAGTCGCTTTCTCCCGGGCAATGTGCCTTTGACTGGGTTTCACTTATGCAGCTTCCTTCGTCGTGACACCTCCGTTTTTTTGTCAGCGGTGCTGCTTTCCCGCCGAGGTGTGAGGGGAAGCTGCGCACCGAAGGTGCAAGGAGCTCACAGTGACACGTGTGCACACAATCTGAGACACGTTTATCCAGCGCGCGCCTGTGATTGCTTTGTGATTACTTTAATCTTCACACTTAGTTTTTCAAACTTTTTCCTGCACACAAGCAGCGCACGTACACTCCTGTTTCACACATGCATCGCACGGCACAATGCTGCTGCTCACAGCTTGAGGAGGTGTTGATGGATTAGACATCTGGAGTTGGCTGACAAGGAGAGAAAATGAGGGAGAGCTGTACAGTGAAGAAAAGAGGAAAAACCAAAAAAAAAGAAAAAAAAGAAGGAGACTGAGGAGGGGGGGGGGGGGGATGGATAAAAAGAGACGCGTTCTGGAAAGGTTTAGTGAGGCAGCACGCAGGAAGGAAGTCGATGGAAAATAACCAGGCAGGGAAAAGGGAGAGAGCTGCAGGGGAGGAAGGAGAAGACAGAGGAGCTGAGCAGATAGGCTGAAGAGGGAAATGTGTGAAAAAGAAGCGAGACTTGGGGAAAGCCAGCTGTTCCCAATCCTATTCTCTCACAAGCAGGATTTCCATGCTGTTGCTCAAGGATACAGCCGCATATCCAGCATATTTGTCTGATTTTCACCTTATTTGATGACTTGTGTCTCTGCCTGTCAGGGGTAATGAAAGTACTAGAAGGTAAAGCTGCTTCAGTCAGCAGCAGTAGTAACAGGATTGATGATGTATCACAACCGGAAAGGAGAAGATATGGTGGAAACTCACCGGAAAAAAAAAAAATTATAATAATTAATGGAATCATTTGTATGAAGCATTAGTTTCTTTGTTGTCTAATACAACAGGATATACAACAACCTAAGAAATCAATGTTTTTCTTTTGCATTCAGACATGTTTTCATTCTGAATAATGCTGAAAATAAACAACAAAGTGAGTCTTTTGTTGTTATCCTGAGATGTCTTTTCAAAGTAGAGCCACCTGTGTTTTTTTTCTTCAGGGCTAAGTTTCCTATACCTTCCCCTGCAAACAACTGACTGAGGCATGAAGTGTTTCCTCTCTGGGGTTCAAAGCAGCTAAATCTTTTCCTAACAATGATAATCCCCAAGGCAAGGAGGAAAATAAAGTCTCATTTTCCTCCCTGTGGATCTAATGATCCACAGCCGTTTCCAATCACAGAACACACACACACTCACAAGATCAGTACATTTAAAACTTTGGTTTTAACATATTGATCACTCATTAAAATCCTGTATCATAGTCTGTGTTTGCTGTCCTCTCCAGGTGTCGTATGCACGGCCCAGCTCAGCCTCCATCCGTGACGCCAACCTGTATGTGAGCGGCCTGCCCAAGACCATGACCCAGAAGGAGCTGGAGCAGCTTTTCTCCCAGTACGGACGCATCATCACCTCCCGTATCCTTGTCGACCAGGTCACAGGTATCCATGGGGCAGCGCCTCTTTTATCCTAACTATATGACTCCATCACACACACACACACACACGCACACGCACGCACGCACACACACACACACACACACACACACACACATTCTGAATTAACCAGTCAGTATGAAACTGGCAACCTCTTATTGATCTGACCTACAGGTCAGTTTATTTGTTTTTTGTGACTTTTTTTTTTTTTTATATAAAAATGCTGTGATTTCACAATAAAAAAAATTGAAAAAAGCTTTGTTTGATACAATCAGAAATAATTTTTACTTTATGTGTGTAGCATCTTTGGGAAAATAAAGCAAAGCATCTTGCAGCAAAATCAGACATGTTGCAGTTTCACTACTCAATCTGCACAAATTCTGTAGTTAACAAGAATATTAAAATTTTCTGAAGAAGCACATCCCACTATTGGGTTTGTGATAAATGTTCTCTCCTGTGTCGCACAGATGTTCAGAAGGCATCGAACGCCGATGTGACTGTCTGAAGAGAAATTACATAATTTCCACGTTGTGCAATACTTCTACCAAATGAACATTAAAAACAGATACTTACAGAGATAATGCGCCCACAAAGCTTCTTCACATTAGACACATAATGATGCGATTGGAAAAATGTATTGTCCAAAGCCAATTCCCAAGCTGTTGAAGTTTTTGTTTTATCAGACTTTGAATTGTCTTTTATTTCTATATAGAAACATAATAGCAAAAGCCCTGAGACCCAAACTTTTAGAACCGAACAATGTTGGTGGCAGACGACAGTCCTGGATACGCTGTACTTGTTTTGCAAAAGTGAAGAGGTTTCTCTAACTAAGATAACATCCTTGCCATATTGTAACCTAAAACTACAGTCAACTCTCATATCTGTGAACGCCTTTCGCATCAGAAGTGGGAAGATGTTTTTTTCCAGAGTCACACAGAGGAATCCGTAACGGATGACAAGACCAGATTGTAGGATGAACACAATTTTTCCGTGTATACATAATCTATAAATATCTTTTATTCGTCTGATAACAGTAGGCATTTGATCAATAAAAGGTTACTCAATATTTACTTAACACAAATATTTATCTTTTACAAAATTGAGCTCAGCACTTTAACTTTGACTTCAGTTAAAAAAAAAGAAAGAAAAAGAAAGAATACGTGGGTCCTCATCTTGGTGCAAATCCACATTCTGTATCATTCTCTCTTTTTTAACTGTAAGCTGACACTTCTTTCTTTATTTCTCACTTTATTTTTTGTTTACTGGTACAGATCCTGCTCTGTACCGCTCAGCTGAAAGATTGTACGAGGTTGCTTATATAACTTCCGGCTTTAAAAATATACTTTTAATAGAAGCAGCAATTCTGGATTTTGGTGCAGAAGTACATCTTCGTGCCTGTTGGATTTGAAACTTTCCTGCTAGTCGCCGTTCAAGGATATACAATGTGACCCATGGGCCATAAAATGCTCATATCTGCCCACTGAGCTACTTAGTTTTGGTGTTTTGTTGTGTGTAATAGAAAAATGGCCCCTAACTTGTTACACCCAAAGCACTAAAGAAATTTGTTTGATACCTAACCACACGTCTTCTATTTAGTAGTAATAATCTTCAGTTGACTTATTTTGCTCGAGCTTAGCCTAGCTTATGCGTTTTCAGTTTTTTCATCCGTTTTTTCATATTTTTTTGTATGTACATACAAACACCATCGCTCTACTTTCACGTACTGCATGTGTCCATGCTTACATGCATTCATATTTAAATGCCCGTACTTCACTCCCTATAAAATACACACATGTACCCATATACAGATATAGTAAGGACTGATGGGGGAATGTGATTATGCAAACTTTGGCACTTCATAAAGCCACAGCTTTACTTGGGATACTGAAGCCCTCTGCAGATGGTGTGATGCAGTCTAATTCCTGGCAACAATTAGACCGATTCAGATGGAAGTTGCTGGCAAAATTGGGCAAAACAACTCACTTCCTCATCAGTAAATATCAAATATTTTCACAATTTACTTTCAGTAATGTTGTTCTGAGTAGGAACCTCTTTCAAATGGGTCTTAAGATGGTTTAGAGAGTAGCTTGTTAGAAGACGGAGGTCTCGCGCAAAAGTGATCCCAAAGTTTTAGGAATGCCCTTGAATACGATTAATGCCGAGGTTTTCCCAATAGTTTTCCATGTGGCATAGCTGTGGTGCCATTCGGTTTCACTATATCAAGCTAATAAATACATTTCTTCATCTGAATTCTTAAACATCCCCAATCTTTCACCAACAGAAGGTTTTTTTTTTAATCTATGAGGAAAGCATAGTAAATCCAATTTTTCCCCACCTCTAGTGCTGCTAGTGATTAGCTAGTCAGTCAATGAGTGACCTTAGCCTGCAAAATTAGTCTTTGTGGAAAACACGAGTATCTGTTGAGGACAAACTACAAAACCGGCACCCCCCATTTACACGCCGCACTACATCCAAAACACATAAATGAGTCACATCAGCCCATTGTGCTGCGGAGGAACCCCTCCAGCATGTCTCTTAGATCAATTTCAGTGGTTGTATGTCTGCCTACAGGCTCCAACCTGCTCCAGCGTTATGCGCAATGTGTACTGATGAAGCAGAAAAAGGAGCAACATGCTGTAAGCCACACTCATTTGCCTAAGCGGTATAAATCACTGCTGGCAGTGAAGTGTACGCCTGTCCTCTGCACACAGAGCAGGGGGAAGAGAAGACGAGGAGAAAGAAGAGAGGGAAAAAAAATTGAGAGAGGGTGTCGACGAGCAGAGTTATGGGAGCAACAGGAAGTGAGGGGATGGAGGATGGAAACAAAGAGCCGGGGATGATAGAAGTGGGGAAACATTTTTAAATACATTTAGTTGACTTGAGGTAAAATCCCCTATCCCTCTATTTTCAACAGATGCTACCGTCTTACCACTGCCAAACTATGGCGTATTTTACAGTTATAAGCACATTTACATCCCTTTTTTTTTTTTTTTTTTTGTAGCTTTGAAGGTGCAGGTCACGCTCCATGAATACACCAGCTCAGCTCAAGGACTCCTGGTTACACAAAGTCAAGGTTTTTCAAGCATTCATTTCATTTATAGCTCACAAGAGGTTCAATAATTCATTGTGTTCATTCTTGACTGTGTTCGAGTGAAGAGGCTTCACATGTCCGTCTAAAACGCTGCAATATTTAATTCACACAGTGAGCATAATATGAACACTCAGTTCAAAAAGAGAGAGCTCATCAGAAGAAACCAACAAAAAAAATTAAAAAAACGTTTCACTTGCAGGTTCTTTTCACATGCTGACATTTTACAGTCAGGATGTTTTTTTTTTAAAATTATTATTATTTTTATTTTTTTTATAAGAAACCAAATCCATTAACATTTAAGCATCGATTCCAGTTGGTGTCCACCCACATCTAACATCCGAATACTTCCTCAGTGAACGCAGCCTACCTACTGCAATGCCTTAAGTTTAAGACGTGCGTCCGTGTGTGGTTTTGCTTAATTTTGTTTGACACCGGGAGGAATGCACCAGCAAAGAAAATGATTCAAGAGAGAAAAAAAAATCTAAATTATAGTCAGGGATATAAAAGTGCTCAGTGATCCAATTTTAAAAGCATGCTAATCTGTGTGGAGGTTATATTTATTGGCATAATTTATCAAATGGAAAAATGCATTTAACCTCTTTAAGACTTTATATTTGTGCAAAGCTTTTAGGAACTTGGCAATGCTAGTGGACTCCTATTAATATTCCTACAGCGTTAAAGAATCATCTTAAATTTTTAAGCATCTACATTTTTAAATATATTTAAAATACATATTTTTCTTGTTTTTCAATTGCTTCTTTCTTTGTTTTTATTTATTTATTTATATATTTGCTGTATCTTTCTTGTAATCCTGGCTGAGGTGTTCAGTTTTTTTTTTATACTGTGAGAAAACTGCAAAGTCCAGCATTCAATCAAACCTCATTTTTGTTGAAAGGTCTTTGTGATCCCAACTACACTAAACACGAGTTTAGTGTAGTTGGGTTAGGTATCTAAAATCAAAACTGTCACGTTACTCATAATAACATAGAATATATATGATGTAGTAATGTGGCGTTCTTACTCAACTGTAGGTTCGATTACAAATATATTTATATGGGAAGAAAGTGGATCCTGGGTTTTTATTTGCTTGAATGCATGTGTCTACGGCACTGAAATGCAAGACGGGCTTTCAATAATAAGAATGGTTATAGAGGAAATTTTAGTTTTTTTGTTTTTGTTTTTGTTTTTTTTACTCTCACTCCACCTGTTGAATAGTTTTAGAACAGCAACAGCAAACTAAAAATGTTGTGAGCAGCCACCAAATATTGAGATGTTTCCACTCAACTTGGAAAGAAAGAGGCGTAGCCCCCTGTAAACTGCTTTGGGACTCCAATTTGGACGGCTTGTGCTGAGAAGTGAAGCTTCATAAAGGCAGATGAAATATCCCATCCCTCTCTCTGTTCATGTCACCTCATGCCGTCCAGTCCTGTCCGTCACTGGCGACAACACAATCCTGACGTTAGCATGTGCCGTTGGTCAGAACTGCTGCAGAGCAGGAGATGTTTTCCGGCATACTAATAGCCTCACCTACAGTCACTGGTGACCTAACTACCACCCAATCCACCTGCCTCAGAAGTGAAACACACACTCGCCGCACATGCACACGCACGCACAAACGAAGATAATGTGAGAGAGAGGGATGTTCTGCTAGGTGCCCCCAGAGGGCCGCGGATCAGCAGGAGAAATGTTAATGATTAATTAGATGTTAGAGTTGCTGGTGATTAAAAACACGGAGGATCTTTGAGCGGCCCTGAGAGTAGTATGCTGGCATCATTGACTCATCTTTTTCTTCTCTCTGATACTGTGGAGACAGAAGAAACACACCCACCCACACACTCACTGCCATTAAGAGAGAAATGGGCTGCAAATTAATACTCTCCTGCGACTGCCAAAAATGTAAGCACTGAATAAGAAAGAGAGGAATAAAGGAAAACAGAGGAAAAGGGAGTCGATGGCATGTTTTGTCCTCGTCGTCAGTTTGTTTTGGGGCTCGGGTAATTGTGCCCAAAATGACCCGATGCCCACGTCGCCATTCTGACTATTTTATAGAAGTCTCTTGAGAAGACAAAAGTAATTAAAACTTTATTCTCTCTGGCATGTTTCTGCATATTTTTTTGAATAAGTGAATCTAATTTGGGTTTGGTTTTAACACTTCCTATGAAAGATACACAGTTGACTGATGTGGGAGACTTCAGAATGGATTGATGCACCGACGGAAATAAAACCGAAAGCAACGCTACAGAGCATTGTTGAAGTATGGGGGTGCTCTCCAGTGACCATTGGCAGATGGGCTGATGATCCGCGGCTCCTGCTCTGCTAAATTGGGAACACAGAGTCTGTTCTCTAAATGACCTCCTCATCAACAGGATGCACCCTGCAGTCATTCTTCTGTTCGCAAACACCAGAAGCATCTTAAAGAGCATCACTCTTAGCATCTTTCACAGTCAGAGGCATGCCGAAAACAAAATCCACTAAAACTGCCAAATTGCCCTTGAGACTCAGGGAGCGAGTGCAACATTGACTTGACAAGAGAATCTCTTCATCTTTTCCTTACCCTCCCTCTTTCTCTTCCTCCGAGTATTGATTGCCTCTGAATGGATAAGCATATTTTTTTCACTCTCTCCTTTATCGGCGCAAATAGTGCCAGATTCCCTCCCCTGTCTGTCTCTCTAACCTTCAGGGAGGCAGTCAGGCAGTGATTTAGTGTTCTTCCAGCTGGTGTAGGCAAGCCTCAATTTGAAACAGACAAAATATAAGCGGCAGCCTCCGATCAATAGCGGACTGTTCGCAGTTCTTCCTCCCGGACCTGTATGCACGCAGAGGTCAGTGCTTACCTGATCAATGGCTGCAAATATAATCGATTTGCAGACGTGGCTTCTGCAAACGACAGCTCTAATGTGAAACTAAATTGCTGCTCAGTTTGTGTAAGGATTGACTGCGAAAAGGCTGAAACCACATTCTTTTTTGTAAGAGAGGGAAGGTGTTAATGGGAAGGTTTCCCATGGAAACAAGTTGTAAGCATCCGTACTAAAATCCAGCTCACAGTGATCATTGCCAGTGCCGCTAATAGATGTAGTTTGTTTCAAATACTTGTTATAGTCACCTTGGTACTAAATTAGCTTACACCTCCACAAATGAACAGCAGAAAATTTGCAAAAAAAAAGGAAAAAAAAGGGAGTATCAATATTTGTAAATCATTTACAAATGATCTGACTCAGATATGAATGAAAAAGCTGCTTTAAAGCAAAATGTTAAATAATCTGTTTAAGAAGTTATACATTTTATTCTATTTTTTTATTTTTACATTGGGTTTGGTCCTGAAGTATTTTGTTTAGGGACAGTTTATCTCTATTAATAAATAATAAATGATTATAGACATCCACAGGACAAACCCTTTTACTGCAATCACTTTAAAGTTTATTAAACACAAAATCTGTGATTAAGCTGTAAATTCTGAGCACTTAAAGAACACATTCATTGTTTAAGTGCAATTAATTTGTGAATAAAATGATGCAAAATGCAAATATTAAGAAAATCTTATGATTTATTTATGCACTTTGCCAAATTCGGACTTTTTTTTCTTTCCAATCCTCCTTTATATATGTAGACTTCTTTCCAGAATCTATCTGTAGTAAATTGTCCTAAAAGTATTGTATCGCAATATGATTAACCGGAATTGAATGTCATTACACCTGAAGCTTGTTCCAAGTGCTGTGCACACGGGGACATTGTCTACACGCTCTCTGGTTTACTCGCTTCCTTGGGTTTTCAAGCAATCCGCGTCTGGATTTTGTGGTTGTGAGTCAGATATAAAATGATTTCTGAGAGACTATTATCACTCTCATGTAGTAGTTTTTCTCCTCTTTCTCAGTTTGAATAATGACACCACTCCGTCTGGCCAAGTATCCGAGAACAAAGCGGTCAAGGTAGAATGAGTGGAGAGGTCCCTTCCATCTCTGCTGTTTTTTCTCCTTTAATCATTGGAGCGGATGTCATCTCTGCAATAAGCTAACACACACATACCAAAAAAAAAAGAAAACTCATACTGCTATGTGTATCAGTTCTTACATATGCACACACCAGACAGATGGTTGGAGCTGTGCTCTGACAGAGGCTAAAGCACAGGGCACCTCCACTCTTCAAAGTCTCTTCTCCTCTCCTCGCGTTGCTTTTTCAAATGCCATCTGTACCCAGGCTCACTAATGTTACTTAAAACAAGGACATTGCAGTTTTTCTGCCTCTAATTAGAAGCCAGCAGGAAGAGGGTCTCTTTTTTTGCTCTGCCATATTATAAAATGCTCTAGAAAGGTACATTTAATTATTTATTACAGTTGGCACGCCGTAGTTTCTTACATAGAAGATAAAAGTCCTTAAACGGAGGAGCAGAATACCCCCTAAAAACAACAATATTTCAGCTGTAGAC
Source organism: Poecilia mexicana (assembly GCF_051168715.1). Lineage (NCBI taxonomy): Eukaryota > Metazoa > Chordata > Actinopteri > Cyprinodontiformes > Poeciliidae > Poecilia > Poecilia mexicana. The sequence goes on from NW_028263373.1 coordinate 12,795,068, forward strand.
ACACGTATTGATGCTCGTTTCTGTCTTCTTAATTGTGTGGCCCTGATGACAAGGATAGAGTTCACTAGATGGATGAAGGTCTGTGTGTGTTTGAAAAGGGAAACAGAAAGCGTGCGTATTTCATTACCTGGCAGCCAGGTTTCTCACCTCTCCTTTTTTTTTTTTTCCGGTGCTCTCAGAGGAGCAGTCATTTCTCTTTGTCAGTCAGTCACTGTTTGGGGAAATGATAGTGGGTTTTAGAGAAATAGTGGCTTTGTTTGGGAAGGAGCGAGCAAGAATAGCACAGCTTCCTTTCATCATCATCCTTTTTTCTGTCACCTCTTTACATTCTCCTCTGTCACCTTCTCTCTCCTTTTGTCCTTTCCTTCCTTTACTCCCCGTCTCCACTTTTTTGCGCTCTCTCCCTTTTTTCTTCTCAGCCTTGCCTTTCCCCACCCCGGTACTCACTCCTCGTCTCCCCCCTCTTCTCTCCTCCCGCTTCCCCTTGCCCTAGTCTGAGGTGGCGTGTTATTAGTAAGGCAGACAATGTGCCTGTCGGTGTGTGTTATGGAGCGATAAGCACAGGTAGAGAGAGTTACGTAAGCTCCTGTTGATTACTGTGGAGGAAAGGGAGGCTAGAAAAAGAGTGAGAAGGGGGGAGAAAGTGAGTGAGAAAGACAGACTGCTGTACTTTAGTAAGTACATTGTGCTCTAATGTCAGCGGTACGGCTGGCAGGTGCTTGATAAGTAGAGCCAGGCTTCTGGGGCTGCTTGAAAGGACAGTCACAGGATTTGGCTTCTTAGATTCCTAGTTTGTTTATGTTGTTGTGTTTAATAGGAGGAAAATAAACTAATATGGCATGACAAGGGTATATAAAAAAAAAAAAAACTAAACACAGGGCAGGACAAACTGAATATTGTAAGCTGTGTTTGTTTTTTTTTGTTTTTTTAATCCAAAGCAGCTCAGTGATTACAACGTGAGCTTGATTTGGTTTTAGTCAAAGTCCTAAACAAAACAATCAGATCTAATCCTAGATGCTGCAGTATGTTTCCAAGGCTCTAGACTTCCATTATTGTCCAAAATTAATTTGAGTTTACTAAAGTGATGTGCATTTTGTACAAACATCATTTTGTAATCCAAGTTTGAAGCTAACTAAATAAACTCTTTGAATGCCTTGTTTTCTGCCTCCAGCATTGCATTGGTATATTGTTGCGATATAGCCTATTTTACCAAATAAACTATTGAATGACTAAAATGTTAAGGCGTCAGATACGGCTATAGTGCAAAGTAATTTCTTCCAAGTTGTGTTTGATATATAGACCAGTTTCATAACAATTGAAAATGGTGTATATGGCAGCTATGAAAAGTCACCATGTGTCTGAAAAATATATAAATATCCAGCCTTTAACATGTAAACCCCCATTTCTAGCTGCTTTACTCTGTTTTGAAAATGCACACCGTGTATATTTTACCCTATTAGAAATAAACAAATCTTCATTTATGTTCAAAGAACAATTATACAAAAATATTAACTTTCAATTAATTAATGTGTTTTTTTTTATTCCTCTGATGACTTAATATTTGTCCATCCATGTGTTCACATTGTCTTCTTCAGCATTCTCTGAGTCAGACGATTTTTGACATTGTTTTAATGTTATATGAAATCATGCTCTGAATCTACATTTTAAATATTTGCTGTCAAGCCTAAACATATGACGGTCCAACGTCCTTCTGAATGAGCAGAACCTTACTTACTTATTGTCCATCTTTCCATTTTGGGCATTACAGTAAATGCATTCATTTCAAGTCTGTAACTTAAATATAGTAAAACATATTCTATAAATTTAGATGCAGCTAATTTAACTTCATTAGGTAACTGACCTCTTGACCTTTGATATGTTGTGGATGGCAGAAATAAGGAGCAGAATGATGGCTAACTGGGGCATATATACTAATAGAGGCAGTGTGTACTTTCCTTTGAGTAAAAACATTATTTGCTAATACGAGGATGGGGACAAATTACCCAGCAATCAACCAAAGATATTAAGGAAGAGTGCAAAATTTGTTTTGCCTCACAAATAAACTAAAGTAAATCAGACTGATGGCTCTAAATGCATTATTAGTTTGCAGAGAGTCCCTCAAACAGCCTCAGATCAGTTCTTCTGAGCATCAATGCTTGCCGTTTGGCATTGCTCCTTTACAGAGCTCCTCAGGTAGTCTTATCATATCAAGCCTTCTTCCTGCTGATCTCTTGGATTAGTCTGTAATTTGCCTGCTCATTTTAGGCAGCGTTCTCCTCCCCCTCCGCTTCCTGGAATTATAGTTTTCAAAATTTCTATCATTAGGGGAAATGACAACCTCTGAGCCATCAGTTTCTCTGAAAATGGCACGGTTTGTTGAAAATTTGGCTCAAGCTATGCATGTTTGCAATATTTTCAGTTTAAATGGGTTCAGCAGCACAAAGGCAAGTTTCCCTTGGAAATGTTTGGCAAACAACGCAACGCCCTGAACCTTGAGCTGATCTCGACAATTGTTTGTTTTTCTTCACGACAAACTGATTTTGTTTTAAACCTGAATTTCAGTAGAGTCAAATTATTTTCAACCTCCAACATCGAGTTGCTGGAGAGCGACGATGAAACATTACAAGGACAATTGGGATTGGCCTGTTTCCAGCAAAAATGAATGAAAAAGGACAGTTTAAAAGATACCAACTCTAAGGTTCTGAATTAACCTGACATGTTATAGTACAACTGATGTGTAACACGAGTACTAGATAGAAAAGGGGCTCATCGAGATGGTGAGAAGCTTGAAAAAGTACAAAGTTCAACATGTTGTGGGTTTAGAAGTTTATAATGCAAAGTCTTCAAATGCCATGCATTCTCCTTTTTATTTATTCATGTATTTTGGATAAAGGAAGGGTTTGGAGAATAACATGGTTTTCATATGCATTTTCACAATTAAAAATTTGAAAAGTGTGGCAGGCATTCGTTTTCAGCTCCCCTGACTCTAAAGAATCGCTCTTTACTGTACTGGCAGGTCCAGGTTTTGAGTCTTACAACATGTTTTCTTTCCAGATTTAGCTCCTTCTTCCCTTTTTCACCCAATTTCTACCAGGTTTCTTGTGCCTGCTGACAAAAACCATCACAGCATGCAGCCACCGCATGTGATTCACCATATGGGGTTGCTTCTTTTGTGGATAACCCACTTGCTTTTTTTCCAGAAAAGTGAAATGTGTGTAATGGGTGACTAATTGTAGTCTTGTCAAAAATTCTTCCTCCTAATAGGTGGATCTGCAGCTCCTCCAGAGTAACCATGGGTTTCTTGGCTGCTTCTTTGATTACTGTTCTCCCTTCAAGGCCCGTTTGCAGTTTTTTTCAGACTTTTGTCTTTATGGATGATTCAGAAAACGTTTGGGTTAGTTTTTCATAATCTAATGATGCTGTGAAACCTGTTCCTTGGTCTTTATGATGCTGTTTCTTTACTAATGTTCATTAACAAACCTATGTGAACTTCACAGAACAGCTGTATTTATACCGAGATGAAATTACAGACAGATGGATTCCAGTTATTCATCAGGCGTCTTTTGAAGGCATTTGCTTGTACTGGATGTTTTTCAGAGACATCAATATACATGGCTATGCTTTTCAGATTTTATTTGTAGAACAATTTGAAAAACGTGCTTCTTTTTCCTTCCACTTACAACCATGCACAACCTCATGTGTTTCAGATGGCAGTAAGCAACAAGGGAATACACTCAGTTTAGATTGCAGTTGGTTATGGAAACTTTAGCTATTTTTGTTTTATTGCTTTCTGACTAAGGAAGGTAGCAGCTCAAAAACAAAAAAACTTTAGTTGAAAGGCAGTCCTACAACAAAAACACAAACGTTTCTGAAGTTTTAACAAGATGAAACATGTCTAAGTTTCCGAAGATTTGAAGAGTTTTGTGGGTTACTTTCCATGCAGAGTGCCCAACATGCCTGAACGTCTTAATAAAAAATGACGAGTTAGACCTTTTCTCCTTGTTGTGTAAAAGTATATCACCGTGCATCCAAGACCTTTGGATCTTTAAGTCGTACATCGTACATTAGGGTAAATGTTCCTAATTAACATTTATCATTATTCATGCTGTAGGATGCCCTTTTTCCAAAGCTAAGCAAGGAAATGCAAAAGAGACATGATCAGGTATGTGAGTGGACACTCAATGTGGAGCAAAAATCCTGGTTTATTATCCACTTTGGCTCTCTCGCCTCCTGTTGCAGGTCAATGGTTCACATGTGGATCTATGTCACATAAGATGGATACAATTGTGTGCTTTTTTTTTTGTACAACCTTAAGCGTAAGTGCTCTCTGTTCACACTTCATGCTTAGCAGCATTTTTCTTCAAGCCGCAACATAATTGCGTGCGTTCCTGTGTGTGTTTGCGCCGGGCCTTCATCTGTATGCCAAGCATTTATCTGGAGGGCCTCCAGTGAGAACCAGCTTAGGAGGAGCTCAAGGCCAAACAAGTGTGAGGATTAAAGGACGATACAGAGTCCTCTCTTCTTTCTCATCGCAGTGGAGGAAGAATATGAGCAGCGCTCTCTGCTCCTTTAACTAACACTGAGGTGCCCTTGAGCAAGGTTCTTGGAGTGTCCCAGTGTCTTGTAGCAAAATACTTTTGTGAAATTGTGCTGATTCCAATTATAAGGGAGAAACGTGCTGCTGGGGGAAGTATTTAGTGCTTAGGAGAAATCTAATAATCTACAAATGGCCATTACAAGAACAGTAAATGGCTGCCGCCCAAACGGAGCTCTAGAGAGACAGCAATGCCCCTAATTTTACCTCACACTCTGCTCACACTCGCCAAAAACTGTAATAAATAAATGAATCAGTTGGATCAGCAGTGGTAGTTGTTTGCACTGTGCAGATCCCATTAGAATAGTTATTTTCTGCTTGTGACAACCTAATTAAAATGTACAGGTACAGAGCTGGCACAAAAGGTAAAAAAAAAAAAAAGGGAGGGGAAATTGTGAAAGCCTGTCAGAGGAGAAGGAACCAGAATCTTTAAATGTGGGAAAGAAACAAAAATAATTTGCAGTGGAAAGCTAATGAAACTGTCAAACAGGTGAAATTAAAATACTTTGGCTCAGCTCTCGTGAGATCTGTGACTGAAATCCAAAGCTGGATTTGTTGACTTTAAAAAAAAAAAGAAATCTCAAAGATTAGTGCTCATCTGAAAGGTATTCAGAACAACAAGAAATTATGTTCAAATAAATGAACAAAGCGAATCGACAGAGCTGTTTTATATGCACTGATATAAGCTGGCCAATATTATTATTTTTTTAAATCACAATCAGAGTTTATCATAAAACCAAACCACTTAAAGAAAAGCATCAGGACGGCATTTCTAAACATCAGTTTATGAAATGTTGCTAACTTCCATCACAGAGATAAACAAGACAAATAACTATTAATATACACACGTAAGGACAGTTAAGGTTGACCAATGTATGCATGGAGAACATGCAAATTCAGTCCAGACAGACCGTGGCCAGGATTCAGATTGAGAACCTTCGTTGCCACTAAATGTCGGTAAATAATGCACACTGATCTTTTAATACAAAACCGTTACTTTACCCGAAATATCATAAAATTTTCTTATATCGTGTCTTTAAAAAGCAAATCGAAAACCAGAGGACGACTTATTACTATTTGCAGCAGTAGAGTGGAAACAGGATAAGACATATTTAATTAATGACTTGCTTTCAAAGAGCGTATTTTTATGATGCAGCTTGGCTGGAAATTAAATAACCTTGTGATGCCTGCGCCCCGCTGAGGAAACGAGAACAAAAGAGAGTGAGATGGTCAAGGTGCTTCTCTGAATAAGAATTCATGGGAGCTAGTGCCATGAGACAAGCCAACAGGAAGTGTATATAAAAAAGAAATAGGGAGCGGGATGGCATGTACAAAAATGTGGAATAACAATAAGGAGAGCTTTTTAAGTGTGAGAAAGAGGCAGTACACAATGATGCCTCAAACACAACATTGGCTTCTTTCTTACTGCCTTTCTTTTATTCAGCTTCAGTCACACAGGCATGTCTGTGTGCACACAGTATTATGTAAATAGTCTCTTCGGCAGAGTGCTGCTGTCACTGAGCGAGCATCCTCTGGGCCATCCAGGCAGCCTCATTAAAACGAGGCACAGCATCCATTAATAGATACCAGTGTGCATGTACACATATGCACACACACACACACACACACACACACACACACACATCCATACGTAGACAGTCAATAAAACACACAAAGCATTCACAGACACCAATAAAGGACCTCCTGGGAAGCACATCTCTAAATGTTCCTCTTAGGTGGCAGTCAAAAAAGTGTCGCCAAGGAAACGGCTTAAATGTCACTGAGAGCAATGCTACAAAGAGTGTGTGGTGACCGAGACTGCAGACAGTAGAAGAAAAGAGTGGACAATGCAGCTTTAAACTAAGGAATTAGTCTACAGTGCGGGTTATTCTTATGCTAAATGACTTCTTGAGGGGAGCAGGTCTTTATAAGAGCCAGACTTTTATTTATAGGATATAGAGTTCTTATAAAAACCATGGTATGGTATTTGTGAAATCTTTCACATTAAAAGTTACCAGTTGCTTCTTATTTCCAAAAAAATAAAAAATAAAATAAATCTGTTTTTGCGACATTCAGGAAGAAATCCATTTATTTCCTAGATATTTCCCTACTTCAAAATGTTGAAAACATTGAAACATTTTGCTTTTAATTATGAAATGGAGATACCGGCTCTTGACACAAGACCAACTTTAAACCATTTTCTTTTTTTAAAGCACAACGCAAACAGAAATAAATGAATTAATAAAGTATAAAAACACAGCCAAAACTTTAAGTTTGGCCTCATAAGTATGTTAAAAGCAAATACTTTATTCATATTTAAATTAAAGAATGGTATAAAAAACGCTCATCTCTATCGTACATGGAAAATTACATTGGAGACAAAACCGACTGTCCTAATTGAGAGAAGATTTGAAGGGTTAGGATTTTTTTTTTAATTAATGTCCAAAAAAAACATGGTTATAGTTTGCTTTGCTTGTTTTTTGTTGGAATATTGAAGAACAATATGATCTGTCACCTGATGCCGAAACAGCATCCTAGTGTGGTTTTGGCTCAGAGATGCACCGTGAATACAGAGCAGAAATGTGCTGCAAGCATATTTGAAGATGAGCAATTTGTCCTGATATCTACAGGATAAACATCAAGCATAAAAGGGCTGAACAGGCAAATTAGCACAAAACGGAATTAGCAGAAAAAATAATGTTAAGCATGAAGTGCTCCTAACTGGCTAGTGGCTATGCTATCAAGTAGATTTGTCTACAGTCACTTCATTCACTCTGGGAGATGCCATTTTGCTAGTTTATGTTTGCATTTGGCAATGCCTCAAAACAAAACAAAAATATCCGTAGAAAATACATTTCTCTTCTAAACACCTGAGAAATGACAGTACTTTTTAAATGATAAGTAATATGTAGTCAGACTTCTTTTTCAGGACAAAAGTGGCATCTGTGTTTGCAAACAAGTACCAGTTTATTCTGCCAATAAACACATTTAGTATTCTGGGTTTTATGTTTGTTTAAGTTACTAAGACACTCTTAAATTTAGACTTTTTTCAAAAAATACCTTAAAAATCTCAGATTGAACTTACTGAAACTCGTACAAGCCCAAAGGTGCAGACAAAAAAGAAAAAAAAGGTTTTGTCAAAGAACTATTCTGTGATTAAATTACTGAAGTGAGAAAGGAGAAAGCAAGAGTTTGAAAAACGTGATGCCTGCATTACGACGCCAACATATGTGCATGTATAGGTTAAACTTTAACATTCTGTTTGATACCTGTAAAGTAAAAGGAGCCCTCTGTCTGTTTTTGATCTGCTGGCCCCGCAGGTGGCTCCCGAGGTGTGGGCTTCATCCGCTTTGATAAGAGGATAGAAGCAGAGGAGGCCATCAAGGGCCTGAACGGCCAGAAACCTTCTGGTGCCGCAGAGCCAATCACGGTCAAGTTTGCCAACAACCCAAGTCAGAAGACCAGCCAAGCCCTCCTGTCGCAGCTCTACCAGTCACCCAACCGCCGATACCCTGGGCCCCTCCACCACCAGGCTCAGAGGTTCAGGTGAGTTGACCCAGGATAGGTCTGGTAAGAGTTCAGGCAGATTAAACCGTATATGTGACTTTAAAGATGTGCCTCAAGCAGAGTTTACAAACCCCAGTATCAATATGTGCTTTATGTATCGTGCAACCCTAGAAGAAACTGCTTAATGTATGTCTATTTAAGGATTTTATCACTACTGGGATGTATATTATATAAACCCAGGAGAATGCAAGAAGAATTAAATATTTAGTCAGCAGAAGAAATGCAGCAGGCTTCAATATTGACATTTGTTTTTAGTCAATATATCTGCTATAAACAGCAGGATGATTTCGAAAATATTTGCATCAAATGAAATTGATAAGATTTCTTTAGACAGAGGATGCAACACCTACACACAGAGAGCATGACTCATCTCTTTGTCTGTGTTACACCAGCGAGGCTCATTTTCCTCCTGCGAACAGTCATTTTGCCAAATAGGTCCTCTGTTTGAACAACAGCTGTGAGCTCTGCACCTGGTGCAGGTGTCCAGTAGACCAATGAGAGCTCTGGGTGTGTCCACCCCGATCAGAGAGAAACTGTTGAGAAGAGACTGTGGGGTTCTGTCGTTCACAACTTTCTATGTCTTGTCATTTCACCTCCTTGCCATCATGACAGTTTCTTCACTGCATCTTTTTTTTTTTTTTTTTTTTTTTTTTGCCTGGGTAGAAACATGTATTGGCGTTAAAAAGCTTTAAAAGCAACACGTTTCTTTTACGTTACAGTCATAATTAAACATAACAGACACACTCATAATGAATCCTAATAATGTTGTCCGCTCTTTTAACTGCACAAAGGGACAAATCAAGTGCCAGAATTAAAATGACTGGTAATTCAAATTCATGTGGCACAATTCCTGCCCTGCAGGCTGTAATTTTATTTTATTTTTTGTATTATTTTCCGTTACATAAAAAGGGATCAGAAGATTTGAAAGTAAAATGATTCCTAAATCAAACAGGGTTTCAATAGGATGTTAAGCAATTTTCAGCTCCAATAGTTGTTTTTGCACAGGTTGGTCATTTTCACACCAAGCCATGGCTTAATTTTCTATACACAAGCCCACTGCCTTAATGATGTCACACCTAATCATTTCTTACGATTCACACTACCCTGAAACGGATTAGTTGTTTTAAATCACATCCACATCTGGAGATGGTTTCGTCTTTCTCGCTGACACACATTACGCTCCATCGTCAGACTCGGTGAGAATGGTTCAGAATTACAGACAGAACATGTGTTTATACATTTTCTTCTCCGCTACAATAACACTAAGCCGGTCGTGCTGTTTACTCTCCATCAAAGTCAGAGTTTGGAAGGTATTTTTCTTCTGCAGCGGCTTCCCTGGTGTGACACCTGAGCGATGTAGCGTGGCTGTGTGTCTGTGATACGCCAAGCCAATTTACAGGCTCCGCAGGAGAGCTGTCGTTTCTCATCACAACTCACAACCACAGGACACTTCCTCACTGTGTCCTCCTGCTCCTGCTCTCTGCTCCTGAGCCCCTCAATGAAACCTCAACACTTTGCAAGTTTTAAATGTGCTTGGTGAGCACTACTTTGTCGTTTCTCTAAAACTGATGCCTAAACAAAAGAATTGTAAAAATACAAACAAAAAAAGAGTATTATTATGTTTTAATGTCTTCTTTTTTAAAAATGACTCAACTTATGGAAAAAAAGACTAAAACTGAGAGCCATATTAAAGGACCGATTGGGACTACAAAATCACCTGCAAAATCCTAAAATTATCTTTTAAATATGTTCTTCAAAATCAAACGTTCACATAGTCCACTATTATTTAAAAAATTTTTTGGGAAAGCCCAGATGACAGTATCAGGGATTTTTATATGCTTTCAATCAGTTGATTGACAGCATTTGTTAAGTGGATGTGTGTCTGTGCACAGATTTTTGACCACCACCTCAAACATACCGCTTTCTTGTGTGAAATCATGGGGAAAATCCTTGGCTAAAATTTCCAGATGTTGAGAAAAGCCGTCCCGACTGTGAAGTATGGGAAGTAGATGTTGTGTAGATGTTTTGCTGTTGGAGGGAGTGGTGCACTTAAAACAGATTAAATCATAAGAAAAGAAGAATATATGGAACATACTGAAGCAAAATCTCAAGTCATACAATGCTAAGGAAAGGATTTGGTATATCAGAGTATTCCAAGTGGATAATGACTCCAAGTATACCACCAAGTTAGTTAGAAAGTGCCTTAAGGACAATAAAGTCAATGTTTTTGAGTGGTTAACCTAAAGCCCCAATCTAAGTCCAATGGAAAATGTTGCTTTCACCCATGTCATATAGTTTGAAATGTATTAAAAAGATGTGCTTAAGTTCAAAAAGCACTAAAATATATACAGCTTGGAGTAGAAAAATATAAATAAAAAAAAATCTAATTGCTGTGCAAATAAACACTTTAACTCAATTTAAGCTATTAAGACACTGCTTCTTGGAAACGAGTACCTTATGCAAACTGTTGCCTTAATAGGTTTTTTTATTTTTTTATTTTTTCAAAACACGAAATATCACTTTGATGCAGCATAACATTTCAGGCTGAAGTCACATGTGCAAATGTTCCTTTTTTAAATCCACTGTAGTGATGGACTTCTTTGCAGGTTTGAAAACAATGTTTCAAGCTCCGAAAAGGACCGATAACTTGCGTGACAAAATCACATGGGCCTGCTGTAACGCGTGTTAATGTATATTGTACTTGTACAGTCTATTTCCAAGACAGAAAACATAATCGACTCCCAACACAATACACCAAACCCTACATCCTGGGCTTGTTTCTGATCCTCAGTTGTTAACTAATGCTAGTAATTAGCAAATTAGCCTCATTATATCCAGGGCAGGAGCCAATTTTAATTGAACAGATTTTTGTTTTAGAAAAGAAAAGGAAAAAAAGCGCCCTTTCCTCCATTAGACTGCATTGATGGGGAGCACAAAAGCCCCATTGTTTCTGCTGCGCTTGTAGAGGCAGTGTGAAGAGCTGGCAGAGTGTTTGCACGGTGAGTCTGCATCCGCGTGTGTTCATACATATGTGAGGGGAAAAAAGGGGTAGGGAGCGAGTTTTAGCAGCAGGTTGTTTTGTTGTGGCCCCACGGCCAGCAGATGTCTTGATGCTCCCAGGGATGGAGCACCTCTCCTCTGAGCTTCCTCTCCAATTGACTCATTTACCCACAAAGCAGGCTGTTCGTTCCCTTCCCACATAATGGGCTAATTACTGTTTTAATGATTCCGCATATCCTTCTCTCCTCTGTAGTTCTCTGTTTTCAGGCTGCTTTTGCATTTTGCGCTTATTCTAGGCAGGAAAATTGCTACAACGCAGAGTAACTGCACTATGATCTTGGAACAAATGGATCTACAAATAACACCAAATTTAAATGAACTGTTTAAAAGCAGGTTTGCTGCAATATAAAAGCATTGTTTGTGCTTAATTATTATTCATTTACAATTCAAAATATTTGACTTAACTGCTACGCTACAAGACAATTCTCTGCAGGATTTCTAATGTGCAAGCCACTTAATTACAGTGAAAAACTATCAATATTAAATTGTCCCTGAAAGATTACTACTGCTAAACTATTTTCTCTCCAAGGCAAGTTTTAGTCAAAATAGTAAGATATAATTGTTATTAATTTGCACATCTTCATCAAACTGGGTGGTTATAACAGGGAAAACAAATGGTGTTCACACCTAAATACATAGTTCTGTTATCTGCTTTGGTCCTCTTTGAACAAACGAGCATTCATCTCCTCAGGTTGTCCACTTTACTTGGGCAGGTCTCAAAGTTTATCAGAGCAGACCGAATCAATACCGAGTTGCCTGAAACCATGAGTTTCTTGATGCAGTTACCTTTCTGTACGAAAGCAACTGATCTGTCAAGAAACCAGACAGAGACTCACTCAAAGTGAGAAATGTCTCCCACAAAGTATGATATACTAAGTTAGATTGCGAAAAGTATTTGCTGGTCTGCCTTCAGACACACAAAGTAACTTGAGTTTATGCGTCTCTGAAATCTAAATCGGCTTCAACTCTTAGACCTGGCTCTATTAGTCTCTTCTTCATCCCAAAGTGTGAGGATCAGGACTCTTCTTCCACAGCAACCCCATTCATCCACATCTTTATGGATCTTAATTTGTGCAGTCGCGCCGGAACATAAAAGGGTCAGCCCCAAACAGTTGCCACAACGTAAGGAGCATGAAATTACTCAGAAAGTCTTGGTATGCTGAAGCATTAAGAGTACTTCACTGGAACTAGGGTCACTTAACAGATAGCCCCGGACCATAATCCCCTCTGTACCAAACTGTACACTTCACACAGTGTAATCACGAAAAACCTGTTCCCCTAGCAACTACCAAAACCAGATTTGTCCATTTGAATCCTTGAAGAGTCTTGAGTCATCACTCCAGGAACCATGTCCCCACTGCTGAAGATTAGCCAGATACACCACCTCACCCAGCACTTTGTATTGTTCTTGATGATGTGAGGTTTGAATGCAACGTTCCTCCTTGGAAACCCAATCCAAAAAAAACTCTCTGCACACTGCTGTGGATCTAATCTGAAGGCCACATAAAGTTCGGACGTCTGTAGCTACTGACTCGTTGTAAAGTTGTCCACTTCTCAGACTATGTGCCTAAAATCTGCTGACCCCGCTCACTGATTTTATGTTACCTTCTACTTTATTGCAGATTTGTAGTTGTTCTTGCTCACACTTTGTTATAAAACAACTAACAGCCGACTGCGTAAAATTTAGTAGGGGAAGGAATTTTATGAGTGCACATGGCATTTTATCGAGAAGAATCCAGGAATTCACTGAGCTCCTGAAGGTGAGCTAAATGTTTATAGAAGCAGCTTCGATGCCTAGATGCTGGATTTGAAGCATCACGTGGTTTATAGTCAGACATTTTGGGCCGTTTTAATCCATATTTGAAGGAGCATGTGTTTTTGCTCTAACTAGGAAGATGGACAGGAGTAGTTTCAAATTAAAACAATGATAATTGTTTTTTTATATATGGTCTGTAAATATCTCAAGGTGGTTTTAATAAATCAGCCTGTAGGTATTGGGCTAAATTTCATGTTGGTATTGGTTAATTATGAAGCATTTGTAATTTATTTAAAACAATGTTAAAATATAATATCTGGATATTAGGTAATCTTGTTACATTTTGTATCCAGCTCAGCTTTTCTTTCCAGACAACTCAAACTTTATGGAGCCAAAGATCAAGTCATTTGCACTCCAACTATCTACCATGTATTGATGTTTTTATTCAGCGTTGCACATTCCAAACAATCCAAACAACTACCGCCTTACATGAGTTTAAATGTCAAACAGGAGGAATTAAAAAGCTCCAGGTTACGTTAGTTTATTTTAAAGCTTAGAAGCAGTTTGTTTGAAACATGCCACTGTGCGATTATGTTGCAAAATATGATTTTTAGAATAAGATTTTGAAGAAGATGACATGTAAAGAATTGTTGACTTTGAAAGTCAAGGAGAAACAACCTTCATGGTTGAGTCAAAGTCGGAGTTTGTAGAGATTTTAAGAGGAATGAGGCGTCGCTGCCCAGCTGTTGTTCAATAAGCCGTGGCCTCTGTCCATTAGGCCGGAGGAGTTAATAAGATATGAAACAGGCCAGGCCCAAGTGAAAAATGAAGGTCATTGAGTCACCAAGCAGACTGCATCCATCCACCAGGGCCAACATTTCTCACAGCCCACAGGTTTCTGAAGCCCAGCGCGCTGACACAAACTGTAATCGACACTGGATGACTGCAACAGATGAAACCCACAGGCTGAAATTATTATGAAACCAAAACATCTCCCAAAAGCTAACCCTTTTAGACGGAGGACACCATCTGACTAACGCTCGGCTTTTCCACCTGACCCGTTATCACTTAACGGGTTGACCCCGACCACAAAGACAGACATTCGCAATTTCATGGCTAGTTTAACATCCAGTCATGTTTTTGTTGTTCTGCCACACAGAAAGCCAACTAATCATCATCGCCTCTCTCACTCACCATCATTCAAATGCCAAACCATTACACTGACAGAACTCTGGATCATTTCCTTGCCATCTCAGGTGTTCTCTCAATTAAGTTAGCACAAATTAAAAACCCTGTATAATAAAAATTCATTTACCTCCATCCTAATAAACCATCAGTGTGGTGGCATAACTTGTGCAGAAACCCACATGCAATCTATTGCATGTATAATGAGATAATGATTTGCAATGGCTTGGCATTCTGGCTTCACTATCATGCCAGTGATGCCTGATGCAATGCTGCGCTCACACTCTGCCTGCAGTTAATGTTCTGGATGTAACTGCAATGCTAAACAATCACCAGTTTACCTATGTGGTCTTGTGTAATAAGTTAATTGGAAGTTCCTACAATTATTCTGAATGTTCCTGAAGCACACTACTGTGGTATTAGCATGTGCAGTGCCTGCTCAGCGAGCCAGTAACCAAGTACAGACCATACTGATTGTACTGTAGATTCATGGACTGATGATAGCATTTTCTGCTGGGGCTCCTCAGTGTAATGGACCAACTTTAGATGGGTTTGTTTGTACTTGAGTGAGGAGGTCCATGCAGTTCCTGCAGGGACTTAACATTAGTTCCATTGATTGAGTCGACCATCTGCCCACCATTAACCCCAGAACCCTCCTTCTCTTTACAGGCTGGACAATTTGCTTAATATGGCCTATGGCGTAAAGAGGTAATTAAAAACTTCACCCAATGCCAGATGTCCATGTTGACTCAATGATTTTTCAACTTCCTTTTTTCCTTTTCTTCTTTTTCCTAATTCAGTTTTCCTTGTGGTTTTTGCAGTCACTTTAAGTTTGAATTTGTTCAAGGTCAAAAGCATTTTTAATTTTGAGATTTGTTTGATTTTTTTTTTTTCTTCTGTCGGCTTGAATTGATTCCCTACCAACCACCTCAGGTGTAACGAACAGAAAACCGTCAGTCTTTGTTTTCAGTGGTGTTTAATCCCTTTGTTTTGATTATGACAAGTGCTAGTGGTGTTTGAATTGTTTTGGGTTGTTTCTGTGTACTCAACGGATTTTGTTCTCTGGTTATAATTTCTAGGTGTGTGCATTTATTTTTTTTCTTTTACTTCTAGGGGATTCAGGTTCTCCTACCTTCTCATTTTACAGAAACTCTAAGAGACGCCCCTTTTTCTTTTATTATAAGCCAACAATCTGTATTCGTACACAGTCTCTTACTTCTGCACTGTGTATGACTGAATAAAATTACACAACTATCTGTTACATCTTAGCAGTTTCTACAGAAGTTAGGAAATGAGACGCAAGATAAGGTTGGATGAACTTGGATCCCTGCTGGAAACAGGAAATGCTGTTTCACTGCAGACAGCTCAAGCTTTGCTCGGCACCGCTCTTCTCAATTTCCTTCTTTTCGGCTCCCATCTTTCATTTTACTGTCCTGCTACCAAAGGTGGCGTTACATAACTCAGAGCAGCAGCTACTGTGGTGATAGATGTTTGACGTGCTGACAATGCCATCTTGCATGCTGCAAGCACAAGGGGACAGAAGTCGGTTGACTGAAAGCCTCCGAGAAAATGTTAAATCCTCTACCTAAAAATGTCAGAATTAGACGTGTTATTCAGTGATCTAACGTGGTAAGAGCTGGGATTGTTCTGCTTCAGAGGGGACAGAATAGATATCTGGTCAGCTACACTGTTGCTATGCAACCCCTGGTCTCATCTGTAACATAGGGTAGCGTTTCGTCCCACTCCGATTGGTATACTTGCATACGTGTTTCCACACACATGCAGGCACACGCCACATCCCCGCGACAGTGCAGTTTGGAAACCTCCAAAGCATCACTGATTGAAACTCAGAGGCCTCTCCACATTTCACACACTTCAGTTAGGAGAAAATAATAATCAAACTTCATAAATTCACACATCAAGTAGCCGATTTACTTCAATAATTCAGCTCAAAAAAGTGAAACTCCTACACACAATCCTTATTCACACGGATTTATTAATCGTTTATATTAAATTGGATGAATATGACTTGAATCTGATTCAATTCAATTTTTGCTAACGACCAATGACGAGGGATTTTTAAAACAAAAAACGGTTATGTTGTGGCAATGTTGCGGCCTACAAGTTCAAGGTAAGGCTGAGGACTTGATCGTCATCCAACAACAAGCAGCAGGTAGTCAAATTATTTGTTAAAGGAGCTGGCTGTCCACAGTGTGTTGTAGTCAAGCATATTAATCACAAGTTGAGTGGAAAGGGGAAAATGTAGAGAAAGGCGCTTAATAAAAGTACCAGTAGGTGCTTTAATGACCGTGGTAACACTGATTTGTCACCAAAATGGCCTGACCTGAGCCCTGCAGGGAGCCTGTGGAGTATCGTCATGATGGGAGAAAGCAGAGCCAACAATGTGGATGAGGTAGAAGCTGCTAATAAAACCAGGGCTTCCTTCACAGGTTTAAGAGCTCCACGCCACCTTGCACTGGTGCAATAATTAATCCAAAAGAAGCCCCAACTAAATATTGAGGGTACACATTCTGTGTAAGATCTGCTTCTATTGATCTTAGGTAATATTATGAAGTTTCTGTGAAGCTACATTTTGTGCTGAGAATTAAATGCTTGATGTGAGTAATCAATGTAACGTGCATTTTATATTTTGATTTGAATTATTGAAATTAAATGTTTATCTTTAAAAGAAATTCAACTTTATATAATGTTTTTATTTTATTTTATAGTGTTTTCCGTATTCAAAGTTCAAAAAGATCTGCCAGCTAGCCACATACAATACACTGAAATGACAATGCACTACATCTCATCTGACATACAGAGAAAAAAAAAAAAAAAAAAAGATCTTGCATCATAAAACCCCTCTCTTGCACAACCTATGAGCCAACCCATCTGAATGCATGCTTTAGATTTCTAAGCAACCCCAAAAGGGCCAGAGGCAGACTCTGCATGACCAAAGTCATGCAGGAAGGTCGCGGTGATTGTCGACCGTATATAGACATGGGAGAGAGAAGGCTTGAGGGTCCAAGTGGCAAGCAGCGCTATCGATCAGTGCCACGAGCTCTGAAATAGAAGAGACCAGAACACCCTGCAGGAGGGGGAGGAATACTCTTTGTACCTTAATGCCACTGGGCTGTAAAGTGCTTCCATTTTCCATTTAGTTTGCTCCCCTTCCCCCCCCTCCTTTTTTCTTTGAGAAGGCTGCCTTCGCTCAGACAGCTGCAGCAAAGCGGAAATCTCGATTAAAGCACTCCCAATAATGCCTATAGTAGTTTCTTGTAGGGAGCTGGAATAAGAAATGAACCTTTTTTTTTTTATTATTATTTCATTTACCTTTTATTTAAAAAGTGGTGGTATTTCTTTTCTTCTTCCCCCTTTTCCTTTTATTGGAAAGGCAATTAAGTGAAGTCAACTGAGGAATCAAATCTCTTGCATCGCAAGGAAAAGGGGGAAGATTATGAGCCGAATGAGAACAAATTTAGCAGGCTGCTGCATGATCTTTGATGAATTTCTGGCTATGGTTTAATTCAACAACTTCCTGCAATTTGGCACAGAAAGAAGCCACTTGAGGACACAAAGAGAGAACGTTCATCTGCATCTTCTTCAGCAGAAGTGCAGCTCAGCGCTGAAAGCACTGCCGTCAGTGCTGACAGGGGAGCTTTCAAATCTGATGAGCTCTGTAGGGCTTTAGTGACAGCTTTGTACGTACGCTACAAACCTGTACATTACTGAACATGTTCTATATAGGTATGTTGTAATTTAACTGAATTTGTCTGAGATCAGACCCTGTGTGTTTCACTGAAGAATTGGCTTTTGAGAAAAGGATATCATAGAGTAAAGCGCCCAAGCTAGGACAGTTGAAGGAGCAAAAAGAAAAAGGGGAAAAAAGCAGCATTTAGTGATAGTTCATAACAATTGTAAAGGAATAGTTCAGAATTTTTAAGGCATACTATTATAAGCTCTTTTTGTGGTAATTTAGCATAAAAAAGTAAAATAAAAAACTTAAACAATTAGATCTGTTCGAACATGTTCCAAGATGAAACGATTCCAGTCTGATGACAATTTCAGTCTCAGAAATGTTGTAGTTTGTTTCTACACACAGTATGTTGTAACCCTTTAACATCACATTCTCAGTTAAGCCCAGTCGTATTTGTTACCTTGGCAAATTCAAAATTAATGTAAACATTTTAATTAGTATCACCTACATGTTTATTTTGATTGGTACTAGTATTAATGTTTTGGAGCAGATTTCTGATAGAGAATTATTTTAAAGGAGCTAAAGATTAGAGTTATAGCAATGAGTTTGAGTTCATCACTAAAGATAAATCATCAAAATATTGGTGAAGACATGCAAAAAGATCATCAGCACTTTATTGCTGCAATGCCATGTGAGACATTGCAGGAAGTTCAAAATTTACACATTCCTTTTTTAAAAAAATAAAATGTTCAAAAAGCACAAAAAAAATTTTCACAAAAACTGACCTTTATAGATAGCTTTGTCCTCTTAGAGAGGCCTGCCTCAATTTCTAACAGAAGCAACCTTCCTGACTAAATGAAAGTAATTTTTAATCCAAATCTGCCAGCGGTTAGATCAAGTCTAACTAGGCGTAGATGCAGGTAGGAGGTTCTGCACCATCAGTGATATTCCTGTGTAGAAAAAGCACTGAGAACAGAACATGTAAAGCATTTCCATTAGCAGCCTGATAGAAAAGCAAAGTGCTGTGAGTTGGTGCTCAAGGAAATGTTCTCTCATTTAATTTGACACTTTCTGACTTTTCGATCAGGCATTTACTCAACATATGATTCACACAGGAAGATCGTCTGCCTGGCAGGCCGCCTTCTACTGTGAAGATAATTATTAGCTTTTTTTTTTTTTTTTTTTTTTGTACATTAAAGTTCAGATAAAATGCCTTCGTATGAACCACTGTGATAGTTTTGAGTTCGGAGGTTTTTAAGACATCAGAAATAAACTTTGGTCTTCGCTCTTCTTATGCTATCTGTTAGCTTTATCCTATAAATCCAGCTAATCTCAATTTGCAACTTGGGCTCTTTTTGTGCCAATCATGACTTTTGATATATTTTCAAACAATCATTTATTCAAGTAATTCAAGTCAATAATTGAATCGTATATCTATTTGCTTGTATACATTTATATATTACAAATAGAGTGATATTTTTCAAGTATTTCAGCATCTCTGAACTGTCTCTGGTTAAGAAGAGGCTGAACACATAAAATGTGACATTAGTAGATGGACACATCTGTATGTGGCAGATTTTAAAACGCTGACCTGCGCATGTTAGAAATCTTAAACCTAGGAAAAAAATAATAATCTAGAAAGAGTTTCACCAGACAGGTTTTGGTCACTGCTGTCCACTCTCTGCTAAACCTTTTGCTTCCACTCAACTTTCCATTAGTATGCTTGATACAGATCTCTGAAGAGCCAGCTTATAAAGAGATAACTCGCTTGCTGCTTGTCGAAGGTGCCAGCGACCGTCAGCTGAACAACTGTCACAGAAATCATAAAATAGCTACAACATAACATTTCTTTATCAAGAATCCCTTTTTATTGCTTTGCTATAATGTTGCAGTTTTCTGAGAAACTGAATTTGTAGTTTTCTTTAGCTGTGCTGCGTCGTGAAAATCGAACAAATAAAATGAAACGCATCACTTTTTGCGTATTAAATCAATGTTATGTCACTTTTTAAACTGAATTACTGAAATAAACACTTCAATTGTAATTTCTAGTGCAAGTAAGCAAAGCGAGTTGTTTTCACAAATCCTGAACTATCCCTTTAATTGCAGAGTGCTTCTTTATGGGTTACAAATTGTTACCACTTAACTTCTTATGTCGTTTCCCGCCATTCTGCCTCCTGTCTTAGGTTTTCCCCCATCACCATTGACAGCATGACGAGCCTGGTGGGCATGAACATCCCCGGCCACACAGGCACCGGTTGGTGCATCTTTGTGTACAACCTGTCCCCGGACTCGGACGAGAGCGTGCTCTGGCAGCTGTTCGGCCCGTTCGGCGCCGTCAACAACGTCAAGGTGATCCGTGACTTCAACACCAACAAGTGCAAAGGCTTCGGCTTCGTCACCATGACGAATTACGACGAGGCGGCCATGGCCATCGCCAGCCTCAACGGCTACAGGTTGGGCGACCGCGTCTTGCAAGTCTCCTTCAAGACTAACAAGACACACAAGTCCTGAACTCTCGACAGGCAGAAGCAGACGCCCCGCGACTTTGTCTGCTCTAAATTCGCCCCCCCGACCCGACCCTTCCCCTCCACCTCCACTCGTCCCTTAGGTCCCTCCAACCACCGCCACCCTCCTACAGCCATCCAACACAGCAGAATCAAACTCCTGGAACAGAAAGCAGCCAACAAACCATCTAACAAATTGAACTAGAAATGGCTTATATTATAACTTTGGACCTATAAGCCAATGTTGCCTGAGTATTACAAAAATTAAATGATGAAAATGTTGACGAGTTTTTTCGAAGCTCCTGTGATAATGCAGGCTTCTCTTTATTGTATATTCTTTTCGTTTGTTGTGGTTGTTAAAAATTTTTTCTCTTCTGTGTAAACAGTAGCAAATCCCCGTATTTCAGAGAAGAGGTCATCCTTTTTAAGATCGGAACCTTTTCTCTGTCTTTGATTCAGGATTTAATTTTCTTTTGTAAATCCGGATCCACTGTCGTTAGTATTATATACCTCCCCTGTCAATGGAAGGGAGGGGGCTCTTTTTTAAATTGGTGAAACCATTCATTCATTTGTAGCGTGTATTTAAAAACGTCCCCTTATTGATTATAGATGGGATCCTACGATCCCCTGAAACTCAGATGTAGAAAAGAAGAAAAAAAAAAAAAAAGAGAATTTCTAACATTGTTTTTGTTTTGTATCGCAAACAAAACATAATGTCTTTCCTCACTGGGATTTAGGGAGATGGGGTGAGGGAGGGGACGGGTTAGCTTTCCTGATGATATGTTCAGTAATTTAAGATAATAAAAAAAAAAAAAATAACACTGTTGCCAAAGAGAAGATCTCTTTGCTTGAAAAAAATGCATTTAGAAAAAGATAAAAATAAATAGAAAGAAGATCTATTTTTATAAATGATGATTAAAATAATAATTATTGAAGAATTTTTACAAGAATCTGGATTTGAAAAAAAAAAGAGAAAAATATTTTGACTGGCTAACTGGGGGGGCCGGGGCGGGCGGGAGGGGGCACCACCTTGTCTTGTCGTTCTGCTGTGGTAACTTTATAGGATCAGAGGTCGTTGTTTTTTGGTGATGCCGAGTAGGTCGGGATTTTGTAGAAAGGAGGATTTTGTGAAAAAGAGGATGCAAACCAAGGCAGGTGATTTTGGTAATTTTTTCACATGTGTACTAGTGCATAATTATTCAACAGCGATACCCAAAAGGGAAGGGAAATGGGGTCTTTCCGAGGCCTAACAAACCTTATAGTCCAGAGCCCAAAGCAAGAAGACCCTTTTGTCCACTTGTTTTCTTGTGTTTCGTCACGAGTCGATATATCAATACATAGATATATACACATCTATCCATTTAAAGAGCTTACTATACATTATCTATATCATTTCCTTTGCTCTGCGTTTGTGAACTTAACATTTGAAGAGAACTTCCTTTTAGCGATCAACCGTAGGTGCTATACTACATTATTCACATATCTTAAATATTCAACTTTGTTGTTCTATGTGTTGTTTAAAGAAAAAAAATACTTTGATGTTGGCATTGAATTGAGCTGCTGTTCTTTGTTTAATATTTGTTTAATGTCGGCCCACTAATCCGGTGACACCATTTCTATGCGGAAATTAAACTAGCTTGGGGCCTTGTAAGAATCACTGAACAAATTTGTACACTTTCTTTTTTGTTTGTTTGTTTGTTTTGTTTGGCTTGCTGACTTTTAGGTTACTCGCTGAGCGTGAAACGTTTGTCAAAACTTAATGATGATTAGCTAGTTCCGTTAGTCTAGATATTTTCCTTAAAAAGGATCTATGACAACTGTGTCTTTATTTGCTGTGTACAAATAGATGATATATATAAATATATATACAGTCTACATTTGTTTTACAATATCTACTGTACTTATCTGAGTTGTCACTGTTTTTTCGTTTGAGCTTGTCTTTTTCATATGACAGTTTATTATGAAGTGGTGGTTCAGTTACTTAGAAAAAAAAATTGTGAGGAAACTGTTCAATTGTTGTCATGTTGCTTGTGGAGAAAAAAAAATTGGATTAACTTTTAAGTTAACTACTGCGGCAAAAGAAACTGAACAAAATTTTAAAGAATATAAGTGTGTTTATTTACTTATCTATTTTTAAACTATTTATTTTTTCTATTTATTTGTATTTATTCTATATTTATTAACTGCTTAATTTATCTGTGTATTTATGTATTTATTTGTTTCATTGTCTGTGTATTTGCGTGGTTCTGGTACAGGGAGGGGGGACGTTTCTGAGCAAAAGGGAACAAAGCGACTAGTGGAGAGGCTCTTCCAGTAGTCCACTGCACTGAGAGAACTTTTAGTACGTTTGTGCTTTGTACCAATATATCAAAATTACAATATAAAAAAACCTAAAAGTCAAGAAAACTGAAAAAAATGTCTGGAGGGTTGGGGGACGCTCTTCCCTTATTACTAGAAACAGTTACTCGCTATGCATAACCTAGTTAATAGTTAAATTTGCTATTGCTTTTTTCCTTGTCTTGTTAAAAATGAAATCTCTAGATCTTTTTCAATAAAGTTTAGTCTTATTAGAATGTTATAAACAGTCGTTCTGGTTCAATATAACCTGTGATAAGTTTGTGTAGTTCTAAAAAAGCCACTCCGTCCACACCCTCCCTCCACTTACTACCGCTTTGTGATGAAACCTTATGCAAAAATGTGGGTCTGAAAGCATAGTTTTCAGTTTTCAGTAAAAAACAAAAGAACAAAAAAAAAAAAGCAAAAAAAAAGACATTTTTATTCAACATAACAGCTCTTAGAGGCTTGGGTAGATTTACATTTTTTGAAATTGTTATTCGAGGGTCATTCATTGCACTGGACTAAACAGGTCACTCAAGAGTCAAAACTTATTTTTAAGAATATTCATCATGTTTTCAAATGACACACCAACAAATCTTTTAAAAAGTTGTTACCATTGCACACAAACTGCTATTTGCAGCAGTTGTTGCTATATTTGAGAAATACTCTGGAGGTATAAAAGGGGATTGTGCTGAGTCTATATTTTATATACTCTAATATGATATATATTATATATTTTGAACGGAGAAAGGTAAGGGAAAGGTTCCAGAAGTATAAATATAAGGAATTGGATTTTTTTCTGTTTGTTGTTGAGGCTTGAAAACATGAAGGAAGTGTGTTGGGGAGCATTTGAAATGTTCACACGCGTAGCTACATCCTTCTGTCCCATCTGGAAAAACCGGGTCATCTCTCTCTATATATCGTCATCCCCCATTTTCCGATCACGTCGAAACAGCAACAGACCAACCAGACCCCTTCACGCTCCCCTCCGCCGGTCGGGAGCCTGAATTATGCAACGACCCCAGTAGAATGTTCTGATGTGTGGATTTCGTACTCTGCGTGACTTTTTCAACTCTTAGGATGCGCGTGCCTGTGTTCCCGCCTGAAAACCACGGTGTGCACGTTTGTGTGGGCGCACATCTGTGCACGTTTGTACGCATGTTCCTTTACGTCGACGTGAGCGTGTCTGTCGGCATACCGAAGTAGATTTATGTGTGAAGTGGAAATGCTTTAAATGTATTCATTCAGTGCACACCCTTGAATGCGTGTTTGCGAGTATGTGACGGAGATGTCAAAGGGTGATTGTTTAGAGTATGCGTGTGTGTGTGCGTGTGCGCGCGCGTGTGTATGTGTGTGTGTTTGAAACATGGGGCTGCGTCACCTCGCTCTATGCCCGACCCCTATGGCTCACACCATCCCCCCGTAGCGCCTTATAGTGGCAGCCTGCCAGTAGGAACAACGCAGCCAGTAGTGGAGGAGGGAAGGTGAACAGAGGAACTAGGCTCTTCTTGTCAGTTTTCATTTTCCTCCTGAGACGTGTTTATTTACTATCTGAAAAATCTATAAGCAAAATCTTTAAAGACAAAAAAGATGAAAAAATGTTCACAGGGCCCCGTGACCGCGGCTCTCTCTACTCTCTCCTGCTTATGTTATTACTTAACACTTATCAATGATGATTATTATGATTATTATTGCTATTATTCTTAGTATTCTTATTATTAATCCAATTATTGCGATGAATGACTTCATGTTATCCTTGCTAGTTTAGGTCATTTCTGAAACTGGAAACAAAATAAAAATCTTGCTGTAAATGTTTGTTTTTTCTTTTTCATAAAACTGTTGTGTTTAAATTATTTGTACTTTTGAATGTTGGGACAATAAAATGAGGTGTTAAAAACTGGGAGGTTGCTTGTCATTAACAATTTTTAAATACTTCAACTTTTACATAATAGAATCATAAATTTACTTTAGGGCTGCACAATCTTAGTAATAATTTGAAAAACAAACATTGTATTGCCATAGTTGTGTCAAATATTGACCGTATCGGTTGTGATTAGTCGCATGCTGCTCTCTTGCTGAATGCTTTTTGTTGTTCAGTTTATGCGAGCTTATGCATTTTAGTCCACAAGATCAGGTCTGTGTATTTGCTGAAGTAGTAGTAGGAGGTGAAGGCTATGGAAATTCCCTACAACTAGCTAAATGCATTATGAAAATGTAGATTCTGCATGTAATATCTGCCCTGATTTTGCATAGATATTTCTGTGAAACAATCTTTCTGTTGTCAGTTGTTGTCACTTAGTTGTTCTTTTCAAATCTCAGTCTAACTAAAACACTGAAATCAGTTCACAGGAACATTCCTCTAATTAGAATAATCCATACGATGCTGAATACTCTGAAAGTGAAAACATTGTATACATTAATCCTGGGTATGAGTGTAAATAATTCTGGTCTTTGAACATTTTTGTACCTTTTAGATTTAAAGAGAGGATGATCATGAACTACAGTTTTAGTTAATTTTAGCGAGTCCGATGTGTCTGGCAAGGCCATTTGAAAGACTTTCACTTACTGAACAAATTTTGAGTGTGGATCCCCGTCTTGTTTTAGTGCTCAACCACGTCTATCTTTTAACCATTTGGCCAAGATCATCCTCAGAAGAAAGGAAATCCAACTGAGGATATATTTTGTTTCATCCCAAAGTCGTAAACTAGGAGGTGCCAAAGCGCCGGCGCCTTTATCCAGATTGAAGTGAAGTTAAACCATCAACTGAGCATAAATGTAGTCTCTGCTCCAAACCCGACTCCTCAAAGCATGAATCTTAAACCGAGAACCTGGGAACTTTTAGATACGTTCAAAACACATGAATCAAGGACTGAGTTACCTTCTTCGCATTTCACTATTTTCAGAGCTCTGCTAGTGACCAGATTAATAGATCTAGATACATCAACACATTAAACCTTGGTGGTCCGCAGTGACAGAAGTTAAGACCTCTACTACACAATTTAAATCTCCACTTGTCCACATGTACAGGCTACAAAAATGTTCATCCACAAAGACAAGAAATGGAGTAAATTGCAGGGAATTCAAGAAAACTGTACCGACTGCCAAGCCTTGTGGTGTGGTGATACTTGTGCAGTCCAGAAAATAGCTGGGCAAAAGAAGGAGGACTACTTACAAATTATTTAACTTCACCTAAAATCAACGCCAGGATGGTTGAAATCTGGACACACAACTGAGTGTTACAAAATCAGACTCACTTCAACTGGTCTGGAATGGAGAATGATAGAATATTATTGAGCTTTCTATCTTAATAATGTTGCGTATTGACCGACAAGGATCAAGAAACGCTTCTTTGCCCAGAATCAAAGCAGTTCCCTCAAACGTCTGATTGGAAGTGCGGCAAAATACAGAAGCATGATGTTTCTCTGTAACTTGCTATGATACTCATCCAAATATCAGTGGCAGTGAATTTATTTTTTTAAGCCCATTTGTATAATTTTACCCCAATCTGGATTAGAGAAAACCTCTTTAATAAATGTACGCACCTAATCTTGGCTTTGAAGTTATTTGTTCAAATAAATCATCAAAACCCAAAACGAATAATGACATTCATGATAATTAAGAGTGTGTGTAAACTTTTGACTGGAGAATGATGCAACATAAAGCTTGTTCATCTAACTGACCAAGAAACCCTTTTCATCAAAAACAATCATGCTAAGGGCTCAGTTTAAAGGTTAAAAGCTATTCTGGTATTTTTGAAATATCTTTTTTTTTTTTTTTTAGTTAATAAGGAGACATTAAAGTTGCTGCCCTGTTACATTCACCCTTTTTTGTCTCTCAAGGTTTGAAATTAGTTTTACCACACACCAAAAGTGCAACATTAAATCACACGTTTAATGTGTGTTGAGTGTGACCTTTAAGCTACTGAGACGGTCATGATTGTGAGGTAGTAACAGTGCAGACATAAAACGCACCGCTGATCTCACTGAGCCCTCTGAGGAGAAGCTGGAGGACAAAAGGGAGAAATAAAGTGCAGCTACATCACTGAGATAACACTGCCCCCTGCATTTCTACCTTTGTGCCTCCATGTCCTTCATCCTTAATTACAAAAGACGGTGAGAAGAAGTTTTGAGAGAATTAAGTTTTGCAAGACATGCAAGTTATTTTTAAAGGTTTTTACTAACTCTTCTGGCAGTGAGCATTGAGTGCAGCAAACGGAGCAATCAACAAAATCCCACAAACAGCAGCTGCATCATTTAAGATTAGCCCGCAGTTGTCCCTAATCCTCCAATTATTCTCTGTATAACTATAATGCAAACCAATAAACCCAAACTGTAAATGCAGTGCAGCACCATCCATTTATGGGAAATGAAGGATTATGATCAGTCTCATTTGGATAGGGAGATTGTCATTAGGGGGGGAGGAGAGGACAGCAGGAAGAAAAACACCAGTAACTTCTTAATAAATAAATATGAACGTCTATTTGTGAAATGAACAACAAAAAGCTGAGACATGAATTATGACCAGAAAGCAAATGAGGTTCATCAGAGATGATGAAATAGAAAGTTTTTGCTGTAGAAAAGTTAGATGATAAACATTTCACCATTAAGCTAATTAAAATCCATCCATCATCTTTACCCGCTTGTCCTTGCAGGGTTACAGGAGGCTGGTCAATGAGACAGAGGCAGGTTACACCCTGGACAGGTCACCCGTCCATCAGAGGACACCACAGAGGACCAAAACAACATGCACGCACAGATTGATACCTAAAGGCAATTCAAAGTAATTAACAACAATGATGGGGTTTTTTTGGGGGGTTTTTTTTTTGGACCGTGGGAGGAAGCCAGAGTACCCAGAGAGAACCTCTACATTAACAAACTCCACGGAGAAAATTCACCACAGCCGACGGTCGCCCATTAGGGAATTTGGGGAAGATTGACAAGCTGGAGTCAATGCATTTTGTTGCAAATCACTCAAGCACTCAAAATTTCTTACAAGACAAAAGGAAACAAAGTTATCAAATGTTAAGTTTGTGAACAGGCTGCAATTTAAAGTACTTTAAGGGTATGTCCTTCTATCACCATACTATGACTTATCCTTGTAGCAAAGAGGAACATTTACTGCCTTGTCACTTATTTATGCAACCCCTCCCCAACACTGCCTTGATCCACAAGTTAACTTTTTCTTATGCTGGTTGTGATTCCTGTCCTAGGTTAATGTTGCTCTGCAGTGTGTTTTGGGACCTGCACAATATAAGAGGTATATGTGGCATTGCTGATGCTAAGAATTGAAAGGTTGGTTATTTTCGTTCAAGAGAGGCCCGGGCTGCTCAGAGAACTTCATGAGCTGTTTACATAACCGCTGTCTTCCTATCCGCCTGTGTGCGTCTAATGCTCATGTTCATTCTGTATTCTCTTTTGTTTTATTTTTGACCTTTTCTGTGATCATAAACAACACAGGCAGGACAATGTGGTTACAGAAACAGCAAGTATTCCTCTGGTTTCTTTCCGTTCTTGCAGGATGATTTTAAACGGGTTTAGCATCTTTGGTGACCTTGCCTGAACTTCACCGGTGCGGCAAATGGCCATTGCGTAACTCCGGAGCTTTTCTTGCATGGTCTATGTAAAAAGCTGAAAAGTCTCCATTTAAAAACTGAACCCATTTGTTACCTTTGGAGTGTCTCCTCACCTGAACAAGTAAAACTTTGTCTTGTCTACAGACTACAGTGGTTGATTTAAATGCCATTTTAAATCAACCATTGAATGCAGAATATTCCAGAAAAATAAGACAAATCTAATGTTGGGATAACTAGTTGGGAAGATGCAGATTCCCAGTCAATCCTGAGTTTATGTTTGCTGTGTAAGGTATCACTTTAACAAAAGTATGGGTGAGAAGTAGCAACAAATGTAATGTACTTTTAGAATGTGAGAACAAAAATGCAAAATCAAAGCAGCCTGTCAAGTCTGTTGTAGCTAACGGTTGACTCTGGCTGATTTTTGCAGGTTCTGGTCAGAAGATCTTGTGATAACAGGTTGTCACTGGTTGTGGGTGTTTCCCAACAAAGGAAAGAAAGAGTTGACTGAACTATAGGTGTGAATTCGCACCTAGGGTTTGTGGAGCTCAACACAGACGGTCTGCTTTTGCTAAGAAAAGGAGGTTGTCTGTCTGATGTTGGAATGAAAAGCTTTGATCCTGATAAGTCCTGGGTCGGGAAAGTAGCAGTCTTGAGCATCAAGGATCCATCCTCTGCTGTTTAATGACTCTGTAGAGGAATGTCTACAGAGACAGCAATGGGATTGTGGAAAAACTACTTGTAAAAAAAGAAGGAATGAGGAGCAAAAATGATCCATTACTGTGGAAAATGACAAAAAGTCACGTTCAGAACATTGGCAACGTCATCTGACACCAACTTGTACAAGATTTACAAGCAAACGATATTCACAGTTTCAGCCTGGCCAAAATACTGTCCTTAAAACACTTCACTGCTAGGGTCATAGTTCATTTGGAAGACTCATTTTTTCCCCAGCGTTAACCTCCTGGCCGACGTTTTTAAAAGTCACTTCAGTATTTCCACATGATGCTCTCTTTTGTGTGCAGTATCCTCTGCAGCAAAACACCCACTAGAACAACAAACTTAACTGTGATTTCAGTCTCATCAGACCACATGACATGTCTCCAGAAATCAAAGTCTTTGTGTTGCAGTGCATATGCACATTGTACTCTAGCTTTTATGTTGCTTTGAAGTAATGGCCTCTTCCTCCCCGACTTTTCTTTCAGCTCATATTACCTCAACTCAGGGACACGGAAACCATTTCTAGGTGGGAACCAAAATAACCTTGGTAATCCTAACATAGCTAAGTCTGATATATCGTCAGACTAAATTTAAATAAATAAAAAAAACAGCAATGTGTCTGTCTATGCAGTGCATATAAACGTCTAGTTTCAACTGTTTTTCTTTTGGTAATGTCTTATGAGATGCAAGTCAAAGCAGTTGGGAAGAATATCATGGCTGTTAGGTTGTGATGTGTTCAGCTGCTCCTCTTCCATGTCCTATTAACGCCTTAATGATCTGCGTCTCTTGCTGAGGCCAAAGTCAATGGGGAATGAACCTGTTCATCCTTTGAAATTACTCGCAGTTAAAACGGAGCACTTGCTTTGAAGCACAACTGCAGCAGATTTTAGCTTCAAATTAATTTCAGCAAAGAAGCCAACGCTTTTATCTATAATGGGATAAAACCAAAACGCTTCATGAGAGGAAATATCTAATGAAAACAAGAGGCTTAAATTGCAAAGGAAGTTAAAGTGCTCTCGTTCCAGGGAGTTGTTGGGTTTAATATGGCTCAGTTCTCACCATATTCTGTCACCAGGTGCAACCATATGAAACTGCCTCTCAGTTTCTATATAAACCCACTTTTCGTCTGCCTGGGTGAGAGCTGATCACGCTTACTGCATGGTGTGAATGTCAGCATCCTGCCGAGCTGTGATGTAGAAGGCTGCGCTGCCAAATGACAAGCATGAGCCGCGCAGTCGGAAGCATATTATTTTATAAGGAGCTTCTTGTCTTTGACAAATCATCCACAGTCAAATAAGTGCAGTGGGGGGGCTGTTGTTGCCCTCTAGCTCTCCTTGGATCACATTCCTGACATTAATGGGATACCTTTCTTCACTTCTTTGTCCACTTTGTTGATTTCACACCGCCTAATCAAAAGAGACACAGCTACTCCATGAGTTATTCATTAACTGGGCTCCTCTCCGATGAACGTGGCCCTTTTAATTTTCTGCTTTGGTATTCAGATAATAATCCGACTCAATGGGCTGTTTGTTTAATCATAAAGTTCATTTGGTATTTTGCAGCATGTCCATCATGTTAGTGCTTGAAAACATCCGAGTCATCTTCATTGGATAGCTGCACCTCACTTTGCTACTTGGGGATTTCTGAACCTCAAAGAAAGTTTCATGTTTCACATGTTCACGGTTTATTTTTTTTATATATTAAGAAAAAAAAACTTAAACAGTACTAAGACTAGTTCCTGTTCCGATACATTAACATACATGTCTCATTTGTCATAACTTACTATTTTATTTATTAAGTTCTTTAAGCACAGCTTTGTGACCCGAGCTTGTTTCCTCTTTTTTTGCCATCTGAATCATACTGATGCTGTTTCTGGGTTCTGTCTCTGCCAAGTTGTTTTTCTGTGGAGGAAATGTCATTGCCTGATAACCTGGTTTTGACCTCACAGTTCTGAATAAACCTGCATGCAGAATTTTGCTCGCAAAAGTGAAGCATATTTGGGTCCTCATTCTGTCACCTATTACATGTTTGACAGGAAGAAAAAGTAGAATTTTTTTTTTACCACATCAGAGATGGTGAAGCAACACACAACTGTACAGCTTAGTTTTCTTCTTTAAAGTAACTTCCTTAAGTTTCTGACAATTATTTTTACACCGTCAGTCAGTATTCGATTAGGTTTAATCTTAAAAGTGTTTGCATCACAGATAAAGCTGGATTACACAGATAAAGCAAAAACCTTTGACTGTTGAGAAACAACTGCTTTCTGGATAAGGGGGGGAGACTCTGTTGAAGTTTTAAATGATTGGACCTGATTTTACCCAGTCACTAATGTTCGGTCGTGACGTATGCAATGGTCCAGTTAGAAGCTACGAAGTTTACCGTAAATTGCCTGCATCTTCAACAGTGAAGAGAGAAGTGAGGAGCCGAGCAACACCTTTGCCAGCTTTTAAAAATTCCTGTTGCTCCCTCTTTAATTGCTCAATATATGGAAACGTGACCAACACTGGTTGAAAGGATTCATTTCATTCACTTCTTTTGCTGCCATTGCCAAACCATGACAGGCTACAATTCCTAAAGAAGTGTGGAAAATTGAGGTAATATCGTTCACAACTTCTTCTGTTCACTGATTGGCTAGGATTAAATTAATCCTGATAAATCAAGCTAAATGGGAGAAATTTCAGATGGAGCACTGAAGGGAGATGAGAATGAAGTGGAATTGCGTCAGAAGACGATGGCCAAAAATATATAAAGTTAAAGGCAAATTCAGGCATTTTTACACAGCCTTCATTGTTCTCATGTTATTTTTTACCTGCATTTGGAGGTCAAGTGAATGAACAGCATACACTGTCAGAAGAAGTGCTTTGCATTGTTCTAAAACATATACTGTATACTACTGTAAACTTTGGTGAAATTAATTTGAAAATGTGTCTTTTGCCTGAATTTTTTAACATTTAGTTTTACTCATTTTTATTTTATTACGTAAATTACCAGAATTTGAACATATTTTTATATTTTTGTCCGTCTGCTTTAAGAATTTTCACACAAATTAAATCTGATGATCTGAACGGCTACTTAGTATTTGTCCAGCGTTTTTACCAAATACTCTTTACCTCTTAATTTTTCAATCTGATCACAAAGATCGCTTTGTCCTTAATGTTTGCCATAACCTTTATGAACAGGCATTTCCCTGCTCACATGTGTTCCTTCAACCATCACATAGGATTTAGGAGGGAGTTTGTCGTTTATTAGTCTGATGAAGAGCATCAAGATGCAATAAAATAGTCAGGATTGGAGTCCTGCTGTTTGCAAGTCTTTTCTGTTCATCTGAATACTTTTCACCCACAGAGATCAATCAAATAGCAAATCATTATTCACAAAGACTATAAGGGCATATGTCTGATGCCTACAATCCCATTATTAATAGAAAGCCAAATGAAACTACGCAAAGCAGGACTTCAAAGAGAAAGTTCCTCTCAAATTAAATATTATTCCCCATCTGCAGTTTGACAAAGATTATATCAAAAGACCAAAGGCTGTCAAAAATGTTTTGCAGATCGCCAACTAGGTTTCGATAAAAGCTCCCATTCGTTCTACGGAGAGTTCTTCCTCTCCACTGTCACCATGTGCTTCCTCAAAAGGAGGGAGGGCTGCAGACTCAATATTTCAAGGCAATCAGATGGCCTTCCTAAGATTAGAAAAATACATTTCACCATTTAGCATTAACTGAATTTGATTAGATTATGATATCATGTGGATTTAATCTCAGTTGTATTGGAATAAATTATGATCTAAATGGATTTTATGTCTTTGAAAGATGTTTAAACCAGCAAGCCACTCCATGATGCACGTTGAAGAAGGGTTTACTCACAGCGTGATGGCGAGCCACATTTCGAGCAGATCAAGCGAGGTACGTTAGAAAGAACCACTAAAGTAGAGACTCTCAAACCAAACTGTAATCAAAAAAGACACATATAAACTCATGACTTGATCATGCATGAAAAAATGATGTCACAAGCAACACATGTTAAACATTTTTCCTAGAGGCCAACTCTGAAAAGATGAAAGCTGTCGCTTTGTGGGCTGTGTGTGAAATTGTGGCTTGTTTAAGTCAGAGCATTTCCAAATGTGTTGCCTACTGCATATTCAAACTACTGACTTAGTCCCACTACTGCAGACATTTACAGTAATAAATAAAAAAAGCTAACGGTACCAAGGCCAAGCAATTAGTTTGTCCAAATAATATCTCAGGGACCACAAGAATTAAACCTAAAGAAATAAATGCAACAATAAAAACAATTTCCTCACTGTCCTAATGGTCCTTACTCACTCACCTGATTTGTGTGTGTGAACCAGCAATGTCAAATTAACTAAGCTGTTTTGTAAATCATGCAGCGGAGGCAAACAGGATAGGACTTCATCTGCTGATGACTGGACCAACAGATGGTGTGTAAATAATGTACGTGGTCTCGCGGGAACATCCGAGTCTGTCTCTGTTCGGTTTGATGCATCAAACCCATCTCTCCGTGGCACAAAGTGACCTTTTGGAGGCTGAAGACTGAACCAAACTGCTCTTTTTGATGGTAAAATTGATGAGAGAGCTGACTGAATGCTAAATTAAAACATTTTGTCGCGTACTTCTCTTCACAGGAAAGGAAAAGATGACACAAAAAAATGTTTGCTTTTCCAGTTTGGCGTGTATTTGTTATAACCTTTACTGCTCTCTTTCAGTAGTTTTTAATAGATTTGAGCTTTTCATCATCTTTAAAAATGAATAAATAAAAAAAGTACTCGCGTAGAAACTCCTGGTGGAAAATTCCCTTTTCATTTGCTTTGCTTCAAAGGGAAATCAGGGGGCAGATTCGTAGTTCAGAGCTGCACTCCTGCTGCCTAAAGCTGGCAAAGATTCAATGCCTTTCTCAAGGGCACTTCATCTGGGTAGGTTCTTGTCATCATGAGGGCATTCTCCAGTCACAGTGTGGTTTCCCAATAAAGCAAACTGCCAGGACAGATAATGGAAGCAGTAATGAGATCCTCGACGTGTATTTTTTTTTCTATGTACACAGTAACTACACACAACCAGCTCTCTACAGACCACTGCTGCAGTGGATGTGAAAACTGCGTATTTTCAATGTTCAATGGTGGGAAAAAAAAAAAAAAAAAAAATGTCTCAAGCAAACTGGATTTCACAATTCACATTGTTGGAAGAAAAAAAATCGATTTAAGATTCCTGGCTGGCAGGTGTGGCCTCAACATTTTGGTCACAAATTTGTCGAGAGTTTTCATTTGGTAAATACAGCAACGTCATTCATCGTCTCTCTTCCCTTCATCTTATGGAAATTCTTGAGTTAGGATGAATTCAAGTTGGAGAAACTGCTGTATTAACCAAAGCAAGGCATTATTTTAAATAACACACTTCCATGTAAGCAGCATTTCCTGAATACTTGATGTTGAATAAGCTCATATTTTTTGGTGAATAACATTCATCAAGCTAAAATATGCTAATTATTCTGATTTTAATCACATTCTGTTGACATGTATACACCTTAATCCCACCATTATGTCATGATGGAGCCTTAATGGCATCTGATGACAAACATCACTGCTTTACAGTGCAGAGAACCATGGCTCTACAAGAGTTAATTTGTAAAAAAAAAAAGAAATAAAAAAATATATATATATATATATATATATTTTTTTTGAGGGGATTTACATAATGAAGACTGGGATGAGTTTAAACATCAAAGTTTGGTGGGAAGAATATCTTGTGATGCGACTGGAAGCATGAATCATAGTGTCTTTAGGACCGGTTAGCCCAGATGCTAAAACATTCTGAATTATCAGTCAGAAGGAGATTAGATCTGTGTCCTTCATGCATATTATCCCTTTGTAAACAGCCCGAAATGGTTTAGCTATAAACATGTCATTACTGTCAGACTTGAGATTGTTAAGTGGTCCACTGGGAGTGACCCCCCAATACAAATGATGACCTCACAAAGCCTAACTTTACTACAGAAACATAGAGAGATGTGCCGAGAACCTTCCCAGTCCTGATCATGGCCGGCCAGTCAGCAACTAAAAACATCTGATCTTGTCTAACTATCATGTTGCACACAGAACAGCACTCCTCAGTGTGGTGGCTGTCAGAGATGTTCACAAGTCAGAGTCAAGTCTCAGTTCTCTACGGCTAAAATGAACACTTTGTATTCAGATCCCTCCATCCCTGCACTGATAGCCTAGAAATCCAAATCTGTAGTGTTTGTCATGAATAATATAATATTTGTTCCTTTATAAAATATAAAGAGGAATTTATCCTCAAAGACCAACAATAGAAAGTGATCAAACTGTGTTTGTGTTAAATTTCTGAATGAATCAAAGTATTTTGTCGCTTCAGTGATGACTAAGCTAACACTTGTTATTACTGCCTTCATACTGTCATCATTTTTCATTTCTAAAGCACTAAACAGAGTTTGGAGAGCTCCCTCACTTGACCGTTTTACCTTATTAGTACAATCTGATTCGTTTACAGATGTGCCAAAAGTTTTACACCATCTTTGAATTGTCAAAGATGAAGGTGAGCAACGATTATGTGAACCTCTGGATAAAATCCATGAATCTGACCTTTATTAAGACAGAAAAAGGCATCTGGGAGTTTTTCCAATCTGACTTAAAAGTATTTTGAGAACTTGAAGCCAACGCACAATATTCTTTGTTGTGTCTTGCTGAAGGGACTTAGGAGACCTCTTACTACCAGCCTCATCTTTCTGGGACTTGCATGTTTTTGCACACGTTTTTAAATCAGTGTGAGTAAATTACGTCATTTCTTAGCACCAGTCCATGTTTGATGCACTCTCTCAGCAAAGCAGAGGAACAGGATTTTAAACCGATCAGGTTAAAATAATTTTTTTCTTGTCGATGATGTGGTCCAGTCGGTCTTACAAAAAAAAGTGCTAACCCTTCCAGGCACTGTGGCAGTTTTCAGCTGGGGATTTTGCACCTGGAATAAGAATTGTGAGCATTTTAAACTATGAAAGCGACAACAGCACAGCTGCTGTTGAGTTGACAACAACGGTTCCTGCTGCTTCAAGCAAAGAAACTCACAGCAAGCAGCTCCGCAAGCTTGCGACGTGTCGTGGTGTGCTGTCACTAATATCCATGCAGCCAATAGCTGCCAGGCATTTTGCAAACGCTCCGTGCAGAGCAAAAAGTACACCTGGAAGTGGTTAGTTTAGAAATTCAGCTGAAAACAATGCAAAACAACTAGAAGGTTCTTACTCTCAACTTATTTTTGCTCTGTACACCAGAAAACTTTGCTGAGTCCCTGCACTTTGCGGATCCATCTTAGAGGGCCATAGCATTTATTTATTTATTTATTTAAATAAGCTAGTACCCAACGAAAGGCAGCCTGCATATCAGAGATTTGACATTCTAAGTCTAACAAAGAGACTGATGCAGTCTCTGATATGAAACAATCATTCATAGCACTGCGAGCAGTAGAAAGGAAAACTAACTTTATCTTGTTACAGGGTTCTCCTTCATGGGAACATCCTGCCATGAAATTGATATATTATGTCAAGTACCTACTTTAAAGTTTTTGCATCACAACAGCAAAAGAGTGAGGTCGACAATATTTGAAGGGTCATCAAAATCAGACCGACTGCTGTAGCGTTCCCTTTAATCCTCTGCTCTGACTCGCCAAATCTGAATGGATGTTTAGTTTTGGCATTTCTAGCAGCATGCGCTTTTGTGGCAAGCAACGTGGTGTTATTTGTTGCTGCAGCACTGATGGCTGTGATGGTGGTGGCAGTGACAGTGAGAGCAGTATTGGCTAGCAGAAACAGTAGGCAGCAGATCCCCTCCTGTTTGTTCAGGGAGACACACAGCAAAGCTGTATTGTGTTAGACCCAAGGCTGCAAACCCCCAGTAAAACCAAAACACTGGCACTGGTTAGGGTACATATTGTTTTTATGCCATTATCCAAATTCGTACCCATCTGCCTAAACGTTTGTCTGTGCATCTGTCTAACTGTCAAGCTGTGCGTCTGTTTATCTGCCTCTTTTTGAGCGTCATTATTCCATATTTGCACACTGGAAGACCTCCGTAAATATCCGGTTCTCGATGTCTGGGTTTTCCATTTTTTTGCTAATAATAAGTACGTAAAGACCACACGCTCTTCGTGTTTGTATTCACATGTAGACATGCATGTTGGATTATGTAAGGGAATTTTAAAATGTTGCCGTGTGTATGCGTGCGTGTGTGCGTGCGTTTCTGCGTGCAGGCTTGTGGGAGCCCACATATGTGTGAGTGGGTGATTTCGGCTCGGCTCGTCCAGCACCCAACCATCTGTCACAAAGGGGCCACCATGTTCTGAAGCCAATCATCTCCTTCCAACAGCTTCTAGGATTCTCGCTCCGCTTTCCAACTGCGGTCCGGCACGCCAAATACACATTCACACACAAACAACGATAACGTCTGCCACATGCTCCTACCAGGCTGCAGGAAGACACACACGCAGGCAGACATACCTAACAATCGCAGCGAAGTCGTGTTGGAGAACTCGCGGAAGACTCTGTCTCTTCTTGGAGGAAAGGTCGCTTTTATCTGAGCTCTGAAGACCAGCAGCAGTAGCAAGAAAACTAGGCGGTTTTTTAATAAATGAATAATTCAGAAAAATGTTGTTAGCTTTAAAGTTTTTATCAATGTCGGAAATACAAAATAACACAGCTACAACATTTTTTTCTAAAGCAGGTGTAAATTTATAGGGGTTGTTTTTCCCGTGTTTTTAGGACTTTGACCTTGATGATGCTCTTCTTTTTATGAAACAAATGTGAAAGACTGCAGCTCTTTCTGTGTCCACTATAGTAAACTATGAAACTATTAGCACAAACTTTAGTTGTTTTTTTGTCAAAATGCTCAAGAAGAAACAGTAAAATAAGTGCGCAAACCTCATAATGACTATACATGAAGTTTCAAAGATTCAAAGATTAATTTTTTAAGGATTTTTTTTTCATAAAATGTTTTTATTCTTGTATTGTGCTTGTGTTTCATTCTCCTCAAAGATGTTCTGTCATTGATTCCATTAACACACAGTTTATAATAATGCATGCTCATCTCCCAAAAGGTAAATTACTTCATGAACAGTTTTCATTAAGTAAAAGGCAGCTTAAATACATTGTTTGGCCTATAAATCTCCTAAAACAAGGATTTGACATTGAAAAGGTCCGTCTGCCCATTCTGTCAAAACAACCAGTCAGTGTATCCATCCAGGCGGTAAAATAGCAAAGCTGTGTGTGTTCACATGTGAATTCCTGTCAAAGTGAAAAAGAAACACAATGTCAAACTCTCCAACACTTACTAAGTACTTTATTCTGTCACAAAACCAAAGAAAGTCAAGTAACTCCGTGACAGTGCAGTCCTCAATGACTCTTCAAGGATGAGACGCAGAACGTGAAGGGACGACAGCACTGATTTTATTTTCACTTTTAACGCAGGATAACATATTTATACAAGTGTGTAATAGTTTTACTGATTTGATTTAGTTTATTGCAGATGTTTCAACTCGAAATGTCTAACCTGCTTCTTGCACACAAACTCATCCCCTAATTTTTTCCCCCCCCTAAACAGAGAAAATCTCAAAGTCAAACTTAATGTCTGAAGACATTGATTTCTCTGTTGCTGTTTAGTCTAACAATGTTGCGTCTTTGATTCTAGATAACACTTACTCTGCATTTTCCAAGCCTTTAACTTTCTCAAGCTTGCTTTAAGGTTTTGATGAGAGAAGGAGTTTTTTTTTTTCTGGGAACATTGAAGTTTACGGCTTTGCGATGGCTCTCAAAGTCAAACCCTTTTTGCTAGAGTCAACATAAGGGAGATCACCCACGTCTTTTCTCAGTTAGAGGCGAGGAGGCAGAAGACTGTAAGGCAGTGATTTTAGCCTAAATCCATTTTGTAAAGCAAGACTTCACAGAGAATACCAACCCAAGAACATCAAATATTACTTTAACCATTATGTATTACAGGCATATTTCTGATCAGCTATTTTAAAAGTCTGCCGTATATTTTTTTTCTGGGTGCTTGTTGCGTATTATCGCTCATGCTCTAAAAGCTTAGAAAAAGCTGTTTTTATCTTTTTTGCTGTGCAGAATATAAGCTACTAGTCGCTACTTGGTGTAAGAATCCCAAACACATCCCCGTATTTAACGTTGAAGTATTTTAC
Organism: Poecilia mexicana; assembly: GCF_051168715.1. Taxonomy (NCBI): domain Eukaryota; kingdom Metazoa; phylum Chordata; class Actinopteri; order Cyprinodontiformes; family Poeciliidae; genus Poecilia; species Poecilia mexicana. The sequence goes on from NW_028263373.1 coordinate 12,834,270, forward strand.
TCTGAGCTAATTTCATTAAATGTTTTTATACAGTTTTTCCTCTCTGTGATTTGGACATCATTTGTTTAATAGGACTGTGGTGTAATATGGCTTCCCCTACTGGCCAATTTGACAATTAACAGTTATTACTTCTCACTGGGAGAGGTCTAGCTCGTCCACTCCTTTTACAGCAGGTCAATTAGAATCCAACTGAGTGGTGCACTTGACTGATGGAGCACACTAAAATCTTTGACCCTCCTGATTGCACTGTGTGTCCACTAATAGTATAATGGGCTAAGAGTGCTGAACTCGTCATCTACTGTAAGTGCCAGCCATTAAAAGTTAGAGGGACCATATCTAAGTCGGTGTGATCTATTAGCCACTCAAATTTTAGATTAATTCGAAGCAAGAGCTCCGGCGTAGATGAGGCTGTAATTGATTTTTATAAATGGTAGTGCGGCAAAACAAAACCAAAAAAATGCAGGTTTTGCTGTGGATATCATTTTACTGTGATGCTGTAATCTATCAAACGCCAGAAAGTTTTCACAAAAGCAAAGGACATCTTACACAATAAGCAAAATTGTGGAAATATCTGTGTGTGCTGTAGGAAACAAGTGTGCAGGTGCGAATTGATTTATGCAAAACACAGACAAAGACGAAAACGCCACAGAAACTGCTTGTCTTCTGTATTGCTAATACACATCTACTCAGCAACAAAAGTTCCTCCTCCCACACAGATGAAATGGACGGGCTGCCATTTTCAGGAGTCAGCTCTTCTGTCCGTTCCCAGCATGCTCAAATTCCTTAAACAGATTCGCAAAGACAAGGCTTCCTCAGCAATCTGCTAGGATAGCAGACCAGCTCAGCTCCTGCCCTCACAGCCGGGCTGCTATATTGAACCGGTATCTGATTCACTGACCTTCTCGCTGCCTCATGCCTTGCTAATGTAATCTAGTGCTGCTGCTGGCTCATGTCTCCCTCCCTGCAGCGCCCTCCTATTCTCTGTTCAACTATTTCATGGCCAGAGACACCTTTTAGATGTTGCCCTGGTCACAGATGGAGCCCAGTGACCTAATTAATCATAAACAACCCCTGAATATTTGGTAAGTGTCCAATCTAATGCCGTCTTTTCAAAACAGACTCTTAATATTAAGTCACAAATCACGTAAAATATGATCCGTTTCGTTCTTCATTCATTCCACTATTTTTAATTCAGCATTAAACAAAGACAAGTTTTTTTATTTCCACGTGATATTAATCAATTCCAAAACAAAATGCACTTTTAATTATATTTTAATCAAACGTGCCTAAATGTGCCTTGTATTGCCGTAGCTTGTCTAAATTTTGGCCAAGTTTTAAACATTTCTGAACAAAGGGCATCATTACCCATCATCTTCTTCCTGTCCTGGCCCTTATGCTGGTGTTGGAAACAATTTTTGGCCCATTAAAAAGCCAAAGGAAGAGGACACAACACATTAAGCTAACACTCTATAGCGGGGGTGTCAGACTCTGTTTCATTTTGGTCCATATCAAGATCATTAATGTCCTCAAAGGGCCGGTCGTGGGAGAAAATATTGATAAAACTATTTGTTAAACTGTTCAAATTTATCTGCGTCATGAATCATTCATAGCAACGTTACCGGGGGTTGAACAAATAAAGAATAAATTACAACATTGCCATCTACGTTTAGCTTGGTGACAAGAAGTTTTTGATGCTGGTTCTTAATTTCTCTCTCACCTGCTCTCTCGTTTTGGATTCACTGTAGTATCTGATGAAAATGTGACCCTGATTAACCTGAAGATCCAACATAATATCCTGTATGAGTCAGACTCACTGTAAGAGAGTTGTAATCTCACCGAAAGCCGGTTTCTCAGTAGAGCAGAAGTGAGTTTTGGTGCATGAGAGGAATGGTATATATGCATTTCAGAATTACTGAGAAATGTGAAACTCTAAAGACAATTTTGGGGGAAACAAAAATCATCTCAGGAGCCACCTGCAGTGGTCATACATGTTCCACATTCAGCTATTCACCTGGCAGAAACGCGCGCACACACAAATTGGTATTTGAATACATAAAAGATGAGCAAATCATACATTCAGACGCTTGCACAGAACATATTAACACACACACATGCATACGCACACTCACACACCTTGGCAGGTGGGATTTTGCATGCATGGTTGCGCTTCCCTTAGCTGTAGCCACGGTTGCTAGGCTACGAGCGATTCAAGACTTTGGAGGGGACCTGACATTAGGGAGAGCAAATTGACCACAGGAGGCTTTAATCTGCCGTGAAAAAGCAGCAGCAGCAGCACACGCGTGCATGCCAATAGTGTATCTGAACATTTACTCTTCCCCATGTGAAAAGCACAGATCACCTTTTGCTGAATGTTGCTCCCCGTCTCTGCATGTCTCTCCTTAACTCTCACACATGCTCAGAGAAGACGGTGTGTTGCAGCTTTACTAGACAAAGCAAAAGCTAAACAACATCAGTAGTAGCCAGACACACATTTGCAACAAAGTCTTGAGAATTAGCATGTCATTAATAAAATTAACAAGAAAGGGAAAACAAGAAATAAGCTAAAGTCTGCAATTCCTCCCTTTACAAATTGGAAAAAAATAAATAAAACATGTAGTGTAATTTACCTGGCAATGGTTTTACAGCGTCTTAAAATCAGTGTATTAAAACTCAGTAGATTGTATCGAATCATCGACTTGCTTCATTCACTCCTTCTGGACAAGCAGACAACGAAAGCAGAAAATCATCTTTGTTGTGTCTTTGACTTTACAGCAGCCCCTCATACTGAGCATGTATGTAGCGACAGTGGAGAAGAAAAACTCCCCTTTAACAGGAAGGAACCAGAACCACCAGAACAGAACTCAGTACAACCTTCCACAACCAACAGATGAACTGATGTTGGATTATTTTACATAGCTTATGGAACATTTCAAAAGGACTGTCTTTCAACAAGGCCTTTCTTCTCGCTACTTTTCTGTAAAGGGCAGGTTTTTGGAGCAGATGAAAAATAGTCGGCCTGGTAACAGATCCCACCTGAGTTGTGGGTCTTGGCTGCTTGTCAGGCTGATGCCGTCCTTGTCCTGTCCGTTTAGGCTGAGGGTCGTGTCTGAGGATGTTTGTAGTTGTTCTGTATTGCTCCCATTTCAGGATGCCATGTGGACTTATCTAACTTACATTCCCCCCCATGTTGCCGTTTGTTCATCAATGTTCTCCATTAAACCTCACAAAGCAGTTTGGGTCAAACCGAGCTCCATAGCTGGGCCTTATTTTCTGATTAGCTGAACAAAACTGGTTGCAATCCATTATTTTGTCAGGATATTAAGAGTAAAATATTCTCTTGCAAGGTACTGTATGTTAATTATATTTTATGCTCTTTTAAACAACAAAAGTACAGTAAAATATAGTTTTATTTCACATTAGAATATCACAAACATGTTGCGTAAAACGATATGAACAAGATCACTCCACAGAGCAAGAGAACATTTTTTTTTTATGAATACAGTAGTCATATTTTTTTTCTCTAATCTCTTCTGTGGATAAAGTGAATCTAATTTGAAAGGTCACGAACGTAACACAGCTCGATTTTCCCCTCTGCTCCAGACACACAGACAACTTTGATAATCCCGTTAACATATTCTTGCTCAAACACTTACATTTGCTGCAATTACCACACATTTGACCATTTTCTTTTATGGCTGCATGATGCAGAGGTCTCTTAAATGAACCTGTGAAGCTGTATGGTTTAATTGCCGGTGCAGACGATTCTGCTGTATGAGCAATAACCCTTTCACCCCGGGGGTATATCAATTCTAATGCATCTATTAAAGTCTGCCTATGACATGCTCGTGATTAGTCACTTTGTTTTCCCGGGCTGGAACAGAACAAAATCTGAATAGGAATAGAGCAATAGTAATATGATTATCTGCTGTCACTTCTCATTAATCACTGCTAATCTCTCTATCTGATAATAAATGTATTTGTGTGTCCTTTCTGGCCATGCTCACCTTGTTTTTGGAGAAACAGATGGTATTGAGTGCTGTTAAATAAGCATTCCTCAGAGGATATTACTGCTGTTTCTGATGCAAATCCTTAATAATCATGAACTGATGCAATGTGGCTTTTTTATGTCAGGGGATTCACCATAACAAAATAATTCAGGAGGGGAAAATCAGCTCTCTGGTGCTGTGACTCATGGGACACTTCCTGCAGTGTTGGAGGACAGAAACTGTGTGATCACATTACTTTTTTTTTTTTTTTTATCTCCATGTGCACTTTGGTAACAGATGAGATTCTTTAAATAAAATCCCTCTAAGCACATCTGGACTCTATGTAATGCTGCGATGCCCTTTCACCTGGCACCAGATAGCTGGACTAACAACCCCACCAAGTGGTAAGGTGCGTCATATCCCTTTCCAAAATTCAAGATTTTACTAATGTTAGTTTAAGCCTCTGAAATCAAAGTTTTGGTGGGACAAAACTGACAAGGAGAGCTGCACCAAGTGCAGCTGGATAAACTTTATTTTTCTGTTTGATAACTTCATATATTGTCCAACATTTCACACCTAAAGATCAAGCCGAATTAATGAGTAATTCTAAACGACGTCTTATTGTGCAGCTATGTTAAACCACTTTAGGTTGTATTGATCATAAATAAAACTGTTTTATAATCCATCGTATATCCAACTCGGGGTTGGATATATTTCCAAAAAGAAAAGAAAAATCATAGTTCTTTTATTGTCAGAGTTCTTGAAGGACATTGGGCTCATCCAATGAGATTTCTCAGCCCTATTTGGCCCACCACTTCACTCCCCTTTGACCAATGCTATCAAATTTTGCGATCTGAGCCGACCAGAGTTGGAGAGAAGTGAGTGGAAATCGATAAGCCTCAAAGAGGGAGCGGTGGGTCAGACGGATCTGTCAGAGGATGAGGAGAGAGACACGATCCCAGGACAGATTGAAGAAGAGGTCACATGTGCTACAGTTTGCAGGCGTTACAGCTCACAGTTATTATCATGTAATATTAGTGAAACATTGCTTTGCTGAAATGGTGGCAGAGAAATTCTCTGTTGTTCATTCTGTGAAAGGTGCCACTTTGATGAGAAGCTCTTTATTTCACATGAATATATGGTCTTACTATGGGCATAAATGTGAATTTGTCTAAACAGTATATTTCATAACACACTGTAAAGAGATCTTTACCAGTGTTTGTTAGACATCCACTTTTATTTCAAGATGGAAATTGTGAGACTGCAGCCATCTTTCTTAAGATGAAAATCTCTGAGTAGTGAGAGGGCAGATCAATTTTTAACATGGTAACTCTCTTCCGTGTAAGCTGCTGAGCTTTATTTACATTTTTTGAAACACCACAACGTGCTCATATATTCCCTGATAGATGTCGAGTTCCATGGGCAGCCATGACCAAAAATGCCAGGGCCATTTTTTTTTTTTTTTTACTCCTGTTCATACAATGTTTCAACACCAACATGCATTCAAGGCAGTGATTGTCTGAGATTATTCTACATTTTAATCTCCAGAAAGATTTCCTCCGACCCCTAAATGATGTTTAGATTGTGAAGTGAATTATGAGACAGTGTTCATTTAAAATAAAACACAACAAAGAATTGTTTAGTTTCCCAAAAAGACAATGACGCAAACGTGGAAAGTCTCAGCTGAAGCCTTGGTCTGATTTTATGCAGAAGAGAGCAAAAACAAGAGGCAAGATGAATCGGTCTTAAGGTTTTTGCAGAGAAGTGGAGATACGCAGTTGCATAAAAATATTAATTTTTCACTACTTTTTTTTGGTTTTACTTGGCTGTTCTCTGCTGATTAATTTGATCCAGTTAGCTTCACATACATTTGCTGCAGAGGAAGGTTTAATAGTGTCTCCACTGCAGACATCCCCGCTTTAACCGTTTTTAACAGCACATCCACTCAGCATCTCAACACAAACAGCACCATCCTCTGCATGCCAGGATAAAAATCTAGCTAGATCTATACGTCGACACGATGCATGCTTACGTGCACAATATACACAAATGTAATTTAAGTTTAAGCTTTTAACGATGTGTTTGAAACACTTCCTGTACAAAAAGACGACCTTTAAATTGAAAAACACCCTCTGTGGTTTTTCCAGAATATTCTAACCAGTTTCCTTTTAAACATTATTATGGGTCTATGTGTATGTATTTCAGCATGTGCACATTATCTTATAGCTTGTGACTAATAGTCAAATATTCTATCATGCCTCCTTCAGCAAAATAAAGTAAATTATTGAAGGAACAGACAGAGGCAGACAGGAAATGGATGTACAGCTTGCATCGCAAACAAATCGTAATGTCACCACAAATGCACCACTTCAGTACCAACTTTAGAGAATGGCATTAAATTCTACAGAATACAATTTCCAACAAGATACATAATAAAAAGTGAAAAAAATAGCGAAATAAGAGGAATACAATCAAATAATTTGTCATTCCATTAAAAAAAAAAGTTTAAATCTTTACCATAATGCCACTTTGACAACGTATGTGCTTTAACTGAATCCTGCACACATTAATAAATTAGATCTCAGAGCATATCACAGCATCTGACTGTTGTCAGTGCTCTGGATGGAGAGTAAAAAATAACCTGGCACACCAACTTGGCATGCTAGGACAGAAGTGCTTCAACGACCCTGTATCATTGTAGCATTATTAATGGCACTGTTACATAAGTATTCACAGAAATATACTAGTGGTCCCATCTCTTAAATAACTGAATTCCCTTTGCTCAGGCTGGTATGGGAGAGTAATGCTGCAGGTTATTGACCTTCCACCCATTGAGCTCAGACTACATCCAGTGGCACATTTTCCTCGACTGGTTTTCTCCATCAGCATGAGAGCGGCATCTTCATGACCTTATTACAGGCAAAGAGGAGGAACAGTTAGTGTTTGTTTTGTGACCATATGGCCCCATTAGTAGGGTAACGACCCCACACTCCCTCCAGGACACACACTCATTTCTGAGTTTGTCTCTGCGCATTAGTAAATGTGGCCTGTGTGTGTGTGTGTGGGGGGGTGTGTGTGTGTGTGTGTGTGTGTGTGTGTGTGTGTGTGTGTGTGTGTGTGTGTGTGTGTGTGTGTGTGTGTGTGTGTGAGTGTGTGTATCCCTCCAGGACTCTTAACACTGCCCCCAGTGGCCACTTATGCTGGCAAAGCCTCTCCATGCACCATTTGGCCTCAGACCATTGGTTGGATTGTGTGGCTCTAACTCACACACACTAAAGGACAAACCAGCACAAAGCTTCGCTGTTGGTCTGTTTTTGTCAATGCAATCATACTTGTACACTTGCACAAAAGACACAATTGTAAAGTCTGACAAAGGTCAAGGAAGCTGGCATGAAAGCAAAGCAGATTTCTTGCAGTTTAACAGCTGGGAAACCAAAGACATTTTTTTTTTCCTTTGGAATAACTCAAAAAACAATATAACGCTATTTGATATTACAGTGGAAGAGGGTTATGATTTCACTTTTACAAAAAAATACAAGTTTAACTGTGGAGATCAGTGGCTGATTATTCCTATTAAATTTGCTTTTTAAAAAAACACCACAAATAGTGATAGTTCTCTAATACACCAATTTTGTAGTAAGAGAATACGTCAATTCAAACATCCTTCAAACACTAAGGACACAAAGACAATATAAAATTGAATTTATACATAAATACATCAGCAGAGTTAGAAAATGGTGATTTTTGAAATAAGTATTTTGTTCTTGTATGATACTACTTTTCTTTTTTTTTTTAGTTTCGTAGAGCCCATCAAAAGTATGTCACACCTTACTCTTGTACTGGCTCAAAAAGCGGCAGCAGCCTTTCGTTCACAGCTCTGTCAGGACAGATGATGAGTTGAAGCTGCTTAGGTGAACTGAGACGTGCCTGATGTGCTGCTGGTGTGAAAACTAACCTGCTAACATGGAAGCCAAAGTGGAAAAATCAAACCATTCTGCGTGCAATGCACATTTCACACTGCCTGTGTGAAAGTCTGCTTTAGTTTTGTGGTACTGTTGCTTCTGACATCATTGGCTCCATTTAATTGGGGGAGAAATGATCTCACTGATTTACAGTAATACATGAATAACTTTTTAAAATCTGGATTAAATGGTTTCAAAACATAGAATCGTTAATTGTGGATACATGCCCAGCCATCATGCTGTTTGGGAAGGAGACTGGCTCTATGTCCCGGAAACTAACTTGGTGAGAAGCAGGACGTGTACATCACATCCTGAACAGCAAACATTATGAAGATGCCGTCTAAAGCTGGTAAAAGTGCCATTATCCTCAGTAAAACAAGTCCTACAGACATGCGACAAAAGGCGACAGACAGAGCTATTACCCCAAACAAGCATAAAAACTCAGATTACAGTTTCCAAACACACTCAGGCACAAAGTCCTTAATTTTTATGGACCTACTGTGTGGTTTGATGAAACTACACTGAACGTGTTTGGCCTTGAACACCACTGTTAAATTTGGAGGAAGCCTCATAACACTAATTTAATTATTCTACTCATCACATACAGAAAGTTTTGCACATCTCTAATCTGTTTCATTCACATTTCGTCCTTTTTCATAAACAAGAAAGTAGACACATTTTGTTTTCTGTTGTAACTTATTTTTTTTAGGGGTCTCTTTGATTGTTACTCTGATAAGCTCTTATCTGCCGTTGCTTTCTGCAAAACTGCATTTTTCTCATGGATGTCAAAAGTTATTTAACATTTTCTGTGCTAAATATTAGATTTGAAGCTGCAACTTCAAAAAAACAAACAAGATTTTATCATCCAGTTATAACCAAATATGATTGAGAAATGACTTGCTCATAAACTTGAACAAGAGAAAGGTACTGCAGATGAGACCTACATTTCTTTTGAAGAAAGGTTTCTGTTGATGCTGCCGTCTTTTGACCTCAGAGGTTCATCTTGCATGTCACACATTTGTTTCTTTAATTCAATTTGCTCCACTTGTATTCTCAGTGAAACTGAACATTTAATGTAAATTTTCTCTCCTCTGCTGCTTGACCAGCTGGTCGACAGTTTGATGTTGATTTCCTCTTTCATATCATTCTCCGTCTCCCTCAAACCCTTCTGGGCACCAATTAGGGCTTAAATCTGCTGGAGTTTGTGTGCATAGGTGTGTGTTTTCTCCTTTTTTTTTTTTCCATGCGTGTGTCTTGCTGCGCCTGTGATACCGCCAGCCCAGACAACACGCTATAGGCTACCTGTCAACAGGCACTTCAGTGCTCACCATCTGCTCAAGCTGGAAAATTGTCTCGATTTTTCTAGACTCCCAAGAAAAGGTTGATGCTGACGGAAACGTGCCTTAATTGCAATCTCAGGGAAACCGTTAGGTAACGTGTAAATATGTGCAAAAGTCAGCATTGTTTTTACTACAAAAAAAATCGTGCATAATTATTCATCCTTGTTATTTGCCCTCTCACTGTTAAACAATTGATCTTAAATATTATTTTATAGTTTCTTTCCACATTCCATTTTCATCATTTGCTGCAGTGCACATTTCTCAACACATGACTCTTGTATAAAAATCTGAGGGTAAGTTAATAGCTAATCTGCACCAACACATTCCACTATAACCCTATCATAAAGAGGAAAAACAGCCACCGTTAAGAAAGAGCAAGGTCTTTAAATATTCAACTGGAAAGTTATGAGTAAAATTCAAATGTCATGATTTTCAAAGTCAAACAGAACGAATGCATCACTTCGGCCCAACAATACTTTTTCCATCTGAGCTTATAATGTTAATACTGACGTCCTCTCTTACCCCATTCTGTCTCTGCTCCATCATCCTCTCCGGCAGACCCACCCACCCCGCTCTCTTTCCGCAGAATGTCATGCAGACGTACTTTGCCGCCAGCCTTCAGGCCATGGGGATTCAATACCAGCCTATATTTAAAGAGGGGTGATCTGTTCAAACATATGTTCCCCTTAACAAAGTCATCAATGTCAAACCTTACTCCCCAAGGCTCTGCTAATGCGGCATTTAGCTTACAATGCATAACTTTAAAATCAACTCAACAGAAAGTCTTGGGATTGGAGTGAAAGCTAATAAACCACACCGCTGACCTTCCAGAGTTTCATTTTATCAATTCAATGACGGCAAAGTCAGTGTGTGTTTTCGTCAGTCATAATCATGCAGAATATAGGCCAATTATTTAAATAACTGAACAAAGTATCAATGGAACAGAATTGGTGTTTTTTGTTATTCTAATTTTGAGGAGCACCTATGCAGAGCATAATCTCTTTAAATGTAATTCTTGCCTCTGAGATGCATAAGATTGAATGATGGATTCACAGGTGTTTAGGGGTATCTCTATATCTAAAGACTCCATTAAAATTATAATTGATCATTTTTCCTTAAGTATTTCAATGTAAGCATCCAGCGCAGTATGATCCTTAACTCTGTTCTTTACGACTACAGTAATGGTGTCAATGTGTTAAATGCACTGGATAACAGGGCAGTTTACAGTACAAACACTTTTGTTATGCTTGTGCGTCTTAGCGTTAACTTCCAACTCAATTCTGTGGAGGTTACAGGACAGACTGTTACTTCTGGGAGTATGCCTGCATCATATTTATGTATGCAACATGGATTTGTAGCACATCTATGGGATAAAACCAGACTTGACACTGAGGGGTGATGGTTTGGCGTCAGGAGTTTGGACAGACACTGATTAGTTTGTGTGTTTTCACACCACCCTTTAATGTTCGCACAAATAGCAGCAGCAAAACATTTTGGTGTAGTTTCCACAAAACAAACAAGCAAGCCATCTAAAATTATATTTTTTTTAGTGCTGAAAAACAACATCTGCATACACCTCACTGTGTTAACACTTTTGTCTTACCGCTATGTCCTTTTAGCATTTTTAAGTGTAGCATTTTTACCATCCAATTAAAAAAGCAATTAGAAAATCTAGATTTTGAACACAGGCATCCATGTTCAAACTCATTAAATGTTTAGATTTGTGTTCATTTTATTTGTTCGTCTTGATTTCCATTTAATTTTGGGGGAAAAACCTTTATGTGACTTCTGGTTCCGAGGTGACGAAGGCCAAATAATAAAGCAGAAGCTTGAAAAAAAAAAAAAAAAAACATTGGGAGACAAAGGCTAATCAGAATCTTCATCAACCTGAGCATTTATTTTTATTTTAAACGATTAAGCAGCATGAACTACAATCAAGCCTTCCTAACAGTTCAAATTTAACATATTTCGTGGCTAAATAACATGTTTGATGTTAATAAATTCATACCAAAGTTGACAGAAACACAAGACTCTGGTCATCTTCTTTCACAACTTTTCTCAACGTGGAGCTGTGTCGATGTGTGGATGTTTCAAACTATTTGAGTTTCCCTTTTTTTGTCCATTGCTCAATTTTCTCCCCGTTGCTGCTGCTCTCCGGATGTCGTATGGAAGCAGCGTGAGGATAAAGTAAAATATTCCCCCCACACTTAGTGGTGAATGCCTGCTGCTTCTCCCGCAGAGCACCGCTGTGAGCACGGCTCTGGCAGAAACTTTCCGAGCTACTAAAAATTTAAAGACAGCCTTTTCTTGCAATAAAGTTTATTTCACATCTTTTTCTATCTTTTGCCCTTAATCCATGCTGAGGAATACGATAAAACCTGTCAGCTTTAAGAGCTCCTGACGTCCACCACCCACAGGCCTGTATCAGCATCCAAATACTTTCACTTTCCAAGGGCACTTTGAGCAGCGCTTTGGTTCAGCTCTCCAGGCGGGAGCACACTGAGCCGAGGCCACTTTGTGCTCTGTGTGCCCATGTTAGGGCCATGCATTATGTACGCATTTCTCTGGATAATATGTTGAAAAAATGCCCCCTGCCTGCCCTTGTTATTGGAAACCATCTCAGGATGAATAATGACAGACATCAGGGTGCCAAATGTCCCGTGCAGGACACCATAGGAATTTCTCTGCAACAGGAGGGGAACAACATCTGTTTGACTGCTGAATGCAACGCTGATTCATCAGTCTCTCACACAGACCTCATCTTAAAGTCCCAGTCAGCTGTTTCATAAATCCACTGAGGGGGTGCATTTGATTTAATGTCATTATACGCCCTTAACACTCAGTCTGATGGCCAATTCAATCTTCAATGATCAGAACTAAAAGTCTGACATAAAATGGAAGGGAAAAACTCTCTCCTTCCTCTCCCAGTGCTCACTGTGAATCAGAATAGTTTTAATCATGACTCGTCTCTTCTGCTTCTGAAGGACAACCACCCAGATGTGAAATCTCCACTGGTGGGAGAAAATTGCAGGCATTTCATTTCATTGCCTCAAGTCTCACCGAACTAAACCCTGAATAAAAGTTTACTGTTCCTCCCCAAAAGCAATCATTCCCCACTAATTGCACCTCTTTCTCTTATACTACAAGCAGCTATGTATTTATGGGGGGGTTATGCGACAGGCCAACAATAAGTAGTGCACTTGCAATTGTGAGATCCCCAGCTCAACCTGAATAATCTTGACAGGCCAACTACTAGTCATGCACTCCACAAATTTGGCATCTGTGGTTAAAAAAGAAACACGTGGAAGCAGGTGCTCTGGAAAAACGAGATAAAAACCGAATGTTCTGGCTTACATTCTAAACTGGACCGAAATTAATACTGCTCATCACCCTGAACACACCTTTCCCTTTAAAGAAGCATGGCAGTGGCAAAATAATGCTGTGGGGACGTGTTTTACAGCAGAAATGGGGAATCTTCTCAGAGAGGGTAATGGGAAACACTTTATTTGAAGGGGGGGTGAATAAGACTGTCATGACACTGTCATAAACATGACATAACACATGTCATGAACATGAATAAGCCTTCATGAATATTTATGACTGTTGTCATAAAGCGTCATTCGGTAAATTATGACACTTTTAATACGAAGTTGACATTTAAAATGCTGTTGTTATGACAACTTGGCATTAACCAATAAACCATTACTGATATAAATTTGTTATAAAATAATTACTGATTTCACTTTAAAAATTAGGTAACTTTATGTTATTAAAGGTAAAGTTTGAACAGTAATGATTTCCTGGTTAATGTCAAGTTGTCATAACAAAGACATTTTGAATAATGTCAACTTTGTATTAAAAGTGTCATAATTTACCGAATGACGCTTTATGACAACAGTCATAAATATTCATGAAGGCTTATTCATGTTCATGACATGTGTTATATCATGTTTATGACAGTGTCATGTCAGTCTTATTCAACCCCCTTCAAATAAAGTGTTACCTTATTTTTTTAACTCCCACAGACAAAATCTTTCTCTGGGAAGTGGAGTTGTATCTTTGTTTTGTTTATCATGAGGTAATGGCCTACTTTTCCTCCTTTTCTCAAATGTTACAGGTGGCTTTGTACTGTTCAGGACAAATGTCATGTAAAATTTACTTCCTTGGGAATCAAAGATAACATTTTAAAAAATGTAGAAAGATACATTGGGTGTGAATACTTTTGCAGCAAAAGTAAAGATGTACAAAATGTCCTCACGTCAGTAACGGCGTGAAGCTCTTTCATTTTGTTTATCCAGGCCTCTGACAGGTCAGGTCACATATGTGGAGTAGGGGGACAAAGCTGAGTGTACAGTCTGCATGTTAAGGACTCTGGGGCTTGACATCTTCTCTGTGTGAGTATTTTCACAAGTCTCCCTTTAAATGAAGGCGTTTAATAGAAGTCAAACGTAGGAGAGGATTTCATTTGTATTCTTGAATAAATCTGCAGGGAAAGGATTGTGGAGGGAGGAACTGACATGTGAATGGAGAGGAGAAAACGTATGCCTCAAGGAAGTAGACTTGAGAGGGGAAAAATGCATAAAGAAAAAAAAAGAGAGATGGATGAATTGCAGGGATATGAGGGTGCAAATAAGCATAAATCATATGGAGCAGGGCCCCCTGTTTCAAAGGAACAATCTCTTTCATCTGACAGCTAATGATAGTACTGCTCTCAGCACAGTTTTCTTCTTACCCGGGGCGCTATTGCTTTCCATTTCTTTATTGTGTCTAACCAGAGTTCACTTAAGTGTAATATGATGAAGTCATTTTTTGAGGTCACATAACAATACACCAGAGAGATGAGAAAAATCTTTTCAAGTTCTCAAAGTGACAAGAAAACTTTAATGAATGTAGAAACCATTTAAACATAAACACAATGATCTCCCAAACTATCTAGAGTCAATTATTTTTTACATTAGAGACCGCTATGGGCAACTCGTTAAATATATAATCCTACCTTAAATTATTCACCTAGAGTACCAACAAAATAAGTGCAGATTAACTATACAATTATACCCTATAGACATTAAAGTAATAACTGTAATCTAAGACCTTACAAAGGCCTGAAATCATATATATTTGCTACAATAAATGTATGAAAGTTCGGTGAAGAAAGGAAGTTTTTTTTTATCTCGTTTTAAAATAGTAAAATACTGTACGAGTTAAGAAAAATAAACATAGGTCTACATGAATAAACTCAACAATTTAAAGTTGCCTGATGGTGGTTCAGTCTGTTTCAGTTCCCAAATACACAATACGAGTTTGAAATCCACACATTATTTTTCTATGTGCAAGTAAGAATTGAGCGGGTTGAAAAATTTCTCTCTTAAAGTCTTTAACATTTCTTGGCGTGTGTGTATAACATGTTGCTTTTTGAGATCTTTTTGCCTAGTTTATGTTGTCAGACGAGTTCCGTTTAAGATTTTTTTTTTTTTTTTTATGATTTTGCAGATCCTGCCAGCGAAAATAAACTGAGCCTCGACAAAACAATGTTAATACTCTATCCAGGCTTCCCGGTGTCTGCAAACCTGAAGACGTTTAAATTTGACAATAAAATCTGATGAAATCTGAAAGCAGCTAACTGTAATTGAACTTAATTTCTTATCAAGTTCAAATAAAGGTTTCTTTTTTTCTTAAACATTTGTGTTTGCAAGATGCCAAACTCATCTTCTTTTAAGGCACATGAATAAGATGTTCTTACGCCAAAATAAAAAGCTAAATTACTTGTAGTAAGTCATCCTAAATCCAGTCTGAATAATATGTTAGAAAATTATTAGGGCTACAGTGCAATATGCACAACATTGGACAATAAAAGCCGCAATGCTTTGCCTCTCCATCTAATGCCATCTTGGTTTTCTGTCCTTGCTGGTTGTTTATTAGTATCCCCAGTGGAAATCCGTTAAAATGCTACCGTCTGATCTTAAATTAAACATTCGGTGGATGTCCTTGGATGGAGAACAGGGAGAACGGTGAAGTGTAATATTCTCAGTTTCTACTTCCCAGCCTTTTCATCACTTTTTGATGCCGTTTTAATTGAGGCAAGTTTAACCAGTAGAACGGCGTCGCAACAGGTATGGCTTGGATTTCTTCATCCACCTTCGAGTTTATTTCTCGAACACGAGTGTTGTCATGTTCGAGGAGTAGATCAGCTGCAGAGGAGCTACAAGCCAACAGCTTCCAACTTTCGAACAGAAACCGTGTTATTTCAGCTCCGTTATTTTTCTTTTTTTACATTTGTCGCTAAAGAAAAAAAAAAAGAAAACAACTGTTCAATGCGATTCAATTACACCGTAACATTTACTATATTTGCATCACAAAGCAAATACATTTTAACAAGTAACTCCTTCCCTGTTGCTTACAGATCGAGTCTTAGGATAATGGTAGGAATGTTTCCTTTCTGAGCTGCAGATGCATCCCAGCACCCACAGCAACCATTTAATGTCTCTGACTGCGTTTCTTTTTTATGGCCTCAAATCTTAAAGAGGTCTTTCTCCAGAATTACTGCACATTGAGGTGCAGCACAGAGGCAGGATAAGAGCTCTCGGGTGTTTTAGGGGACAGGTGTTTAAATGCTCCGTGTGCGTGTGTTTGTGTGCGCGTGCATGGTTTTTACAGGGATGTCTGCGCGTTCTTGCCTGTTTGGGTGCATTTGTGTGTGTCCTGCGTGCTCTGTTGAAGTCCTGACAGAGGTAATCACTCAGTGAGATGGGAAGATGAGGCGGCTTTAAATGCCGACACTGTTTTAGGCTTCACTGCATAACCAAATAACGCTCTGTGTGTCGCAGGGGCTAATAAGGCGTATTCCTTTTTCAAGCAGCTCAAGGCGAAAATAGCCTCCCTGCCTTTAAAAAAAACTCCATGAGATAGAGTTTTCCTTCTTTCTAAGCTGAGGAATAAATGCCATTTTAATGGTTTTTCTTTCTTTCTGTGCTATCAGGAGTGGAAGTGACGCATTTCACTGCCCCTGCAGTGTCTTCATATGGGTATTTATTGGTTCCAGTTACTCCTGGCTATGTTAATCCCACAGCAGTGGTGTAATGGATTTAGCCAAACCTCCTTAACCCAGGTATCTCTCGTTCTCTTTCTAAGTCCAGAGATTATTGCTGAAAATATGTTTTCCGCTTTCATTCGTTCTGTCAAGTTAGCTTTCTTAGCACTGAAGGCTTTGGAGAAATTACAGAACTTATTTTGGTTTTTGCTCAACTTAAGATAATCACCAGTTCAGAGCGAGGATGTAGATCTGGGGTTTGCAAAAGCAGTTTCTCGTTTTGGTTTTGCTTGCATTTCATGGAAATCAAATATTCTGTTGACACAGCAAACCACCAAAAAACTCAAAAACTAGATACGAATCTCACTGTACATAAATATACCCACTAAAAGACATTTTTATTTCATACTTCCGTTTTTTTTGTGACAAAAATTAAGACTGACCTTAAGCTCAACATGAAATGTACAGTGGTCTGCCCATCCTGTGCAGATCCTGCTCAATGCAGTAAACACCTGTACCCTTACCAGAAGACAGCACTAAATCCTAATTGATTCCACCTTTGGAAAATCCTAAATCATGTCATCATTGTCAAATACTTCAAAAATATGAAAGGCTTAGCTTGGACAGCATGTTAAAATATCACAATTCTGTCTTGGCTCCATGGCTATTGCAACAATTTATTCAAAAAAATCCCAGTCAGCGAACGAGGGCAGATTCTAGGGTCGATCATTCAATACTGCTTAGAAAAACCACTATTGGTCAATCTACAACTTATACTTGGAATACAATTTCAACATAAGAGACTTTTCACTTTTATTTTCAAAACTGGCTACTAAAAAGCCAAAAATGGCAAAATTGGTTATATGTAAATATGTATGAGTTTTGTACTCATTTACACATTCCTTATTTAGCAGTGTTATATCTGTGGTTTTCATTAGGGGAGCACCGATTGCCGTCGATTCCGATTTTGGCCGATACCAATATTTTTGTCTTAAATGTCGCTAAACACAGCAAGAAAGTTGCTGAGTTGACAACAGTGAGGTGAGTATTGTTAACTGCAAACATGCAGACATGAACTGGTGGGCCGGTCTGTCAGTCAAACCTCTGTTAAAGCAAAGCAGAAGAGAGCAGTGTTTGATTTTTAGACGTCTGCTGCTAAATATTCAGGGAATAAGATCGGCTTCACATGTACATATCAGCCAATCACCGATTTGCCAAAAATATCACCTCTAGTTATCATCCTTGTTTTTATTATCTGTGTTTTAACATTAACCTAACCAATTAGACTATGGAAATAATCTCACATGTAAATGTGCATTAATACGGGTAGAGCCATTTTTTAATAAACTGAAACAACCATCGTTAAAACATCAGATCAAGGCTATCAGTCCGTTTTTGTTCTTCAGAAGTTTTTTCCCCATTTGTCTATCAATGTTTCTTTCCGCCCTCTTTCACTGAAACTCGTAGCCTACTTTTTCAGTCTTTTTCCGTCGTTGTCGCTCTGTCCATCCATCAGTGCATTCATTTATCTCTGTATAGCTTTTTTTTTTTCTGATGACTAGCATCCAGAACAATGCCGAGCTCAGGCAGGCAAGGTCCGTGGACGTGTGATGGAGTGCTCCACTCTGTAACCTGGCAGCGACGTGAACAAATTGATTTTCTGACAGATTAAAATAGATTAAACCAGCCATAAAAACAAGCAGGAAAGGGCTTAATGGACCATATGTGCACAATAAGCTTTCATATGTATTCTTTTCCCACATCTCCTCAGGCCATCCATCTTATTTAGCGGGACGGGTTGCAGATCATGCTAACGTGACTGTCATGAAAGGCTGGAGTGTGTCCTTCATGTGGTTTTGAACATTTCAAGTATAATCTTTAAAATAGATTCATATTAGTAAGTACTGAAATGTTCTCGACATGTTGTTAGAAAATTCACACATCTTGGTTAAAGTTTATCTACATTTCATCACTACTCGTCAACCTGTTCCACATTTTTTCACAAACTTTTTCTGCTGATTTATCTTTTCTAAATAAGACATCAAAGCATCCAAGGATCCATGAAATACATTTTTTGTACAACAGAGGTTGTATTTAAATAAATTCCCCAACTTGGTGAACTCTCTTCTGATATAGAAACCACAACATTTAATTTAATAAAATTCAGAGATGCCAAAAGTGATCAAAGTTAAGTTTCTAACCAGCAAAGTCATGACACATGCATACAGGTGTGTGTGCGTGTGTGGAGGGAGGGGGTTAATTAATTATGGCAACTTAACAGGTCTAATAAACAACTAAGTGGTGAAAAGTTCTTAAAAAAAACCACAATCACAACTCAGGATTCATGTAAAACAGCAGATATCCGACCAGTGCCTGGCTTTTAAATTGAGACGGGTTAGAAAAATACCAATTTTACACACACACACCTACTTGATTCAACAGAAACAGTTCAGCTATTCCTCTTTTCATCACATCTCTCTCGTTCTCACCTTTGTCCAGCAGAAACTTCCTCCTAAAAATATTCCAATTTTGTTTAACCAAATCTTCACAAATGCCTCTGTAGAAAGCTGCAAATGACTATTACATAAGAGCTGAGTCACTTTTTTACCCAAAACTGCCAGAGGACGCTGCCAAACCAGACAGAGGGAGACAGAGATGATGTATTTTTGGGCTCTAAGAAATAGTGACAGCATTTAATCCTTACTCAGTTCCTTCTGTTTTGGTTTGTTTTTTTTCTTGCTTGGCTTAATTCCTTTCTTTTTTTTATTCCTACAAAATTATAGAAAGCTAAAAACATATAGTCGAAAGTAAATAAAGATAGAATGGGCTGTAGATGGTGGGTGCTCATTTATTTAGTTATTTAATCCTATTTGATAGAGACAGATAAAATAAAATAGATCAAAACAATCTGATGCCTGCATCACAGTGTTTAAAGCCAAGAGTGATTCGCAGCTCCCATCCCTAGAAGGACTTTTAACAGTTGAATTAAATGAAGCTTAACAGTAAATATGAACAGAAAAAGATGGTTACCCGTAAGTTACAAAAGCTTTTTCCATATTTACTTTATGTGTGTGTGTGTGTGTATATATATATATATATATATATATATATATATAATGTATGTATAACGTTTCTGCTTATAAACAATCTAAATAGGTTGTTCAGGGCTCTGTCTTTTTGTCTCTGCAAATTTTGACATTTTTGTGCAATTATCTTAAACCATCTCACTACTGGCCTCTTCGGTCAGACGATTCTGAGGGAGTTGAATTTTCCTGTTGGTTGCAGCAGTACGGCTTGGTACAACTTCATCAACCTGGGTATAAAAGCACAGCGCTCCCGGCAAGAGCCAAGACAGGAGTTGGAGTAGCGAGCGTTGCCATGTCGACTGGCGAGCGTTGATCGATAGCGTTACTCAGCTTTGCAAATGTGTGATTTATTTGCAATGTGGACACAAAAGTGGAACGGGCCTCCTCTGCTCTGACTACTAGCAAAGGTATGGTGTTGAACGGATGACTTTGTGAGGCTGACTGCGGTGCTGACGAAGCAGGAGAAGCTAATGGTTGCAACTCGCTGGCTGCTCACTCTGGACAGAAAGGCTGCAGAGTGTTGTCGCCAAAAAAGTCTCAAACAACACAGAAAAACAGTCACTATATTTATCACTAGTTGATTTTTTGAAAAAAGTCATTAGAGGAATCTGAAACTTTGCTACTTGAATTTGACACACTGATGGAGCGTTTATGACACTGGCTCTCACCTTCTCCAAGGTGCCAAATAAACCTGACAGAGTGATTTTCACCTTATGAGTGCTTGGATAAATACATTTTTCCACAATAGTTGGAAAAATTTATGTCATATTTTATAGTCAAGCTGCATAAAATCTCCATTTGCAAGCCAGACCTCAAAGGAAGATGGGAATTTTTTATTGGGCAGTAAAATCTTGATCGGTGCATTTCTAAAAATAAAATGTACGTGCTTAAAACAGGCTTCTGTGTTTCCATGAAAACATAGTTGTGTACATTTTATAACCAATACACACAGACATTCTTCAGATGTACAATAAAAAAAAGCCTTCTTTAAAAATTTATGCCAACACCTGTTGTAAAAAACCATCATGGCTTCCTTTGAACGTACAAAGTGTTAAACCACCCACACTGTCCTGCAGCATCCCTGACTGGGGCTGGGTGTCATCGCAGCGTGTGAGCGCCTCACTCTGTCACTCACTGGCAACCAGCCTATCAAAATCCAACAGCCCACACTTCCTGCTGTGAGCCCGATCAACTTTATCCACTTCCAAAAGATTCACCAGCTGTTTTAGGGAATTTCTCCACAACGAGGACACCAACGTTCACAAACACCTTGATGTCTATTGACTCAGACGGATTAAAACTCACTAGAACATGCGGGCTTTTGTGTGATGATCACATTTTTGGCAGGCAATGTAAAAGCAATGTGATAGGATTTAAAACCTCCTTTTGAAGTTTTGATTAGCCGAGGTAAATAAAGTCTGTGTCATCTACAGCAAATAAAACTGCAAAAGTCATATTTGTTCAGTCACACGTCGTCAGAAAGGTGTTATTTTAAAGAAAATTTCAGCCTTTTTTTTTTGGTACATAACATTTTTATGATGTGCTATATGATGTCACTTTTTAGAATACCATTGAGCTCAGCTGTTTGCATTCATTTTAAAGTCTCCTCCAGCAGGTCCCTCTCCTCCCACCTACTGCAAGCCACTCTAGATAATAACATTAAACGGGGCTCCTAAAATGGAAAACACAATTTTGTCTCTGATAATTTCATTAATTTCTCAGTGCAGGAGATTAAACTGATTTAAGTTCCCAGACTCCAAAACAGGAGCCATTTTTAGGCTAAGTGGCCCCTGAAGGTAGCAACACCATTAGTGGCACAATCTGTTGGGAGAAAATACTCTTTACCTTTATCGGGACTTGACCCTTAAGACGGTGTTTTTCAACCTTTTTTGAGCCAAGGTACGTTGTTTTAATTGAAAAAAATCACGAGGCACACCACCAACCGAAAATGTAAACAAAGATACTCTAGCGTAGCCGCTTATATTACATATATAGTCATTCTTATCAAAGTGTCTTGAATAGGAATCAAATAAAGACAAAAATTTATTTTTATCATATTTTACATTTCTTATTTCAAATTGCACTTAACATGTCCACTTCAAAAATACACCTGAACACCTGAACAGTGCCACAGCACTGTCGTGTGATGCATGGATGTAGTAACATTCATGCATCACTAATTATCTTGTTTTAATGTAAAATGCTCTTTACCTACTGCTATCTGGTGATAATAAAATTACATGATTACGCTGCTAGTCACTACTACAGCAAAGACACTCAAAGATGGCATTATTTGCAGATAATTAATTCGTTTTCAAAAAATCTTTTAAGACCAATTACCGTATTTTCCAGACTATGAGCGCATCATACTATAAATTTTAATTTTAATTTTTTGGATGAATAAAATACAACCAGAACCAAATATTGTCATGTGGAAGAGGACCAGGCAGTGTGACGTAAAGACATTTTGAATGCAGCCGCTTCTGGATCTGTAAGGTCGGATTAACCAGCATGAAAGCCTGACCGCAGCATCCCAGTTTCCACTGACTAGTGGCAGATATTACTGTATCCTCATAATACAAATTGTGTTTGTTAAACTGACTGACTTTGGCTAAAGTTTAGTATATTGGTGAGTGATAAATATCCAATAGATTGCAATTATTTCATTGTAAAACCTTTTTTAACCACCACTGATTTTAACATTTAAAAAATGTTTCGAAGCACAGAGTGCAAAATATTTCAGCATTGTTTTTGTTGAGATCTTTTTAAAGAAAATATCTGAAAAACTATTTATTATAGAGCTGATAGAGATATGGGTTAGATGTGTTATTTTGTGTTTAGCTGCAGTAAGAGTTGTTTATCCACTTTAGCTGCACACACACAGATTTTTCCTCTTATAAATCTGTTATTTGGCCCATTGTTGTTCCCTGTGACTGATTTCTTCAGCTGCTGCAGCTTGCATTCAGAGTCATTATTCTATACAAAGTAGGCACAGGTTCAAATGCATTTTTTGACACAAGTGGGCATCCATACAAACATTCAGGCATACTTTAACCCACAGACATGTACAGAAATGTTACAAACACTGTTTGTAACACACACAGAGAGAGCGAGCGTGAGGGAGGGAGGGAGGGAGGGAGGGAGAGCAGGCATTCAGCAGCCATGCCTTTCTGTAGGATTCTCCTCTGGGTGCTGCGTCCAAGGTGAGTGTGCTGGCTGGCAGCTCCTGAGGAGTTGGTAGGAAGAGATAGCTGAGCGAAGCTATTAAAATACGGGCAGGAATTTCCCTTATCTCTTCTTTCGAGGCAGCTCGCTCCGCTTTGTGCTATTATGGAGATAAAATGCACAGAGGCTCGGAATGAGGGAGGACGGAGGAAGGTGGAGGAGGGGAGGGACGAGGTTGGGGAGGAAAGGCGTAAGAACGTCAGATTTATGGAGCTCGGGAAGCTTAAGGTTATTAAATCGGAAGATTACTCGGCTGCGAAATTGTTGAAGTTTTTACGAGAAGTTGAGGGATTTAGGTCGGTATTAAAACAGCTAGGCATTAGGAGTCCGGCAATAAACATTATTCACAATTTATTTTTACTCCCTTTCTTCTGTTCTGCTCACACCTGTAATTAGCCCAACAGGGTTTCCTTTCCCTGCTCTTCATAGGCCAAACAGACAACATCGAGAAGCTCCTCCTAAATGTTTATTTGAAGGGACACCTGCACCTCTCTTTATTTGCATCTCCTTTTTACTGGAAGTAAAATGGAGGGAAAATAAATAAAACATCTTAAAAAAAGAAGAGATGCCGCACAGAAATGGAAAGATACCAGAGTTATGTTACCTGTTATGCAAGGCCAGCACTGCATGCATAGATTTCACTGTTTAATTTTGTCGCACTCACATTTTCAAAGAAAAAGGCAAGGAAAAATGTGACAACAAAGGCTGCAGAAAGATTTGAGTTTACAGTCAAATTACAGTAAGCGTGCAATGCATGGAGTGATGGGAGCATTACCCGTCCGCCGTCACTGTGGGTGTGTCATGGGGAAGATGAGCAGCATCAGCAGCATCAGTCAGGGTTGTTTTGTTCTGGTTTAAGTGCTGCAGCCATCCTGTGTACGTCCAGCCATGTGTACCGTTTACTGCCGACAATTACAGATGATGGTCCATTCAGGAACATTAACCCGAGTCCTTGGTTTGCCAAAACAAACTCCGTTTTATAGAATGGATCATCTTTATTGTTAAATGCATTGAATGGAGAGCTGGAGATTTACTTTTTGTTTTCTCCAAAAATGGATGCATTCAGTCTTGCGTAGTCTGTATTCATCCAGAATGTATTAGTGGATTTCACACATTCCTGAGCCTTTTTTTCTTACTATTTTGTTGTGTAAAAAGTAACAAGACACCCATTCATGAACACACAAACATGTTGTAGGATTTGTTGGGGTTTTTTCTGTTCAACTATGTATTTAATTAAACCGTCTTACGTTGAATCAAATTATTTAATTTTTTTTTTTTTTTGGAATATTAGAGTGTTTTGTTTTGCTTACACGAGTTGAAGATTCTGCATACTGTCCTTAATTATTTTAGATTCACCAAAATCCAAGAGATTTTTTTTTTACATTTGCATAAAAGTTTTCCAACAGCGTTTAAGCCTCTGAAATTAATAAATTTATTAAACTAACTTATTATTTAGTATATTAGGCATTTATCTATAACTGTAAAAGTCCTGACCCAAAGCTAAAGAATGTGGAAGAAATTTCAAGATGAGCTTCAAAATGCAAGGAAACTAGCTTCAACCATCACCATCTATTTTTTGTATTTTAAAAAAATCTAGATAAGAGCTAGGTTTCATCTCCTAGCTCTTATCATTTCAAGTTTAAGACCACTATCCTTAAATAGTAAAACACTGTAGATACATCAGTCAGTATCGCTATGACAACCCTGATTGGGGGAGGGAAAAAGGCTTTCTGTCTTTGGCACAATAAAGGCCCCTTCACTGTGATGCTGGATTCAATAAAATAGTCACTTAAACTTTTTGAGACAAAAAAAAAAGTCAAGTGATTGATATCCAAGAAGTTCACCTGCCAAATAAAACATGAATGTATCCAACATTCTCTTAATACATAGTTTATTGAAAGAAATTATGTAAGTGTTCACCTCTCGTCAGTGTGAATCTCTCCAAAGAGATCCTGACTGTTTGAAATCCTCCTTCCACTAAATGACCTATAAAGATGAAAACATGTCAGTCCTGCTTGAGGAGACACTGTAAATGTTTACGACTGACACAGCATAGTGTCAATAATTTGGAGCCGGAGTACCTCCTGAAGGCAGGTAAGGCAAACAGATTGGAGAAAATCCACACAGAAAAGCCTTGGATTCTTGCTGAGAGGCAAGTGCTAAGAATTGCACCACCCAACAGTTACAATTTTGCTTTACCTTAATTTGCAAATTATGGGGATTTACCTGCACTTTACCACAGGCCCTGGAGACACATAGTTAGACTAATGATGTGCAAAAAAAGATGAAAGACATGCTCTTATAAAGGGATTAAGCTACCAGAAATACAGACATCTGTTTGTTTACTACTTCACTCTAACATGTTTTGATGTAAAGCTACGACTCATGATGCTTTTAGACACTAAAAAACCTCTGAGGAAAGTGAAGCACTGGAGCTCGCTGAGGGACTGCGCACGTTTCAGTGTTTTTTGTTCTGTAGAATTGATAAAAGATGTAATCTGTGACATAAAGGGTTAATAAACTATTTTTTTTTATCAATTATTTTTGGAAGAGAACTTGAAATGTTTTGGTTGCAATAGTTGTGGAGTTTAGATCAGGCCTAAAACAAAAAAAAAAAAAACCTGGCCCATAAATATTGCATCTGAACCTGATCCAACCCGACTAGCTAACATTAATTTGGCATCCGAAATATAAAGCACATAGTCTGAAGCTGAGAAACATTAAATCGCTTTTAAAAGCGTTGTGCCATTGGTGCCGTTCTGTTGCAGGAATTCTTTGCTGATATTGTGTAAAAACATACAAAAAAAACTGCTAAAACCCACCATTTCCAGTTGCCTTTTTAAATAAAAACGTCTAATTTTGCATGTAAAGAGCCACATGTGGCTCTGGAGCCGCAAGTTGCAGACCCCCGTGCTAAATCTACACAGAAAGGCGCAAAAATGGCTAAAATATGCAGAAAATGTGTCCCACTAATTGGAATTTTGAGCAATATGTGAATGTTTGAGGGACGGATCATTACGTTTTTACCAAATACTGGTTAGACAGAGGTTTAACAGCTTCTTGTCATTCGTGGAAGAACCCACCAGTGTTTGTTGACATTCAGACAGAGAGACAGCCACCTCCTGCTTCACTAGATAATTCTCCTCTGCAGCACAGCAGAGAGAAAATTCATTAACCCCACTGCCACACATCCACTTCAAGAGATGTGCTTGTGTAATGTGGCTGAAAGCAGCCCTTTTAATGCTGTAAACACCAACTTGCTAAACGTCAGGATGTATTACACACTTCGAGTAAATCGTCGAGAACTCATCTACAAGACTGGGTTTCATGGGCTGTGGATAAATCTTAAAAGTATGTGATAAATATGACATGAATGCAGATGTGTAGTTTTAGCAATAAACTCGCCCCGCTCGCAGAGTCTGCGAAACACTTATTTGTTACAATTGCACTAATATGACACTTTAGTTTTACTTTAAGTGCCAAAGGGGGAAATTTAAGGCAATACAAATTAATGTTGTAAACCCAGTAATAGTTCTGTCTTGTCATTTCAATGCATTCAAATTAGCCACAATAGTTTCTTAGCCCCTCGAGGGTAACAGTAACAAGCTGTAAAAACAAATAACCTGTGTTCGCTTTTTGTGAAATTATAATGTGCAGGCAGAGATTTTTTTTTTTTTTGCACACCCATCTGTTATAAATAAATCATGGTGGTATGTTTTATTTTGGCATGATGTCACCATTTATTTGGAGACATATCTGTCTCGTTAGCCGTTAAATGCTTCACCGTCTTCCATGAGGAACTTGGTGCTGCATTTACAGTAAGGATAAATAGGAGATAAGAAAAAAAGTAAAAATTAATGACGGTATTTAACTGCCAATAACCTCAAGGAACCCCCAAATCTAATTTCGTCCTGCTGCTAATGATTATTAAATACAGAAATTAATGAGAAATAAACTGCTTGCCATCATTACCGTTGGAAGATGGGAAACAACAGGGTACAAATCGGAAAACCAGAAAAAAAAGAGAATAACTGGATAAATGTTTGTTTTTATGTGAATATTTGTACATTAATCATGAAATGCAAATGACTTTCTTTAACTATATCCTGATCAACTTTAATCCATTTATTGGTTATCTATAGACTGTTAGGAACTGTTTATGGTCTTGAAGGGTAAAGAACGGTCCAATCCAGGGACTGTGTGATCAGTTCTGGTAGGAATCCAACTATTCCTCCAAATTTAATAGTCAAATATAATCCCAACCCAACAATTTTCAAAGTATGAATGGAAATTAAAAACATCTAAAGACACTTTTGTGCAGGGCGGATTTGGAGCTGAATATCTGGCTGGTTATTAATAAATAGTAAATACAGTGAGAAGAAAACTTGGTGAGATTTCTCAAAATTATCTCATCCAGCTTTTCTGTTTGAAATGGTTGCCCCAGGATTATAAAACAACTTTTATAGACATTAGGGTAAGGAACAATCCAGGGTTGAGGCCCAAGGAGAAGGTTTATACACATTGATGATAAATAGTTAAAGCAGTGGCTCTGCAAGCTGGACCATTAAAGAGATGACAGGTGTTGTTTGTGAGCATAATGTTTCTTAAGTTTTAAATTGAGCTCAGTCATAACCTTGCTGTTGTTTTTGTCAGCACAAAATGTTTTTTTAATATTAAAACATATTAAAAATGACTCTCTCTAAACTTTCCTCCTGCCTCTTTACCCAGAATAATGAGCTGTAACAGCTACTCAATTTCAAGCCAAAGGAACAATGGTTGTATCATTATTTTAACTTCCTTTGCTTTAAAACTGCATTTGATTAAAATGCAGTTTTAAAGCAAAGCAGCATGCTATGAGATGTATCATAATACATAGTTAATAGTAACATGTTGTAAGGCAACATGTGTAGGTTTTGTTGTAGACCGACTTGAAACTTGGTATTTCATTGTCCTCGAAATACCATTTTGTCAGTTTCTTTCCAGTAGTGCAGTTGAACATTCGTGAGTAAAACATACACATGCCATATGTTGGTAAAAAAACAAACAAAAAAAAACTTAGACTGTCGTCTGCTTCTATCCACTGCTGTCAAAAATCAGACATTCACTGCAGACCATACTGCAAAGGACACTGAAAAAAACGGATGGCGGATGTATGTACGGATCAATGTAACAAGTTCAGAATAAAGTTAGTTGCATCCAAATGTTGTATCACTGGTGCAGTGGTTTAAAACACTCCACCACTGGACTCTGGAGTGGTGGAGATGTGCTCTCTGCAGTGATGCACCGTATGCGTCAATGTCTGGCAATACAGCTCACAACTCTGGGTTTTGCTTTAGCCCGGAGTCTCAGCATATGAACACATCTTGGGCAGTTTCATGCTACCAATTTGTGGAAGCATCCAGTTTGAACACAACTGCATACCAGGGCACAAATCTGATATGGAAGAGCTTAATTGGTCAATACAGAACACATTTCAAATGAATTTGAGTGGATACTGTGACCCAGACCTTCTGGTCCAAATCCAAAATTTTCTTAAAAATTTCTAAACCTCCTGGAAAGTCTTTCCAGAAAAGTTGAAGCTGTTCCAGCAGAAGAGGTTGGACTCACATCATGCTAATCCGACGGATTAAGAATGGGGTGTCTCTCATCTTCATACGCAAGTGCCAGTAGATGAGCAAATTGGCTATGTAGTCTACCTGACTCAGCCTAGCAGTTTCTATTAATTGTTTCCAGTTCAACACATTTATAATCAGATTGAGTTGTAGGAAAACAGATAAACATGTCTTAATTCTCTTTCTTTCCTTCAGGCTGTGAAGATTTCAAATAAAGCCCCAAAAGACAAACTCAGCCATGAGACCACTGCCCTGCCTATATCTGCCCCTCCAGCTGAAAACAATACCCACAAAAATGCTTCTTACTGGGATCCTTCTATCTCTCTGCATGCAGCCCAGACCGCATATTGAAGAAATTATTAATTTCTGTAAGTTAACAGCCAAAGTTACTGCATAAATGGTGTTCTTATGTCTTAAACATCTCTGGACTTTGCAGGCACCTTCATCCGTTCTGGGGGTAAATTTTGGCCCTTTTAAGTTAATTAATGAGTTTTGGAGGACACACAGTCAGGTTTAGCCATCAGCGATGGCGCCCAGCGTAAACTCTGTGCTGGGCTGTGGCCTGCATGCCATTTATTTCCTCCAGTATCTGCCTCTAGCACACTCGCGCTCTGCAGCCAACAGGCTCCTTCTGTTCCTTTATCACACACAACGCTCCTCACACATAGCAGTGCAAAGGGAGTAAATGAGCACACACACACACACACACACACACACACACACATGGATGCACACTGAGAAGATGAAAGGTACAGGAACTGAGCAGAAAAGGAAGAGGGGAAAGAGAGACAGTGAAGATTGCAGCTTAACCTCATGGCTCCACTGTAAAGCACCACTCACTCGCAGAAACCTCGCTGATAGCCATCTGTCTGGCAAAGGAAAGGCACTTTTACCTTTCCAACACATCAGCACGCTCACAAACACTGATACTGCAAGCACAAGGGCAGGTACTCATATCTATCCAATGTGCATTTACAGACGATAAGTAAAGAAGACGAGTGACTTTGAGCCGTTTTTGTTTATCTAACCGAAATGAAAGCTTGGCTAAATTTATCTGCAAAATGAAATCTGAAACTGATCAGAATTCAAACTGCATGTTGCTGCCTCGCTGTACAGTATTTTTCCTTCATTCTTGCGAGCTTTGGCCTTTGTAGGCACCTATTGATTAACATCTATTTAGAGTCAGTGTGTGACTTTCAGTGACAAAAAAAAAAAGAAAAAATCAAAATCCTGATCAGAATCCAAAACCACTTTTGCCATAAATCAGGAGCTTAGTCAATAGCTCCCTCTGAAGGAGAAAGAAAATGTTTGCTGTGCATCCTCGCTCTCCTCCTCTCTCCAACCTGCCACACTTTAAGTCTCTCTCTTCAAACATAAATTCCTTGAAATCCTCCCACTTTCCCACCTCTGCAGCAGCTCCACAGCCCTCACCCTGGCACTCCTTGGAGTCTTCTCCTTCTCCTTTATCCATCTTTGTCCCCCTGATCAATAATCAATCTTCTAGGGCCAAGGCCAGGGGCCCCCATGCCATCTGTCACCATTGGGAGGGAAAAAGAGAAGAAAGTCAGAGAGATGGGTTTAAAAGAAAAAAAAACAGGGAGGAAGAAGGAGATAGAGTTCAATCTATCTCCATCTATCTCCATCCGTGGTCAGGTTCACTCCGCTGGTATAGATCATAATTTGGAGAGTTGTAATTGCTGGTCAGACAGTGGGAGAGGGAGCCAAAGGGGGGTGGGGGGGACGTCAATAAAATTTCTTGGGCATCGCCCTCTCCTCCCGTCTTCCATCCTCACTTCCCCCTCATAGTTCAATTTACAAAGATCTACAGACCACAACAACTTCATTTATCACTCTTACTCTCAGGTTTTATGTTGGCGTGCCTGGAAGGGGCGGGGGTCTTTTTTCATGTTTATCCTGGTGAGGCTTTAACGTCTGTTTTTCTGTTTGTATTCGTATTAATGTGTCCACTGATGATGATGCATGTGCTATAATTTACACTTGATTCAGTCACCATGAAGTTATTTAATAGTTTAACAAGTATTAAAAGTGCAAGCTTAGGTTTTCCTTGAGACAGCCTATGATGGCCTATGTGTGGTGAAACCTTAACATGTTGAACAAATGGATGTTAATTTATTCTAACAGTACTAAAAGATTCAAGTAAAAACTAAATATCTTAAGATCAATTGCTGGTGAGGAAATAATAAAAAAATGTATTCCCACTTAAAATAACTGAAATCACATACACGTCTCACATCATGCGTCAGGGTTTTTCCCCCAGGGTATTATGAGCCTGGCGGGCCACCAGGCTTTACTTGTGCCCACACCAGGCTTAGCTTTGCTTATTTATTTTTAATGTTGACTTTTTTAAGACTTTATAGTTGGTGTTCAGATATTAATCTTTAAAATAACACATAATTATCAAGTGATATTTTCAAATTTCCTGTCAATTTTAAACCTTTTTTTGACTCAAAAACTCTGGGAGCCACTGGATGAATGACTGCTGAGTCCCCTAACCCACGGCGCTTAGCAAGTTTTCTGGAGGAAACTTTGAAGCGCACATTTATGAAACAGTGCTAGTTTGAGATTTGAAGGACATTTGTCCTATTTAAACATCAGATATTCAGTTCAGTGTGCTCCTGACTGTTGAAGTGTGAGTGAACGCCATCATGGTGAGAAAAATATATATTTGTCAGAGGCCTTCAGAAAAAAATGTGGCAACATGTGAGTCTGGTATACTCCAAGAGATCTCAGGCTTCTTCAATCAGACATTTCACTCAGGTGGAGAAGATTTTAACCAATATGTACAAGCAAGTTCACTCTAAAAGAAGCTCACAAGATACTAAAAGTAGCCTCTAAAACCCCATAAATGCCATCATGTTATTGTTGATGTGAAACCGCATGTCTGTATGCTCAGAAAGAGACACAAATGTAACTTTCGTTGCAGGTGCATAAGAAGGAAACCTTTGTATAATAAAAAAAAATGAAGCTAGAAATCTTTGTAGTTCAAAATATGCACTCTAAACTATAACAACATATAATTTAATAGGAATAATTATCAAGTTCCGTCCAGAGACAAGCTTTGCTCAGTAAATAGCTAAAGCATTTATTATATGTAAACAGAGTGCGCCATTCAGTGCCAGCACAGATTTCAGATGTGACGCAGAGTCAGTGCTGCAGGTGGAAAATATTCACTTTTCATTCATTAGTTCTCTCTGAGCTGCTTCCCCATCCTTCACCTGGTAAAGGGTGAACAGGGCCGTTAATCCTCACATCTTCTGCCTTCAAGCGTAGAACTGATGGGAAGTTTTGTGCCAATCTCAGACCGTGACTCATCAAAACAGTTCCTGTGCGAGTCTCGATAATAAGCTGTCATAGCAAGACATAATTTCATACATCTTAATTATTTTGTTACCACGCAAATGTCAGAAAGACAATGTGAATATATAAGGCAAACAATAAATGAAAGTCAACTTTTTGAAATGTTGGAAGTTTTAAAAATGGGCAGATTTTGAAGTGTCAATTTTGGAGCGTATTGTTGCATTTAAAAAAAATGTCGTCTAGAAAAGTAAACCATCAAGATTGATTTTTAAATGAGACCAACTCAAGATATTCAGCAGCAAGTAGCCACACAGTTACAAAGAAAAAAATTACACAATTAACCACAAGCAAAATGAAAAGAAATTATATTAACATTCGATTAAAATTACAAGCAACCTAAATGAAACACTTGCCTGTTATGGAATTGGCCTCAAGGAGTCTTAGTTTTGATTTAAAAACACTCAATAAAAATTAACTATAATTTTCCAGACGTTCTGCTGCTTGTTCCAAGCCGAGAGAGCTAATTGGACAGAAGATTTTTGTTTTTTACCAAGTTCAGCACATGCAAATGGAACAGAAAACAACAAATGGTCTTGTAGACTCAAATTATGTCCAGCATTTTTCATTGGAAGGAAGGAGCATGTATAGAATGACAACAACTCAAGTGTTGCCTTATATATAAAGCAATAAAAATGAATGCTCTGAGTGGCCAGAGCTAGATATTATACTCAACAGTATAACTCACAGTGGTGAGTCCGAAATTTACAATTAGTGCTGAACCTCAAAAGCATAATACACACCATTCAAAGACAATGAGCAGAAAGAATGTATATATATGCATCTCCTTAATCCAGCACAGGTAAAACTGCTGCAACAACAAGCCACTTCTTTGTATGAAAACTTACTATTTTAGCTCCGGTTTCTGCACAGGTTCCTCAACATGTGGATTAAAGTTGAGTGAGTCATCATTCAAGACGCCCAGATAATGTCCATTTTATTACGATCAAGAGGGATCACTGAAGAAATCATTTGTGATTCAATTGGAAAACATCAGCTTTGTTTTGTCTGCATTGAGAACATGGCCCAGCTAATTTAATGAGTGCTAGACAGCAACACTGGCTTTCTGCAGGGAATCCAGGCCTAAAACAAGAATTGAACCACAGCTGTAAATGACTATCATCATAAACAGGAGCAATCATACAAGTGGACCTGTTCACAATGCCTCAGATTTAACACAATATTAAATGTACTCACCCTAGAATAACTAATTGTGTCAAAGTCTCCCACAATCAATAAGCAAAATATAGTCAAATAAAAGAGCTACTATCCACAACCCTCAGTAGAAGGCTTCAGCAAGCAGTACAGGCATCCTGTGATCCCGATGGATTCAACAAGCAGCTGCACGCTTGCAGTGGGGCTTAACTCGGTGCTGAGATTGACCCACACTGGAACAGGTCCTTAGATATTCAGCTTCTCCAAAAGAATTCAACATGGTTGCCCATAAACTTTATTTGCAATAGCTCTTACAAACATAATTTAAGCTTTACTTTCCATAAGCAAAGACCATTTTTATTTATATATATTTTTTTCTGTTTAGGCACTTCATTTAAGATGCATTTTTGTATGTGTTTCTTGTAAATACATGTTTCCACCACATCTTACTGCCATTGATGCTAGCGGCCATGTTGAAAGCGGAAAGCCCGCCTTACTAGTCAGAACTGGGGGAGGTGGGTTGCTCCCAGTTTGCCAACGGGAAATCCGTTGGAATTTCCCAGTTGCTACTACAACTGGATGTTTCACCCAAGGAAGAACAAAAGCGTGCAGCATACCGACCCCTGAGAACTGATTTTGGACAGTCCAGGAGGAGGCCAAAGCCAGAGCACACAGTTTTATAACAAGAGAGAATAGGCCACTGTCCAAAGATTAACAGAATGTTTCTAAAAAAAAAAAAAAAAAAAAAAAACTTGGAGTCAGTATGTTTGAAATGAGGAGAATTAACCAATCAGAAGTGTACAAAGCCATGACATCATGGCTTTGTACATAACACCATGTACAAAGCCAAACTTTGTACATGACAAACTTCACCTTTGCCAAACTTCTGACTTTGAAGTAATGAAATTCTGTAAAATATGATCCCTAATCATTTTAACAGTTAGCAAGCGCAAGCAATTTTTGCAACTTTAATTGAGCTAAAACAAATGGCTTAATACAGTTCAATCTGGACAGACTCAGACGAGAACAAGAAACAATTAAAAGATTTAATGACAGCAATGAATAACAGTTCTTTGGCGCTCGGGCCCCGGCAGCTGATTTGAGCTGAGATTTGATGTGAACTCGATGAACATCCCGATAACTGATTAGGGATGCTCTCCCCCGGGGCCCGACACTGGTGGTGGTGGTCAGGAAGGGTTCCATCCTGGAGAACCGAAGGATGAGGGTGGAGATGGGGAGGTGGTGGGTTGAACGCAGCTGGGAAGCGTCTGACGGTTTGGGTGTGGATCCTCTTATGAAGAGCCTGATTGCTGATTGAACGTGCAGGGTGAGGTCCAGGCTGAGGACGGGGATGAGCATGACGTCAATGGGTGAACGGAGGGGGCGGAGTCTTCCAGCTTGAACCTCTGCTAAAGCTCCATTTCAATCTGGACAGACTCAGACGAGAACAAGAAACAATTAAAAGATTTAATGACAGCAATGAATAACAGTTCTTTGGCGCTCGGGCCCCGGCAGCTGATTTGAGCTGAGATTTGATGTGAACTCGATGAACATCCCGATAACTGATTAGGGATGCTCTCCCCCCAAAAAGGGGCCGAGGCCGGGGCCGAGGCCCGAGGAAAGGTGGGACCTAAAACTCGTGTGCTGACTTGAGAATGCAGGGAGAAAAGTACAATACGGTTGTAGACTAACGGATTGCAGAGGACCAGAAGGAGAGAAGCTGGCAGGAGTAATCCAATTTGATAGAGGGGTTTTCATGAGATCATGATGCACAGCTGAAGAATGAAGGCCTGCTCAGAGAAGGGGCCGAAATAATACGAGGCGTGAGAGTGAAGATAGTTGAAGGTGTGGAGCCAGGCTGGGGATAGGATCAGCTAGATGACATCACCTGGAGAATGATGGGGGATAGGTGCCCACTGTAAGGGAGCCAACACTGAAAAGTATGAGGGAAAAGAAAACCAACTGAGACATGGGCCAACATTGAGAGAAAGGCTGGGACATGGGCCAGCAGCAGGGGCAGAGAACGCTGGGACATGGGCCAGCAGCAGGGACAGGAGACGCTGGGACATGGGCCAGCAGCAGGGACAGGAGACGCTGGGACATGGGCCAGCAGCAGGGGCAGGAGACGCTGGGACATGGGCCAGACGCAGGGGCAGGAGACGCTGGGACATGGGCCAGCAGCAGGGGCAGAGAACGCTGGGACATGGGCCAGCAGCAGGGGCAGAGAACGCTGGGACATGGGCCAGCAGCAGGGACAGGAGACGCTGGGACATGGGCCAGCAGCAGGGGCAGAGAACGCTGGGACATGGGCCAGCAGCAGGGGCAGAGAACGCTGGGACATGGGCCAGCAGCAGGGGCAGGAGACGCTGGGACATGGGCCAGCAGCAGGGGCAGGAGACGCTGGGACATGGGCCAGCAGCAGGGGCAGAGAACGCTGGGACATGGGCCAGCAGCAGGGGCAGAGAACGCTGGGACATGGGCCAGCAGCAGGGGCAGAGAACGCTGGGACATGGGCCAGCAGCAAGGGCAGGAGACGCTGGGACATGGGCCAGCAGCAAGGGCAGGAGACGCTGGGACATGGGCCAGCAGCAGGGGCAGGAGACGCTGGGACATGGGCCAGCAGCAGGGGCAGGAGACGCTGGGACATGGGCCAGCAGCAGGGACAGAGGAAAAGCCAAAAAACAGAAAAAGAGTTAGCAATGGAGAGAGAAGGAAAAGTCAAGAGGGGAAGTAATCAGTGAGATGATAAAGAGACTCAAGACTTAGAATGCGGTAGAAGGAGTGTGCTTGTGATGCGACATGTAGGTGGGAGCATGGAGGCGTGAGAAGGAAAATGGTACAAATCACTGGATAAGAATGCTTGCTTAGGCAAGAAAAGACCAACCACCACCAGCGAAATGTGCAGTGCTCACCTAGGCACTGAGGGAGCCCTCGCTAATAAATTACAGAGCGAGACCTGAGATTAAACATGAAATGAGCGATGCCGTCTAACGGCTGAACTGGACTGGGCAGAGGTGGAGACAGCTCATCAACAACAGTCAAAATGATCATGGGTGAAAAACAGATAAGATTAAAGTCGGTTGATGACATGAAACGGACTGGTGAAGGTTCAGCTTTATAGTAACCCACGACTGATGAGAGCGACAATTAGGGATTGCTTGCGGAGTTAGCCCCTCAGGAAACGGGTTATGGCTGTGGAACAATTTCGTAAAAAGCTGGAAACTCGAGCTGCTGAAATGAAGGTGAAGCTGAACCAACTACATAGGAGATCCCCCCCCAAAAAAAGGGCCATGCCCGACGGACTGAATTTAAAATGAAAAATAGAAAGAAAATACTATCTAAACTCATCAAAAAGCTTTGACGTGTAGAGATGTGCCACTCGAATGAACTTCACGGACCTGGCAATGGGGTTGGGAGTTTAGACTAGAATGGCTGAGAGCTTTAGGATACCTGCAAGAGCTGGTTGCCGTAGTGACAGACCCACAAGAATGACTGGTAAGAGTCTAAAGGCTATTGGCCCAGAAGTGAGACTGGAAAGAGCACATTTGAGTATGGGAGCGGGGTAAGTGAGAGAACCGACTACATAGCCTGAAAGTGGCAGGATGGCCTGGGAAATAATCTGCCGATTCTGGGAGATCTTGAGATAAAACTGAGAAGCGACCCATGGGACTTGAACAGGACACATCAGAATATGGAACAGCTTGGTTGATAGCGGCGAAGCAAGTAGACCAGGAATATCCAGAGTTCAGCTAAGAAAAACCTAAAACTTGAGCTACGAAAAGGATCACCTGCTGGAATAGCGACTGCCAGACCATTTAAATCCTCTGGATTGTTCTGAACTGAGCTACCGGAATGAAATATGAAACAACCACTATACATTGCGCATGTGGAAAATGCCTATAAATCGAATGCTTTAAAAAAAAAAACACCACGTCTTGCATCGAGACTAAACCAGTTCTATTTAAGGTTGCTTTGATAAGTAGTGAATGGACACGAGCAAAATTTTTTTTTTTTTTTTTTTTTTTAGAAAATGATTGGACAATGCCCTCGTCAACAAGAATTTAAGGCTGATTAATAATTAGCAGAAGCGCTGGACAGACTCAACCGAACTGAAGAGGAATTATTAGTTGACTTCATGTTACGTTAGCAAGCCACTCTACTACACGTATTGCATCGCAACAGGGTAAAAGTCCACAATTAGGTGAATGACAATTTATGCCTCATGCCGCAGTATGAGAAGGCCAGCCGAGACGCGAACCCCTGCTCCAGACAAGATTAGCTGATTGAATTGACTGTTTAGGTCATGATAAGGAGTAAATTTAAAATATGCCAATTTTAAAAACTTGCCATGTTTTTATTGGAAAGCCTAATTATAGTTCTCAGATTAATAACTTATTCTGTCCTGTTAACCTTTATGTTACCTGTAGATAAAGTAGATTGTTTGCAGAGATCTTTTGAACTGCTCTTTGTGTGGGAAATCATCAGGAGAAGTTCCAGCTTTCACACTGATCTGTGAAAAGCCTTGAAACAGCAGGAGTCCAGGCCAGTAGAGGAGAAGCTCTGCTCCCACTTGTTTAGATAAAGGTGACAGTTTGAGCTTGATCTTGAAAACAAATTGCAGGGAGTGTCTAACTCTAAAGAGGATCAGAGACAACTCCTGGTTGGATGAGCAAAGCTATGCCTTATTAGAATAAAAAGTCTAGAATACGCCTTTACTATAAAACTTTGTACACAGCAGTAACTACTCGGATTTGCTCTTGTAATTCTCCAAAGACGTCTAAGCACGTCTTTGCTTCTTTCTTCCTTCTTCCATTTGACTCAGGTAAATTAATGCATGTCTCTGTTCTGCAGTTCTGTTGTAAATTTCATGTGCGTCTTCTTTGGATTAAACTCTAATTCTGAGATGTCTACACTCGTTTTCTGTGTGATTTAACTCGGCCGCCGGGAGAACCTGGGATCCGTGAGAAGATGATGGAGCCAGAGTTTTTCCAAAATTACAACCTAAAATCTTCAACAGGCAGAGTTAATCAACGTAGCTGAACATACACAACGACAATGGTCACGGGCGTCTTGTTAACAAGCTTAAGGGGTTGTATTGAAATTAGTCATAACTAAGCTAACATCACCTGCATCCAGCGGCATTACTCTACTCGGTCGGTTAAATTACGCAAAGTATTGGCGTTATACTAGCGGCTCCTACGCCGTTGGCGACTGGTGTGAACGTCTCCGGGCTTAAGTTGCGTTTGAAATAGATGATATGTTAACAGCGCATAAAAAACTGTTTTAATTGCAGAACAAGGTTGCAGAGAACGCGATAAGGGAGATGGAGGAAACTCCGGTACCAATCGATGCAGGAATATCAAAGAGTTGGCCATGTAGGTAAAATACGGGGCTTGCAGAACAGCCGGGACACAACTGA
The DNA here is from genome assembly GCF_051168715.1 of Poecilia mexicana. Taxonomy (NCBI): domain Eukaryota; kingdom Metazoa; phylum Chordata; class Actinopteri; order Cyprinodontiformes; family Poeciliidae; genus Poecilia; species Poecilia mexicana. The sequence goes on from NW_028263373.1 coordinate 12,872,457, forward strand.
AGTGTCCGCCCGTGCTGCCGGGCCTGGGTAGCATAAATTATAATACAGCTCAGACAACAAAGAATACTGCGCTGACTAGCGACGAATAACTAATGTGAAGCAGATAGATAACTGCGGTGACCAAACGACCAGTTAAAGATGGGCTGCACTGCTCGCAGTTGAGTGCACATGCAACTGCTATTCATACGATAGACATCCCTCCAAGGCTGACTGGATTCTAACATACGCCTTGCAGCTCTTACGCAACAGCTGGTCACCTGCTGAACCAATGTTATGTTTAAAGGCGCCTCGGAGAAACAGGTGACGATGGTTTAACTAAGTCAATGTTCGGATAAAAGTCCTTGAACATTAGAACCTGAGTGGCGCATGTATATACGGCCAAAGTGTTCGGGAGGGGATAAACTAATGAAAAGTGTCTGCGTTACGAAGTATTGCGAGACTCGAATGAGACATGAGAATGCTACGTCTTACCCTGGTAGCCTGAAACAGGCGTAGTGAGGGAAAACCAGAGAGGTGTTGCTGAGCGGGCTGACAGCGACCATGCAGGAGAGGGAAATAGTAGGCATGCTGATCCTTAGCGTGGCACTGGTGTGAAGGCGCTGAGGTGAAGACGACGGTGCGGGTTGAAAACAGTGGGATCACGTGTTTGAAATCATCGAGGAATCTCTTGCATCTGAGGAGCATCCCGACAGCCTGAGACGGGCGTAGAGGGGGAAATCCGGAAAGGTGCTGACCATGACGACATGCGGAAGTGAGAGAAGCTTGGCGGGCGAAGGAAGAAGCCTTTTGCTGCTTCCATCAGATCCTCCCTTTTGATTCTGTCGTTTTTCTTTACGTGGCATCTTTAAACAGGCTGTTCCCTCCACGTAGAGCTCCGCAGTTAGCTACCTTGTCTCACGACTGTGCGGGAGGTAATCCGTCGTGCATCACGGGCCAAAGGGGTCGAAGTAAAAAAGGTGACCGGAGGGCTTATGTTTTTCCGGAGGTGGATCGTGGAGTAAGTGAAATTCTAGACAGGTGAGAGATAGGCGGGAGAAGCTGCTTGAAATGATCGAGGCTGGGGCCGGGAGAAATCTCTTGCATCCGGGGAGCGTCTGAGGGTTAAAAGAAAGGACCAACGCAGGATGCGAGGTCGAAGGACGGGGAATCACGAAGCTGTGGAGGAGCTGAGACGTGCAGATGAACGGATTGAACGCAGCTGGGAAGCGTCTGACGGTTTGGGTGTGGATCCTCTTATGAAGAGCCTGATTGCTGATTGAACGTGCAGGGTGAGGTCCAGGCTGAGGACGGGGATGAGCATGACGTCAATGGGTGAACGGAGGGGGCGGAGTCTTCCAGCTTGAACCTCTGCTAAAGCTCCATTATAACTTAAGACAAGATATAGAAAAATAATGTTTTTATATTATTATTTCAATTGAATGTTTGTATTATTTGTATATAGAATATATTTATATATTTTTTTTACTGTTTTTGTAAAGAAATAAGGTTTATGCCTCCAAATCCTGATGTCTATAATCACAGTAAGAGGTTTTTTTTTATTAATTTTCCTTCTTGCATTGATTCGCCTTCTTCCTTCCTTCCTCCGTTCCTACACTTTCTGCTTGCCTGCTCTTGATGACAGTCATCAAATGTAGATTAAATACTCTTGTATTTTCACATGAAAGCGCGCGCGCGCACACACACACACACACACACACACACACACACACACACACACACACACACACACACACACACACACACACACTCCCACAGACATACCAGAGAATACAAGCACACACATAGAGGCAGCAGACTCAGACACACATATATGCTGAATTACACATGCAGAACTTTTCCTTGTATGCACACATGCACACAGACTTGCCTCCCTTGGGAAACCTTACACAATTACGGCTAGAATGGGATTCATTCTCAGCCTTCAACAACTCATTAACTGCACATTGCAAATTGTACGTTTCAGCAGAAAGCACCAGTGAGGAACAGCGAGGGATGGGGGCTCAGGGAGAGGCTAGCAACATTTCAATGTGCGTTCAGAATTTATTAGCATATCACATATGGTGCTCTATATGTATATTATGGGGGTGCAGACAGGGGTGGTATTAGTGAGTGTATGGATTTTATTACTCTTAGTAACTGTAAGATCAGCAGCTCAAAGACTTTGAAATGTTAGCTTTTTCAGATTTTTTTTTTTAAACGTTCATGATAGAATAAGCTACTTAACCACAAATGCATGGACTCTGATAAAAACAGCCAGTCATCTGTTACACAAAGAAATCCAAGTTCACATGAGCTTCGTTTTTACACATAGTCCCTGAGAAAGTATTCACACTCCTTCAACATTTCCACAATTTTCTCGTGTTACAAAGACAAGCTTTAGTCAGACTGGATGGAGAGCATCTTTCAACATCATAGTCAATCATTTCCTCCATTCTGAATTAGATTTAGATCTGTATTTGAGCTAAAAATTAATATGTATTTATCTAGACAGTATAGCTCTGACTATATGAGTCTTGTGGGAAAGCAAGTATCAAGTTGTTGTTGTTTTTTTTTGTTTTATAAACTAAAAGGTTTTCTTCCAAGATTGTCCCCATATGCTGGTAGTCTAATGCTGCTTCCACCATGTTTCATTGTGGGAAAGGTTTGACTGGGGTGATGTGCTTGCGCTGTTCCTGATATAAAACTTTCAATGGGACTTCTTGTGGCTTTTTTTCCAACAATAACTATCTCCTTCGTTAAGAGTAACACTGTGTATGACTGATGCTTGCTGTGACAACAGTCTCTCCCACCATGATCTAAAATGATTTTTATTAATTTTCATTTAAAAAATGACATAAAATTATTTAGATGTTTCATTCCTCTTCACAGTTACAGTCGACTTTGTGTTGTCCATTTGAAGATGTAATGGAGCAAAAATTCAGAAGATTCAGTGCTTTTGCAAGGCCTTGCAGTTCTGTGTTTAGAAAGAAAAATGTATCACCTTGGAGTATCCTTCACAGCTACGCTCCTTTTTCTCACCGCAGCCCATTCACTGCCCACTCATCAATAAGTGTGAGTATGCAAAGAGTAAAAACTAATATGCACCTCGAACAATGTAGCCATCTTTGTGGAATTGGAAAAAAAAAAAAAAAAAAACACGTCAAGTGGTCTGTCGGTGCTTTTCTTTCTACTCGCACTCGCAAGCACTGCAGCTTTTTGCGCTTTCTGTGTATGTGTGAGAACTTGCATTATTTGCTTATTTTCACATCTCACAATATTCATTCATTTATTCTCCATGATAGTTTTTTTTTTTGTTTTTTTCAGGGCTGTGTGGGACATTTTCCTGTTCCAGTAGTCACGTGGCAGTTGGCACTACTAGGAGGGAAATGACCTGAACACCTAATGTGGCTAATTATCTGGGTAATAAATCCAAGTTAATGCAGTGCCCTCAGGGAAAACTGAAGCACACCCCACCTCCTCGACAATTTTATTCAGCCATGCTGTACACACACATTAAAAAAATATGGTGTGCATATACAGCATGCAAACATAGATCATGCCCACAGATGAATACTGCCATATTTCTGCACACCTTATGCGCCCCAGCAGTATTGACTATTATTCTGCACGTGAGGAGATTTAATGTGTTCCTGCTGTGTCAGGAAAGTCATGCACACCCTCTGGCCTCCAAACCGAGATCTGCACACCACCCAACACGTGCATCGTCTCCGGCTTCATCTTTGTTCAAGCAGGAGTCTCTTAAAGAGGCTGTAATCCAAGAAAAGCATTCTAAACTAGCCAATGAATGTGCATAGAAATGCACCAGAGTAATCATTTCTTTGGTCATAAAAGAATCATCTTAATTTGCTTTTTTTTTTTTTTTTTTTTCATTAAAATGCATTTTATTGTGTGATTTCTGGGTAAAAGAGAAGAAGCTTGGAGCATTTTATGATTCCTTCAATCCTTGATTAAAAGACCATGTGACTCTATCAGCAGTTTATTGTCTTTTTAAACAGCTGTGTAATCTCTTTTAACCCCTTAACTGTCACCCTCAAAACATTTAAACGTAAATCAACGAGCCTGTGAGGACATGGGTGTCCCCATGATACTTGAGTGGCATAAGAAACAGAGAAAGGAGCCAAATTGTCAGCAAGAACAAACTGTGACTGCATGTTCTGTCAGATTCCCGACCAAAGATTAGTCAACCATGACCATGACTAAACTATTCAGCCATAAAGTTTCAAATAATCTCCATAATGACCTGCGTCTAATAAATCTGGAAGCTGCATTTGCAGTGACTGACCATAATATTTTACAACAGATGAATAATTAAGTTTTGTTATGATTTTAGAATATAAGAAACAGTCTGCAAATAAGTACATCTGAAGTGGTAGTAAGAATGGATAGATGGATGGACGGATGGACCTTTAGATTTTTAATTTTCTGTCGTCTTCCATTAACAGAAATGTTACAAAAATATTTGTTTCTTTTGTGTTTCAGTCAATATTAAACATATGATTTAAATTTGCTTGAGCTCCTTTGAGAGCCAGAATGTGCATTCTGAAAAATACGTTGACACGTTTTCACGAATCTTTGGCTTTATTCTTCAGGAAGAAAAAGGAATAAGAGCTACAGCTAATCTATCTGCTGTTTTATTATTGTGCTGAACAGTTGGTATTTGTGCAGCTGCAGGCAAGGATTTTAGTTATTTTCATCACTGGCAGCTCCTTGATGAAACACTGTCGGTGATTCAGCCAAGCTATAAAACCTTTTAGTGCATACTGTAGCAAAACAAAACTTTAATTCTTGCTTTATCTGCTTTGCTACAAGTTTACTGAGCTGTAAGATTGGAGGCACTAAATTCAGTCCACAATGTGCACAAATTGTTGTTGTCTTGGTGCGGGTTTGTTTTGCCGTTATCTATTTCTTATTGTTGCAGTAAGCCGAGCAGCGTTTCTGAAAATGAAAATGGATTTTATGTATAGAGTAATAACATAAATGGATTCCCGCATGTCTTTCTGCACCACTCCGGAAGCCTGTGGCTATTTATCTGCTTTTGTCTAATTATTCATTAGTAAACACAGAGAAAGGAGCACTGAATATATGATTGCGCAAACCAGAAATGCTCTGCAAGCTGGTGCTCCTGGCTCTTCCTGTCCATATTTCTGAACCAACTGGCAACTTGGAGATAGATTTGCACTCACTGAGATCTGCACGTCAACATCTCTATTAGACTTAACAGAATTGATAGCAAATGCATGCTTACGTCTTACAATGCTTAGAAGTTATTGTCTGCTACTGCAAATGCACACATGATAAGCAAGCTTTTCTCTGATCTGCAGTTCAAAATGCCGCAGAGGAACGTTTTAACGCAGTGCGCATGGATGACCAGCAGAGGGCGCTATAAGACTTTACTATGCCTAAAAAGACCAGCTTCACAGTTAAGTGCAGGTGAAAGTGCTGTGACATAATCAGTGGCCGTTTTATTTATAGAAATTGTGGATACATGACATAATAAAACATAATGTTTCACGTTTTGTCTATGTAAATGACAATCCTGTTAACTTTGGCATGTTGATGAGAAAATCCAGATTTTTATGTAGACAGAGCGATCTGCAGTAATTTGTTTCTGTGAGGTGGAAAGATAATAATGTGTGGCTTTCAATTTTTGTTGCAAACAGATCTGAAAAAAGTGTGGTGTGCATATATATGCAGTCACTTTTTATAATTTCACATTTAAAGCTGCATGTCTTTCTAGGCTATGGCTCAGCCAACGTTTCCCATCCAAAGACTAAAAGTGTTGCCCCGTTTTGTTTCACAAACTACTTCAGGCTCAGGCAGATTGGATGGAGGATGTCTGTGAGTAGCAATGTCCATGTCCTGCTGCTACTGATTCTCATTAGGATTTCAAGTCTGGACTTTGAAAGTGCTATTCTTACACATTTCCATATAGTTACATAACCTCCCGTATGAGATCTTAATCTGTGGCTGGGCTATAAACATGTAGGGTTGTCCTTATGCAAATAAAGCTGCGAACTTTTGAGTTTGTCTTCAAAAATTTGGCAAAAAGACTGATACATGTCAAATTATATTTTCAGGAATCTGCGTGTAGTGCAGACTTATCCAGTTTAGAGAAGACCAGTCTAAGATAGAGATAATCAAATACAGTTCTGATTCTCAAAACCACTCAGCCTTCTACTGAAACAAGGCAGAAAATAAAAAAGCATCTGTAACCTGCTGCTAGAGTGGGGCATCTCCCATTTCCTTATTTCCTATAAACTTCATTGTCCCTGTTGAAACAAAATACCCCCACAGCAAGATGCTGCCACCACCAGGGTATTCAAATTGATGCCCCAAAACTCTGATTTCTAGCTGACTAACAGCTGGGATGTAAATTTTAATTTTCTAACCTTAGGTGTGGATTTCTTACAAGAACTTTGATTAATGCTCTCCTTGAGTGGCTTCTCAATTTAGGTAAATGTCCATGTCCTTATGCAAATCATAATTTGTGCAATTCTGTACTTACTTTAAACTTCTCCACAGCTTTCTCCTTAACCTGACTGCTGTGTTCCTTGGTCTTTGTGATGCTGTTTGTTCCCTGATGTTCTCTGATGCCTTCACATAACAGCTGTATTTTTACTGAAATGTAACTGCACACATATGGAGTTTAAATAATACAAATGCACATGACTCTTTCAGAAAAAAACATGACTCTTAAAAAAACATGTATCATTTTCCTTGCGCTTAACAACTGTGGACAAATTTGCAATGGTCAATCACATAACTTCCAAATGAATGTATTAAATTGTGTAGTTGTGATGTGACAAAACGTAAAAACGATTTATAAATACTTCTGCAAGGTCCAGCAAAGGTTTGGGCATGCTGATGCCTGTCTTTCACAGTCCTAGTGATGCCATTCCTTTTATGAGACTCCCACCTAGTGGTAATGTCTGTCACACACAGGGACTCTGAGTGAACATCTCGACATTCAGCACATGAATTGTTCAATAATAAGGGTTCAATAATTAGAATTAAATCAAGTTGGTCACATTTCTTTTATTTTTTCGGTTTTTTTGGTTTTTTTGTTTTCATTTTGATCACCAATTTCAGCACAGCAAGACAGAAGCATAATTTTAACAGCAGAATATAAACTCAACATGTTCCTTCTGACGTTTCCATCTGAATCTAATATTGTGTTACACAAACGCGTCTGTTCAAATGATTATCAACAACAACAACAACAACAAAGGTGAGAACGTGTTTCATTGGACTTTTTTTTTTAATCAGTAAAGAATCGGAGTGGTGACGCCAGGAGACACATTTTCTGATCGAGCTGCCTTGAATAGGAATGACCGGCAGAGGGCGCAATGCACTTTGACATGGTTGTCAGGCTACCTGAGCGGGTGAAGAAAGAGCTGACAGGTGGCAAAATCCAGCGTTTTATCAACGGCATCATGCGGCAAAATCACACAAAGATAAGCCTGACTGTTCTAGTTTTAAAAAAAGAAGAAGAAGAAAACAACTGCATGCTAAATGAGAAAAACAAATATATATCTGTTTTGTCAGCGAATGTTTAACTTGGTTACTTTTCGATTAACCATAGAAACTTACATTCTCTTCATCCATGAATTAATTCAATTTTTCAAATTAACACATTTTTTTTGTTCTTGTGTTTTTTGTTTTCTTTTAATCTTTTCTGTGTTATTAGAATTTGAGACTATTAGAATCAAACTAATCCGTTTCAGAAAAAAACAGTGGCTTTCATTCAACAAGGACATTATTTTTTATTATTATTATTATTATTAGTAGTAGTAGTAGTAGTAGTAGTAGTAATAGTAGTAGTAATAGTAGTAGTAGCAGCAGTAGTCGAAAAATAAATAAATAAATTAATAATAATAATAATAATAATAATAATAATAATAATAATAATAATAATAATAATAATAATAATAATAATAATAATAATAATAATAATAGCTACTGGAAGAACTGTGTCAATTCAGGTTTTGATACCATTTAGTGCAAAAATACAGAAAACCTTTAATTCCGCCATTTTTAGACCTAAAATTTGATTTAAAAAAAAAATCATTTGTCGAAGATTCCGTATAGTTTTTAAACAGGCTGATTGTAAAATTCTTTAAACAAGATCAATTTCGAAATGTTGTGTTCTGAAACTGTTTTAAGTTTAAGCTATAAGCGCTTTACCTGAGGTGTCTAGCTTAGTTTTGTTAAGAAAAATAGAAGATTTTTGCATATTTGTTGGATCTCATTTTAATCTTGATAAATTATTCTAGTTTCTTCTCTTAGAACACTTAATCTAAATTTACCTGTTTGAAGCTACAATTGTTTTTTGTTTGTTTGTTGTTTTTTTTGCCGTTTTGTATGTAAAAAAGTTTTCAAATTTGGACAGCGCTGAAATATTAATAATAGTCAAGTTACACACATTTTTAAAATAACATTTATTTTCAGCATATTTGTATGACATCACATCTTTTAACATTTGAAAAGGAGGTGTGACTAACTTATAAATGAGAAGTCAAACAGCATTTCATGCTGCCAAAGCCAATAGTTTATATTCATATAATACAGACAGAAAGTGAGATTGTTGAAATCATAGTGGGGGAAAAGGAGAGAAAAAACAAGGTCTGTACACATTATTCATTTTGCATCATTTATTATCCGATTTTTAGTTGTACCAGGCGGCGTTGAAATAAGACAGGCTATAAAAATTCAGACCCAGGGATAAATATTTATCTCATTATAATATTACATAAAACCTGAAGTTAAAGGTCTGAGTTCCTCCCATGCTCGATTTAGCATGGAACTCGTTCGCTGTGATTTTATGAGGCTGGTAATCGGGGAAAATCGTCCAGATTTTTTGTAATTTAACATTTGCCATAAGCTTCAAAGTTACACATAATTCAGTTTAGTTTCTCCGCCTTAGAACAACTGTCTACAAGTTTGATAACTCTAATATACACAGAGTGCAGCCAAAACACATCACAGATTTATTATATTACAATGAAATGTGTTTTTCATGTCCACCAGTCTCACTGTTTGTCCGGCGTGTTGTTGACTAAAGGCCCGTACAAGCCGCTGGCATAGCCTTGCTCCTTGTGCAGCATTGTCCTGTCTCTTATCAGGTCGCTAAAAGCATAGTCCATGGGGGGCCTAAAGCCCAAGGTGGGCATAAGCCCTGTGGTGGAGTAGGGCGTCATGAAAGCCAGTCCCCGACTGTGCGCAGAGTAGGCCAGCCGCAGCGGGTTCAGTCCCAGGTGGGTTCCCAGCGGGTAGGTGCCGGGGTCTGCTCCGAAGTGCGGCGCGTTCGGCTGGAGCGGAGAAAACGCGGAGCGGTTACTCAGCGTCATGGCTCCGGGGAGCATCGGCCTCGTCGGGGTGGCTGCGGTTGCGGATCCAGCAGGAGGCTGTTGCGCGTTTTGGAGCATCCTCTCGGCCGTCCACGTCTCCTCCGGCCCGGCCTTGTTGGGGGCCTGTGCGCCGCTGTTGTTGAGGATCTGCTCGATGGCCTGCACCACGTCTTTCCCGCAGCCCTGCAGGACGAGCTCCAGGACGCTGCGCTTGTGGCTGGGGAACACCCGGGTCAGGATGTCGATGGCGTTCATGTGTCGGGAGGCCGCGGAGGACGGAGAGGGCTCCTGCTCGTCTTTGTCGGTCTCGGAACCGGAGTCCGATCCGAGGGAGCTGACCGACCCGGGAGTTTCCTCTCCGTCCTTCAAAGGCTTTGACACCGGCGAGTTGATGAAAGACTCACTGTCTCCGTTTTCTGACCCTGAGCCTCCTCCGTGCCGGCCGTCCGGGGAAGACATGCCTGGGGCAGAGTCGCTCTCGGTGGACGCTGGTTTCCCCACGGACTTCTGAGGGGTGGTTGACCCGGACAGCTGGGTCTTTGGAAACAGTTCATACTTCTGGATACTGGACTCTGCAGACACGAAGATCAGTGATTAGATCAATGAAGACCAGGACGGATTTTCTTCAGTTCGCAAAACCTTTAATAAACGGCTTTGAAGATGTTTGTAATAGGTGCGAAATGAAAAGAGAATCTGAAATAACACATCAGAGTAAATTAGTGAAGAGGTTTAACCTCAGGAGAGCTTGTCATTCTGCTAAATTGCCATTTCGTGCTTTTGCAATTGTGATCGTTTTGAATTGAGTGGAACTTCTTTGGTCGTCTGTTTCGCACCGACAATGTCTCTTTTGGTTCTCGACCTGAGGACGATCTGTCTGCTTTGATGATTTAAACAATTTTTTTCTGTAATCTACTCAGGCTACTGTAATGAAGTGTGTCTTTATATCTAAAATATTATGTCTAACATCAGGAGGTCGCTCATAATCATTGTGGTTTCAGGAGACACAAAGTCGCATCTCATAAGAGTCAAATGGCCCAAATCAGCATCCGAATCCAAAATAAATGGAAATAGGGAACAGACCACAGCAAACTATTCTGAAAGTTAATAATAAAAGTAAAAACCAAGTATTTTTGCAGTGTAGTAATTTGTTTGTTTACAGGCACGAAAGTGAAAAAGGGACAGCGAAGGATGTGACGCAATATTTTTAGGACAGTACCAGGAACACGAAAAACTATGCGACATTCAATGTAAAATAAGCATCTTTGTAAAGTGTCAGTAAAAAATACAGCTAACAGTAAATTATACAAGTAATCAGTGACGTGGTGTTGACAGGTGAATCCACCTGCTCCAACTAAAAACATTTCCCTCCACTCACCTGAATTGCTCTCGCTGTTGACAGAGCCGAACACTTCATAGTTGGGACGCGGCGGGATGATGCCGTTAGCCGCGGCCAGGGCCAGGCCCTCGGCGGTGCCGTAAAGCAGTTGCAGCTCCCGCGCTTCATTCTCCTCCTGCGCCTGCTGCCGCCGCAGCGCCACCTGCGCAGCCATCACCCGCTGCCGCTCGGCAATCAACGTGCACTTTGCGCACATGCAGTCTTTCCAGCGGCAGTAGCGCTTGTGGCCCTTCAGGGCGGAGACCACGCCGTGGTTCCTGCAGCGGGCGCACTTCGGCGTCCGCGGGTACTTGTCCGCGGCGCGCAGCAGCAGCGGAGGGCCACGCAGCAGGTTGCCGGCCATGGACACCGGGATGGAGGCTGCCGCGGCCGCCGCTGCCGCTCCCGGGTGAACCTGGGAGGCGGAGGACACTGTGGGAAGCTCCGGTCTCAGATCCATGCCGTCTTCAATGCCAGTCAATGATGCAATAGAAACTAAGTGAGAGAGCGACGCTGGAGGAACGATCTGTTTTAGTTAAACTGACCCTGAGCTTATCACATCTGCTGCAACATCTCTGTGCAACAAGTAAAAACAGCGACTTCTGCTGACAGAATTTAAATATATATATATATATATATATCTGGTAGAAGCTATCCAGAAAAAAAAATGCAGAGAAACAGACGAGTTTAGTTCCGAGCCGAGAAGAGAAGAGATCAGTCCTCTTCGATCAGAAGTTAAAAAGTGTCCAGAAGCCGCAGCCTGAGACACTAACTTCCTCCAGAGATCGTCAGTGGATACAGATCCCTCTCTCCCCTCTCTCTATTGTTGCGCCTACGTTTTCATTAGACAAATTTGACAACAATGTGGCGTCTGTCATTGGCCAAAGGGAGAGGGAGCGATCTGATTGGTTTGTCTCTCTCTCTTTTTTTTTCAACTGTGTCCACCTGAGTTCTTTTTCCAAATATGAAGTGTTAAGAATCTGAAGGGAGTTCCCGGAAAGCTCAAATCGATGCAGAGTATGCCTCCAAAAATTAATTTTATAGATTTTAAACAGCATGACTGTTATCAATTCAACTGATGCAGCCTTATGGCTATCACAAGAGTTCAAAACAAGAAAATTTAAACCATCTAATAAAGGGAATTTAACATCCCTTTAAATTACATTTTTTGGTCTATTTCTTGAAAATACTTCATTTTATTTCGAATATTATGTCTCCACAATTAGAGATTAAATTTAAAAAAAAACAAAAAAAAAAAAAAAAAACAAGAAGAATTCAAAATAAACCTGAAGCGCCTCTTTAATCCCACCTTTGAGGTAAGTATAAATTATTTTTGTTAGTTTAAGAAAAAGGTAAGATTTACTATCTGACGGGGAAAACAACTAATTTACTCCCAGTTATTGACTGCATGTCCGGAGAAGATGTTGCATGGTTGTGCAAGGGTTCGCTCAGCTAACGCGATCGTTTTAACCATTCAAATTAATAAGAAAGGTGCAACAAAAAAAGTAAATAATAATTTAAAAAAACATTTTATACGACTTAATTTAACATATTAACAATTAACGATGTGTGTGCTACTGAAAGCTGAAAAAAGAAATCAGTCCAATTCTGCTTGATTAAATAAATACGCTGCTAAATTGTTTTGTGTTACATTTTTCTTTTTTTTTTTAAATGGCATTCTTAAACAAAATAACATTTAAAAAAGCGCCATGGAAAAACTTAAGAGTGCAGCATAATTCACATTTAATTACGACAACGCTTTTTGTGAAAAATGTTTAATGCCAAGATAAAATTGAAAACTTGCAAGTTTGCAGTAAATAAACATGTTTGTTTAAGCAGTTCATTAAGGCAATCTTAAGTTAGTGATTTTTTTTTTAATCGCATAATTCAAACTAACGACATAAGAGTTGGTTTGAATTATGGTTGTTACTGTTATATTTGTGGATGTATTTATTTATTTATTTATTTATTTATTTATTTATTTATTTATTTATTTATTTTGCTTTTTGTTTGTGATATAATTTAATTTCATATTTATTTTTAGTTATATTTTAATAATAATAATTTTTCACTGTCGTCTATAAAATCACGGCTTTGCTCTGGGAGCTCTGGGCTCCACTATTGACTATCGAGTGATAATGCCTCGACGCTCGCAGAGGTTTAAGAAGTCTGCGACGCGCAGAGCCGCCAAAGGGCAACACCTGCTCCCTCACCTGTTCGCCCAGGAGTGCACACAGCGCATGCCGCTGTTGGACTTTAAATTAAAAATAAACTTCTAGGTGTTTTCTCTAATCAACAATTGTCAATGCCTCTGAGGATGACAACAACAGCCTTGGTGATCAACGCATTGAAAGCCGAGATAAATGGCTGCTGCAGCAGTGAGAGCGCTCTGTAGCAGCCCTGCCTCTCCCCTCCCAGGCTCATTGTTTACTTTCTGAATCACTGTAAGCAAATGCCATCTGTTTCCCTCGCCGCTGTCATCTGCACCTTAATTACCTTGCCAACGGGCTAATAGAGACGATATTAAAACTACATCTTTTTGACATTCAAAGTAATTATCTGCATGGGCGTTGATCTCGCTCGGATGGGAGACGCAGAGAAGGCCCGGCGCTTATTGGAAAGACGATGGGTTTTCAACTCAGGAATAGAAACTTTAAAAAAAAGCGATTTGGTCTAAGTGTTAGATTGAGACAGAAGAGAAAGAAAAGGAGTGTCATCTTGTCAGTATACAGTTTTCCCCCCGGTGATAACTCTGACACGGGATCAATCCCATTTCTCCACACCTCCTCTATGAAGAGGTTAAAATAGGATATTCCTCCAATAAATCGACACATTCCGTGTGGTTTTGTGTTGGTTGCATGATTATTATTTTTTGACTGTCAATGGAACTAAAAATACACCTAATTGAATGTAGCCTATTTAAAGATATTTTATTTCACACTATTTGCCCTCTTATTAGCATCCTGTTTGCACAAACAGGATTAAGAAAAACTGAAAATTATAAACTAATAAATACTTTTTTGCATTAAAGCACAACATAATGGTTGCTTTTGTTCTGGATCCCAAATTTGAGGTTATGTCCTGTGCCAAAAAGCAGTGAAAATGTTTTGTGTGTGTCTGTGATTTGACAAAAATGTTAATAAATATTAAACTGTGTTCCTCTGTACAACAATAAAGAACCCAGATCAAATTTGATTTAAAATTTTAGAGATATAGAACGAAGGTCTGCAACTTTAGTCCTGAAGTGCCGCTGTACACCAACTTTTGGCTGTGTCTCTGCTTCAACACATTAACAATTTAACAATTTAATTTTCTTTTTGGGATCAATAAAGGTTTTTTTTTTTTTTTTACACACCTCAATCAAACGTGGTGCCAAAGAGGTCTTAACATTTTTGATTCAGGCCCATTGGAGCAGGGAACCTTCCAAAAGTTGCAGGACAGAACTGCACTTGAGGCCTGGAGTTCCTGACCTCTGATTTTGAACTTTGGACGATGAAATACAGTCTCAATTCACTAAAAAATAATAATAATACAAATTGATGAGAACTTAAGCCAACAGCTGGTAAATAGTAACAATTTCTTGCTGCGCCAGAAGGAAGTCAAATGCATTGGGACATAAAAATAAGCTGTAGAAAACTTTACTGGGCTGCTCCCAAGACTATGCCGCCCTGGGCAGTGAGCCCATATCACATTCAGTCACTACTGCTGTCATGCTAAGAAAAATGATTTGTGCTACTTTTAATGCTGATTGAGTATACTGGTGTTAAGAACATTAACTGAAAAAAACACGTCACATACAAAGTGTGACCCTAACAACTAGTTTTAAAAAACAAAGAGCTAAAGAGTCATGGCCCTTAACCCTCCACTTACTGCACTGAAACAACTGGAACGCCCTGCTCCTCAGAAACAAAGGGTCGGTGTTTAAAAGTGAGGGTTAATGGGTGAATATTAATTCAGCTTTGGTTCGACAGCGTTGGACCGGCAACGGAAATTTCATGTCTGAGAAATATGCATTATGATGAGGATTAAGCTCCCTGTTCCTCCTGCTCCAATTAAAAATGCCCCCTATGCAATTAAAAGTGACTGTGGGCATTTAGAAAATCCAACATTCTTTTACCCACTTCATTAGGCCCATATGCATCTATAAAAAAAGAAAAGAAAAAAAAACATGCAATGCTTTCATTTCTTTCAGGAAGGCTACACAGATGAGTGGAGTTTTAACACCCTTTAGGATCACAACAAAGGGCATGCTTGACCCAACATATGTAGCAGCATGTTTCCGCTATACCCACGCACCCCGGTGGAGCTTTTGGAGCTTTTTTTCCCCTCCCCCTTCTTCTTTAGCGGCCTCTTCCACCGCCGCCGCCCCGCCTGCGGCTCGGCGGGGCCCGGATCCCCTCCCGTGTCGCCCCGCCGCTGCAGCCGCCTCTGTCCCGTGGAGGCAGAGGTTAGAGTAGCAGTTAGACAAGGGCCTGCGGAGAAAAGAAAACGGACAAGGAGGAGGGGAGCAGCGGCGAGGAGGAGGAGAAGAAGAGGGGGGTTCACTCAAGTATTTACACGCTTGACGGGCAGACCGAGTGTAGGCCCCGGGCTCAGAGACAAGAGGCTGTTAACCTGCCACTTCACACCAGCTCCACTGCGCCGGGGAAATGGATCAGGATAAATGCATTCCTTCAAATAAGGCAGACCCAGGGGAGCAGGCAGTGCAGCGCTTCAGCCACAGATTTACCCTTAAACCAGCTAAATATAACACTACAGTGCAAAACAAAATTTATTATAAAAGAGCTATCTTTTATAATAAACGGGTTGCGTGAAATCTGTCTAACAGTGCCTCCACTGCATCACATGAAGAACAATATTCCCTATTTACAATGAAAAAGGGTAGCCATGTATTTCATGTTCTGTTTTAGAAAAGAAACTGAAACATTCAAACGCCTATAAAATAAGTGCAGCGGTGTCACTGAGGGTGCTGTAAAGCTACAGGAGACAGTCTTATGCATATTTTCTCATAAACTGAATTGAAGAAAACACATTCTTAGGAAAATGTATGGATTTGGGAAGTCATTGATTAATAAATTCATTTGTTCTTCATTTGAAAAAATAAATAAATAAAAAAAGCTAAAAAGCAATTCTTCTTCTGGCATCAGTCAAAGAAAACAGGGGCAGCTCAGAAGCTGTTAGGAGATGCATTCATATTCAGCATACCTGATAGTTTGTATCTAACTTAGAGTAAAGTGCCACTAAGATGATCTGCTAGCACTCTACAAATAATATGGATATTACTTTCAGTAACTAACATGCAGTTTACTATAACTATGAATTTAAATAAAGAACACAAAAGTTTATTTTTACGTTCTTGTGCTCTTTCTGCTTCCCCGTAATTTGTGAATTTCAGTATTCATTGGGTGAAGATCATAAAATATGGACTAACTGAGCTGCATCGTAGTTCTATGCTGCCTAAATGTCGACCAGCATAGGGATATGTAATATTATGAAAACATACATTTATGGGGAAAAGAAAGTAAACCGTCTTAAGTCTTTGAACACAGTAAAGCAAACTGTTCAGGCGCTGCCATTATTTATGAAACAAAGATAAAGTCATTAGTGCATCTTATGTTCCAACAGCTGCGGTCCTCATTTAGCAGCAATATATTTATCAGTTGTTTATTTTATGCATTTAATCATTTTTGAGGTTATTATTGTCTTGAGTTAAGCTTGCAGATATTTATGTCTGAATATATCTGGTAAGGTCCCAATGCAGCATTTCGATCAGTTTGGGGTCTGGAGTTTGATCGGGCCAAAGCAGCAGATTACAAAAATAGCTAACTTAGGCAACTTAGAGCATTTGACAGTATCACAGATAGTTTTCACCTCTTCTTTTCTAATATTCTAATCAAGAAAGTCCCCAAATTATTCATGCATTGGCAGATTTCAGTTACAAGTAATCTTTTAAGTTTATCAACATGTTTCTTTTGACTGGAAGTAATATTAGCGTATCGGAGTGGCTCAGTCAGCGTTCTCTCCTAAATCGGCTGTGGAGGGAGCAAACGATTAGGGTGACAGTGAGGAGGCCTTCCAAACTCAAACATTTGGAGCATCAAAGCTAAAAAAAAACAAAATTCACCAGTGGAAACATGTAGAAAAGTTCTCAGAAATTATAAGAAGACCCAGCCAGCATACCCATGTGGGCCCCATATGGGAAAAAAGAGGGCTGCCAATATGGGCCCCAAATGGGTTTGTCCGCGGGTTCCATGGTGGCCCCACATGGGTTTGCCCAGGTAGATTTAAATGGGTGCTGACTGGGTTTTCAGTGGGACCCAGATGGGTAACTTACATGAGCCCCATCTGGGCCCCACTTGGGAGCTTTCATGAATTTTTACCTGGGCCCCAACTGGGTCTAAACTGGGCTAGAATATGGGCACCAAGTGGGTTTGTCCACGGGTTCCATGGTGGCCCCATATGGGTTTGCCCAGGTAGATTTAAATGGGTGCTGACTGGGTTTTCAGTGGGGCCCACATGGGTAACTTACATGAGGCCCATCTGGGCCCCACTTGGGAGCTTTCATGAATTTTTACCTGGGCCCCAACTGGGTCTAAACTGGGCTAGAATATGGGTACCAAGTGGGTTTGTCCGCGTGTTCCATGGTGGCCCCACACGGTTTGCCCAAGTAATTTAATTGGTTGCTGACTGGGTTTTGAGTGGGGCCCAGATGGGTAACTTGCATGAGGCCCATCTGGGCCCCACTTGGGAGCTTTCATGAATTTTTACCTGGGCCCCAACTGGGTCTAAACTGGGCTAGAATATGGGCACCAAGTGGGTTTGTCCACGGGTTCCATGGTGGCCCCATATGGGTTTGCCCAGGTAGATTTAAATGGGTGCTGACTGGGTTTTCAGTGGGGCCCAGATGGGTACCTTACATGAGGCCCATCTTGGCCCCACTTGGCAGCTTTCATTTTTACCTGGGCCCCAACTGGGGCTAAACTGGGCTAGAATATGGGCACCAAGTGGGTTTGTCCACGGGTTCCATGGTGGCCCCATATGGGTTTGCCCAGGTAGATTTAAATGGGTGCTGACTGGGTTTTCAGTGGGGCCCAGATGGGTACCTTACATGAGGCCCATCTTGGCCCCACTTGGCAGCTTTCATTTTTACCTGGGCCCCAACTGGGGCTAAACTGGGCTAGAATATGGGTACCAAGTGGGTTTGTCCACGGGTTCCATGGTGGCCCCATATGGGTTTGCCCAGGTAGATTTAAATGGGTGCTGACTGGGTTTTCAGTGGGGCCCAGATGGGTACCTTACATGAGGCCCATCTTGGCCCCACTTGGCAGCTTTCATTTTTACCTGGGCCCCAACTGGGGCTAAACTGGGCTAGAATATGGGTACCAAGTGGGTTTGTCCACGGGTTCCATGGTGGCCCCATATGGGTTTGCCCAGGTAGATTTAAATGGGTGCTGACTGGGTTTTCAGTGGGGCCCAGATGGGTACCTTACATGAGGCCCATCTTGGCCCCACTTGGCAGCTTTCATTTTTACCTGGGCCCCAACTGGGGCTAAACTGGGCTAGAATATGGGCACCAAGTGGGTTTGTCCACGGGTTCCATGGTGGCCCCATATGGGTTTGCCCAGGTAGATTTAAATGGGTGCTGACTGGGTTTTCAGTGGGGCCCAGATGGGTACCTTACATGAGGCCCATCTTGGCCCCACTTGGCAGCTTTCATTTTTACCTGGGCCCCAACTGGGGCTAAACTGGGCTAGAATATGGGTACCAAGTGGGTTTGTCCACGGGTTCCATGGTGGCCCCATATGGGTTTACCCAGGTAGATTTAAATGGGTGCTGACTGGGTTTTCAGTGGGGCCCAGATGGGTACCTTACATGAGGCCCATCTTGGCCCCACTTGGGAGCTTTCATTTTTTACCTGGGCCCCAACTGGGGCTAAACTGGGCTAGAATACGGGTACCAAGTGGGTTTGTCCACGGGTTCCATGGTGGCCCCATATGGTTTTGCCCAGGTAGATTTAAATGGGTGCTGACTGGGTTTTCAGTGGGGCCCAGATGCCTCATTCCTGTAGGAACAATGGGGTCTGTCTCACCTAACCTGAAAGTGAATTACATTAATAGATATACAATCTTAATCAACAAACCAAAGTATTAAAATGCTTTAGCACAAAACCTGCATTAAAAAAAGAGATGAAAAATGTCTTTTGGTCAAGGTTTTTATTTGGTAATTTTAAATATTGTCAGTTTTTTTTAACTCGTCAATTATAAGAGCTTTATTAACACAGAGCAAATGATGCCACAAGAAATGCACTGGTAAAAGAAATCTACAAAATTATTCATATTGCAGATTTGAAAATAACAGAAACTAGTTTAATATAACAAATGTATAAACATAGATCTATATGTAGATATATAATTATCTATGTAACTAGATTTCTAGCTATGTAAATATATATTTATCTCTATATATATAGATCTATATATCTAGATAGTTATATTTCTACATCTCGTTATCTAGATAACTATGCATCTAGTTATGTAAATATGTATAGATACATACATGTATATAGATCTATATCTAGATATGCAACTATATAGATCTGTACATCTATATATAAATACATATAAATATATATCAACACACACACACTTACATAGCTCTTTCACACTACATTTTTGTCAAATATTTTTAATAACCTATATGCCACACTTGAAAGCTCTCATACATCATTGTAACTGTCCATCTTGGAACCTGCCCACCTGAGTCTGAGCTGGCTGCCTCCCTAGTCGCTCTAACTTTTCTATTTCCACCTCTGTCCGGGGCTCCAGTAACCCACTTCGAGTGCCTTTTCCGTATCTTTGTGTGATTCCGTGGATGGATCCATTTCTTTTAAGTGCACCTAAAAAACAAGCAAAGGTAGAAATTGCATTAGTGTTTTACTTTTAGTACAATGTAACATTAATGAAATGTGCATCTCTTCCCCTTCAAGGGGCAGAAATGCTTGCAGGGATCTGCCAAAATCAAAGCACTCTCGAGTCATTATTATTATGTAGATAGAGGTGTGCAGATCGATCAGCAATCATAAGCGGTTAATTTCCGTGAAAATGTGTTTGATTGGTGATCGCTGATCACGGCCTCTTGTTGCAGATCACCTGTATCTCATTCGCAGCCTGCATGTGCAGCTGATCTACTCTTTCCGTCACACTGCGCACTTTTTAATTTTGCCAGATAACATGTTATCATTTATACCTAAAGTGAAAAAATAACAGCCAATCCAGACGATCGGCAGCGATGGGCCCCATGGGTGATCGGTATCAGAATTGGAAGCAAAAAACCTGATCGGAGCATCCCTAGTACACACACTATATTCTTATTGTAAATTTAAAATATATTAATGTATATAAATCAACTACTGACATAAAGATTCTATCATGGTCTTGTATATTTTGTTAATACTGTTTGAAATGCAAACAATATTACCTTCAAATTTTGTCAGCAATCAAATCTTTAAGTTCTTGAGAGCACAGTGAAAGAATACTATGTGAATTAAACCAAAAATTGAAGTCTCAGTTTTTAATCTAAAAAAAAAAAAAAGATTACTAAAAATGAACAAAAGGCATAAGACAACCAAAATTAACAAATGTTCAAGAAAAAAAGTGAATATAAAAACTGATCTTTACCATACAAAACATCAGAGACGCAGGTCCCGGAACTTGTTTCCTATGTCGGCCAAACAGGTTGAACTGGAGGGCCAATTCAGGGGACATGAGGAATCGCACAGCTTGTTGTACTGCATCATCTAAGGACCCTCCTCCAATTTCTGCAACCATGACAACCTTAAGTATAATGACAATTACAGGACAACATTTTAAAATCAGGACGCATGATACATTTAGTTTTTATTAATTGATTTGTTATTGTTTCACACATATATAGCTTATAAGCTTACTTTTATACATGGACAAAATGCCAATTGTTAATGTCTGTATCAATTTAAGTCAATAAATTTTGAAGGATTAGAAGGAAAAAGTAAAGCAAGGAGAACCAAATGGGTAAAAGAACTGAGAGCAGCTCAAATGACAACCAGGGAGACAGAAGATCTAGAGCAGTGGTTCTTAACCTTTTTTGAGGTACCGAACCCCCCAGTTTCATATGCGCATTCACCGAACCCCGCTTCCCCCCTCCTTGCCCCATCCCTGCGCTCCTCCGCAGCACTGATTGGCTAAGCAATGTAACGTGATCCTCCGCAGCAAATGATGGCAAAGCGGCGCATCACGACTTTACACAAGTTTTTTCCCTCCGCGGCAGAGGCTCCGCCGAACCCCTGGGGTTCGATCGAACCCAGGTTAAGAACCACTGATCTACAGTTGTGTGTTACAGAAGTCCCTGTTCCACGTTACCTTCTACGTCGCTTTTCTGGAATATCATTATCTGTTTGAAGATCTGATGTCACTTCTGCCCTTGCAAGCCTTCTTCACGCTTCTCCATAGTAGTCTGTAGAAAATAAATTTTTAAAAAGTATTAAAACATTGGTAAATCTAAAGCTCCCATTTGCATTGACCAAACAAATGGCTAGTTGAGACCTAAACACCCACTTGTCATGTTTTTTGCAGTCAAACGATGACAGAATAAAACGCTTTAAAATGTCACTTACACAATAAAACAAACATGATTTTAAAATATTTACTACTATGCCTTCATTCTATTTACAAAAAAGCTTTTATGCCAAATATACTGAAACCACATGGGCCCCATTTCGTGTTGCCCATTTCTGTCCCATTCTCAGTTAGCCCACAATAATGCTGAATACAGTCTACATTTAGCCCAAATGGGCTGACAATATGGGTCCCATTTTAGGTTAAACATATGGGCCTCGTGTAGTTAGCCCAGACAAAACCCATGCCCATTCATCATTACCTATCTAGTCCACAACGACACGATTCAATGCAGTTTCATGAAAAAAAAAAAATAATAATAATTAAAAATGCACAATTAATGGATCCCAGCTATGCATGCTGGCTTAATTGGCTGCGAGAAAGATTGTTAAAAACCCATGTACACAGAATGAAAGCGAAGTAGTTACTCTTTATAAATAATGTAAGTGGTTTTATCGTGTCAAGGTACTTTAAAAGCAACCTCCGCTAGCAACGTAGATTCATTAGTGAACCGATTTTATTCTGCCGCGTTGGCGCTCAAATTTACCGGTGAATGGCGCCGCAGCGTATTTGAAAATGATCTGGCCCAGAACAGTTTGAAATCGCTCTGCATCCAAATATTCTTACCTCAATAATGGCAGATGACTTATTGTGTGTGTTAAAAAAATCACCAAAAAGAAAAACAAACAAAAAAAAGAAGAAACAACTAATAAGGTCTTTCGGGGTACTCCGGTCATCCGAACCATTACGAGCAACAAATGTTTTAACTAACGATTTAAAATCTCTCCCTAAAATTTGACACAGACAAAACAGACAGAAGTGTACTTACAGATTCTTTAGTAGAAGGCCAGCGAACCTGCAGACTCCACGCCAACGGACTGATGGGACTACGTTTGATTTTGAAACCGCATATCCATCCGCCGTTAACAATTGTACGTTCTCCAAGAAACACGAGATTAATTTTGAGAGTAATACATCGGTTTAACAAATGTAAAACCGATGTAGCACTCACAAATTTTCTCAATAAAAATAAATAAATATAGTCGTCCTTATTCAAATGTGTTTTGGAACTACTTTCTTTAGTGGATGTGTAAAGTGTCTACTTCAATTCACCAACCTTTATTGGCAACGGTGCCAGAGAAAAAATGAACAAAAAGGTTAAAAAGATTATTGAAAAAAGATTAAAAGATATAAAAATAATCATAAATAGAAATGTTTAGTTTTTTTATTTTATTTATGCTGACAACTTGGAAAATGTTTACAGATGAAAAAACAGATGCTAAAAATTTTACTCTTGTCTTTCTCACTTGAGTTTTGTTTGAATTCATTTTCTAAACATTTTGTAATATTTTTCACGATGATCTGATCTGAACTATTTCTCCAAATAAGAATTAAGTCCTTCTTTGAAAAAGCTGCAATGAACACTTGGAGGTCTGAACATCCAATTGATAATAAAATAAAATTAAATTACATTTAAAAAAAGAAGCAAGGACAAAAGTCCACTCTGAACCACTCTGAGCAGCAGAAGATTATGCATATTTAAAACAGATAATGTCACAAAAATGTTAGGACATCTGGACTGTTCTAGTGTAAAATAATAAAAAGAAAAAAATGCTAGGACTTCAAAGTGTAGCTTGGACAATACTGAACTGGTTTAAAAAATAAAGCATTGAAACATATTTTGGTCTTCTGGAAGCCTAGTGTAATGTCGGTGTTAGTAAATGAGCCAGACAAAGAAATCATGTAGTGAGCATGGTTCAAATACAATACCTCTTTATGACCTCCAAGATGAGGTAACCATCCAAGGAGAGCTTTTAATTTTGTAGAAAGCTTATACAATTGCTTCAACAATTTACCTTTTATCAGCTCCAATACAGGCCAACTGAGTAACAATTTCCTTAGCTAAAGGCCATCAATCTGACATCTCATAATTTTTTTAAAAGTTTTTATAATCTTGCTCTTGCAGCTTTTGCTTTTGACATATAGTGAAAAGTTTAAAAGTGACAGGGTAACCACATTGTCTAATCAGATTAAAAAAAAAAAATCCCATTACCCCACATGAAAAAGGATTAAGGTCTACATTTTCCTACCCAGGTCTAACCCATGTATGGTCAGCCCATGCTTGTGTCATGTGGGTTCAATGTGGTCAGCCCACATGGGTTTCCCATGTTGGGCCCATGATACTGGAACTACATGGGCCCCACATAGTGTTGCCCACTTCTGCCCCATCCCTAGTTAGCCCACATAAAAAAGCAATGGGGCCTACATACGCATGCCCAGGTCCAACCCATGTACGGTCAGCCCATACTTATCTCATGTGGGTTCAATGTGGTCAGCCCACATGGGCTTCCCATGTTGGGCCCATGATACTGAAACTACATGGGCCCCACATAGTGTTGCCCATTTTTGCCCCATCCCCAGTTAGCCCACATAAAAATGGAATGGGGCCTACATATGTATGCCCAGGCCCAACCCATGTACAGTCAGCCCGTGCTTATGTCATGTGGGTTCAATGCAGTCAGCCCATGTGGGTCCCACATAGTGTTGCCCATTTCTGCCCAATCCCCAGTTAGCCCACATAAAAAAAGGATTAGGGTCTACATTTTCCTGCCCAGGTCCAACCCATGTACGGTCAGCCCATGCTTATCTGGGTTCTATGCGGTCAACCAACATAGACTTCCCATGTTGGGCCCATGATACGGAAACTACATGGGCCCCACATAGTGTTGCCCACTTCTGCCCCATTCCCAGATAGCCCACATAAAAAAGGAATGGGGCCTACATACGCATGCCCAGGTCCAACCCATGTACGGTCAGCCCATACTTATCACATGTGGGTTCAATGTGGTCAGCCCACATGGGTTTCCCATGTTGGGCCCATGATACTGGAACTACATGGGCCCCACATAGTGTTGCCCACTTCTGCCCCATCCCCAGTTAGCCCACATAAAAAAGGAATGGGGCCTACATACGCATGCCCAGGTCCAACCCATGTACGGTCAGCCCATACTTATCACATGTGGGTTCAATGTGGTCAGCCCACATGGGTTTCCCATGTTGGGCCCATGATACTGGAACTACATGGGCCCCACATATTGTTGCCCACTTCTGCCCCATCCCCAGTTAGCCCACATAAAAAAGGAATGGGGCCTACATACGCATGCCCAGGTCCAACCCATGTACGGTCAGCCCATACTTATCTCATGTGGGTTCAATGTGGTCAGCCCACATGGGCTTCCCATGTTGGGCCCGTGATACTGAAACTACATGGGCCCCACATATTGTTGCCCACTTCTGCCCCATCCCCACTTAGCCCACATGAAAAAGGAATGGGGCCTACATACGCATGCCCAGGTCCAACCCATGTACGGTCAGCCCATACTTATCTCATGTGGGTTCAATGTGGTCAGCCCACATGGGTTTCCCATGTTGGGCCCATGATACTGGAACTACATGGGCCCCACATAGTGTTGCCCACTTCTGCCCCATCCCCAGTTAGCCCACATAAAAAAGCAATGGGGCCTACATACGCATGCCCAGGTCCAACCCATGTACGGTCAGCTCATACTTATCTCATGTGGGTTCAATGTGGTCAGCCCACATGGGCTTCCCATGTTGGGCCCGTGATACTGGAACTACATGGGCCCCACATAGTGTTGCCCACTTCTGCCCCATCCCCAGTTAGCCCACATAAAAATGGTATGGGGCCTACATACGCATGCCCAGGTCCAACCCATGTACGGTCAGCCCATACTTATCTCATGTGGGTTCAATATGGTCAGCCCACATGGGTTTCCCATGTTGGGCCCATGATACTGAAACTACATGGGCCCCACATAGTGTTGCCCACTTCTGCCCCATCCCCAGTTAGCCCACATAAAAAAGGTATGGGGCCTACATACGCATGCCCAGGTCCAACCCATGTACGGTCAGCCCATACTTATCTCATGTGGGTTCAATATGGTCAGCCCACATGGGTTTCCCATGTTGGGCCCGTGATACTGGAACTACATGGGCCCCACATAGTGTTGCCCACTTCTGCCCCATTCACAGTTAGCCCACATTAATGCTGAATGGGGCCCATATGTTTAGCCCTAATGGGCCAGCCCAAGTGGGTCCCATTTTAGGTTACCATATCGGTCCCATACAGTTAGCCCAGATAAAACCCATGCCCACTCATAACCCATGTAGCCCACATCAAACCCAAGTGGGGCCCACCTATGCATGCTGGCTGGGGAGATTGATTCCTTAAAGATTTTTGTTCCACTAACTATTGAGAATGTCTCACTTTCATGAAAACTGAAACGCAAAGGCGTTTTTAAAGTTGATACACTGAGAAATGAATGTCTCACAAACTTTTTGATCAAATAAAACTCATTTTATATTGTGTTTTGCCAGTTGCTTAGCAGTAAATAGTTTGCGAATTAAGTCCTGTAGAATGATATTTCTGGCCATATGGCTTCCAACCTTGGGGCTGAGCCACCTTGGTCTCTTAAATCCTGTTGACGTCCCTGGTCTAAACATTCATTTGGATCAAATCGGATCACAATCCTTCAGTTAAAATGTAAAAAATAAAAATAAAAAATAAAAATCTTGCAATATTATTTATTTTAACTCATACTCTCTTTCGGTGTGACAGTGAGTGACCGTATGCTTTTATTTAGGTTTTAGCTGCGTCCTTGTGACCGCTGGGCTGTGAGGCAATGAGACGAGGAGGCACTTGAGCTGAAGAGGCAGACTGAGGTCCCTCAAGCGTCGCTCTTCAGCCGCTAGAATAACACTTATTTATAAACGGGGGATAACCCCAGAGAGGCGTATGAATATTTCAAAGATTTGAAGGGTCTCTCTCTGCCAAAGCTGTTGGCCAGCAGCACTCCGGCGCACCCCCCCGCCCTTCCCTTCCTCTCCCTCTCCGTCTCCTCCTCCCCCCACTTTCTGCTCACACTCACACACCAATACAAAATACGTTTTTCTGCCCCCGAGGTAGGTTGGCAGGGATTATCTTTGTTTAATGAATGGGCTACAAGTATTCATCAACACGGCGAGATTATTGGGCTCCCTCGCTTCCCATTCTGCACAGACTATAGTGGCGCATATAACTCCAGTGTGTGTGTGCGTGCGCGTGCGTGGGTGAGAGAGAGAGAGAGAGAGAGAGAGAGAGAGAGAGAGAGAGCTACATACTGCAGCCAATTAAAATGCACTCTCCCCTGCTCTATCCCTCCACATCTGCCTCCTTTTCTCCGCTGCCGAATGGCGCAGAAAAGAAGGAAGCCCATGAATAGGCGCTCATTGAGATCACAGATGGAGTATGGCTTTCTCTTTGCTCGAAATTTGAGAAACACCATTGTCCCCAATCAAAACTCAATGTGTTCTCCGACAATGGTGCCGGCTTTGAGCTGCGCCGCTTCAATTGGCCTTGTTTTTGAAACTTGAAGTGTTCGACACAAAGACAGGGCTTTCCTAGATGCCACCAGTGTGTGCGTATGTGTGTGTGTCCGGAGAGAGAGAGAGAGAAGGGGAGAAAAAACACAATTAATATGAAGCTGTAATTACTCCCCTTCACGCCGCTGCACCCATTCAGGACCCCACCGGCCCATTTATTGCTTTATCCCATGCGGCTGATAATCCGAATACCACCTTTTTTTATTCTAGGGCCTCAGCGGTGCGCTGAAGGAGACGGACCTGAACATGGATATAAATAAAAGGATGCAGCCCTGAGAGATTAAAGGCGACGCAACAATAAGTTAGACGCTATTATTAAACTCTTAATTATTAATTCCGGTCTCCATTAGCGCATTAATAACAGCTGAGAGGAGATCAGTGTCTCCCCCGGTTGTGTGCAGCAGTTAATTAGGCTAAACACCTCCGAAATTAGTTTTTAAATATTAATTCAAATTTCAATTATTAGTTTGTTAGTTAATTATTAGTTAGTCCGAGAGATACTTTATTTGGTCCCAAGTCCGAGCTGAGTTGAATTCATTGTGTGTTATAGGACTCAAAGTTTCCTGACAACTGAAAAATTGTTAAGGTTTCGACAAAATGTTGTGAAATGTTGAAGGGTTTCAAGAAAGGCTAGGATGTGTGGAAGAAAAATCTGAACGAAAGGGAAAATAAACCGGTGGAAAAGCCTTCTGTTACACAACAATCCCCTAAAATGCCTTATAAAAGTTTAAAACATTTGATGAATTTCGACTATGCATGAGCATGGACACTTAAAAAAATGTCCATGCTCATGCATTTATGGGATTCATAAAATCAACTTAAGTTTCTTACAGCTATTAAATGTACTCAACTTCGACTCAAAAACAAAAAAAAAAAAGAAAAGAAAATGTCACCAAATCAAATACGGAATGTGTAACAATTTTTATTGTTTTAATTTTTGGACCTTTCGCATTAAATTACATAAAGAAAAAACTGGCTGTAATTTTGTATTTTACATAGGATGAAATTAAAAACTCAAACATTTTTAAGCAATCCTCTGCCTGACATAAAACGTATTTTTATTCTCCATCAAAGCTTAAACAAGTCTTTTTCGATTGTGTTTTTTTTTCTAATGCATCAGCAGGTGGATGCAGGAGGCATTACTAACCATACAAAGTGAAAATGACACACAAAAAAAGCTTCCCATCGTTAGAAAAGTTAAAAGTTTTGCTATTAAAAAATTTGTACTAAGACATCTAAACATTTGACTCCAGTTGTCAGATCTTTGCAATCCGTTTGACTAAACAGACTTGCTGCTAAAGGAGATTTATTATTCGCTGGAAATACTACAGAAAGTGGTAATTTAGTTGTAGGTACTGCATTAATGGTTCAGTGAAATGAAATCAAATGACTCACAGGGCCGAGAGAAACCGAAAGTTTAAATATCTTTAAATCTTCACTCAAATAAATAATAAAAAAAAAACTGAAGGCTATTGTTTTATATGATTATCTTGATTATCTTACATTTTGCTATGGTATTATTTAAATCAGATTTTAAATTTGCATACACAAATTCTTTATACCTCGGCCAAATTTTGTATCACAAGTCAATTTTATTCAACCAAGATATTTGTTTTTGATAGAAATCTCTAAAAAAAATAATAAAACAACTTAAAAGTACAAGAAGTTTTGATAAAAGTAATTGAACTAATTTTAATGTAAATTTTTTTTAAAGCAAATAGAAAATAATGCAATTCCTTCCCAGTAACTAGTAAAACAAATTTCACGTTTTTACTGCTATATAATATTTAATATGATGAAACCACTAAACTCTACTGCACAGTAACATGTCAGATGAATTTCTGCAACACATTCGTTTTTCTACTCAAGCGTAATGAAAAAAGGTGACATATTGTTCCGCAAAAAAGTGCTGGCCTCCAGATTGTCGTCCATATGAGAACAACCAATCCATTATACTTTGACCAATGTTTTCTCATAAACTGTGGCACAAATTGCATTAAAGTGAGAAATAATCATATCGAGTCTTTATTGTCAGAAATTGAAATAATTGTTGGATTATTTTAGTTGGAAGTTACTGAGTTTTTCCAACAGAGATGAAAACCACATCCAAACTGTTTATTCAAAATGGCACTTGTAGTAATTATGAGACCTAAAGCTGAAACAAAAACTATAAAATGTAATTATTTATACATAAAGTCCAACATCTTTGGATAATACTTATATTTTACTATCTATATGATAAATGATGGCAGTGAGTCTTAAAATATTAGGGCCAATAAAGAGTTCGAGAGCAAATCTGGACCAGTATTTGAAGCTAATAAAACATTATGTTAATATCTCACCATAAAGTGTCACTAATCTAAGAACCAACAGAGGAAATAAACCACTTTCTGCAATCATTACTTGTTGCCTGTGTGGTATTCAATTTAATTAGGACGCTATAATTTCTCATTTTATGTACTGAATTATATTAATTCAGCCTGGAGCACAAAAACGTCCCTCTTCAAATGTGAAAACAAGATCCAGTCTCACACATTTAAGCTTTTAAAGAATTTAGAGCCATTTAAAAGCCAAACCTAATCAGATTTGTGACATGGCTGAATAAAATGTCCTCTGTTTTTCCTTCCAGGATAAAAATCAAAGTCTCTTCATGTCCATTGTGTAGCTGACAAACAGAGCTGTGAAGAGAAGGAGACGGAGGGGTCGAGATGACCCTCCTTTTGTGTCTGCACAACAGTTTAAGCTGCATAGATTCTGTTTCTTTGAGCGGGGCCGCGTCTCTGAGAAAGTAAACTTGGGGCTGACCCTCCAGGTTAGGCCGGTCTGGGATTCAGGCAAGGATCCGTCGATTCAAGGATCGGCCGGCCTCTGAGATTTCAGAGGGTCTCACTTCAAAAGGAAGGAGGGGAGAGCACTCGGGGAATTTTGTTTCGTCGCCAGTGGGCTGCATTCTTGACCCCGGCGGGGCTGGTTAAACATCATCGACGCTTTCCTCTTTTGTCGTCACAGGGGCAAGACAGCAACCTGATGTTGCCATCATGGATCTGCAGCTGGGGAAGCCGGCAGAGTGAGCTCATTATCACGCTTTGCCCTGACCCTCGTCCACGGCGATCAGTTTAGGCAGGCACTGATTGAGACATCCACCTATAGCGAGAGCCCGCTTTAAAAGAAAATACTTGGTGTTTGTCAACATGATGCACTCAAATCCTCTGAAATATTAAAGTTGGTGCTGTGCAGTTTATTTATTTATTTTTTGGTTTTGAAAGACGAACGAACCATTTGTGCAATTTGAAACTGAACAATGAATCTTGAAGATTTAAAAGTGAAACATTATTCCCTTAAATATGATTTTAGATTCATAAAGATATATATATAAAGATATATGAAACTGGTTTTTGGTCACATGTTCAACATGGAAGCCCAGACATCCCAACCACACCAGCTCATTCACATAGAGGCGTTCCCAGAGGGAATATACAGAGCTGAGCAAAAGCATTCATAATCCTTAAAGTTCTACTTTTGTTACAACTACAAACTTTAAAGTGTGTAGTTGGATTTTGTGTGTAGCGCAAACTAGTGCATTGAACCAATGTTTCAAATTAGAACCTTCAGACTGAAGACCAATTTATAGTCCCTTCCCTCGTTTTTTACTTCAAATTATGGCGTGCTGTGTGTTGCAATGTAAGGAGAAATAGATAAAACTGCAACTTAAAAGTACTGCCCTATCTGTGCTCCTGCCAGGTAGTAGATATAAGGAGTGTCAGAGCAAAATGGGCTAAATATAAATGCATCTTTTTATTTTGAATAGTTTCTTTTCCACAATTATGCAATGGTTTGTGTTGGTCAATCATGTAAAAACTCGATAAACACATTGAAGTTTCTCGCTGGGTTATGAATGTTTTTCCTTGTGGCCTGGGAATACCTTGAGATCTCATTCAAAAAATGAGAAAAAGGGGGAAGAGCTATAAATGTTTTGGAAGTTGTGGGTCTACATCAGGGTCTCCTCCCTTCCATTCATGACTGATGAGCAAAAGACAACAGCTGAAGGGATCTAAATCAACTAGCATCTTTCGCACATTAGCAGACCGGAAGCCTGTAATTTGAGCATCAAATCTCTGTTGTGCATTAATGTATAGGCGAACTTGTTTTGTATAAACGTCAACATAAACCTGATGACTTCCACCAGCAGTACAGAATTATATTATGACAAGTTTTGTCAGGTATGAGAGAGGAATATCATTATGTCTCATGGGCACATCCGACTCCATCACCGTCATCGTTCGCGGCGAAATGTGCAAACATGCTTGTGCACATTCATCCAGAGAGCTGCATGAAACTGTAATCTCACAGTTGAGAGGAGCGGCAGTATGCGTGCCGCTCCCTGAGGACTACGCACTCTGACAGAGGCGCAGACATGCACCTGTCTGCCTCTTTCATAACCACATTCAGCTTCACGCTCAACTGAACCCCTCATCCCGTTCTGACCTCGCCTTCGCCCCTAGCCGCGCGTGCCTCTGCAGCCACAGCACAACGCTGCAGAAAACCCTGAATCACTCAAATGCCATTCAGCGACGTTACTTCCCCCCCGCCACCCAACTACAACTTTGCAAAATTGTGAATTGTGAAGTCTCTTTGCAGCACCGTGTGATCATGCAGAAGGCCGACAGAGTAACGCTCTCTGTGTTCAACACGAAGTTGTAAAACGTTAACTGGATCCAGTCTGTGTGAAGCTGTTGTCAGACTATTTCGCATCTCGCCGTCCATGTTGATGTCTTAAGTGTTGGGCGTGTCCAAATCTGAGGACACGATGGACAATTTGTGGATTATCAAGACCTGTCGAATGTTTTGGGCCCCAAGCGACCCAATGCTAATGGTTTCAGAGGTAATTAAACCTGCGTTCCCTTTCTAATGCACCTTTGTGATCAAAACCAGTAAAATATGCTCCTGAAATGTCCTTCCACATCACAATGGTTTGGCAAAATGTTTCTCAGATTTCACCTGCTACTAACTCAATATTTAGATAACTATATTATGTAAAGAAACATTATACGAGGTGGAAAACTTAAAAGTTACAGATTCAAAACAAAAGGTTTAAAAGTGATGATAGAAGAAAAGGGAAGAAAGTCCAACAATCACACAGAACAGAAATCGATTTGTAGGAAATGACTGATAAAAGAAATTATTCTTGATCACCTGAGTGTTCAAATGATAAATCAGTCGAGATTCACTACATCTACTTTCCTTTAAGTATAAATTGAAAAAAAGTAGCAACCTTTTACGGCTCATGAAAACCAGTTCCCATTTTATTAACTATGAATTCTAGCGAAGGTGAACAAACTTTTTTTTTTCTTGTGCATTAACAGGATTTACACCCCGGTGTATTAATTGGGCCTGAAGGCGACAAGTTGTCTGACTGAGCCTGGAGGAAGTGAGGCTGGCTGAGTGCATTAGGGCGACTCATTCTTTGCGTGAGAAGCGACAGCCACACAGAAACTGACTAATGCACTAATAACTGAACAACCTTACAAATAATATGAAATCGCTTTGGTAAAAACATTAGAGCTACTAGACAGCAGCTTGAAGTGAGGGACATTCATTGGTGCACTGATGCATAAAGACTAATAAAAGCAAAGCTCCGGAGTGCGTATTAGATTACACAGTAAAAAAAAAATGCAGTATTTAATTCAGCCATTTTCTGCTTAAAGCTACTGAACTTATTTAGAAAAAAAGACTGGACAGTTTAGTCTCCACTGTAGAGACTAAACAAGCTCTGGTCACACATGCTTTGACAACTGATGATTTAAAGGTGTTTTTGTTTGTTTTTACATAATCTACAGTAATACATATCACTAGGAGGCTGCTTAGATTTGATCGGAGAACATAATCTGTCATTTGTGTAATTATCAGTTGACCCCAAAACATGATCAGAGACATAATTGATTGAAACAGGGTTTTATATAAAATCTTTAGAAAAATTTACTGCTAATTTGCATTTTCAAGAAATGCTAAGAATAGACAAATGAGAAAAAAAAAGGCTTGTTTATGGGTATGAAATGGAGCTGACTGGGTACAAAACGAAGGTGCGAATTGCCAAATATTTATTGCCAAATATTTATTGCCAAATTTAAATTATTTTTTTTTAGAAGTTTAAATAAATAATTTAAGAAATAGCAAGAGCAGAATTTACATAAAAAAGTGGCTCATCAGTTTGTCCCCATGTTCAACACTATTTACACTTTTCCTCGATGTTACTGAAAGTGCCAAAATGTTTATTACAGTGAGAAAGATGGTGGAAAACCATCTTGAACTGACATTCAGCATAAAAGTATATTAAAAAAAACCCCTAACCAACAAAAGTTTTTATTTTTAAATGAATCATAAATATCAGAGTAAAATCAAAGAGTTGTATCTCGTCCATCTCGCTGATCTTGTTTAACATCTTTTTTCACTCCCAAGTACACGAGAAGAAAATGAGCTATATAATTTATAAAGTGGACATGACGTCGCCTCATTTAAGAAGTGAGAGTGAGTATATTTCAGGTGTGGGGGTTTATTAGATGAAGGAGCTACATTTTCTACAGGGAAGTTTTGGACCCGTCTTTCTCCGACTTTGCCTTCAGCTGACAGAGGAGCCCTGCTGCAGATGGAGGGCTAAGCCTCAGTGATCTCTGCTCGCTGGAGGCATCAAGCGCAGTGGCTGATATTAGCAGGTGGTGTGAGAGTGAGGATATTAAAACATTTGTTAAAAGAGGCAAACAAAAGGTCTGCATGTAGTTGTGGTCTTGCATATTCAAACTTTGGCGCAAACTAAAGCAGGACAATAATAAAAAAAAAATACGAATGACTATGATTGCAAGTTAACTCTCTCCAGAAAGAGTGGGAATGATGGTTCTCTGACCCAGATAACCATCATCAACAATAACAAGATCAACATGGAAAAATATCCAGGAACTTGCGTCATCGTATAGAAACTAAAACGTTCCTGGGAATGTGAACCTTGCTGCTGTTCCAGGTGAATATTGACATCCTCCACGACTCAAATGTCACTCGTTTGTTATTGTTTTTTTATGCGTTGAAGATGTCTTGTTTTTTTCCCAGGGTGAATTGACGCAAGTAGCTTTTCACTAGTTTGAATTTACGATTAATTTTCTGTAATCCACATGGGTAAAAGCAGACATTCATCCTCAAATACATCCAGTAATATTTGGTGAAATTTCAGGTTGTTCATTCTCTTTCCGCAAACGGCACAATTCTGGGGTTTTGTGGAAATGTGAGAATTCGTGTATTTCATTTCATCGGCTTGTTTTCTACTTAAAACTTTTAAGTCAACACCACAACTTTGGGATTATGCCACAGCAAATGTGTGCTATAATCAAAGTTAAAGGCAATATTACAGTGTGTGACCATTTTTGTTTTGGTGCCCTGGCAATGCATTTACTAGAACATGTGTATTATTATGTGTATTATGTGCATTCGAGAAAATAAACCATAAATTCTATTTGTGAGCCCAATTATTGTCTTACTCCTTGAAGCAAAACGGTTCAAAATATAACAATGAAAAGACTAAATGACATTCATGTCCATCACAGGTGTACGAAAACATCCCTCATTCCCACTTGAATTATCAGGATAGATTTATGAATGTCTTCCTGAAAAAGTTAAGTAAGTAAATGATAGGAGGATGTGTGTCTGACAAGTTTAAACAGATTTCTGGGCAGGACAAACGGATGTTTGTATTCATATATTTTATATAATGTAATTCAAACTAAAACTAATACAGCATCAAACTGAAAAATGTCAGAAAAAAATGAAAACTAAGGAGAAAAAAGAAAAAAAAAAAAAAAACTGAATCAACCTGGCGTGTGGAGCAGTGCATGTTAAAACCAGAGGAAGGAGAGAGAGACATTGAGTCCCGCCCCCTCCGCGGGCAAAACGTGGAGTTAGGCAAAGGCTAATGGGGTAAAATACAGGTGGAGATGAGGCACCCCAACCTTCAGAGGGCAACATCTAGTTGTGATATTCATTTTATTACAATTTTAACATTTCAGTTGTATTTCAAACACAAAAACCTAAAAAAAAAAAAAAAAAGCGGCTTCGGTGTGTCAAATGAGGAAACGGGAAGAAGTCCTTAATTTTTATTTATTCTCTTTTTTTTTTCTGTGACAAAGATTTGTCTACTTAGTCTCTCAACACTGTTACTGTTCTTCGTGTTGTGAGAGAGAACCATGACACAGCAGTTTGGAGTCGTGAAGTTGTCAGGTGTGTGAACAATTGAGGAAGATGGACAGAGATTCGGGGAAGGTGAAAATTTGGCTGTGTGCTTGTGACATTGTCCTTTCTTCTCTGTGCAACACCAGACTTTTATGTACCACAAAACAGGCCATGGGCAGAACAGCTTATTTGAACGTGTGTGTTCGAGTGTGTGTGTGTGTGTGCGTGCGTGTGTGTGTGTGTGTGTGTGTGTGTGTGTGTGTGTGGGGGTGTGTGTGTGCGTGTGTGTGTGTCACTGGATGTGCATGCCAGTGTATGCTAGTCTGAGAGATGGTGGCATATGTGTGTTTGTATGGTCAGCCCAGACGGTGAGGAGGAGGGGGCCACGCTCTGCGACTAGTGTGCGTCCAGCCAGTTCGTCAGTCAGTGAGTGGGTCCTCTCAGCATTCAGAGGGTCCGCTCCTATTCCTTAGCCTCCAGGAAGAGCGTCTCCTGAGGAAACAACTTGGCCTCCAGCAGAGTTGACCCGGGATCCAACTGGGTGATCTGAGGAGAAACGGGAGTGGGGAACATTCTCAGATTAAAAGTCCTGGAACAAGCCAGTGGTTCATTTCAGTACTGGTCAAAATAAGCAACAGAACTTCAACACAATTAAAACACAAGGTAACACTTTATTTGAAGGGGTTGTTCATAAGACTGATATGACACTGTCATAAATTATGGTCATGAACACGAGGAAGCCTTTATGAATGTTTATGACTGTTGTCATGAAGTGTCAATCGGTAAATAATAACACTTTTAATGCAAAATTGCTTAAAAGTTGCATTGAACATTCATTAAAAGTGCAAATTTTGAAACGTTTAGTAAATAATGACACTTTAATGCAAAGTTGGCACTTTTAATGGACTTTTAAGGCAACTTTGCATTAAAAGTATCATTATTTACTGAATGACACGTCATGACAACAGTGATGGATATTCATAAAGACTCCTTCATGTTCATGACCGATGTTATGTCATGTTTATGGCAGCGTCGTCATATCAGTCTTATTCACACGCCTTCAAATAAAGTGTTACCAAACACAGTTCTTGGAAATTTAAATAAATAAAATGAATGTACTACACTTACAATGCTTTTTAAATATAAATATAGTCATCCACACTGGAAAAATAAAATATTTCAACCATCTTAATTGAATTGCTTCACTGGTAGCAAGTAATTCAGTTGAGTTTATCCAACAATCGTCAAGAGTCTATGAAAACTCTTGCTTTTCATAGACACCACATATAAATCCTAACAAAACACAGTGGAATTGAAGTCGTAACATAACTAAATGTTGACTGTAAATCTGTTTTCCCACCATATCTGAAACGTTTCAGCCGCCTCTTCAGAGTTATCCTTATTAAGTCAGAACTGCTTCAGGCCAATTCACTGCCATTAAAATCCTTCTGTGACTGACAGATCTGAGAGATCTGCTGGGATTTATACTGGAGAACAGTGCAGTTGTAGTTTTACGTGTGTGTGTGTGTGTGTGTGTGTATTATTCTAACATAATGTTTGCAAAAAAAACACAACAAAAACGTTTAAGCAGAAATGTGAGCTGCAAGACTCCAGTTACCCTGAGAGAACGTTTTGGTTTGTTTTCTTAAAAGAGCTCCGATCCAGAACAAACTGATGAAGATTACAGGCCAAGACAGGCGAGTGAGAGAGAGCGAGAGAGAATAAACCAATGTGTTTTTAAACGACTAATAAGGACTAATTCAAGCAGCGAAAAAGGTCAAAGAGAAGCATCGCTAATGGTGTAAAGGAGAGAAACATTTAGCGGCGCTGAATGCTCCTCATAAAAGCAATTCTGTAGAAAGGAATAACGCTGTGCCACCCACGGCGCCACTGATCAGGTTAGCTCACAAAAAGGGGCTCGGAGCTGTTTTTTACCAAACACGACAACCTGACTCTCCCTGACATCAGCCAACCCTGTGGGCCTCTTAGCTTATGTGAGCTAATCACTGGAGGTTTAGTGTTACATTGGGCCAATCTAACACCTGGGCCGAACGGGCGAGGCGGTGTGACACCGAGATGTGTCCGGGGCTTATCTGATCACTGCTGTGTCAGCCCCGTCTGATTAGGAATCCTTTCCTAACCTCGCAGCGGGATAATTAGTCGGCTCCCTGTACCTGCTGTAGAAAGGTCAGAGGGCAAGCCGAGCGCCGTAAAGGTCACACCCCCCAACAAGTAAAGTCACGGTCTTCACACAGACGGTCGTAGGCGGAGAAATATGAGCAGTGACCGTGAACTGAGCCACAACTCTACTTGTTCTCACCGGCCACAGGCTAATTACACAGATCTTTATTATTAATGTTAAGAGTTGTGGCTCAGTCACAGTTAGGGAGAATTTCTGGGTTAACAAATGTGTCTGAAAAGGTTTGAGGTGGTATGTTGGTTATTACTCTATTGTAATCTTCAATAAAAATAATTGTAAGCATTTTAAAATGAGTTAAAACAGTATAATCCAAGCTTTTATTTAAAACTAAATGAGGAAATATTACTTATAAAATCTGCTAATTTATTACAGAGAACTGAATACAACTTTTCAAATCATAAAATAGATTAAATTTATTAACTGGGTTAAACATTTAGAATGAACGGCTGATAAATGTTAGTAAAATGGGTAAAAAAAAAATATTCTCCTCGTTTGTCATTCTGATCTTTGTCAAGTAACACAAGCAGAACAAGCAGATACTTTTAACACAGAAATTATTTTCATATTTGCCTTTACTATAAGTAACAAAAGAGTGAAATACCCATCTTTTAGCCAGCTGAAAGGCAGTGTGTAGCAACGTACTGATAACAGGTAAAACAATGTTTCAACAGCGAGGCCCGAAATTATTCATAGTCCTGGCAGGAAAAGAAAATTGCTGTCAAATTGGTGTTTGTTTTTGACAGGCATCACCCAAAAATATAGTGAATAGTATGAACTCTAATATATTTTTTATAACAATTATGCATCCAAAAACTATCTATATGATTTGAAATGAACATGAAAATATATTTTTTGGCATGACAACACTGAAACCTTATGAGATTTTTGATCGTTTATCTTTGAATCTGGAAGGCCTCTGTGCCATCACCCTAATCTCCACAAATTCTCTATCAGATTCAAGCCAGGATTCTGCCTGAACCGCTAAAAAAAATATTATTTACAGTGAGAAGAAACATGTTAAAAAATTTTTTTAAAATGACTTTAAACCTAAATCTGCCAGGGGTGTGGATAATTTTGGGACAACCTGTGTAACATTTATTAACTGCAGTTTGTTTTTTGACATGTAGGATTAACCAAAAATTTAGACTAAGCACCTTATAAATCTAGTTGTAGCTTTAAAGTGCGTGCAGTGCAAACTATTAAGTTACATTTAACACTTCTTTAAGACCCTTTTTTCCACAATTATGAGTGAATTTCTAAGCACTGTTATGAATTATAGAAAATAAGTTACAGACACATCTAATAGCATGTATTTAACCAAGATGTTCAACTTATTATTTAACATTCAGGAATTTTTTTTTCTCTTTTTTTATGTAGTCCACTGTTATATTAGTTTGCCGGCTATCATTAATGCTTTCCTTTCCTACAGCGCTGACCCACTTTAGGCTGTGAAAGGGTGAGAAAAGAGAAAGAGGGCAAGAGGCGTCGGGGAAGGTTGGGAGGACATATCAGCGTGAGATAAACTCTCCATCTCCCACAGGTGTTTGAAAATGTCACTCCGTGTGGAAGTTGGGATCGCGTTTTCATCTCCTCGTCCTCATTTCAATGTGTCATTTAGACTCTCGACTCCCCAGCAGGGTTCTGGGCTGTGGAGAGAAGCCTGTGTGCGTGAGCCGCCAAAGGTGGGAGGAAAGGAAAAAAAAAAAATGGCGAACAGGACCGCTGCGTTCCTTTTCCCACCTCGGGAGCGGCGCGTCACAAATGGCTGCCATGCTAATGAACCCGACAGGCTGTTGTGACACCACAGCATCAGGTAGGAGTAAATGAGGCTTTGTGGTGGGAGCAGGTGTGTGTGCGGAATCGGCACGAGTGTGTGTGCGTGCGTGCGTGCGTGTGTTCCGAGAGTAAAATTGGGTGGAAAGGGTTTGTGCACCAGGGAGGGAGAGCAGCATCTGACTCTGAAAAAGAGAAGCAGGGAAACAACATGCCACACTGACACAGGAGACGGGCGCCATCGGTGATTGTTTACATTGTTATCCAATTAACAGACCATAAGCATGGAGGCATCTGTCAACAAACAAAGCTGTTGTTTTTCCTCTGCTCTGCCTAAGCCATATCCTCTCTTCTCCTGCCTATGCAGCCACGCATGCATTCATAAACACACGCAGCCATACAAAACAGGACAGAGATAACGTCTAACCTCGAGTCAATATGACTTTTAAATCAGACAGTGAAATCAATAAGCGGAATTAGAGGAGGGCTGGAAATATGACATCTGCCTTCTGAGCTTCTCATCCAACAATTAGAAGAATAACATCTGGAGCTAATTAGCAACGGGGAGAAAAAAATCAACAGAATAAGAGCTAAATTAACTTTTTGTTTTTAAACTTGAGATCAATTTTAAAGAGATAATAAGAGAGATAAATGTGATACCTTCCATTACAAAGCCTCACTTAAAAATTGGATCCAAACAAGAAAACAGATGGGGGCTTTTCCACAATCTCTAATTTTCTCTCTCTTGTCTCACTTATTTAAGAAGAAAAAAATTAAATAAAATCAAATCTGTGTATTTACCATCACAGGAACAGGGTGTCTCAACCCAGTTAAAATCGCATAATTAGCTATTAATGTGAGTTTTAAAATAAACAGCACGATTGTACGTCACTGGAAAGAAATGAATAAAGCGGGCCGATAAGAGAGGAGGCGACACCGAGCAACGCTCCGCTGTGAAAGAGAAGAAAGGCAAAATAAACACGGGGCCCTCAAGATGTCCGTTTCCAGCGCAATCAGACGTGCAGCTGAAATAACGCATTTTTAATGAAGCCATTACAGGCCCTGCTATGTTAATTAAAACCAAATAACTTGTCTGTTTTAAACTAGTGTTGTCAAGTGTTTATTTGGCCAATTACAAAAGCAGTGGGAGATCATTATCTGCTGCCAGGAGCGTTGACAGCATGTAGTGCTGGGGCGTGAACAGAGCAGAACAGAAAAGAGTACGGCACTTCAAAGGCCGGAGGAAAAAGACTGGACTGGGGATTTAAAGAAAAAGAAATGGAGGAGAGAAAGAAAGGGGAGCGAGGAGAAGGCAGCTTGTTCTTAAATAATCAACTTAAAGGTGAATAAGAAGTGTTTCTAAGAAGCTCAATTTGGGAAAAGTTTAAAGGGATGAGGGGGAAAAAAAACAATAAAAGCTAGAAACTCAGAGTGGAGTGCTTCATTTTCTCTTTGCAGATATTTAAAGATATTTTAAAATAACCTGTTTCTTTGCAATGTTTCTGTTTAAAAAATGTAACTGAACAATCAAAGCAAAATCTGTTCTCTACTCATTCAAACCCCGATGACTCGGCAGCCATTTTCAGATAAACTTGGACACAAATCTGGTCTTTTTTAGTTGGAAGCGTGGGCAACATTGCATTCTTTACTGTATATGAGACATGCAGAGAGTTTAGAGAATCACTGGATGAATCTTCAGCCGTGATGCACCTGATTTAGCTGCTGTTCACCAAGAGATTCCCAGAGAATCCCGTTTCTCCTTCTCATTGCAACTTTTGTCATTAACTCAATAAATACCACAAAATACTGCGATAAAATTAAGTGATTTGGGACGTAGCATAAGCACATGCAGATGCCACAGTCTTCACAACAGAGAGCAATACGAGCCACACCATCTGCTACACAACATTTAATCTCGGTGAAGTTTGTGCTTTCAACTCTGACTTTGTGTTAGATGTAAAATTGACTACTTATAATTTAGTGGTAAAGAATCCTACAAAGGTTTGCTCTGTTTTTTTTTTTTTTTTTTTTTTAATGGGGTATGTCCGGCTGATTTGAAATATTGAACAATTGAGATGTTTGGGTTTTTATTTTATTTTATTTACATCAATATCACATAAAATGTGTTGCTGTTTCTTTAAAAGAGGTCGTAACTTTGAATGTTACGTAAATAAGTAGATAATCTTCTTTTCTCCATCAAAGTAAATGTCCCTAACCTTAAGATGACTTATTGAACCCAAACATTTCCCATGGACATGAAAGCATTTATAGAAAACAAAAAAAAAACAGCAGGTTTAAACCATTTATTAAACACGTCAAAACTTCTAAGTTTTGACGTGTTTAATAAATAGTGACAAAAAAACTTCAGTTAATCAGATTTTTGAGGAAAACTGTCCCATCTCTGGCCAACTGGTTGGTGCGTCTCTAAACCTAAAATCCACAAATCTTTACAAAACGCCATCTACTGGCTTCTAATCCAGAATAAACTTCCTCCTATCGCAGATTGCTCTGATAACAGTAACAGTGTGCTAAACTGCCAAAAATCTTTCAGCAAAGCAACAATAAACAAAACGAAACGTCGAGCGAAAAGCGATTTTAAGACCAAAATCCTTCTTTATGTTCAGAAAAAGAAACACTGAATTACGTTAGAGCCGGTGTTGATATAAGATGGAAAGACTGTTAGAAAAAAAAAAAAAAACCCCAAAGAAACAACAAACTATTAAAAGTACAGGCTGCTTAACCTCCCACAAGTCGTCCCAGGACACCTTCAGATAACAAGAAAAACAAAACCTGGTTTTGTAGCAGATGTAAAACCTATTTCAGCGCAGACAACAGCGTCTTTCTTTGTCACCGTTTATTTTTTTCCCTCCCCATCTCTCGTTTTACATAGGAGTCCAACGCTGGACGGGGTATTACGAGGAGGAGGTGACATGCATTACAGTATCATGTTGAGAAAACCCAATACATTTGTTTGACATTGTTTGGGTTTGTGTGAGCGGCCGCACAGGAAGCGCCTACTGCAAACCGTTTTAACGGCAGCCTCAACATTTTTCCCCGCATGCTGAAGGAAGAAGAGATTTTTTTTCCCCCATTTTGAGAAGTATCAAAGAAAAGGAGGGGAAATTCTTGAATGAAGAGCTGAAAACTGAAACACTGAGCCGCTCAACAACCCCCTCACCTCCCCCCCCTCCCACGCTCTTCGTCAAACCCGCTGACAGACATAGAAATGGAGGAAGGGTTAGTTCCCTGAGCACGGCTAAGCCTGGTACAAATGATGCCAGTGTAAGGCCTGCTGTAGTGCTGAAGAGATAAGCCTCTGATACCAAATGTTGACGAAGACACTGAGTCCAAAATGTGGAGACTAATAGACACTGGCTAAGGGAGAAAGGAGGTTGCAGAAGCGTGAATCAAGACATTTCTAAACATTCAAGTCATTAAAATTCAAGCTGAAACAAGGTCTGCAACTAGATACATACGTAAGCAAAAATAAAGTTAGCTTTTAATCCTGGAGAACACCATCGTAATTCAGCTCCGAATAATTTCCTAAAGTTGGATTCTGTAAAGCTAAATGAGCTGAAAAGACGGAAATAGTGAAGCAGCACAAAGAGTGACGGAAAACTTAAAAGAAGGTTTCAACAGTTGTGCGGTCTTACAAATGCAATAGTGCTCTATCCTCTATCCTCCGAGCCTGGCAGAGCAACAGTGAGAGCGTCTGGACGGGATGGGAGCTTTCTATGCTCCCTCTCATTTAATTACAACACAGAGCTGCCGGATTAGACGGGGGCCTGTGTTCGCAGCCTCATACTGGCACTAACACTCGGCTGCTCGCCTTTCGGTTTCCTGGAATTATCTCCCATTTTCTACTTTTTAATATCGCCGCCACTTGTCTTCTCTATCCTTTTGTCTTTCAGACTGTTTCTCTGATTAAATCTTTTCTTTGTTCAAGCGTTTGTCCTCTCTGTTCTCTTCCCTCACCAGCTCTGCAATCACCATCCTCTTCCGACTCCTCTCCCACCCACCACCCGCTC
The DNA here is from genome assembly GCF_051168715.1 of Poecilia mexicana. Classification (NCBI taxonomy): domain Eukaryota; kingdom Metazoa; phylum Chordata; class Actinopteri; order Cyprinodontiformes; family Poeciliidae; genus Poecilia; species Poecilia mexicana. Next base: position 12,915,485 of record NW_028263373.1, read on the forward strand.
TCCTCTAATCCTGCCATCCTGTTTTTGCTGGAATTTCATCTGCGACGCAGGCACATCTTTATCTCTGTCTCAAACACATGTTTACTCTTGATTATAAAGAGACAACTGTGAATCCTTTAAGTGACAAAGTTGTGAGCGGGGCATGTGTTTGCCTGAAAATATTTGTGCATGTGTTGAATTGTGCGATGCCGACGAAACGGGAGTGTGAGCTGCGCGTTAATGTGTGTGTTAGGCGTTTGTGCCCCGACGGTCTCTGCAGACGGCGACGGCGCTCTGCCCGGGCAAGCCTACGCTCACACACCTCTTTGCAACCACTACCACCCTTCAACATGCACTCATGTCCTGATTAATGGAAATCTAGCAGCATGGCTAATTAAACTGGTAGTTAGAGCGGCGCTCATTAGCTCGCTACCACGGAGCGTGGCGACCAAGCCCTCTAATGACTGGTTGCAGCTAGCTGACTGCTGCCAGGCATCAACAGAAGAGCCAAGGAGACTACTACTGTTAGCGCTGACAACTGTATCCTAACATTGTCAAATTGTACTGCAGGGACAACGGACCGATAATAATTAATATTCACTAAATAATACATGGACACAGGAGGACGCAGAGACAGATTCAACACTGTAATAGCTCAGAAACAAGAAAACGAAGGCAGCAGTACCGCAGCAGCGCAAAACAGCAGCACTAAGATGGAAGCGGAAAGAAAAAGAGACAGAAAAATTGAATCGTCAAAAAATTACAGCGGATTATCTTTACCACGATCCCTGCTGTTTGCCCAAGGTTTACCTCGTGTCCAACTGAAACAGCCAATTACAGCAGAGGAGTTTTCCAGCAGAGATGATCGTTATAACTTAACATACGTTAAAACCTGCTGTGTAGCCCTGTTCTAGTGGACAACATAAAGGAGAATTAAAGCACTTACGTCGTTGTAAAAACGGTTTTCAATCAAATTCAACAAACCATTTGAGTTTCTGTATTGTTGGAAATGTCTGATGTACAGCTTAGCATGCTGCTCCATCAGTTAGCCTTAGCGCTAATACCAAATTCCCTCTGCGGCTTCATGATGAGCCAAAACACCTAGACCTTATTTCTTTTGCAGGATACAAAAGAGCTGAGGCATTTTATCTAAGCTGTTTCCAGCAAGCAAAAACATGTTCACCGTATGAATGTACTGTAGGGATGTTTTGAACCAGTTTGGGTCCTGATAAAGACATTTTTAAACGTTTAAAAAAGGATAAACTTACATTTCTCTTGTACTGCCATCACAGATTCTACACGTTTCAACATGTTAAATTTAAGGCTGTAGATAAAGTTTAGATCTACAAAAGTTATACAATGCGACTCCCATTCCCCACAAAGTCTGCAAAACAAGAGAACGTTTTCTAAAGATTTGTCTAAAGACAATTAAGCCGAATCGCACTAAACTCTGCTACGTTAGCCAAGTTCTTCTGCAAACTGTTCTGCAGAAAAGCATCGTCAGCAGGAGAAAAATGTGACATTATTTAAGACAAACTGCAGCTGAATGTGTTAAATCAGATATAATACTAGGAACAAATGATAATGCTGTGTGAAATTAGGTGAAACCTGAAAACAATATGAGAATAGAAAGGCCATCCTGCAGAGGTTTTGGTTAATAAAAAAACTAAACAGTGACACATAAACTCGATTAAATGTAATGAATTTCTTTCTGCTTTTTTTATTTTCTGCATAACAAAAACATTCAGTAAATAGTGGCGAATGATCTCCAAATTAAATTTGTAAATGAGCAAATATGAACAAGAGTGTCAGTTTCCCCACTGTTATTTCATATTGGTAAGAAAATATGCAGAATGCTCACATTTCTACGAGGGAAGGTGGTGAGGATCTTGAATTCTTCGAAGGGAAATCCTTTGGAGGCCACAAAGTCAAAGAGGACCTGGAGCCGACAGCTGCCCAGGAAACGCCTTTCCAGAAACTCGCCGCTCGGCGTGCGGATTCTCAGTTTGCTGATTTGCTCTCCTGACTCCTCATCGGGCTCGGGCGGTAAAGCCTGCTCCAACGATAAACGAATCGCCTGAAAACAAAGAAAATAATCCAGAGGTTGTTTTTTTTAGAACTTGTATTTATATGATTTTACTGCCGCTGCTCAAAGGGAACAGACAAGTTTGCATTCAGGTTCTGGTTGGATTCAACTACAGCTTCCCATTTTCACAAGCCAATCAATCACATTTCTTGGGAGAAATTTTAATTTGAACAGCTTAAGAGCAAATTTAGCATAGATTGCATTATCTTGTAAATTAAAACAATTTATACAAACTGATAACCTTTTTTCCGTTGTACAATCCGTTTACTTACCTGTAGCTGTATAGGAAACAAAGTTCAGGCATGTGAGGGACGACTGGCTGGTCTAATTTTAGACATGCAAAAAGACACTTAATATGAAAACATACATGTGAAAAAAATTAAGCAAGAAAAAAAATACCCTGTTCAAACAATAATAAGGATGGGAAATAATGTATTGTTCATCATGTAGCTGGTGAACAATACAAACTGAAATATCTACGTTTCAAAATTTGATCGATAGAAATTAATATGTCGTGTTTAGCAGTCGTGTTTACCACAACTCCATGTAATTTGAGACTCATTTGTAGCTAAAAACGAAATAAATATTCAGAATTTGTCTCCATAATGTTGAACTTTTTGTTTGTATCACTATTTGTATAAAATATTAACATTTCTGCCATTTTGCTTGTCACTGCTGTTGGGGTTTCCTCGGTTCCCCTTATCTCTCCCTCCCTCGTCTCTTGATAATTATCGAGGTCTGTCCAGTGTGCTGCCTGAACCAATATGGCCTGCTGGGCCTTTACTTTAATAAAGCCAACTGTGAAACACGGGGAATGTTTAATTTTCGCCATGTTGTAAAGTAAATCTGCCTCTGACACTTTAAGGCAACCAGACCCAGCACGGGGTATGTGAGCTGAAATGAGAAGACACTTTAAAGAAAAGTAAAGTTTGGAATATCTTATGTCACTCTGATGTTCAGCCCACAATGCCTTTCCCCTTTAAATATCAAAACATGTAAAACAAAGCCCAAAGTCTGTTTGATTCTCTGCAGATTGACATTAATTAATCAACCCTGTTGTACTTAGATTATTATTAAATTAGCTGCCCTGTGTCTCACACCTGTTCCCCAAAGCCTCGTGTAGCTCTGAAGGTTGCCAAGTTTCAAACAAGTATGATAAGAAAAAAAGCACCAAGTGTGAACTTTCTTCATTCTCCGACTTCTTGTTCTACTAAACTGAGACTGATGCTGCGGAGTGTCTCCTCATAAAACACAGTTTTGAGTTTTGTTTGATACAGTTAAGTACTTTTTTTTAAAGAGACACATAAACGTGGCAACGTGTTCCACATCAGACTCCGCGTGGATCAAAATGCACAAAGACAAACATCAACTGTCATCTTTCACAGCAAAGCTAATCAATTCTCCAGAGTTTCCAGAAAAACGTGCTTCAGCTGCTCCCCTGAGCGTCCCACGTCTCTCTGCTCCTCACCCCTCACCTCCTCCTCACCCGCCTCCCCCGCTTGTTGTTCCCGTTTGGCCAGCCTGGGAGCATATGCTGTGACAACAAGCCCCGGCTTTATTTACACACCATAATGCAATTATATTTCATAAGAGTGTACAACAGTAGCTCATTAGCAGCTTCTGGTGTTGGGTGGGCAGGGTAGGGCGCGTGCCGCTCCGCCATCAGCTCCCCCAGGTACACGAGCTGATGCTGACTGAGTTAAAGGGGCCCCCGGGGACAGAGTCACACACACACACACACACACACACACACACACACACACACACACACACACACACACACACACACATAGCAGACAGAAGTGTGCATTTTGGACATTTAAATGGAGTGAGTGAGCACCACAGAGAAGCACATCCACCCATAAAAGGGAGATAGCGTCCTACAAGAAACCACAGCACACGCGTCTGGTGAATCGCCGGGCCCAGGAAGGCCGGCACAAATAATCAGGAGCATCTCTCCGTCTATTCACCTGCATCAGCAGCTCCGCTCGGCTAACCACAGAGAGCAAACAGATGACGAGCAGGGGGAAGAGGAGCACCTGACTGCCACACAACTGTATGCTAAGACCCCATGAAGGAGGTAAATAATAATGCCAGCTTACATACAACCCCGCCCCCAATTCAGAGGCTCTTACTTTCATCTCCCTTTTCTTTGCACAAAGGCACAAAATCACAGGGATGGCGTTCCCTCTAGCATTGCCCTCTCTCTGGTGGCAGCCTGAGCTTTTTGTTGCGTCTGCACTTCCTCCAACCCACAGCACGCCAGATCGGAGCCTCATAAGGCTCAAATGAAAACTGTAAACTAACAAAATGTGAAATTGTTCATTGTAAAAGGGTGGAGCACGCCGTTTCTCTTTCGTTCATTCTCATGAGTCAGGCGACACAATGCAGATGTGTCATAGAACAAAAGTAATAATTACTGCTTAAGAAAAAACAGTATAAACATTTCAACAGAGCAGCTGCTATTAATTGTTCTGATAGGGGAAGCAACTTTAAATTGATTAAAGATTAGAATAAACTTGGCATTTAAATAAATTTGCTCTACATCAATTTACTCATTAATATACATATTTTATTTTATGTAAAGTCTACTAAGCTTGTGAAGGTTTGTCTTTTAGTAAAACATAAAGCAGATTGATTTCTCAGCTGAGCAGAACATGGAAAAAAAGCCATTAAAGTTGTAATATCATCTATCGCTGTTAAATAGATTTCCTCCTATATTTATGAATGAAATCCTTCTGAATTATAAATGGGACTTGTGGTGGTGACTAGAACTGGTCCATTTTCAGTTAGACTATCAGCTGATCATAAACTCCAACCAGGTCATTTTCCCCTCAGTGAACACAAAACCTGGTTATTAACAGGTTGTATCAATAGCAACACTCTTTGGAGGGAAGTTGTAACTGACTGAAGACTTAAAGTTTGCAACTTTCACTGTGAGTGAGATGCTTAAAAAAATATGCAAAAGGTATGACAATCAGTAAACTGTATCTATATCTATTGCCTACTCAGGCTGCTGTTTATAAACAAGGAATGAGAGAAACTAGAGAACCTGAATGTGTTACAGTAAAAGCTTTAAACCTGTATATAATGGAATAAGTTGAAATTAATAAAGTTGGGGGTTTTTTTGACCAAAAAAAAAAAAAAAAAAGAAAACCAAAAATCTCAGAGAAACAATAGAGTCGTTTACAGTTAAATATGCTAGATATGCTAATCGTTAATGTCCTGTTCTGTTTTACAGTGACTAATCTTGCACACAGTGTGACGTTGCCTCTGCTCCTGATACAAAAAAATGACAACTCATAAACAGAAAGTTAAGCATAGTTTTCTTTACTGAGGTTAACTACACTTTAAAAACATGAACTCTTACCAAGTATTTTTATGTCTTGTTTCTAGTGCAAACGTCTTAATACACGTGAAAAAAAGACAAAACTAACTTACAAGTAAGTTTTCAGCAAGAAATATGAGCTGTTTTAAACCAATAATTGCTTATTATTGATTTTAAAAAGTACAATTTTCACTGGCAGATTATTTCACTTATAATTTGTACTTTTTAAAAAATAAATTTTAAGGAATTATTTACTTAGAATATTTCCTTATATCTTACTAAAAACAGACTTGTAAGTTAGCTTTGTCTTTTTCAAGTGTACTAGGATATTTGCACTGCAAACTAGATGAAAAATACTTCAGATTTTGTGTTTTTGCAGCGCACTGTTCTAAAAGAAAAACCGTGAATGGCTAAAATTGGTATTGGCAGGTTTACAAAACTGGAGAGATATTGATCACAAAACTCTGACCAGGTCGTCTCTATTCTAAATGGATGTTTTTAGGTCTTTAAAATGGTGATTTAATGTTTTGTTTTAAGTAACTGGATGCTTGCGACACTTCTTGGTGGGTTAAAGATTTTTGCCGTCTAGCTCATAAGTAGAGTTGATTTATTGATAAATGTAGAAAAACATAATCAGAAACAACCCTGTGTCTGCTGGTTAGATAAAGTAAAAAGCCATTTAACAGTCTGTCAGCTGAGCAGCGCCAGTAAATACCACAGAAGTTTTGTGAGGAGAAAATTAATTTCAGCAGAACTACATGGAGGACAGTAGGTGGACCATTTGTGGCATTATGTACTGTTTTCACTGTGCATTGTTGGCGCACTACAGTGATATAATTAAGAAGCCCCGCTCAGGAGCTCCTTTGTTGTCATTTGTTTAACTCAAGTGACGAATCATCTGAGCGAGCCGGGTCACCCAATACCTGTGGCTGCCTTGGGCTTTTCTGCTGTTGAGTAAACAGCAATCAGTGAGGACTAGACTGTATTAATCTGGACGGAACAACATCGCTGCCTTCATTACTGACAATTATTACTTTCCTGTGTGCGTGGCATTGTGTCTGCCTGTGTGTATTTGCCCCTGTTTTACAGACAATAATTGTTTTCAAGTGAATATGCGTGTTTGCTTAGGTTGTGCATTTGTTTGTGCATCGGCCAGTCTCCTCGACCTGCTGCCGTCTTTTGTCCCGCTCGGTCTGAATATGGTTGTTGTCTGCGTCGCCAATAGAAAGCAGTTGCACAGAACAATGACAGTGTTTATGGAAGGTGACATTAACAAGCACTGGATATAATTAGGATATTTCCTTCATTTGAAATAGATATCTGGCTGTGAAACCTCACCACACAGGGCCCATTGACTGGCGGGGTTCTCCGAAACAACCATCTAATTAACCGATCAGAGCAAACGCTTGGAAACGCATAAAAATAAGGTGGAAAGTCTCTGTTCTCACCTCCTTCTCCTCCTCCTGCTCTTTTCGCATCTGTTCCAGACGGACCTGTTCCGCTTCTTCTCTTTCCTGGGCTTCTCTCTGGCAATGAAAAAAAAAAAAAATCATTAAATGGGTCAACAAAACACAAATGGCTGCTATGCAGACTACCAAGACTGTGTCACTTTGCCTTGTTTAATTATTCATCCTGTTTTATCAGTGATCTAAACCACCTGGTCCCCTTTGATATGTACAAGGTCCTTAATCCAGAATACACAAATCGAATTACACATGAAGTAATGCAGTGTCTTGCAAAAGTATTTGTACCGATTTCAATGTGTTTTATTGAGATCTGATTGTGACAGAGTGGTGCGAAGGAAAAATGATACATGGTTTTTTTTTCAAAATTTCAACAAATACTGATAGAAAAAGCATTGGATGTGCTTTTTTAGCTTCCTTTACTCTGATATCTCTACGTGCAAACAACTGACCTCAGATGTGATCATATTAGTAAATATGAAGAGTAGCAAGAAGCAGTTAGTAGTCTTGTTCGCAGTTTGCCACAAACAACACAATGATCGTATTATTTGGAAGAATGTACTTTTCAGCTCACATGTAAAATGTGCCACGTTTCAGAAAACCAACACTGAAAGTCATTCTAAAAGCATCCTTAAAGAAAAGTGGTGGCATTATTGTTTAACTTCTCAACAAGAAAAAAACAAAAACAACTGAGTGATATTTCTCTTTTTTTTAATGTTGCAACAGCAAAATCAAGAAACATTTTAATTTCTGGTCTGGTATATTCTGATGCATACTGCAGTGAAATAATATTTTATAAGTTAAATCCAAAAAACAGGCAAAAACTGCTGTGTCAAGATGCAAAAAGCTGGAAGAAAACCCCAAAATACTTCCATATGGATTTACATGCAAATCCACATCAAATATAAAAACAAAATGGGTCATTGTCTAATAACTCCACATTTTAAAAATAATTTTGTGTTGGCCTGTAACATAAAATCCTAATAAAGTACATTAAAATTTGTTATTTTGTCAAGAAAAAAAAAGTGATAAGGGGCACATCATCTTGCAACAGATTCAGACTGTCAAAGATTTCAAAAAGAGTGCCATGGCTGGGAGGTGGGGGGATCAAATACACACTAAACGTGGAAACACTCTTTGTTCTGGACGTACCTTCTTTCTGTCAGCCTCTAAGGACAAGCGATAGGCTTCATCCTGCTCCCTCTTCACCATCTCCCTGGCCTCGCGCTCGTCCTGGGCGGAGGGAGAAAGAGTCAGGCCTGTTTAACTAACAACATAATAAAAGGACACAACGAGAACAAAACATCTAAGCTGAGGTGCCGGTTATAGAAGCCAGGAAGAACCGGGGCAAAAGAAAATGCTGCATGTCAAGTGTGGTTACGTACAAACATCAGGTATGAAAGAGTAGCAGTAGAAGGGACTTCATTGTGACTGGGCTGTCATTTACCAGACCCCGAACCTCTTTTATGTCTCCCATTCTGAGTTTCACCCTCCCTTTCTCTTTCATTCATTCTGCCCCTCTCTTCCTGTTTGTACAGAGGGAAGGGGACAGGAGGCCTTTCTCTTTCTACCTGCTGTGGCTACAAAGTGTTTCATAAAGACTCGGTCTAACTACGAGTGTCCCATTGTGTTAACACTGCACAGCCATTAGTTTTCTGTTTTCTGAAGGCCCATGCTGTGTGCCGACCCGGATATGGCAAAGTACGCTCATTGTGACGATCAGAGGGCTACTCTGCAGCTAGGCGGCTAAGCAAAATGGCAGCGTCTATTGTCGCATTGAATCGGAGAATGCAACGATACATTTGTGCTTTGGGTTGGCATAATAGAGGAACAGTGAAAGGAAACTGTAAAAGAATGGCAGAGAGGGACAAAAGCTTCAAAAGTGCCTGCCATCAATACACTGAGCCCGAGTCACGCAAACAGGTCAGAGTGTGTGACGTACGATGCTCCCTTTAGCATTTGTTAAATATCTTCCAATAACTTTTAACTCATTAATTAGAAGAATCATGAGGCAAAAATGTTCCTCTAACATGTATCCGCACAAAGACTGTGATTCTGAGAGCTTTAACTTTGGAGGAAAAAAAGAAAAAGAAACAGATTTTCCACAATTAAATCATGGCTACTGTTCAAGTTGGCACGACATGTGGCATCTTTTAGTGTTGATGATACACTTGGTATTGAGGGAAAAAAGAAAAAGAAAAAAAAAATCAAGCTGTCACACATTCAATGTTTGCAAACAAAATAAGAAATTTAAACGGCTCTTCTTAATTTGCTTTTCAATTTTGGGACCAAGCAGCTCAGAGATTAAGCTGCTTCCAGAAAAAGTTGGGATGCTGGAGAAAATGTAAATAAAAAGAAAAGAATACAATGGTTTGCATAGTATTTAAAGTCTACATATGACACTCCGATCTGGAGAATTTTGATTTACTTTGTGGAAAACAACATTAGACCTTTTGTCAGTGTTATTTTTTTTTATGGTACATTTTCACTAATCGGTTAAGGTTGCTTCTTTAGCTCTGAACACTAAAAGTTTGATATAAAAAAATGTAGACTATTATTCGCAGCTTACCACCAAAACTGGAAGTATGGAAAGTGTAGAAGGGAACGCACATATGACTGACTAGAAAATTGTTTCATGAAGATGAAACAGAATTAAAGATCAATTTGATGGCAGGCACTTTTGATCAATTTCAGGTCCCAAATTCTTTGTTCTCATAACGAGTCGAGTCAAAAAGCACTCTAGTGTACGTACAAGTCCAGACAAGTCTGCTGTAAAAAAAAATCTTAAAAGAAATATTTTCATTCATTCATCCAAAACAACTGAGGTAGCCTAAACTCAATGAAAAATGTAGGATCCTCCAAATTCTAACCATTAATTTGACATGTCACTTTTTCTACAAAGTTGCCAGCTGCATAATTGTTGAAACCCCCTAAACATTCTTCAAAAATAAATGTAAACAAAGCATCAGCTTACTTTTTTGCTTTTAAAGAAAAAGTCAATCCAAATTTCTAAGAAGTTCTAATTAGCAATTTATTAATTATACAAATTTTATTTGCATAGCACCTTTTCAGCAACAAGGCATTTCAAAGTGCTTAACATCATAAAAATACAAAAATGACTACTTCAGACTTCTTCAACAAAGAATGTTTTTATATGCATGTGCAGTACAAGGGCCCTCCGGTGTAATGTGTGGAGACTATTTTCACACTTTATAACATGTTTATGTGACATGACCTGAGAACGACCTAAAAGAAAAAAACTGGTAGCGCTGACAGATGCAGACCACAAAACCTGAACAGTCACCCGGTTAGTAACCGCTAAGCTAAAACACAGACAACCCCAGGAATGACTGTTGTCTCACTAAGGCTGCTTGGAGTCAAAGTGCAGCTGCTACAGATCCAGACAGACACTGAGGGAAGAGTCATGGAGTTATGCCTGGGTTGAGTGAGTCTCAGTCTAAGCATTCACTGGGAAAGAGGGTAAAGAAATCAATGAAAACAAGGAGTTTCACCAATACGCTCTCTGGCAAGAATGACAAAATGAGCAAAGTTGAAGATGAGTTCATTCACTGATGAAAGGAAGATGGTCCTCTCATTTCAAGGAAACTGAAGTAATACGGTTAATGAACATGTTAACAACCTATTCCATCATGGTTACTTATCCACTTAAATATTTCATTTTGTGAGTTATTTCTCACACAAAGAAGATCCATTAATTCATCCATCTGATTCGTTAACAAGACCCCAAAACACATGAACTTGAGAAAGGTTCTTGTCCTGGCCCAAAGAAGATCTTTCTCAGTAACAATCGCTTTACTCAAAATATCTTTGATTTACATTTGTAACATGGAAAAACTTTCATATCCCAGGAAGTAATAATAATAGTAATAATAGAAAAATGCAAAACAAATTAATTGGAGGAAAAAAAAGATTTGAAAAATCTGCCAGACTGAATATGTCACATGTCAATAGCTCTTTGGTTGAAACAAAAATGTGTACATACCACCAAGTGCCACCCGCACCAAATGTCTACTAAGATCTTCTTAACCATTCTGTGAAATGCTAAGTCCTCGTTTCATGCCAGTTTTAGAGTGTTTACTCTCTGCACTTCTCTGGTGCAGCAGCTTGTGTTTGAACAATATTTAACATTTGAAGACTTTTTGCTTGCAGAGCATTTTACCCAAAAAGAGGATGGATATTGTAGAAAAACACGCTCATGTCTATGAAAATAAGAAAAGTATCCTCTTGATGTCAATAAACTGCTTTCCCTTTGGCAACAATAATAATAAAACTCAAGCTAACCATTCTGGGCGTAGGCGACGCTGCACGTACATTCCTCTTGCTATAAGCTGTCACTAATGGTTGTCTTTCACCAACAGTGACAAATCCAAAAGAAGCCAGTAAATTGTTCAAATATTAACAACACAGAGACAAAAGCTGCAGCTCAGTACCAAGGAATTGACTGGAACAAGTTTAACCCTCAGGCTGTGTGTGTGTGTGTGTGTGTGTGTGTGTGTGTGTGTGTGTGTGTGTGTGTGTGTGTGTGTGTGTGTGTGTGTGTGTGTGTACTTGTTTTACCTGCCGCGTGGGGACTTCAGCCTGACTCTGTGCATACACGTGGGGACCTGATGACACGTGGGGACCAAATTTGAGGTCCCCACCGGCACAACCCCATTTTCAAGTAGAAAATGGTGTATAAACATGCCTGGTGAAGTTTTCCAGGAAGTCCCCACGAATTCCATTCCAAGACAAAATGTGTGTGTGTGTATAAGGGAACCGCCCCTAGTGGTCACACAGATTATTGCAGTCCCCATTAGGCTAGGTGTTCCGGAACAGTGCGTCACCATCTGCTCACTCTCTAGCTCCCTCTATTGGTCGGTCAGAGGTTTTGCAATTTATTGGTGAAATTAAACTTTAACTTTAAAAATGTAATATTTTTAACTTATTTTTTTACATTGTGGGATTAATGGAGTATTTTTCATTTAATTTATTTTATTGCAATTTAAAGTGAAGTTTACCAGTATTTACTTTTTTATTTAATTTATTGCAATAAATTAAATAAAATTTATTACAATAAATAATAATAAATTTATTGTAATAAATAAATTTATTATTTATTATTATAAATATTAAATAAGCAGCTTAGCTCAAAGCTGCGCTCTTAGCTTTGAGAAGCTAAGTGCACACACACTATTGAAACTCAAGTTAACTGGCAAATCGTAAAGAGCTGAAATTTGGTACATCGGTAGGACCCACTGAAACAAGAAAAAAAGCCTTTTGGAGGAAATGTTGCCATTTTGGGTCAAATTTTTTGGCATTTTTGACTTTTCATACATGTCGAACTTCAACAAACTCCTACAGATTCTGAGCTATCTTCAAATTTGGTCAATATGACATTAAGGCAGTGGTTCTTAACGTGAGTTCATTCGAACCCCAGGGGTTTGATCAGTCGGTCTCAGGGGTTCAGTGGAGCCTCTGCCGCACTGATTGAAGAAGCTCCACTTCTCAGCATGAATTTGAACTTGTGTCTTTTATTACTTCAGCAAAGCTCACAGTTTTTACCAAATTCTGTACCAAATTCTTTTCGGGGTTGCTACTGCCTCTAGTGGCATGGGGGTGGTAACATAATTACTCAGTCAGCCTCCTGCAGTGATTAACAGGCAGAAGCAGCTGTTGGAGCTGATCTGATTATTGGGTGAAGGAGTGAGGAGTGAAATTGTTTTTGTACCGCAAATTAACGTTTTATTTTAAGTCAACTCAGAGATTATTTTTTGTTATTTTTATAAGCAAAAGAAACTCCTTTGAAACAGGAAAAGTCTCCCCAAGTGCTTTTTATTGTTTTTGAATGAGTCGAAAACCTCCTCCTGAGGGACTACTCTGGTATTTTTGTTTTCTGGACCTTTGTGATGCAAGAGTGGCCATAACAAGTACAAAAACCTTCACCGACGACTTGAAGAAAAGCGCAAAGTTGTGGGATCCAGCCGATCACTCACAGAAGAACAAAGAAAGCAGCCAGCGGGCAGTGAGTAAAATCAGCTGATTGAGTTTATGAATGAAAGTGCAGCTGCGCTGCAGAGAAACAATCAATCGCCACAGAAAGCAAAGTTGTGGATTTTGGAAAAGAATTGCAACAAAAAAGGATGTTTATGGATGAACTTATTTGAAAGTGAAGGGATTGTGTGATCATTAACAATGTCTGACCCTGACACTCCGCCTGCGTCTGAGGACATATTAAAGGTGTGCGTTCTTTCGCGCAGAGGCAGATTGGGAGCCTGCACTAGAAGGATTACATTACTAAATCAGAATACTGCAAAGTCTTTATTTATTATTAATTTTTCATTCTCTTAAGAATGTAGAGCTAATTAAATGATCTAAACAAGACCTTAAAGTGGATCCAGTTTCTCTCGATGGTCAACCTGTTGAAATTGTGGCAAATTTTAAATACCTTGGGTCGTTCCTGGACAGTCAGCTCAACTGAAAACACTGACTATATTTTGAAGAACTGTTATCAGAGACTCTACCTTTGAAGAAGACTTAGTGATCTTCGGGTGACCCAAATAGACTCTAATTGGGTCACCCCCTATGTCTTGAATTTTGAAAAAAATAATTTTGTTTATCACTACATAAGGGTTCAGCGAGTGCGCATATGAATTTGATGGATTTGGTACCTCAAAAAAGGTTAAGAACCACTGCATTAAGGTGTTGGGGAGTAATGATTATCAATTTTTTGTTTTTGTTTTTGTGGATGTTAAAGGGGCATGGCCAGGCCTTAACTTTGAGCTTCATACCATAAATTTGGAAAATCTATAAAGAAAGACTGATTTATACCAAACAATGAGTGATCCATGTGGTATGCCAAATGATACTATTTGGTCATATGATGACATAAATGCACACCCTATCAGAACAAGAAGTCTGTTTTTTTCCTTTGAAAGTTCCATTTCTGACTCCCTTGATCTAATCAAGATGATACTGAGGCAGATACCAGATAAATTGGTCTTACTTGCTTTAAAGCTCAACAAGTTTACACTGGAAGGTGACTTCCCCATGCCCACACAATATAGCAAGCCATTGCCATTCATTTGGCTCTAAATTCCACATATTTCAGCCAAGCAGCACCAAAGTCACTAGGGAGAATGGACATGTCTGGCACATTCCGCATCATGGCGTTTACCATAAGCGAAAGAACATACTGAGGGTGGTGTTTGACTGCACATCCTCATTTCAAGGAACCTCTCTGAACAAGAAACATCTCCAAGGTCCTGATTTAACAAACACCCTGATTGGGGTACTGTTAAGGTTTCGCCAAGAAGCAATCACTGTTATGGCAGACATTGAGGCAATGTTTTATCAAGTTTATGTTGATGAAAAGGACAGAGACTTTCTGAGGTTTCTGTGGTGGCCAGAAGGGGACATTAGTAAACCTCTTAAGGTTTACAGGATAAAATTTCACCTCTTTGGTTCAGTATCACTGCTGCTGACAACCAGAAACATTATTCTGATGAGGTTATCAAAACCATTAAAAGTAACTTATGTAGATTGTTTGCCTCTGATCAGTGGCAACAGAGAACCCTCCAGGACCCTGCTGAGGGTGTAGAGCTGGTCCAGTGTTCCACGACCAGGACGAAAACCACACTGCTCTTCCTGAATCCGTGGTTCGACTATCCGACGGACCCTCCTCTCCAGAACCCCTGAATAGACCTTACCAGGGAGGCTTAAGAGTGTGACCCCTCTGTAATTGGAGCACACCCTCCAGTCCCCCTTTTTGAACAGGGGGACCACCACCCCAGTCTGCCAATCCAGGGGAACTGCCCCCGATGTCCATGCGATATTGCAGAGACGCGTGAGCCAACACAACCCTACAACATCCAGAGCCTTAAGGAACTCCGGGCGGATCTCATCCACCCCCGGGGCCCTGCCACCGAGGAGCTTTTTGACCACCTCGGCGACCTTGTCCCCAGAGATTGGAGAGCCCGACCCAGAGTCCCCAGGCTCAGCTTCCTCAACAGAAGGCATGTTGGTGGGATTGAGGAGGTCTTCGAAGTATTCCGCCCAACGGCCCACAACGTCCCGAGTTGAGGGGACGGGGTCAGCAGCACACCGCCCCCACTATAAACAGTGTTGGTGCTGCACTGCTTCCCCCTCCTGAGACGCCGGATGGTGGACCAGAATCGCCTCGAAGCCGTACGGAAGTCTTTCTCCATGGCCTCTCCAAACTCCTCCCATGCCCAAGTTTTTGCCTCAGCGACCACCTGAGCCACATGCCGCTTCACCCGCCAGTACCCATCAGCTGCTTCTGGAGTCCCACAGGCCAAAAAGGCCCGATAGGACTCCTTGACAGCATCGCTCACCGAAGGCGTCCACCAACGGGTTCGAGGGTTGCCGCTGCGACAGGCACCAACAACCTTTGCGGCCACAGCTCCGATAAGCCGCCTCGGCAATTGAGGCACGGAACATGGTCCACTCAGACTCAATGTCCCCTACCTCCCCCGGAACGTGTTCGAAGTTCTGCCAGAGATGAGAGTTAAAGCTCCGTCTCACAGGGGACTCCGCCAGACGTTCCCAGCAGACCCTCACTATACGTTTGGGCCTGCCAGATCTGACCGGCTTCCTCCCCCACCACCGGAGCCAACTCACCACCAGGTAGTGGTCAGTGGACAGCTCCGCACCTCTCTTCACCCGAGTGTCCAAGACATACGGCCGCAGATCCGATGAAACGACGACAAAATCGATCATCCAACCTGCGGCCTAGGGTGTCCTGGTGCCAAGTGCACATATGGACACCCTTATGTCCATCATGGTGTTCATGATGGACAATCCGTGATGAGCACAGAAGTCCAATAACAGAACACCACTCAAGTTCAGATTGGGGGGGCCGTTCCTCCCAACCACGCCCCTCCAGGTCAGTACCCCCTCTAAGGACTCCAAGAGGGGTGGGTAATCTGAACTGTTGTTCGGCCCATAAGCACATACAACAGTCAGAACCCTTACCCCCACCCATAGGCGGAAGGAGGCTACCCTTTCGTTCACCGGGGTAAACCCGGTGAACAAGTATGCCCACTCCTGCCCGGCGCCTCTCACCGTGGGCAACTCCAGAGTGGAAGTACGTCCAGCCCCTCTCAAGGACACTGATTCCAGAACCAGAGCCATGCGTCGAGGCGAGGCCGACTATTTCTAGCCGACTATTTCTCAGCTTGAAGTAACCTCAGATTGAAGTAGCTGAGAGTAACCTCTCAGCTATTTCAAGCTGAGAGGTTCTACCCAGAACCTCTCAGCCTCGCACACTGGCGCCTGTTCCTTCCCCACCAGAGAGGTGACGTTCCATGTCCCAAGAGCCAGCTTCTGCAGCCGAGGATCAGACCGCCAGGGTCCCCTCCTTCGGCCGCCGCCCATTACACATTGTACCCGACCCCTTTGGCCCCTCCGACAGGTGGTGAGCCCATTGGAAGGGGGACCCACGTCTCCTCTTCGGGCTGAGCCCGGCCGGGCTCCGTGGGTAAAAGCCCGGCCACCAGGCGCTCGCCATTGTGCCCCACCTCCAGTTGTATTGTACCTCTATTGTTGTATATTTATTTATTTATGTATGTATGTATTTATTTGTTTTGCTTAGACCCTCCTCCTGCAGTGATTAACAGGCAGAAGCAGCTGTTGGGGCTGATCTGATTGTTGGGTGAAGGAGTGAGGAGTGAAACAGTTTTTGTACCGCAAATTAACGTTTTATTTGAAGTCAACTCGGAGATTATTTTTTGTTATTTTTATAAGTAAAAGAAACTCCTTTGACACAGGAAAAGTCTCCGTGAGTGCTTTTTATTGTTTTTGAGTGAGTCAAAAACCTTCTCCTGAAGGACTACTCTGGCATTTTTGTTTTCTGGACCTTTGTGATGGAAGAGTGGCCATAACACAGAGAGAATACCCTCCATGGATAAAGGAGTTGGAAACTAAAATAAAAAAGGGTCACACTAGAGGTGGTGGCTTGGTGCAGCTACTTCAAGCTCAATACCCAGAAGACAGTGGAGTTAATGATAGACTTAGGAAAGTCACAGACCCATCATCCCCTCTCAGAGTCCTTTCTATCTCCAATTTGGACTCATTCTGCTTCCTGGACATTACCATCATCCAGGACTTCAAGTGGGAGCCAACCATCAGCTCCTTTATCATAAAGGCCCAGAACAAGTTGTTCTAGCTATGGCAGCTGAGAGAACTCAAACTGCCAATTGAGTGTTGGTGCAGTTTAACACAGACATCATCAAGTCCGTCCTCACCACCTCTGTCACTGGGTACAATGGAACCACAACCAAGGACAAACCTAGATTACAACACATCATGCATACTGATGAAAAGGTGATTGGGTGCAACCTCCAACATTTACATGACCTGTACTTCAGGGATGTAGGTCGTGCAGGTTGGATTGCGACTAACACTTCTCAAGAACAGCTTCTTTACCTCAGCCATTAGACTGTTAACAATAGATAATTGAATGTTGCATAACACTGCCACTTTATCTACCTGCTATTCTGCACATGCATACATATTTTTACTTTTTAGTCATATTTTGTATCAATATATCAAAGCAATTTCCTAACACATGACCCTGTATACTAGCAATAGCAATAAAAGTGATTCTGATTCTTCATGCGACAAGTCTGACGTTCTATCAAACAGTTCTAGGAATGGGGTACTGTTCTATCCCATTGTGTGCTAGGGGAATGGTATGACTGAAAGAAACAGGAATCTTAATAAAATGGTAAACATAGCAGTTCTATGTCTGGAAATTGAATTAAAACTAATTGAATAATTCCTAAAGAGAAAGTATTTCACTCCATGTTCATTAGTCAAGTCAAACAGGTCATGTTTAGGCCTGCTTAGTAGAAATGACGGTATTAGGTGCATTAAGTGCAGAAGCTTTCTGCTGAACACAATCCTTTATTTGCTCTTTGTTTTATGTAAAGCATAAAACAAAGAGCAGTGTTGTCCATCATTTTAAGTGACTTGCCCATACAAAATTTAACAGAAATAAAAATCTTATCCACATATTTATCCACATGTAGTATAATAATAGTAATATATAGTAGTATAATAATATAATAGTATAATAGTAATCTTATCCACATATTCATCCACATATAGTTTTCCTTATCTACAATAGGCCTCCACCCAATTTCTCTGTAATGGCTGCCATCTCACACACATCCTGAAATTTGACGTCCCCACCTCACCCATGCCCATCCCCCCTCAACATTCCCTCCATGGCCTGGAGGGAAACATGCTGAACTATAAAGTATAGCATGTTTGAACTTTTTAAGGAAAATGCTTGGTTGACAATAAAGAATGGTGGGAGAAGAGAAATAAAGAATCCGCATGCAACTCAAGCAGGTTGACTGGCTCACATTTCCTCATATAGTTTTTCTTATGTACTATAGCCATCTACCCAGTTTCTCTGTAATGGCTGCCATCTCACACACTTCCTGAGATTTGACGTCCCCATCTCACCCATGCCCATCCCCCCTCAACATGCTTGGTTGAAGATAAAGAATGGTTGGAGAATAAAAACAATCAGTATGCTAATCAAACAGGTTGACCACCTCACATTTCTTCACTTTCTTTCAACTTTCCTAATTTATATATTTATTTTTCCACATCCTGTTTTTCTGATATGCTATAGCCTCTATCCCCAGTCTCTCTGTAATGGCTGCCATCTCACACACTTCCTGAGATTTGACGTCCCCACCTCACCCATGCCCATCCCCCTCAACATGCTTGGTTGAAGATAAAGAACGGTGGGAAAATAACAAAATCAGTATGCTAATCAAACAGGTTGACTGGCTCACATTTCTTCAGTCACTTTCTTTCAACTTTCCTAATTTATATATTTATTTTTCCACATCTTGTTTTTCTGATATGCTATAGCCTCTATCCCCAGTCTCTCTATAATGGCTGCCATCTCACACACTTCCTGAGATTTGACGTCCCCACCTCACCCATGCCCATCCCCCCTCAACATTCCTCCATAACTTGCTCTCAAACTTTGCAGAATTGACTGGTGTTGAACCTACAAAATTTCCATTACAAAGAATAATTTTGTCTCCTGAAGCATTACTGTGGGAGATAATAAAATGTAACTTATTAATTTCATAGTTTTAAAACTTAATTGATGGCGCGGGAAAGTTGTGACGCCAAAGTTAAGGTGTCATTAGTTATTAACACAGGGCTGGGCCGTCAACCTCAGCTCAATGCTTTTTGCAACCAAGCAGAAACTCCGGCGTGTGCCGGAGGAAAAATCAAGCGCTCCTTTTTGACTACTGCACACCGAAGGAGGGGATTCATGCTAACACATCCGAGGAATGAGGAGCGACGTATGACGAGGATTGATCTAAAAAAATGGTAAGATTATAGTTATCTTAATGGACTCCTAGTTTTTATCCATTATATCACTCGGTCAGATATACTTTTAAATGCTGTTTAAACGTGTTGATCTGTAAAAACTGTTTCAATTGTGCTTCACTTGGATGGCTAGCTTACATTAGCCTAGTACAGCTAATAAGAAACATGCATGTTTTATATTTTATTTATTGATGTGCAGTCTTACAAGAAAAATAAAAATAAAAGTGATAACCTAAAAAATATATTAAAATATGACTGCTCAAAAAAAAGACTCAAATGCAAAATATAAAAAGCTAAGTTAGCAAATTGCAAACCTCATAAAGCAGAAATAATGAAATATGCACTATTTTCAGTCACCCTGCTTGTGTGATTGAAGAGGGTTTTTGCTTTTTTGCATGTGTTTTGAATGGAGAGACGATAGACATGAGGATCTAAAACATGAGGCTGAAGTAAATGGATACCTTGTGGGTAAAGGTTGATTCTGCTGGGAGGGGGGCCTTCAGGGCACATTACACCAGACTACATTCTCTTTAGAATAATAAAGGTTGGGATATTTGGGGAAGAGCTGTGAATTAGAAACTAACTTCAGCATCATAACTTTAGTTGAGGGGAAGAGAGTGAATCTGCTTTGTTAAAATGAATTTCAGGGCTTTGACACATTTATAATCATTGAATGTTTGGGGGGGGGGTTTTCCAGGAAAATCCCAACCAGAGATGCAGATCCAGTGATGGGAGTGACGGCTGTTCCAGTTTAAAAGGTGAATTATCTCAGGGAAAGATGCATTAGCCCACAGTGTTTTTCCCACTTTTAAATTGTTTTTGCATAACTGTTTCAGCTAAATTAATGTAACCTGTGCATAACCGCACAGGTAAGAGAAGGGAGGTGTGCAGGGGCAGATCTAGCAAAATATTTATGGGGTGACAAGAGGAGGGCAGGGATTTTTTCAGGGGTGGCAGCATATGCCAGTATCTAAGTATGAATCTAGATAGAGATGTGCCAATACCGTGATCGGCGATCACCGATCATACACTTTTTCACGGAAATCGGCCGATTATGATCGATGGCCGATCGATCGGCACACCTCTAATAGATAGATAATATGTCTCACTCTCACATTTGTCATCTCTGACAGCGGGAGATGTTTTGGTAGGACCCAGTTCAACTGCTTTCCTTTATACATTCATCTGTTATTGACTTCTTATAGCTTTGCTAATTTTATTTAGTAACAGTCTAGTTGTTCCTTTAGTTGTTCTTCTAGTTGGGGAAATCATATTTTATTTATCACTGCAGGAGGGTTCAGTGAATGCGCATATGAAACTGGTGGGTTTGGTACCTCAAAAAAGGTTAAGAACCACTGTCTTGCATATAAATGTCAAATAATTTAAAGCCTTTTAATTTATGTATGCTGAAACCATTATGTCAAATTTAGCAGCAATGATAATCTCAATAAACAAATGGTGGTCTGTGTTAAAATATTAGCATTTATGGGGCCTCTGAAGCTCTGGGGGCCCAATGGAGCTGCTGACTTAATTTGGATTTAACAGAAGTGGACAGAATTGATATTCATTTTAATTGTATTTTTTGATTAGTTGTTTTTAAGACTAGTTGTGGGTTTATATAGCAGTTCAATGATGATGTTTTCCCATAACATAATTACCCAGTGATATTTTTACTTTTATTGTCAACTTAACATCTTTTAATACAAAAAACACGGTGGACCGCCTGGGCACCCGACCACCGGGTTTAGCAAGTTTTCTGGGGGAAACCCTGCATGTTGAAGTATAAAATCAATGTGCATAGTTTGTGTCATTTAACCTACAGTTAATAGGTCAGATTAGGTGAAAATGGATATCATAGTCCAAATGTAATTTGCTGCGGTCAGTACCTAACTCCTGTGTGGGTGTCTGATTTTTAACTGTCAAATTTGGACACAGCAGAATATTAGCTTTTGGTGTATTTGTGACAGATCCGGGTGGATCACTTCATGGTTAGTATTAAATATATAAGTAAGGCTTTTGCTTTATTTGTCCTCCCACCCCCTCTGTTAAGTGCTGTGTTTTCATATTATGCACCATGAAATGCAGAATCTCCAGTGTAATCTGATGGAGCCTGTACACTTTTGATGCTGTTAATATGTGACATATTTGGGATTTCTAAATACCTTCATGAAGTTGAAGTTGACTCTGTAGCTCTGTATTAAGTTGTAACAGCTAATTTAGGCATTTTACTGTTAACTTGTCAATTTTTAGGAGTTGAAACAGTCATCCGATGAGAGCGACGATACCGTCATCCTTGGTCCAACACCAGCTGAAGTACGGGACACGAGCGTGCCTGAGCTCACAAGAACTGATTGTAAGTTTATCTATAAATATCATAGTATTACACTTTTTTTAACTGATGATTGTAGATGTTTTGATTTTTATGCTTGTTTCTGTATTTATCATCAGAAATAATTTCCCAGAGAACAAAAAGTCATGGGAATAGAAATTATTTTCACAGGCGTCTAAGAAAAATGCAATGAACATTCAGGTTAACATCGGTAGGCCTAACAGCAGCCAATCAGAGTGGAAAAAATATTATTATTTTGTGCCATTTTCTAGTTGTTAAATATTCCACAAAATGAGGAGATAAAAGATGAACAACATGCCAGTTTAAACTTTGGACTATTTGCAAACCAACTGAACTCTGCAGCATTAAAACATGGATAGAACTGTAACTACATTAATCATAACTCTTCTTCTGTTCAATGTTTGTCAGTTTCTTGTGGTGCAGCTCTGTGCTGCCTTCAGGAGAATGGGACATCAGAGCATCATCCATAAAATTTCACCCAAATGGCATTTACTGTGCAAACCAGAGCTTTTAGTGGAAAAACAAAAGTTCCTTTTAATGCCACACAAATATGAGACAGAAATATGGATTATTTCTTTATATAGACCTGTCTATTGATTATAGATTAATAGTTTTACTGAACAGAAATTACAAAGAACAAATCTGGTTCTTCATCAAATCCTAATGAGTCAAACTGAAAGTGTCATGGAGTCACTGAACACCACCATGACATTAACACTGACATGAAAATAATATTGAAGAAATAAATATATCAAATATAATTAAAAACATAAATAAGTGATAAGTTATTTACTGTTATGGTCTGTAAGATATATTTATTCTCAATATTAGATATGGTCTCAGCAAACCCATGGCACTTCAACAATATTATTTTACCTTTTATCTGGAAATAGTGTGTTTATTCTTGCCATACATCCTATGTATTAATTATTGATCGAAAGGTCTTGCCATACCAGTTTATTCCTCTGTATTTACTTTAGTTTCTTAGTTTATTCTTGCATTTTGTTCTTCATTAATTTCCATTTAGTTTCCTTTGATTAGTATTGTCCTCTCTTGGTTTATTGCTATGTCCACTTTAGTTTCTTTTCTGTTTCTAGATTTATTTTATCATTTATTGATGCTCAGTAATCTTCACTCATCACCTGCTGCGCTGCCTAATCATCATGTTTCACATCATGTGTTCATTTTTCACTGTTCAGCGTCGGATTCTGTTTTTATGCCATAATTCACATCTCTGCCAGCATGCCTAGGTGGGCCCCATGTGGGGAAAAGGAGGGCAGACCATGTGGGTTTGTCCGCGGTTTCCACAATGGCCCGGCATGGGTTTGCCCATGTAGGGCCCATGTAGGGCCACAGCCCACATGGGCCATACATGGGCAAACCCATGTGGGCCCCCACCATATAGGGCATGTAGGGCCCATGTGGGCTGTGGCCCTACATGGGCCCTACATGGGCAAACCCATGTGGGTCCATTGTGGAACCCGCAGACAAACCCATATGGGACCCATATATCAGCCCTCCTTTCCCCCACATGGGGCCCACCTAGGCATGCTGGCAGGGTACCTGCTGATGCTTTTTTAAGGACTGGTGAGATTAATGTTTTCACTCATTACTAGTTGTCAGCTTCATCAGTGGCAACTATTACAGCTGACAACTGACCCTTTAATATTAAATACTTTACTACAGCTGTGATTAAAAAATGTTTTTGTGATAGCTTTATAACTTGCCCTGTCACACAGACTGAAACCTTTTTTCATTGAAGAACACTTATGTGCCCCTAATTATTTTTCAGGCCCACCACAAAAGAAGAGACTCAAGTGGAGCCAAGAAGAAATTCAGGCGGTGGAGAAAACGCTCATGGACTGTATTGAATCTGGAAAGGTTCCTGAGAAAGCCCAGTGTACAGTCATGGCCAAAAGTTTTGAGAATGACACAAATATTATATTTTCACATGAACTGCTGCCCTCTGGATTTCATGTGTCAGATGTTTTCATCACATACAGAAATACAATTGCAATCATATTATGAGTAACAAAAGCTTTTACTGACAGAATGAGTTAATGCAGCAAGTCAGTATTTGCAGTGTTGACCCCTCTTCTTCAGAACCTCTGCAATTCTCCCTGGCATGCTCTCAATCAACTTCTGGACTAAATTCTGACTGATAGCAGTCCATTCTTGCACAATCAATGCTTGCATTTTGTCAGAATTGCTAGGTTTTTGTTTGTCCACCCGTCTCTTGATGATTGACCACAAGTTTTCAATGGGATTAAGATCTGGGGAGTTTCCAGGCCATGGACCCAAAATCAAATATTGCTGTTAAGCTGATCACTCTTTATAACATTCTGGAGTACATGCAAATTGCCATTATAAAAACTGAAGCAGTAGACTTTGTAAAAATTAACATTTGAATCATTCTCAAAACTTTTGGCCATGACTGTATGAAGTGCATTGAAACCTCGCCAGTGGCCCTCAAGGACAGGACATGGCAAGGGGTTAAATTCTATGTGAAAAATCGCATAGATGCGTTAAAACGAGAGACTTTCAAAAGAAGGTAAGCGTTGACTTTTTTGGTACTGTTAAAGAACCTGATCATTTGTTAGTGCCATTACCACCCCGGATCTGTTTGGAGTTTCTGCCAGTTTTGAAGTTCTGAGACAGCTGTAGTCAAGTTTTGTAATCCAAGTATGTATGCATACTTTCATAGAAGAGGAAGTTTGTATGTTAATGTTTATGGATGCAAATCAATGAATCCATTTCATATATGTATATCCATGTTGAATTGTACTACGTATATCTGGAAATTGTGTAATAAAATGGTTCACATACAACCTGAAAATGCAGTCCAATATTGATGGTTGGCTTTAAGCAGGTTACCAGGAACTTAAAATATCATTAAACAAAAACAAATCTAATATAATGCAGTTTATTGACTTAAAACAACTAGGATTGCTCATATTTAACAAACTGTGTTCACAAAAATTACACAGTGCCACCTGGTGGTAGTTGGTGAAGGACAAGTCCCCACGTGCACCCAAAACCTGACAGATTTTTGATTTTCTAAACTTTATAAATTTTTATGTTAAAGATGATATTTCATGTTCCAATGTCCCTAAAAAAAATCCAAACCTAAAATGGAGTCTTTAGCTCATTTAGAAAGTTGAGTCCCCACGCGTAACCACCTAGTCACTCGCTAAAAATGGTCCTCACGTTTCACCTAATACAAGTATGTGTGTGTGTGTGTGTGTGGGGGTGTGTGTGTGTGTGTGTGTGTGTGTGAGAGAGAGAGTCCCATTAGCTGATCATAACTTATGCAACAAAGACATTATGAATCTCACAACCACATTGTTAGTCAATCAGTTTGGTTGGCTGACTCTTTTAATATTTACCAACTAATCCAGTGTGACAAGCTGTCATCTGTAGATACTGTAGTTAAAAAACTGTCATGACAAAAAAAAGTTGCGTATGTAGGACTGAACCACAGTTAATGGCTTAAATACGTCCCATCATACTTTAAAACTTCTCCAAAGTCAAACATAACAAATTGAAACATCCCCATTAAGGCTTCATAGCAAACAAACATGAATTTAGATTTGCTTTTTAGACGATATAATTAATTTTCAGACTTTTAAAAATAACTTCTGAGATCAAACGGTAGAAGATGCTGCAATCAAATTCACAAGTTCCAGCCGTACCTCGTCTTTGATGTCTTCTTGCTGTTGTGCTGTGAAAATCTCCATCGCTCCCATTAACCTCATCATCAGCTCGTCCACCGTTGTATTGCCTGGAGAAAAATTCAGAAAATAATATCTCGGGCGCATGGTTTTTAAACGTTAATGACGGCATTTCTCTTTGATTCACCTTGAATAACATTTAGAACTTCGTTGGATGTGCGTTTGCCCATGACTATAAGGAGCAGGGGGAACTGGTCTGTCTTGTACGTCCGTATAGTCTGTGTTACCACGCTGCCAAAGTGCCTCGTACACATGGTGAGAAGTCTGAAAAACAAAGAAACACACTCCAACTTATTTGCTTAGAAATGCAATCATCTCGTCAGAATTTGTAACTTGAAGTAGTACAAAAAGGAGACGCAAAATTCACAAGCATGCGCACGTATTTTTCACAACAAATGGAACTGGTATGCTCCTCCTAGGCTGCGTTGAGAAATGAAAAACACACACAATTCACGGTATTAAGGACTTTAAAACCAATTCGGCTTTTTCTTATTCCATCAGAGTGACATGCTATCTCAATTGGAAGCGTAGATGAATTAGTATTCCTCACCAGGCACCCAGAATTGATAGGGCAAGAGAGGATTTCTTATTCCATTACAAAGACAGAACTTTTTAAATTAACATTTCAGAGAGGGAAAAGGGTAGCCGGCAGCCGGGGCCCCGCCAAGCTCCCTGTAAATGTCATAATATTAATGAATTGCTATAGACTGAATGCAAATATAGATTAGCTTTTTCTCCCGCCTTTTAATAAGATCTACTTTAATAACTGAGTGGTAAAATGGAGAAGTAATAGAATGGGTGGAGGAGGGGCAGGTCAGAGAGAGAGCACAGATAGAAAGGCAGCTGCCTGAGAGAGAGGTGTAACTCATTAAAGATGAAGTCTAAGCTATAGAAGCTGCTTGACCAACTTTCAAGCTGAGAAATTGACCACCAAATCTCCATGTGATAGTAATAATCTCCAAAAACTGGGATGTAATAGTAAAAGAGCAGGGAAGTGAAGTGCTTCTCTCGAGCTGTAATTCAGTCAGAACTTTCCCAAATGAACTCCGAGTCACCCTTGACTTGCAATGAAAGAGATGGGTCACTCTAATCTTATGGATCATTTTGATCTGACATTTGTCCCTGTTCAGCCCTCGACCCAGCCACACCATAACAATAGCCCACAGGGAAACTCTAACCTGTAATGAAAGGCCAGAGAACAATGGACAACAACTTGAAGGGTAACCTAATCTTAAAGCTCTAACCAAGCACAAGCCAAGCTGCTTTGGTTTCCAGCACAAAATCGAAGGAAGTCAGTCTTCCCGAATGAAAACAGACAAAACGGCAACATCAAAACTGTACAACTAAGACACACGGCACCACATCGACTACATTTCCACTGTGATTTAAGCTGCATCTCGGACTTAAAACATTTTTGCATTCGGGTGGAAAACAAGTACGGACAGCACACTGAGGCTAAGAGGAAGCAGAGTTGCTCCAGGAAGTGAGGTGAGCAGTTCAGCAACATCATCCAGGATTAATCTAACATAGCAAAGAAGGTAATTGAGTCCACACAAAGTCCACGAAAACTCCACGAAACATCAAAGAAAACACCTGACAAAACTCGCAGCCAGCGTATTTAAGACTCCGTGTCAACGGACAACGTGATTGACAGCTTCTAATTTGTCACCCATCCCATCTTATTTTCTTTGTACTCATCTCTACAGCAAAAATAGTTAATGTTTCCCCGCGCTGTCGCCTCGCATTTCGTCAGGTCCAGTTCACGCATTAAGATATGAACCGACAGGGAGCAGCTGACGTTTGCTCCAGTGAGCAGCTGATGAATCAGGTTAGTACAGTAGCACTGCGGGGAATGTTTCTGCAAGCCACCTGTACGGTTAGCAGTCTGGG
Organism: Poecilia mexicana; assembly: GCF_051168715.1. Taxonomy (NCBI): domain Eukaryota; kingdom Metazoa; phylum Chordata; class Actinopteri; order Cyprinodontiformes; family Poeciliidae; genus Poecilia; species Poecilia mexicana. Next base: position 12,942,693 of record NW_028263373.1, read on the forward strand.
AACCGGATGCTCCGATAGCTCACTGTGTCGTACACACTTTGTTTCAGAGCTAACATGGACAAGTTTTGATTTGAAAGTGACATTTTGTTCTCCCTCAAAAGCCAGTTATGTTTTCAGGTTGGCGTATGTCAAAAAGAGTAGTCAGGCATACTGAACAGGTGTGCAAATTGGTCTGTGAGAAGTGAAGCCTTCAGTTTTCACTTTGGGACTGCAGAATAATTACACTGTCAGCTGACTGTGTGGGTTAAATATGAGTAAGAACAACAAAAAAAATATTTTTAATGAGAACATATGATATCGCTGTTAGAGCCTTTAAAATACGGTGCATTAAAAAGTATTCGTGGCTTTTAACTTTTAGAGTTTTTGATTATAATTTTAATAGTAATTTTTTATTTATTTATTATATCACTAGACCAACAACAAGTTACTTCATGTACAGTGAAGTAAACAAACATTTTTATGCTTCCTAATAATATTATTTGCAGAAATACCTTATGGTGCATTTACAGCTTTTTTTTTTTTATCATAGTATATTTACCAGCTTTGCCCACTTACAGACTGATATTTATTCCTTTAATTTAAGTGCAAATTAATTTAAGTTTAGTCAAATAAGATCAAAGTCTCGACTTTGTATCAGATCCCCTGGTTTTGCATCAATTGGAAGACAAAGGCACTAGTAAAAACCCTTTAAGTTTAGTTAAAGTTAATCTCTGAGAAAAAAGAAAACCATTGGCTGTAATTAAAGGACATGAATACGTATGAGAAAGGCAACAGTCAAGTTTTTAAAACTATTAGATTGGAGGGACGGCGTGGATAAAATGAACAAAAATATGGGATGAAGATCAGAAATGCCAGTTTGAGGAAGAGGAGAACCACAGAAGCTTCACAGATGCAGTGAAGGATGCAGAGGGTTTGGAGTGACAGAAAGATGCTGATCAGCTGTAGAGAAACCTAAACAGCAGCTCACAGAAGATATTGGAAATGTATGCCTCATTAAAATCCCACATAATCATGAACTTATATGGTAACATGGTAACTTACATAGCATATAAGTTATGTGGTAACTGTTTAATTTTGTGTTGCATTTTAATTATAACCAGTGTGTGATCAATAGCTCCTCTTTTCCTTTGTCAAATACACATACAGAACTTTCTTCTGTCCATGAAAAAGTGACTAAGTATCTTTTACGTAAAGTAAAATTTTATGAGGAAATTTTCTACTTTTATTTGAGTAGCATTTTACGGAGGTATTTTTTATTTATTTTTATCAAAGTAACAATACGAGTTCAGTATTTCTGCATTATTTTCACCTCTGGGTTTGAGCCATTCTGTTGTAGTTCTGGTTGTAAATTTCGGGCTGCTGTTCTCCTAGAAGGTGAACCTCCAACGCAGCCTCATGTGTTCAGGTTTTCTTCCAGGATTGTGTGACAGTGACCACCTTCCATGTCACTGCTGAACTCTTGCATCCACACTGGCATCACTACCTTTCATATATTAGGCGTGGCTTTTCCACCGAACAGACTAAAAAAAAAGACCCAAAAATTGCACTTTGACCCCACCTTCTTCGACATGTGTGCCGAGTCCCCTTAATAGTTGGTGGCAATCTGGTAAAGGATTTCTTTCGACTTTCTTCCAACAGTTGTTTTCTTTCTGCCAGTCTTCCATGAAGCACACATTTGTGGAGTCCATGTCAAATGCTTCCCCCTGGAACAGATACTACCACCTAAGCAGTGAATCTCTGCAGCTCCTCCAGAGTTACTTTTGCTGCTGTTATGATTAATGCTCTACCTGCCCTACCAGTCCTTCAGTGTGCCAAGAAATGCTAAAAACTTAGATTATTATTTAAAATCTAATTCTGATGCAGCGCCTTCACGCCTTTCACCCAAATCCGTCTGCTGTGTTCCTCTTGTTCACTAATGTGAACAAGAAACCCTTTGGCTAAGCTTGAGTGAGTCCAGGGGAAAAAGGGAACAGGGTGCTGAATACAAACGCAGGTCACACTTCAGATTTTTATTAAAAATGCTGGAAACACATTTATTATTTTAGTTTCCTTTCACAATTATGAACTACTTTGTTTAGTTCTATCATACAAAGTGAAAAATACTTTTGAAGTTTGTGGCCGTAACGTGACGAACTGTGAAAACCTTAGATGGGATGTTATAGTGTTGGCCAGGCCCTGTGAGACAGAATACTGACTGTACAATTCTTTCCCCACATTTCTGAAAAAACTCCGCCATCCAATCACCAGCCCCGCTTTTATGCATAATTAATCATTTGCCAAGGAAGCCTGTGAAGAATAGCACATTCCAGTATCAGCAGGTTTATCACTCACACAATTAGGATACCTTTCTAACAGCCTGTGTGACTAATGCCAATCACCAGTCAGTCTGGATCAGCCAGAGAGCGTGAGAATGCAGAGCAGCCGTGCATTTGTGAGCGGGTTAGCCTGCACAAGTGCATGCATGCGTTAGCGGCAAAGCTGCGACTAGCTGTGTGCCTTGAAAAGCTCCAGATGTTGCCTCTCTTTTAATGTGCGATAAAAAGGCTCAGCTGGGGCAAAAAGCAAAGGAGGCCAATCGGAGAGAAAGGAGAGTGGAATGGAGGAAGGAGGGAGTTTCCTTAAAAGAAATAATGGAGGGAAAAGGTCAGGGTGCGAGTCTTTCTTAAGTGGCTACTACCAGAGGGCAGGCTTAACTCGGCAAGTTTAGGGGAGAGAGGGGGAATGTTAGACCACAGAAATAAATAAGAGAAATAGAAAAAAAAATGTATTTAAAAAAAACAATCTACTGTCTAATACAAAAAAAAAAAAAAAAAAAAAAAAAAGGTTTGGAAAGCCAAACAGCACTTCACCAAAACAGGGCACAAAAGTTTGGACTTTCAGGACAAATGCAGTGATAGAGATGTTTGGATTCCAAGGGAGTCCTTCATCTCCCACTGACCCTCTATTCAGACAGCTCAGTCAAAATGCCCAATCAGGGGCCTCGCCGTGCAAACACAACGCCTTTTGTTAGCATGCAACCTCCAAGCTTCAAAACACAGAATGAAGGAAGAGAGAGTGAAACTGGTGAAGACATCTTAACTGATTTCTACTGCAGGTTTTGTGACACCCGACGTTTCATCAACAGTACATGATTTAATGTTCCCCAAACAAACAAAAACATGGTCTCCCTTTGAAAACGTGTGTGCTCCCATCAGAGCGACGGCCTGTCAATACGATGGAAGGTAACTTTCACCCCTGATCAGTTGAGAGAAAGAGACTGTTCATTAGTCCAAGTCAAGACTCCAATTCTGTTTTTGATTAAGTGCATCTAGAGTCCAAGTCTAAGACTTGAGTTTCCATCTGTTACAGACGGCAGGATCACTGGAGTGAAATCAGGATTTTATTTAATCACAGCTTGTACAAGTTTAGCTCCCTTTAAGTTTTGGAAAGGGGCTTCAGTTTAGGACTAGCCTGGTGAATTATGTGATAGTTTGCTGGAGGCGTGACTTTTACTGAACTTTAAAATGACTGGATGTGATTTTTTTCCGATCTTATCGTTTGGCCTTGACATATATAATGCGCTTGATCATAAAGGAAGCTACGCTATGAAGCTTACCCAGAAAATGTGTGAACTTTTTAAACTTTCATTAAACTTAGATCTTTTATGCAACATTTTTTAAAATTAAATTAATCAAGTAAATCAATGAAAATCAATCATATCCCCTTTAAATAGGAAATGCATATTTGGCATTAATTCTATTGAGAGGACACGCCGTAACCATGGAAACAAAGAGGATTTTGATGCTGCACCTGGCTTTGTTAGCTTCTTTAGTGACATCCCAGGCCCATGTGATGAAGTTCTGGCTCAGGTAGGAGACGATAGAGTCGGCACACATCATTTGGGAACAAAAGACGTTGCTGAGGACGCTGTCGTCATTGTGGAGGTAGATGGCCAACAGCTTTCTCTGCAAGAAAGAAAAAAAAAAAAAAGAAAAGAAATTAGAGGCAGGAAAAGACAAAAATATCAGCCGAGTGTATCCTTTAAGCCTTCAGGGTATTTGCCTAAGTGATATGAGACTCCTTTTCTTTTTCTAATTTGGAAGAAGACTCATTTTTAGAATAAGCAAACATACACAGTGTAGTGGCCATGGGCAGCAGAGATTTTTTTAAAAAAAAAGCAACTAAAACTAATATTCTGAAGTAACAATGTTTAACTTGCATAAAAACAGAGAAAATAATTGCCATTTAGATAATAAAATGCAAGCAACTGGATATATTATAAAAAAAAAAAAAAACCCAGAATGACACATAGTCATAAATTTGTTCTTTTAGTCTTGAGATGCAGTGATTGAGCTGATTTTGACCAGTTCAAACACAGAGATGTCACATAATACTTACAGTGATACTAGGTTTGACTCCAAGAGAAAGTTAATGAAGAAACACATTAATCTCATTCATGCATATAGTGCATGTCCCTCATTTTATAACTTCTATTGCACTCAACCAAAAGTGCATCACGGATTAATTAACAGAAAATGGCAGGGATGTATTAGTTTGAATGTGCTGAACAGCATCGGACCTGCTGATAACTGATCAAAAAAATATTACTCCCTCATAATGTCAACTGGTGCATCTCTAAATTAGGTTAATCTATTATTTGCCATCGTTTCACCACATATGGGTGCCTCCATTTTGGAGAGACAGCAAAGGAACATGAATCGACATTAAAGACAATTAGGTGAAGAGATTTGAGCAGCTCATAACAAGGGCACCGCCGACAAAAACAGCAAATAGCAGACACAATCAAGTGGAAAGCGGTGTAAATAAAACTTCTCTTGGATGCGAGGCAGATATAGCAAAAACAAAACAGACAAATCACTCTATTTATTTTATACCAAATGCCAGCAGCCTGCTCAGGTTAGTAGCAGCAAGGCCAGACAATATTGACGAAGCTCCAAATCCGAGGATATTGACACCAACATATAAGCCCGCTAGATTTTCCCTTCTGACAATCTAATTAAAAAACAAATACACCCACAAACGTAAAGGGTTTGAGGGGACAATGTTGGAAATAATGCTCTTTAAATTACATGTCACTTTGCGCCGTATAAAAGAACAAACAAGAACAACTCTCAATCTGGTGCCTGGTTCATTTTAAGCGGGGCTGCGATGGTGGGAGTTAAGGGGCCTGCTTCTCAGGAGCAGTAATCTAGGCTACGTGCGCCAGAAAGCAAAGAAATCTACACAGGGCGTAAGATGTGAAGAGAAGAAAAAGAAGAAGTTGTGCTATACTGTGGCCTGTGTAGAATGGGAATGGGAGAGCACTGCTGTGTTTGCTCAACGATTAGTGCTTTAGAATAATCTCCAGGGCTCCTAGAGAGAAGGACCTGGGGACTCATTCACTGGGCCGATTCACCAGCCTGAAAAGATTAAACACTCATGCTGAGAAGACAAGCAAATTCAGTCTAGAGGGAGGAATGAGTCCGAGGATAGCGAGAGTTTTACAACCAGAGAGGAACAGGGGGAGAAAAAAAAAAAAAGAACCTGATACACACTCGAATACTGGTGTCCCAACCTGAATTTAAGTTTGAACCCACAGGCAAAGGAGGATTTATGCTCACAAACATGCATGCTCAATTAGACCAAGTGTAAAGACTAATCAAAGTAGGCATTTTGGCCAACTGAACTCCTTCATCTTAGTTAAACTGTCCATACCCCTGTGTTCCCTCTCCACTTTCAAAGTGAGATCTTTTGTGTCGCCTGTCTTAGCAGGGAGGAGCAAATCCCTCCGTTCAGCTAAATTACTAGGTCCAACCTGAGCGAGATAGCGACCCCATAGCCCTTCCTCACACCTGTTCGACGCAATCCAAGCTCGCTTTGTGAGAGCGAGTGACCAAAGGTTTCACACAGTACGGAGCTGATCACGCTTAGGTCTGTGTGCATCATCTAAACTTCATCCTTTCAGAAATTAATCTGAAGAAAATTCATTAAAAATTATCCTTTCCAAGCCTGTTTTATCAATCCAAACAACTTTACCACACAATTCAAATGTTTATGGATTTAGATAGGCATTTTTTCACTTCCAACAACATTGCAATTACATTCAATTAAAATGTTCCTCAGAGGATGTATATCAATAAAAAAAGAGTAATTCTGATATTTAGTGAGATAAAATAAATAAATAAATAAATAAATAAATACATAAATAAATAAGACTAAAGGCTGAAAACTAATTTCACTGGTAAAACAGATGAACAAACTCCAGCCCAGTAGGGGGTAGTAATGCACCTGGAGGTCAGGTGTGAAAAAGATGCCCAGGGGAAAATTAAAAACTTCAAAACTACAATATCGCCTCAATGTAAAACGTTTTGCTAAGAGCACAGCAGAGATATTAGCTACATCAGGTCTGGGAGAAATGGTAGCAGGTTGGTTGGCCGCCACAGTCCTTTCAGAAATTACACTAAAAAAATTCTGGACCAAAAAGATAAATTGAATGTTGGGAGAAACACCTAGAAATAATTGCTTTATTTTAATAGCCTATTTTCTTAAGATCCCTAACAATAAACCTGAATAAATTCAAACAGAAAACAGTGTGTAATAAAAAAAAAACTCCCTAGCAGATGAAAACTTATTCCGCTGAGATATTCTGAAGATTAATGGCGAGGGAAACTACATTTCTTCCATGCTGCATTAAAACTTGGTGTGAAGCCCGACTAGATTTCCTCTGGTGTAGAGTACTAACTTTAATTATTACGTATACATACCCACACAGCGCCCTTTTCAAAAAGACAAGAAAATACACTGTGCATAAAAAACGTCATGAATCCCACAATACAGCCAAACTAATATCTCCCTCTATATACCACGAGTTATTCAACACAATCTTGGCTGCTGGGGCGCTCCACACTAGAGAGAAAGCTGATATTAATGAAACCAAAATACCAGCTGATATTGTTCTTTTATCAAAATAGATGCTGCAAAGTCGCTACCAAAGTGTTGAGCCCTATATTTTCCTCGACACTTGTGTGATTCAGAGCTGTATTTACAGGGGATTTGAGGAGGAGCTTCTTTTTTTTATACCGACTACTTTTAGTTTGATGACTGGATTGTTTTCTGTGGATTTTATTGCAAGAAAAAAGGTCTTCAAAATATACTGTGTAGAATAACCTGAATAAAATCCTGCTATTAAAAGGCATCTCTCAGAGCTGCTTTCTGGTGGAGACATTTATGGTTTGTCGACCTGTTGGCTGGAGCTCATTGTTCACAAAGTTATGAATGATTTAAGAGTCGCTGTTAATCTAGGAGCAAAAAAATAAATCAATAAAATGTTTTGTTGTCCGCTAGGATATTAGCCAACCAATATTTGAAGAATATCGTGCAGTGGTAGATCATTTAAAAATGACAATTACTAGCTCTCTAACATTGATAACATTTACACGTTATAAGTTTGAGGTTGTATTTTTGGTATTTAAGCTGAAATCTCTCCTCTTTTTGTTAATTCTGAGATGCATGTTGACCAAATCTGTGACTGATAAAGTCAGTTTAAAATTCACATAGATACAAGAACCTGAAATGAACTAACAGCACTTAATGTCAAGCAGAACTTCAATCAGAACCATTTCTCTTCGCTCCAATAAAACAATTACCGGTAGTTGAAATGCGTTAGAACTAAACAACATATTTCTTTCTTCAGTGCAGTATCATCTTTCAAAAGGCTGTTTGGATGCAATTTTTTAATCATATTTCAAGTTCCATGCCTTTTGCCTGCTGGGTTGAGCCCACACCTGGTACAAAAATGTAGGCAGAGACGCTAGAGCTCAGCAACGTTGTGATGATGGACAAAAGTCAGATGGTGGAAAAAATGTGCAGGTTTATTGCAACTTATTGATATTAAAAAGGAATATAATTTATATAATTTGCAATATTTCCAGCCCTATGATGCATCTTATGGAATATAAAAATCCCTCCACATGCAATAATGAAAGATAAGCAAGTTTATATAAGTTCATTAATCTGCTTTTTAAAACGTTCATATGGAGTCAACAGCTTACTGCTGCAGTTTGTTTTTACACTTCTCCATCTGATGAACATAAGGACATGTAAGACCCATATTTCTGCTCCGCCTGACTGCTGCTGTTTCCTCTCAAGTCCTCAAGGTGATCGCTGGGATCTTGAAGTGGATACTTGGCAGAAATAAATCCCCGAACCTCCCTCTTCTTCATGGCTATGAATTTTTATGTGTCTTTGTGTGTGGCAGACAGGAGAGAGGAGCGAAGGAGAGCGGGGTTAGAGTGATTAACCACTGCATTGATGGGGATTTAGCGAGGATCGCCGTTAGTGATGGGTGGCCTATCACTCTGTACGCGCCGACTAACCATCAATCCCCGAGAGAGTTCAGCTCAGCTCGGCTCAGCTCTGCAGCCCAAAGCATTTTCATTAAGGATGGATTGAGTCTATCTCAACAGTGCCCCAACACACACCTTCAGAAACACTTCATCAAATGTAGTGTTTTGCTTAGTGATTAGCCTCTCCCAGGCTATGAGCGACTGAGACCGATTCCTCTGTTTATAAAGCAAGAAGTTGTCTCTCTTCAGCCAGATCTGCCCTTTTCTAATATCCTCTTAATGAAGAAGGCTTTTCTCCCATGATTACAAAAAACCCTGGATCTCCTTTTAAATGGAAGCAAACGACGACGCAGCCGAATCGACAGGACGAAGAAATTGTGTAATTTGGAGACACGAGACAATGTAATGAAAACATTAAAATGAGGATGTGTTGGCCTGCTGTCCGGGCTGACAAAACAAGGCAAACGCAGAATTGTCTTGCACATAAACACCATCGATAAACAGTTTTAGCCACAACACAGTTGGCAGGCTAAATGAAGCTCAGAAAATAGTGTGAAAATAAATACTTCTTGCCCCTCCGCTGCACAGAGCACAATGGTGCGGAGCGCGCGAACACCAGAGACATCAGCCATATTGTGCTGGCTTAGAAGCAGGGATCAGCTGGGAAAAAGCCAGGATGCCAAATGTTTTCTTAGTTTCTCTGTTTATTTCACTCTCTTTCCATCTTTCATCCTCCAAACTCACGTCCTCCCCACCTGACTCATTTCTAGCTAACATTTTGGCCTCGTTCTCTTATTTCACATGTTCTTAATAATGCGCCATCACTGTCATCTTTATCGCCATGGCTCTTTGTGTGCCTCACGATGTGAGCCCTCCCTCTCCCCCAAGCATGTTCCTGTGTCCTCTCAGTCTAATAAGGCCGTAATCCACACAAGCTGTCAGTTGATACAGGCATCCTTAAAAAGAAAAAAAAAAGCGGAAAAACAAGATGGGAAAGCAGGAAATAAAAACAAAGGCTCGACTTTCAGGTTGAAAAGTTAATGCGACTTCTGATCAAATCAGATCAATGTTGCATTATGTGAAAATATAAAGTGTGGACAGCCATCAAATATTCTGCTTCGAGTTTAATAATGGGGCGTCTATTGAGTTCTGTGTGTTACTAACATGTTTAGTTATGAAGATCTGTATTAAATACGATACCGTATGGAGTTTATCAGATAACCTTCTATTAAAAAAAGGTTTATATAAATTTACTAATATTATGAAATTATAAATTCATGAGGGTTTTATTTGTCTGTATTTATTTAATATAATGCAAGCACCAAGTTTCAAAAAAATGTGGAAGAGATGCGAAAATAGACTGAAATGTGTGAAGCTGAAAAGATTCTGGATTACTTCGTCTGTTCCAAAATTTGTAAGAGAAATAAAAGGAGTAGTTTATATATATATATATATATATATACACACTTTTTTTTGAGAAACTAGTTAAGGGAGCAAAAAGAACTTGCTTCTAAACAAAAAAAAAATATTTAAAATTATAGCTCTTATAATTTAAACTTTAAAGTCAGACTGTGCAGAAACACTGCGGAATTTTTTCTCCAGAATTTGGGAACTTTTAATCTTCTGCAAGATCTGTTACAATTAAAATTCAACATGGCCTTTATATAGCATTTATAGCTAACCAGAAAATTGCTTTGTTTTTATTTAACCTATCAAGCAATATTGTTTAGTGTTTTGTTTTTTGCTTTTGTTCCCCACTTTTATAGCAATATACTACATTGTTAGTACATTATTGTCACACAAGGTCAGAAACAGTGGCGATCGTGTCATAAGTTTGTGACAAAGTAACACTTTCAACATCATTCAAATTAGAAAACATTTCTAAAGTAATTTACTACAGCTCTGCTGTGGTCTGTAAAAGAACCAGACATTAGTTACAACAATGACTGTTAAGCTTTAAGTTCCCATGAGCTCAGTCACAAAAGTAAAGAAATGAGTGCATCCCCTGATGGATAATATCCTGCTCTGTGTTATTTCAAGTAAAGATAACTTCTCAATAACCTTGGGACGAGACCACAGGAAGTTAGAATGACATCAGTGCTGAGGGACGGCCCATGTCTAATATAACCAAATACTGTATCGCATTAAATTACAATTGTTCCTAAGAGGTCTGAACAGTAGAGCAGCTCACTTACATCTCTGGCTTTGCCGTAGAAGGCCTCTTGAGACGCTGCCTCCAAAGACCCAATATAGAACATTGGGTGGGTCTCTCCATATCTGTGACACACAAGACAAACAATAGTTCATCAGCTGGGTTGGACACTGCAACAATGAAGTCTCGGTTCTTTGCATCACTGCTTGACAAGATGCCCACCTTGAAGAAAATTCGGCAGTAAAGTGAAGTAAGGCATCCGCTTCGTTCTCACTGTTTTCTGGCACTGCAAGATGAAAAACGAAAATTCATTCATCCGTCTAACCGAGCTGTAATACGAGCCTAATAGGTATTTTGGAACCGTTTTTCAATACGTACTCATAGGTGATTTCCGACAGCCTGTTGTGCCTATTCCAAACATTTCCGAATCGTCCACACCAAACTCCGACGCATCTTCAAAATCGTCCCCCTCGCTGTCGCTGATCATATGAACATCTGTGCACTGTAAACGTTTGGTTATTAAATGTTGGTTAACCTGCATGCACTACTGGTGGTGGTTCAAGAGAGGTGAGGACTGGTCTTGTTCTTTTCTGTCGACTTACTTCTTCTGTGGGCTCCTGGGCGTTGGCTGGTGAAGATCTTCGACAAACACTGAGGTGATGGCATGGGTAGCTGATTCCAGAGAGAGCTAATGTCATCTAAAAGTAGGAACATGGACAAAGGAGCACCATTAGTTTTACAGATCAATTAACCAGCTTAATCTGAACAAATAAACCAAAATTATAAAATTTGCAGAAATATCTGAAAAGTGTGGCAAGGATAACTCCAATTCAGTCAGGCTGGCGGGAGATGCTTTGATGTCTTTGACCATCAATTTTCAAAGTTTTCCATGAATATCTCCTGGATTTAGGCTGGAATTTAATTGGGTCATCTAAACCGTTTCATTGTAGCTCTGGTTGTACATTTACGATGGTTTAATAGGAGATCTCTAATAATAACCCGAGGGAGTTGAATCATCTGAAACTTGTATTCGATTACTAAAGCTCAACACACATTTTAGAGTCTGTGTGCTGCTGGAGGGAGACCTATCCCACTTCAGTCTTTTGTAACAGTTTTCTTCTGAGTTCGGCTCATCTTCATTCAACCAGTCTTTCCATCAGCTCTGACCACCTGACCAGTGTCTCGTTGGAAAGAAAAGCATTCCAACAGCACAATGCTGTCGACACCATATTTTACAGTGAGGAAGATGTCCAATTAATTATTTTCATTGTTTGTCTTCTGCAAAAGATCATTTTTTGAATGTGAGCCAAAAACTCCAACTTCATCCTTAACCGAGTGAAGCACCTCTTTCCATGTTAGTTGCTTCCCCTACATGCTTTATTTGAAACTGTTAATGTTTTTTTGTTGTTGTTGTTTTTTCAATAATGACTTTTTGCTCTTCCTCCACAAAATGTCAGATTTGTGTACAAGTCTGGGCAATTCAGCTGATGGCTGTTCCTACCTGAGGTGTAGATTTCTGCAGCTCCTCCAGAGTAACTTCTTTTGTTTGGTTATTACTCCCTTTGCCTGCCCTGTCAGTTTAGGAAAATGCCTCAGAAAACTGAATCATTTCATACTCTACCCATGAGCTGACTAAGGATTACACTATTTAGACTTATTATATTGTCGTTACACAAAGAATCAATGGTAAAATTGGCAAGGAAATGTCACCGCTTGACCACCGGAGCACACAGAAAAACAAACCAAAAACATGATGACGGCGTTCACAGAACAGCTGCATTTATATTGAGATTAAACTGATCATTTTCTAAATGGATGACTTCCAAGACAACTGGGTACAGAAGATTTTATCAAAGGTTTTTATTTGTAAAAAAAAAAAAGCTTCACTTTTTGTCATTTTACCACACTGTTCCAGTTACATGCATAAAGAATGCATACATGATGTTTGTGGTTTTAACATAAAATCTGAAAAGTTTAAAGCAGTAGGAAAATTTCCAAACACAACATATAAATTCAGACCTAGCCATCACTTTTTCTTCATGGCGTTAAATCAAAAGCATGCGCTTCACCGTAACGAGGAGGAACTACGCTGTGGTTTCTGTACACCTGCAACAGCCGCCAGTGAGGTTCTGTCTGTAGAAAAGGAGCAACTGACTAATTAGCTCCCAGACCCGAAGATGGCATTGAAAATGTTGGCGTTCAGCAGGGACTCATTACAGCTAGTGTCTCCTGGTCTGGCCTCCAGGGACGCCAACAGTATAGCCAAGGAGGTTTTAGGAAGAAAGCATAAAGAAACTTTGCCGTTTTTAGAACCAAAGAAAGTATCTTCAAATCAAGATTTTCTGGTAGTGAAGAAATATTTGTTTTTAACCAACAGTGACACCTGAAAGTAGGATTCGTCATTGTCTATCCACGTGTTCCTGATTGCGGAGATACTGCACCGTAAAGTAACAAGATATTTTAACTGATGCACTATTTGTTAGGAGTCCATCAGAAAGACCAGATGTAAGGACTTTTCTGGGAGAGTGCACTTCTAAGCAACAGCGGAGCCGTAGGGCAGCCAAGCTGAGTGTGATAAGGGAGACACAGAAGCTGAGCGTCCCCTGCAGAGGTCCTGTGATCTGCTCTATTGTCAGGTGCAAAGACACACAAAGACCAGCTGGACACGGTTGAATCAAGAGACGATTACATGCAACGCCAATTGAATCTGAAAAGGACCAAACAGGCTGAACGGAGCTTTTCTCTGAATTGGAGCGACTGCCCATGCCGCCCTCAGCTTCTACAATGGGAGAGATCAGTGTAGCCAACAGACCTTGAATGCAACATGGACCCAGATGTTCCGCTGTTTGAATTGCATAGATAAATAAGACAGATTTGCCCAAGTTCCCTGCTTTCTGTCGAGTGTGTCACACTAGTAGTTGATCTCCTGAGAGTTGGACAGCAAGTCAGCAGCAAGAGAAATGTTTAAAAATGTTTGAACCAGCTGGCCTGGTGAAACAGGGACATTAATGCATACGTCTTTCAGAAGGACTAAATAATATCCTATCATTTTGACTGAGGTTGAATCATTTCCTTTTCCCCCACAGAAATTTAAAATCCCACAATACATATACAAACAATGTAATATAAAACATAAAGCTGAGATGCAACCAGTCACTTTGTAATTCATGCATGTAATTCATGCATGCTAATTTCCAACCATCCGAGCTGTTCACACGTCGCTTTTTCAAGCTAAACTAATAAAGTTTACATTATCACAATGATCCTGGAGAAGCAAGCAATAAAATTTCTGGGGTCTTACGAAAGTTGACTGAGAATACTCTGAAACCACTTCTAATATTGACTGATAAGCACTGATGATTTGAACAGGGCAAGACTTGTTCTAACAGTCTGCTTCGTTTAAGGAACAAACGATTACTAACGCAAACCAAACTAGTCGCTCATGTAAGATTATGAAGTTAGGATAAAATGTAAACCCCATAATCATTGTCTTTTTAATATAATTAATACTAAAACCCTGTTGTGCAGCGATTCCTCCGGTATGACGCAATTTTGTACCAGTTTAAATTATGAATACCACTCACATCAGGAAGACTAGATCAAGTATTATTTGTAATAAACATATCTACTTATATTATAGCTCTTACTGGAAGGGGCCGTAGGTTAAGTCAGAGCTTTGCAAAAAACAGCCAACAAAATGGACCGCAATACTCTGATTTACACATCGCTAATGAAAAAAGTACAATCTCTTCAACAATAAAACAAAGTATGTGGGCAACAGACTCCGATTTATAAAAGAAAGGACTACGTACAATGAACCCATATTTAAAGCACGATGTTGATATGAGAACAGGTATTCTCACAAGTAGCATCAGGTCTTAATGGGTTGAAGAAAAGCCATGGCCAATTAGGACCTCATATGTGCTAAGCCTTAGAGTTGAATTAGTGCAGATGGCTGTAGGTGCAGAGCCAATGAAAGCCATACGAGGTCTAAGCCTGGAGGAAGACAACGAGTGGCCCCAAGACCATTTCTTTGAATTGAGTGGCAATCAAATGTGAGAATCCTGACAGCGAGTACGGAGGGGATCTCTGTAAACCCTTTACGCCGCCATTCACAATGAGAGGCTCTTGTCTAACAACCTAATAAGTGTTTAAATCAAGTTGATCACTTCCCCACAAAAGGACAGCCTGAGGGGTTTGGGGCTGACATTGATGCCAGGAGGGGAGCTGAAAACGGGGAAAAAATGAGTTGAGTGCCTCTCAGTCCTCTTTCTTGCTTTGACCGGATGGCTTTCACCAATGTTGAAGTACATAAGTGCAGCTTGGCGGCTGAGTGATAAAATGTGGAAACAAGGTTGAAGCGCCGTAGGGCACTAGGTCGGGGGGAAGATGAGGGTAACACCCCCCTTAAATGACCCTCTCTCACATCTCCACACAAAAGAAACTGGCTCCTCTTTTTTGGATTCTTTTAATTAACACTTGCATTGAGGCTCTAGGTATTCAAGGGCTGATACAGGGAAAGAATGTTCTCCCTCTCTTACCCCCACCTATCCTGTGCCTCTTCCCTTTAACCTTTTTCCCCTCCCAGCTCTTCTTCTTCTCTTTCTTTTTCTCTGCTCCCCCACTCCCCCGTTCCCTCTCTGTTTCTTTTTTTTTTCTTCTTTTCTAGAGTAGGCAGTGTTTGGATTAGGTGTCTGGCTGTGAGTGTGAGATAATTACCACTGACAGCTGCACTGAAGGCAACCACAATCACTGCAAACCGAACAACCTCACACCAGCATGCGAGTTACAGAGCGAGGGGAGAACAGAGACAGACGAGGAGGAGACGAAATGAGTTTGTAAAGAGTAAAAAAAGAAGAAAAACAAGGCTGAAAAATACCCCTCTCAGTTGTTTGTACCAAGACCCTGACAGGAAGACACAAAGCAAAAAGAAGATGGAGAGAGCGACCGTTGTGCTACAGGCCATTTGCACATGAAAGTTAAGAATTTATGACTTTTGAATTGGGGGTAAAAACAATAAATAAATAGCACTCCAGTTAATTTTTATCTATCTAAAATCAAAAATTTTCCGCCTTAAAACTCAAGTCAATTCAGTTGCACTATATTAATCCAAAAGGAAAATTCAATATTGTTGTAACTCATCGTCTTATTTTCTTCAGAGTTGTTGTAGATGCTGATGGCTGTGGGCAGAAAGGATGTCCTGCAGCAGTCTGTGCTAGATTGTCTCTGAAGAAGCCTCTGACTGAAGACATATGAATAAGAGTTTCATGAGGCCGCTCAGGATTGTCTGTAATTTTCTCGATTTTGTGAAACATGGTTGCATTGCACATAAATGGAGCGTCAATATTTCACACTCAGCTTCGTTTTGGCTGTGAGATGAAGGAGCTGCTGCTACAGGCCCTTTCTATGCCAGCCAAGATGTCAGCTCCTCTTGTGGCATCATGTTTTTTGCGTTTACTTGAGGTGGGTTTTTTTTTTTTTTACTTTTCAGAAATAGAATCACTGCCAAAAAGGGGAGATAAAAACGCATTTTCCAAAATAAGTTCTGATAATAGTGAACTTGCCCATCCACTGATTTATCTGTGCCTTATTAGAGACTTTGAAAAAGTTCAAACCTCCAACTTGGAAGGGAAATTAGCATGGACCATCTGCATGGTAATCCATGCTAATTTGCAACCTCTGCATTTTGTTTATTACAGCCAAGATATAAACTTTATCTTACAAAAAAGTTTATCAAAATTTTACAATCATTAAATAAGAAGAGCAAGAAAAATCTTTTATTCCAGGTTTTTGTGCATCACTTTAGGAAACATTGTGCTAGGCACAGAATGAATAAAACAAGAAAAACCTGTTGGATCAACAGGATGGATAAAAGCAGCCAGTTTCAAACATCTACCTATTAAAGTGAAGATACAGTGAAGCAACTGAGGAGTTATACAAAAACTACATTGGAAGGAAAAAGAAATTCAGTCAGAGGGGCTCCTTCAGCTCTGAATGTCACCTGAAGAACGGCAGGTGGTGGAGTGCCTGCGCTTAACGCTGAGCCCTGTTGCTCTGGAAACCAACAGGCCCTCCTCAATAAACCCTTGGTTCCACACACGCCTATCAGGTTGAGAAGGATTCCTTTAATGCCAGCTGGGAAACGGAGAGAGAGGCTCTGCCCTACAAGGCAAGGCACCTCAGAGACTCCTCGGCATTAATACATTAGCAAACACCATGAAACACTGCATAAATGTCAGCAATTACAGGGCGGGAGGAACAGTGGGTGTTGGTGGTGGAGAGGCGGGGGGCGAGGATGGACGGATGAGGCAATGCAATAAGGAAGTCCCACTGGCTGTCAATCACTGCGACAGGTGTGGAGGAGGCACTGCCAATCAAAGCAGCTCCAATGAGATGAGGAGCGGCTGGAAACAGACCAAGCTTGCTCAAATCATCCCCAACAGCAGAGGACGTTACCGTCCCATTGGCCTCGCAAATCAGCTGCTGCACAGACCTCTTGTCATCCTCAGCACTGTTCAGCACAGCTTTGCCAAAGCCTCAAGAATCAAGAGGAATTTGAAGGCAGAGCAACATTGTGGTATTTGCAAATAATGCCAGAGTATTTGTTTTAATCTACTTGGAGTAAAATGAACTTCATCAAGTTTTAACTATTGCAAAGTCCAAAATACTTGCATCTGAGTGGGAACTTTTTCCCAGTACTATTCAAGACCGCTGTGATGCAGTAAAACCCAAGGAAAATGAAAACAAATGCTAAAGTAAACATTCACACAGAGACAGCATGCGTCTTCTCGTGATCCTCTATTTGGCTACTCTGGAAAACATTATAAACTGTCTTCTAGCGAATCCAGAGAGCAGACAGCATTGGAACGGAAATTAAATAGTTACAGGAAGATTTCAGAAATTCATTAAGTGCCACACAGCTAGAAATCAAATGGCAAAAGAGCTCTAAATATTTCAAAAGAATTGGGATGGATTTGTAGGAAAACTGAATCTTTTGCAGAAAACAGTAGAACACATTAAAGCTACAACGTCTCCCAGATCTGCTCCAAATGAGCATCGCTTGAACGTAGCCACACCAGTCACGTCCAACACCCCATACAACTGGAGTAAAGTCTGTAAACCAATGTTTTGTTCGCTGCCAGCTGAGCGTTATGCATCCTGATCCAGTTTCAATCCTTCATCAGGGCCTGAAAAACTCCAACCGCAATAAACAATGAAACAGATTTAGCGGACAGTGTCAGAAGGGATGATGCAACACATAACTACCAGTCTCACTGAAAGACGAGAGTTTCTACAAGCCTCTTTTCTTTCACACACAATCTGTGACTTCATTACACTAAAACCACACCAGCTTAAGAACTTTCTCAGGACCCATGAATAAGTAGTCGAACAATGCAAAGAAAGTAAAAAAAAAAAAAACAATAAAAAACTTAAAACAAACCACAAAAAATTCTTGCCTCATCTTGTCAGCGCTATTATAAAGGGTTACAGTTGTGCTGTTTGTGTTGCGCGTGCAGCAAGACTGATGTGAGCGCATATTTCTCTGTGAACAAATCTATGTACTTGATACAGTTTATGTAAATCAACCACACCACAAGTCAATCATAGATGGTCTTTTAGAGTATGCCTTGCAATACTGTATTTGCTTGAAACAACAACCAATCGCAACCAGCAAATGACAATAATGGACCAGGCAGCAGTCGTTACTAAACAAAGAAAACTTAATCCAACAAATACTTGTTTATTACACTGTAAGAATATTTATCTAGGCATACAAATATAGCTCACTATATGTTAATTAGTCAGTTACAGAAACTAAAAGTTTCGCAATAATGTACGAAACACTTTAACCATCAGAGCTAGGAAATAAATTCAGGAGTAGGAGAGGAGGAGTGAGAAGAGAAAGAGACCCTTAGCGTCTTTTTAAGAAATCAAAATTTGTTAAAGGAATATAATTTTACTCTCATTATTGTAAGAAACTTTCTTGTTATGAAGAAATCTCGATTCTCATCTGCAAACAAGATAATGTTTCTAATTTTCTTCTTCGCTCTGTCAGACAAACGCTTCAATAAAAATGCTTTGCTTCATTTAATAATTCCTCACAGAAACACGTGATGGACATTAGGTTAAACAGTGTTCATCAAAGTCACTCAAGATAGTCCTGACAACTTGAACTCCACCTCATTTGAAATACACTGTCTCTGAATCCCAACTGTTGTTGCAGACCCTACATGGATCAGTGATGGACTGATGTACAATATTCACCACCAGAGTCAATAACCAGTGGTATATTTGGAATACCCCATATGCAGAAAGCTTTGGTAAGGCACAGTAATGTTAAAACAGTAGAAATATTACCTACTTGATGGAAAACCAACATAAAGTGACAACCAAATCAACTTTAATCAGGAGAATGTGTGGGTCTAAAAGTAATCTAGGGGCTGTAGCTGCCATGTTTATTGGCCCAAACCCCGAGAGATGAGACTGGGCTAATGAGCTAGACACTAACATTGGCTCTCCATCCACCCGCTAGGCCAGCCAAGCCCCGGGCTTTCTCTGTTAATACCTTCAGACGTTTCAATAAGAGGGCTATGGCTAGTGCAGAGGCCATTATTACACTTCTGTCTCTCTCTTCTCTGTGCTTTTTTTAATATCTTCTCATACAAGAAGAAGAAAAAAAAAAACAGACACTGCAGTTATGTGTTAGCCAAGGACCAGGCCTTTGTTGGCACAGAGAGCTCAAATTTATTCATGGTCTTTGGCCAATAAATCTACAGCTATGAGCTAAAGTCCACAGATAACAAAAAAACTCCAGCAAAAACTAAAAGCAATTGGTAAAATAATATATGATTTCCTTATACATCTTAGTGTGAAATTGGGAATAAAAGGGGGGGAATGTTTTTGCATGAAAACATACATTATTTTGTTTTGTGTCTAAAGTCTTAAATTCTTTTAGATTACAGAAGAAAAGAAAAATATTCAGATGATAATGGTCTAAACTTTCAACCTTATGTTGAAATAATAGGTTTCATTTTGTTGCACAAAACACATTTCTTAGGTTTATCAATTTGAAGAGAAAGTAAAAGAAACTGCACATAACTCTCTACATTTGAAGGCTTCCATAGCAAAGACATGTAAAAATCCCTTAAATTAATCAGCTTCCTTGATGTAGCAAATACCAGTTAGTTTCTCTGACTGGGGGTTTTGAAATGCATTTTTCCTCCCTCCGCCAACCTCTTCAATGTGCGCAGATAAAGCAAGATAAACGTGTGTATTTGTTAAGTTCACCAACCGCTGTGTTTTTTAAATTATCGCTCTCGTAGTAGATAAGAGCAACTTTAGATCAGGAGCAATTTTCTTGCTGATTTACCAATCAAATAGCACGTTCTCTTGTCTTGGCCATTATGATGAAGGTTTAGGAAATGTGTGGCGTTTCATTTAACATCCGGAGAAGAGCCATGGATTATTAATTACGTTGGTATAAATGTAACTTAGAAGCAACCTCATTCTATTAGAAATGTAGGTGATGCTACCAACTATAGCACCAGTGGTATTTTTACCTGTCAAATAGTCAAATTAAATATATATTTTCAAAATTTTAGGACAGGATTTTGCTACAGATTCTGTTACCTGGGTGTGCTGCGTCACTTTATTCCTTCATTAATGTAAAAAAAAACAACAAAAAAAACATCAGTTGTATCTTGCATTATAAGAGACTGGGCCAAAAACAATGCAGTTTTTGACTAGCATTAACAATTGTATTTCTGTTGCAATTCAAGACTGTTTGCTAATCAGCCTTCAGCATATTTTGCTTGGCGGTTGATGGATTTACAATTGTCTTCTCATAGCTGAGACAGACAAAAAAGCAGCAAACAATTTTCTGTAAAGTAATAGGGCGGATATGCTTTTATTCTCAGCCCATGTGTGCACCATAAAAGGTATTTGCTTCTACTGTTAATGCTCAAAGCTTAATAACAAGTCAGGTGCAGTTATTGTTCTCCTCCTCTGAGCGCTAGAAATATGAACAATGGGTAGCAGGTATAAATAGCTTGCATTCAACAAAAACCCTGGATACACTGAAACAGCTCGTTCTTACCAATCACAATGCGAACTGATATTACAGTGCGTTTTTATTGCGTAGGTCACATGTGTCAAAGTATGAATTTAAAAGAAGGCAAAGTCAACAACAATACTCCAAACCAAACAGCAGCCACGCATATCTGAAGGGAAAACGTTAGCCGGGGGTTGACCCAAGAATGTGTGCCCAACAGCTTGTCAATGTGGCATGATAAACCATCCCAAACAATTAGCATGGGAACACATACGCCGTCAAAGAGGGGCTGAGACAAAAGGGGTCAGAGGTTCCTCGACATGCTGTATGGGTCCGACCTCTGATCAGCTTGACACCGCACAGAGTGAATGGCTGGGAAGAGCAACCGTGGGACGGAGAGGTCAGCGGGACTCAATGATGTGAGCTTTAATGTCCACAGATAGGGGACACAGGACGGGAACCGTCTTTGACATCTTAATTAGCTTCGACGTCTCACTCTAAAAAAGGCTCGAAATAGCAACGTGCGACTACACACCAATCAAAACTTTGAGTCGAGATTTTAAATGTCAATTAAAACCACATTGCTAGATCCGACTAATAAATAGGAGAATGTTTATACTGAAAATTGCTTGTTTTTATTATTAATATGGTTTTATGTGCAAGGTGTGGGATGGTTACTGAAATATTCAAGGGGTTGAAATTGTTCCTATGTTTTAAATTCCTTTCAGAGAGGGAACAGAGAAAGTGCTGCAATAAGAAAGAGGTCAAGTCGGGTTATCTTGAACTCTATACAGCAAGGTTGCAGATGTTTGCTCTATATTTTTGATTACATTGATGTATCAAAATACCAAATATACTCTTTCATAATATTTTGTGTGCTTTACATTAAAAGGTGGCTGAGCGTTGAACTCTTTGTGCAGGATATGTTTCAGAGACGGGCTCTCACAACGGTCAGAGACTCCTCACACACTCTGCGTAAACTTTTTGAACATCAAGCACAAAGTAAAAATCACAGTATTGCAGTTGTTTTTTTTATTTAAAAATACTTCACACAAATCCGTTGAATAATCCCAGGGAGTAACACAGTCACATTTCTTTGTAAACTGCTTGTTAAAAAAGAACGAAATTATACTGAACTGAAATGATGAAACTCATTTATTAATTATTGTTTCCATGTGTGGCTCTTACAGAATCATCGGACGCCGACGCAGGCCATCCCTCCCACTGCTGATGCCTGACTGGGATGTTGGTCAAGTCTGAAATGTTCCTCTTGACCTGGAAAGAGAAATAAAATAAAATTAGAACAATATGAAGAGCCCAGTCAATGACTCAGGCAAGTTTAGGGCTTCACGTTATGTTGTAAATATATCGTCACTGCAATATTAGTGTGTGCAATATTCATATTGCAAAGGTCTGCTTGGAGTGGAATAACCGTTGGCTAATTTATTCAAAGTGTTTTAAGTGCGCATTTTACATGTTAATGTAATCTCTAGCCTGTTGGCCTAAATCTGCAGTCTTACAGCTGCAGATGTTCACACCAAACACAAACGATGTTGGCCAAAACGCTGAAGGTCAAAGGGTGATGGAAGCACAGATAAGATAATAAGCACATGTAGCAACTGTTATTGTCAGCTCAGTATTTACAAATATGATCATAATCATATTTTCTAATATCATGCACCTGAGACAAGTTAAATTAAAAATTATTAATAACTTCAAACAAGGAGCTTTATTACCAAAGGTATAAAAAGTCATCAATGTTAAGATTTTTGCTCCATTTACCGAGATGTCAGAGAACGTGCCCATTCCCACCCTGCTGCTGCACACTGCCGATCAGACGGCCTAGAGAAGGCTCCTACACTTTCCCCTTACTTACAGGACAGACATATTTAGTCATTTGAACACATTTCTGGTTGTGAGTTAATATGATTGTGTGGAAAACTAAACAACATGATTTTTTTTTTAATTTAAATTTTCTGCATCAGTCTGCACTAGTTTCAGTCAGTCAGCATGAGAGATGAACAGACACAAGACAGCTTAAGTCTTTAAGGTGGATCTGGTTGGAGTTGGGTAATGTGAACGAATTACCAACCCAATCACAATCACATGTTGTCAGCCAATGAAAAGAGATGCTGGGATATGGCAACAAATGCCAACCATTTCTTAAAACAAATGCAGCAACAACAAGTGGATTTTTGTAATCAGTTAACTTAAAAGTGTCCTTGATGACCTTTCAGTCAAAGAAACAAACAGGTAATGAGCTTCATTGAATTCACATAAAAAAAAAATTAACACTTAAGTCCCTTTTTATAGACATTAAAGCAAAATTTCAGCCTTCACCAATTTTTAGTGCCTCATCCAACCAAGGCCACCACTTCTCCAAAGTGCAAAAGAAGTTTAATCATCCTGAATCATCTTAAAGATAACAATCCAATCGACATTTTCATTTTGTCTTGATGCAATTGGATCACTAATCATTTAATTAAGGTGTTGAAATGGATCAATGTACTGTTATATTCCTGTGCTCATTCTATATTTTAGATCAAATATATGAATTTATTTTTAGCATACATATATCTCGACACTTTTACAATTTGAATAACCACTATGTTGGGTTATTTTTGAAGCGGTAGCAAATAAGTCATGCTCTCTGTGGCTCAGTGGTCAAACAAACACACCGTATGCAGAAGTCAAAGCCCAAAACAGAATCCAGTTCGATACCCGGCCTCTGGACATTTGCTGCATGTTTTCCCTTTTTCTGTCTGCTATTCTTCCTGTTCAGCTACTAATAAATATGGGACTCTAGTGTCATAAAATAAAAACATATGAAAAGAAAATCATGTCAATTTTTTTATTTTTTTTGTCTTTGATTAAATACTATAATATAACTAATACTTTAGTTATTACTCATGAACATTTCCATACCTGTAAAGTAAACAACTAAGGCTCAGATTTTATTATTAATCTGCCATTCAAAGGTTAAATAGAAAAATTAGAGGGGAGGCAGAGAGCAGAGAAGGATAAGACAAGACAAAAAAAATAGAGCCAGTGTTGTCAGCATTCCTCAGATGCCTCAGCTAATTCCCAGCGACAACAGCCACACACTCTGAAATGAACAGTATTTCTCTTCTCTCATTCATGTGCAGACCCCGTATCAGCATCACTTAATAACATTCCTTGGTTTTAAACAGTTAGCAGCCAGCAGCGGCTCTCTAACCAAGAGCCGCGTTAAACCCTCCGGTGGGTTGTTGGTTTAAAGCCCTCACGCCAGCCCGAATGTGCGCCAGTCAAAGCAGATCAAAGCCCCAAGTTAGCGCCTGAGCTCTGATGATGGCGGGTGCTGCCGAGTTTGTTCGGGAGGATCCTGACATTCGGGCCCCGCGGGGCAGGACGCCGACGCTGAAAAAACTACCTATTGTAGAGGAAAGATCCCACCGTGCATGGAGCAAAGCCTGTCTTTGTAATGTGCACCGAAGATAGAGAAGTCCTTCTATGAACTTCGGGCTGCAGCTCATGGAGGTGGAAGTTTAAAGACTGCTACAAACACACGAAAGCAAATTTAGGCTAGGAAGGAAAGAATCTGCAAAACAGTGTATTAATTTTGGGGACAAACATTGTTCCCATTACAAATTACGCCCATGTAATCACACCTGGATATGAATATCTTTTTGTCGAGATGAGTAAATATTTTATCCGACTTATCAATCCCTTTGAGAAAATATATTATATTTGTGCTGAACCTGACAGCGTGAAGCAATTTACAGTACAAACAAGGAGAGACAATTTAAAAGAACAATGATAAATGAGTGGCACTTTGCTTCTCTCTTGTAAATCCCACATCACTCCGCTCCGAGTCCATCCTTATGAAGAGACATCCTGGCCAAGATAGCAGGCTGGGGTCAAAGCGGGTGGCCAGTGTTATTACAGAGTGTAATATCTATGTTTGACCAGCCAGACTACAGGGATTTGACTGACCGGCTGGCCGGCCGATGAACGGCAGTGGGGGGGGAGAGGGAGAAAGGGAGAGGCATAAACACTAGTAATGAAGAGGCTGCAGTCAGAGGTTAAAGCAGCATCAGAGAAACAACAAACTGACGCCCACCACAAAGAGAGCGAAGGTGAGAGGTGGCGGCGGAGCGGAGCGGAGACAGACAGCGACAGACACCTGGTGGAGGACAATCTAATCCCGGCACTGAAAGAAAACACAGCGAAACAGCCGGCCTGCCCACCTGAAACCACACAGCGAGGATATGTGCCGTCCTCTCCCGACACGTGCGAAAATACGGTGCAATTATGAGAGTTTGGCGAGACCATATGACAACAAAATGTTATTTAAGAAAAAGGAATTTGGAACAAAATAACTCAACAGCAGACAGACATCTTTTCTGAAATACTGCAGGTAAATTACTTTTTTTTTTAGTTACAAACACCATAAATGAAGCAATACTGTCTAATGCTGCCCCCTGTCTACCAAGAGCGACAAGTCAAACTGAAACTAATTTAACATTACAATTATTTTAGATCTCTAGAAAAATAACTATAGAAAACACAATTTACATGAAATTAGGAGAACTGTTTAATTGGTAACTTATGATGGAGAAACTATTCTAATAAATAACCTGATGGTGGTTAAAAGCATCAAGTTACCTTTATAATAAAGCTAAATTATGAGAAATTTTTTTTAAAAAGCCTAAAATGTCCCTGGTGGTGTTTTAAATGCAGATTTATAACGCTGTGGAAATACATGAGACAAATTTTACATTTTTGTTTCTTCCATTTCAACTTTTTTAGAGCACTTTTCATGCAGAGATTCTATATGGTTCATGAAATTGAAAAAAAAAAAGAATACACGCATTTTACACGTAAATAAACTTAGTAAGAATATGAAATCA
Organism: Poecilia mexicana; assembly: GCF_051168715.1. Lineage (NCBI taxonomy): Eukaryota > Metazoa > Chordata > Actinopteri > Cyprinodontiformes > Poeciliidae > Poecilia > Poecilia mexicana. Next base: position 12,968,112 of record NW_028263373.1, read on the forward strand.
AAAGGAAAGAGGACAATCAGAGAAAATAAAAGCTGAAAATAAAAATCATAAAAAAGTAGAACAAATATTTCTAACTGCATTCTATAAAATTAAAAAAAAGAAATGCTTCTGATGATTTATGAAGTGCCACTAAGCAATCTTACAGCGAACTGAACACAATTGGTGTTTCAACAGAATTAAAAAAAAAAATATTGTTTCAATAAATGACTATATTTTCTCCCAAACTGCAACTAAAATATTGTCTCCATTTGTTGAAAACAGAAAATGAATGAATGATTAAAAAATCCATAACAGATCCAGAACAACAAAAAAATCATGTTGATATAATTTAAAAGTCATAAAATACTAATTCAATTAGAAATAGTTCAGTTCCTGACTTTCACAGCTGTCGTCAGAGTGCAGTGTTTCAGGTAATTAGTCCCCTGACAAGTAAAATGTTGAGCATTTCTGTAGGATTCCAGCAGGTAATGAAATGAAATGGCCGTCATAAATGTCTGCATAGATGCATAGTGGCCTGTGTTTATTTCAGAGCCGTATGTACGTCTGAGTTCTCCAACATAAAGGAGACTCAGCTCCTGGCCAGTACACCCAACGACAAAATTAACGATCCAATCATTGTAAATGCCAATTGCCTATAATCCCTGGCTGGAAGCAAATCAAAGAGAAGGAAAGGTTTCCATTAAACAGTCACAAGCTCTTTCTCTCAATCTCTCTTGTTCTTTCCCTTCATCCCATCTAAGCACCAGATGCCTTTCTTTCATTTTGCTTCCCATCCAGCCTCGCTTTTCTCAGTCTCGCAGCCTCTGTCTGCGTTTGGTCCCCTATGTCTCTCAGCTGCAGGGTGAGGGATGGGGCCTCAGGGGGAGGATGGGGCACTAGACGAGGGAAGAATCCCCAGTACAACTGGTCTGGTCACGGACAAACTGGGACCCAGCAGCCAGCCCTATTCTACCCAGTACTCCCCTGGCAAACATTTGCTCTGCAGCTTAGCCCAGAAGCTAGCCAGCAACATAGCCCACCCCACCCCAAACTCTTGTCTGGTTATGCCAATCAAGAACCAACACAAACTTTGGTTTAAAGGATGGAAAAGAGAGAAAAAAAAAAAACGAAGGGTTGAGAAGGGCTGCTGGGGGAGGCGTAAAGAAAGACGAAATAGAAAACGGAGGGATAAGGGAAGATTGTTGGGATTCTATGGCCAAAGTAAATAAAAGGAGAAGATAAGACTCTTTCTTTACTGATATGCACAGACAGGACTGAAGATCCTAAGCTAAGAAAATAAGAAACTAGCAATGGAAAAAAGCCCTTTGGCAAAGCCAGAGGTGAGGAAAAACAGACTCAGACAGGCTGAAAACGTTACAATCTTTTTTTAATGGAAGCGAAAAGAAATAACTTCAGCTCTAGAACATAGCTCCAAGTATCGATTTTTCTTGTTTTTCAGTCGGAACTTTCTCTTATCCATCACCTTTATCATAAACAAGTCAGACAAAGCAGCTTCAACCTTGCTGAACATGATCCTACATGAGGTAGATATTTTTCCCCTTCTTGCGCACAGCGGCATTTTTTTTAGAGACAATGCGTTCGTGGCCTGCACATCTCGTGTGTGCAGGTTAAAGTTCTAGGTCTCATTTTCTCAGCAGGGGACTTTCAGATGTCTAAAGACAAACATGTGTAAGGAAAAGAACGCGACATGGAGGCCTGTTTAAGCCCACATTGTCCCTTCTCTGTCCGCTCTTGCCTCTTACGGCACCCCCCACCAAGCTAACACTCCTCAGTCTCTTTTCTGTGACCGCAGCTCCCACTCCCACACCACAGGGGCCCCTCCCCTGTGTTTGTAATCCCAGCAGAAACACTTAAGGTTCACAGTGGGTGCTCATCAAAACCATCTGCCTTAGAGGAGAGTGAAAGTACAAAAAAAAAAAGTAAAAGATGTTGAAATGGGGAGAAAATTGTAGAGCGCGAAGGACGTCCAGGGAGGGCAGGCGGCCTCCGGTTAAGAAGCTAGTCAAACTAATTTAATCAATTAGCACCATTACAGGCTCCGCTAGAAGCCTGATTATTAATCATGTGTTCTTCCGCTCTACGGAGGGTCCATGAATTAACCACAGTGGCTGCACAGAGCAAAACAGATGAATGGCCGACTTTTGCTTTGAGATTTAATAATTAGTTTGGATGTAAACCATGACAATCAGAGAGAACACCTGATTCCTGATGATATTACTAAAGAGACAGAAGCAACTGATACTAACCAGAGAGAGAACAATATCAGGCGACGGGAATTAGCCGAATTCCAGCTTCACCGTTCCGAGGTGATCATACAACATCCCTCAGAGTGGAAGTTATAACTAAGTGAAGAAGAGGTTGAACTTATTGATATTCAGTGCTTTTTAGGTTTTCTCAGAATGGAGTCGGAAACAAAGAAAGATGTAAGAAGACATATTAAAGGAAACAGCATTTTCTACAGGTGTCATTTCAATGATTTTGGGAGTTTAACGTCCCACTGTGCAACATGAGATGTCCGAAGTGTAATTTGTTGCTGAAGCAGACTCACATCAGAGACAGAATCTCAACGAGAGGGAAGCAAAGTAACAGGCTGTCATTCCTTCAGAAAAAGCGGACAATAACCAGATATCTGCTGGAGCAACAGTCACACTGCTTGATATTTTTCACAGGTCGATCAATCAATTTAATCCGAAACAAAAAATAATCAAACATTTTGAATCGAAGACTTCAGGAAATAAGAAAAACACCGAACAGAAAGCAGCAAAGGTTCGGCTTTTGAGTTTCACCCTCTCATCGTACACACCAACATATTTCAGCGTTTTCACGCAGAAACAGAAGCTTTAATAATGCTTGCTATACAACCTGCTAGTATAAGACGCTGGAGATACTTTGAAACTTAAACTTTGTTTTGTAAAAATCTGCATCAGCAGGTCAGCTCTTAACATATAACAGAAAATCTTCGAACTCTGACTGGTGCATCTCTTAGAAAAAAAAAAAAGATGAATTTCTTAATTTAGTGTTGCAGAGTGATGATTCCACCTGATTTCACTTTGTGAAGTGCATTTCCAAAAACGAGACGGCAGAGTACGTGTCGTTAATTATGAATACCGTCTACTCAGGTCTCCCTTTTGCAGAAGAGGTGAGACCGGAGCAGTGATGTATGTATATGTGCAGACAAGACGGTTCCAGCTCACAAACACTGACGCACGCACACACACTCACTCATCTGCATAGGCACATGGACCCACATGTTTCATAACCTTTAAACTACTTTCAATGCAGATAGAACAACCTGTGCCTTCACACGGGGTCCGGGATTAATATTTCATACGCAGCCAAATCTACTGTTGAGTTTCAGACGAAGAGAATGAACGGACTTTTCGAGCGCTCCCGCCTGCCTTGATCAAACAATGTTCAGTCATTTAAACTGCCTCTCCAGTCTGCAGGGTTGGAGGAAGAAGGGAAAAGGACGCAGTGTGTACTGGGAGCAGGAGGAAAGAGGGGGCTGTACCAGACCACAGCTGTGAGAGTAATTATGTGCTCCGAAATGTGATCATTTGTGATGAATAATGAATCGATGGCGGAGATAGACTAGCAATGTTTGGCAAATAGAAGGAAAGCCATGTTATGGGGAAATGAGAATCAGGTGCAATAATATTATGGAGGTGAGAGCCTGCGGGTGCGTTACAGAGAACTTCTGTGCGAGTCTGTGAGGGTCGGTGCTCGCACGCTGTTGTGGCGTCTTACCTCTTGTATAGTTTTGGAGCCGGGAAAATTGAGGCTGTAGTCCCTCTGAGCCTCACGGTGGCTGATGACCAGCAGGAAGTTCTGATTTAGCGAATCTTGAAGTGCACTAAATGACAAGAAAAAACAAAAAGCTAATTAAACCAAAGAAGGCAACACATGATAATGACACACGACAAAAAAAAAAAAAAAAAAAAGACAGATGCAAGTAAAAACAAACATTATCTCTGAGACAAAGATTAGGGCAAGCTGAAACTTGTTGAGCAAGAGTGTCCTGCCGGCCCCCAGCAAAGTGGGTGCCTCCTCCAGGGGCCCGACGGCCATTTTACTGGTCGTGTCTTAACAAGTCTGGCCGGAGCGCCGCTCAGCACAGCAGGCTCTCGCAACATGACCACCTGCACGGTAACAGCATGGAGCCCATCAACCTGTATTACTGCCAACAAACCCAGGAGAGCCTTCAGCCGTTCATCTCCAAAACCCCATGATCCCTCTGAAGTAGACCTGAATGTAGCACAAACTACAGTTGCTGACCACCTTTTAATGATGTGCTTAGGTGGGGCACCAGCAACTATTATGGCAGGTTAAATTATTGAAATGTATGCATTGTTGCTCATTTGATGCTTTCTCCTTACCTATGTTAAATCTGCTTACACAGCCATGCAAAAGCGTCCTCACCCCTTTAACATTTTCACGTGCGACCTCAAATCTCATTGAATTTTTTTTGTGATCAGTGAACACAAATTAGTCAATACTTGTAAAATATACAGAATACATGGTTTTCCTTTTTTTTTTTAAATTAGATTTTTTGTCATGTTTTCAATCTCTACTGAGCGGTATATTGCCTCTATTGACCTCTACCACCTTTACACTTCTAATAGAAGCTGCTCAAGTTCACTCATATTGGACAGAAGGCGTCTGTGAACATCTCTTCTCATGTTTTCCCACAGATAACCAGTTGAATCTGGACTTTTAAACACATGAATACATTTGATCTAAAGCATTCCACTGTAGTTTTGATTGTATGTTTGACCACAAGAGGTTTTTGTCCATAATTGTTCTTTATTTAGCTCCATTTATGTTACCTTCACCTCCGAGCAGCTACCTTGCGCCTAACAGAGAAAAGCATGATGTGAATTAAAGTGGGAATGGTGTGTTCAAAGTGATGCGTAATGTTAGTTTTGCATATAGTCCAAATAGCTCAATCTTTGCCTCATCTGGCCAGAGCAACTTCTCTCCTGCGCCACCAAAATGTTTGGCGGAAAACCGCAAAAAGGATTTCTTTTAAATAACTTTCTCTAAAAATCTAAAAGAAATAAATAAATAAACCACCTCCTCATCCTTTCACGTGACATTTACACTCTCCTTTTTGTTGGTCTATCACATAAAATCCCACCAAAAGGCTTTGAAGTCTGTGGTAGAAAAATTGAAACATACTTGGTAGATAAAGAACAAAAAAGCTTCAAAATAACATCTGAAAAACATCAAACATTTTTAAGTCGCTTACAATAAATGAAAACATTTGATCTTCTACTAATAAAATGCAACGGCAAAATGTTGCAGCTTTTGTTTCGACCAGTAGAAGTACTGAATATAGCCAGCAGAGAGTGTTTACAGGTAATCTCTGACGTGATGCGTCGTTTCTGGACCGGCACCAATAACTCGCAAAGTAACTTACGGCAATGTCTGAGAAACGGAGCAAAAAAAAAAAAAAAGATGGAGGGGATTCAACTTTTGGAGGCTTCATTTACAATAAGCTGCGAGGTTAAGTAGCGTTTTGAGCAAACGCTGGGTCTGTGAGGGTGAATAGCAATGGGAGGCTTAAAGGCCGAAACAGGCACTTAATCAGGGCTCAGAAACCAAGGAGAGGAGGAAGACTTTAGAGAAAGAAGAGGATGAGGGAATTAATATGTAGCGCACACATTAATTATGCAATCACACCCTTAATCTGTGCAGATCTGGACGAGCTTATGTTAACAGAAGCTCAAATTTACTGTAATGACAGCATATTTACATTGACTAAAACTACGAAATCAATATGTAAATGTAATGTTTGTTGTAGCTAACTGGAGAAGATTGGAAAAGTGGGAAGTATGGATGCATATGTAATGGGGCTGAGCAGAAGGATGAAGGACGCCTGTGTATGTGTGTTTGCAAAAGAGGGAGAGAGAGAGAGAGAGAATGAGGAGAAATAGAAGGGGTAGGGACACATAAATAAGGATCTAGCTAATATCATGATTATGTTTGGACACGGTCCCGAGCTGCTGCTGGCAGGCAGCTAAACTCCTAAATAGGCAGAGATAGAGGGTAAACTGAGAGGAAGTGTTACTCTGTCCTTCCAAGCAAAGAAGGAACATCTTATCAGTCATTTGTGGCAGGCTGACAAAACATTTGGTGCATTTGTGGGTAGAGTTCTGTTCAAGATTTACTTTTTTTGTAATGTTCTATACAACAAATATAGTCACTTCAAACATCAAATGCATTCTGCAGGAAATATAAAAAAAAAATCTGTCATACATAATGAGTCATTTTTTTTTTGTAATTTGCCATCTGTTTAAAGAAGTCTGCTGCATAAATAATATATATATATATATATATATATATATATATATATATATATATATATATATATATATATATATATATATATATATATATATATATAAACCAGACAAGCATGCTTCAAGTAGAGATGAGCTGAGATGTTCACCACAGTCGACTGATTTCCATGTTGATCAGCCCTGACCAGTGTCCAGCTGGGCTACAAACAGCGTTTTAAGAACGCAGCATTCTTAAATGCTGCCAGATCTCACTGACTTGACTCTTAACAACTTCGACCCAAAGGAGTTCAGAAGATGTTCTGAGAGAAGATTATTCCACAGTTTGCTATTTGAAGTATTAGAGAGGTGCCTAAAAAATAACGCTAGATTGAACAGCACTTCTTATGACATGTCAAGACGGGTTTATGATTCTTTCAGGCTGCAGTGGACTGAAAAACTCGGCAGATAAAAAGGATGACAGGGATGACAGAACGATTTACAGCAAAGATTTCGATTTTTTTTTTTTTTTTTGCTCAAATGTTTCAACCTCAGTCTGTCAATGAAAATGCAAGATTTGGAAATACTGGCGGAGTTTTGGAAATGTTAGAGTTAAGATAAGGGTCCAAATGATGTACGCTAGAGAATACACCACGACAGTGTTAGTAGAGATGCCCTCCAATATAAAATCTTAAAGATAGTTTAAAATTTCAACTCTAATCCTTTTATATTTTAAATTAATAGTCTTGTTTTACAGTGACTGTTCCCTCTCACACACAGTGTGACATCTCCTTTTGTCCAATGCAACCGACAGCCACTCACGACAGAAACGCTATAAGTAAATATTTTGAATACTCTTCTTATGTCCTCATAAATCAATGAATGAATGATCTACAGTCGGCATCGGCAGGTTAACGTTCTACGAAAGTCGTAAACCTGGCACAAATAAATTGTGGTGGATGCATCTGCATCTGACGCGCCGAAGCAGGCCCCCGAAGCAGTCTGGGGTTGAAATACGGATGTCTTTGTGTTTGCCTCCGCCAACGGAGGTCTTTTTCTCACTCAACACACACAGTCGGTGACATCTAGGTCAGCCCGCAACATCTCTGGAGGCTCTTGACGTGGGCATTAGGGTGAGGAAGGGAAATGTCATTTAACTTTATGGACAGCGAAAAGGCAGCGTTGTGCAGGGGAGAAGAGCAGGCTAAACAGATTGGTTTCATTCTGAGGTAAGCCCGTCGTCTCAGCTGCGGCTCCCACTGGCACAGAGCAGACTCCAGACCTTATTAAAGAAGTATTGCCAGACACAGAGATGCACATGCATGCACACAATGTGACATGTGCCTGCAAAAACACTAGGACACACTATGCACTCAAGAGATTGCACTATACATGACCTCTCTTAAATTTTCATAAATATGCTGGCAACATGTGCTTTTACCTCTCAGATTGCTTAAAAACACACTGAGGAGAACGCGAGCTAACCTGTCACACCTTCACAGAGGGCACCAAGAAGCACACATGATGTCTTTCTTACCTCCGCCACATTTTACATCCACAACAAAGCAGAAAAATGTGAAACCACTCAGGCTCTGCTCTGTTTTGGTCTGCCATTTTGTCCGAAAATTACATAAGACGCTAATTGCTGAATCCTTTCCATCGAGCTTCATAAGCGCTCTCCCTCGACAGCTCTATGTTTCTGCAGCTACATCGCTCTCACAGAGCTGAGTGAACAAGAAGCTAAGACAAATTTTTAAAAAAGAAACAAAAAAAAAAACCCACAAACACATAAAACCTAATGAGTCCTTCTGCGATTTTAAACTTCGTCGAGAGTTCAAATTAAAATAACCTTTCATTGGCAAACACGCCTGCCGGGAGCTGGAGCGAAGAATAAACAAGAAAGGAAACAGGCTCCATTGAAATATTCATCAGGCCTTCATCATTAATGCAGGAGATTAGCTCCTCCTCAACACTCTCTTGTATTCACAGAGAGTCATTGACATGGCCGTCCTCAGACCCCCGGCTTTCTCGCTGCACTGCTAACTGCACATCACATCATTGCTAACTAAATAACTACCTGAGGAGGATTGGTGCTCAGAGGAAAATCTCCAAAAGCCTCTAGATTTATTTCTAATCAAACAAGACGAACAAGGAAAGTTTGCTCAGCGCGACCGTAATGACAGTGCGGCTCCGTACAATCGCTCCGTTCGGCGAAGGTGTGTGCGGCGAGAACCAGGCACTACATAGTGATCGCCGGAGACGCCGATCATGGAGCATTTTCATTGTCACTCAGCAGCAATTTGAAGCAAATGAAACCCATGAAACTAAATTTGAGTGATTTTATTGATATTTCTAATGCAGATGCACAACTCAGTTTGATGTGCAAAAGTGGGCCTGCTCACTTGATACGATTAACAGTGACTGAGCCATTTATACCGGAACTGAGTTTTTACACCATCTAGTTATTTCATGAAAAGCCTTGTAGTTATGCACCGAGTAAAATAAATCTTGTACAATAATAGTAATAAATTTGAAGAAAATTGGCATTATGTTTGAAATACAACAAAGTCAACCTTTCCTAAAATAATCCCACAAGTGACCATATTCTAATTTAAGGGATATTGCATCGACTGTTTTAAACTCAGTTTTGCTCAATTTTAGTGTGCTGTTGGCCCAGTTTTACTTTTTCACAAGAGGCCAACACATCCTCGTTTATTTCGCACTATTTTTAGGTTTATGCTAAAAGTTTATTTAAAATTGCAAAACTATCACACAATACATAAAAAATGGTATAATATAAGATATCAAAGGGATGCAGATATATTTAAAAAACATTAACTATCAGAGTTGCTGTCAATCTTATTGCTAACATCAATACAAATTGTGCTGTGGTGTTTTGATGCCTTAGAAACCAGTTACTACAACTTAAGCTTTAAAGAGCATGCTTTTTACTTAGCCGAGAGAACGCCATGAAGCTGTTTATTAAAAAAAAGAAAAAGAAAAAAAAGTGTCATTAATGGTATTGTTTAGCAAAACATTAATAAACAAGTGAATAAATTAGTTACTGGATTTTAGGTACAGAGGTTATAAAACGTTGAAAACCAGTAAAAGTTTTCCATCATAACATTCCCGCACAGTAAAGTTAGTTTAATGAGAAACCAAAGAAAGTACTGAGACCACAGAATAACACAGAGCTGCCCCTCCCACACCTGTTTCTGCACACTGACAGTCAGTTGGATGAAAGCCAGCTGCTATAGCTACTTTCCAGCACTTAGAACAAACACAGAAATACTCCCAGACATGAAAAACTCACACATTTCAGGAGCTCCAAAGCAGCAGTCAAACAGACTGCAGTCTACCTGAGCAGACAGCCTGACTAATTAAGCAGCTAACCCAGCCTGGTAGACTCCTAGCATCACTGTACCAAGAGCAGAACAAGAAAAGGCACAGCATTCTGAACAATAAACACTTGAAAACTACTATTTAGCTTGTGTTCATTCTATAGACTAAGTCTTTGCACAAACATCAAAATATTTGTATTTTGATGTCATTAAAACAACATTAAAAAACTTTAGTAATTAGTGTTACATGATTTACAAGCAACTGGAAAGTTAAATTAGCTCCTTTTTGTGTAAATAACATGATATTTTCACTGCTTTCTTGTCCCACATCTAGCACTGAACTGAGCTTCCTAATCACGGCTGTAATAGTATCTGGGATAAACCATTAGCAAAGTCCAAAAAATGTTTATTCTAACACATTAGAGCGTCGAGTTGGTGTTATGCTAATAATGTGCCCCAGCTTACCTGGAGAGCTTAGCCGACTGCCTGCATTTACTGCAACAAATTTGCAGACATTGCAAACTAATTGTCAGCGCACTGTGGATATATGGTGTGAGAACAGTTTATTTTTATTCCAAGCTAACAGCTTGTTTGGTCTCCCACCAGGGGTCCGCTCCCCTCATTTTCTGTGATCTGTCACCCATCCTCTCCCTGCTTGACAGCAGGGTCATCAGACACACACACACACACACATATATGCATACACAAACGTATGTACATACGCAGTGGGAGCCCACCCGGGCCTTTCAGCCCCAACTGTCCGCAGCTAAAATAGCTGCTGCAAAATAATGAGCTCCTGTCACCCAAAATGATATCGATAACACTTGGAGGAATGGCAACGGCGCTGCTAAAAAGACGCAGCAGTCAGAGGGGGAGTGAGAAGATGAGGAGAGCGCAGGGGAGGGAAAACCGGAGGGATGAGGCCCATTAGCTGCCAACACAATATAACTACCACTTAGCCTAACTAGCAAGCAAAGAGGCAAACTGCCAAATGACTTACACAAGGGTTCTGCTGACATGAGGATGCTTGTTTGGGTGAGAACTAAGGAGCATTTTTTTTAATTCACTGTTAAACTATGAACACTGTCTTACAACTGTACATATTGTGCCAAAAAGAGGATGGCTTCAGTCGACAGTCTATCCACGTAGTAACTTAAACAACAAAGGAAGACAGAAAAGAAGAGCTGGGTAAATATATGGATTTAAAAATAACTATATTTTAATATACAGAATTGATTATTATTTCCTTTTTTTTTTACAATCATTATATGGTGATATAAAAGTGTATTATTATTGTTCTGACCACGTCCTTGGGAACTAATTTTTATTTCACCAATTATGTCTATTGATCCAGAAACCGTGACTAAACGGCACAAGAATTTCAATGCATAAAAAAATTGCCATAAACTATGTAATAATTGCAGAAATAAAATATAAACTGTCATAAAAAAAAACAAAATGATCCTCCAGTCAGTGAGGTCTGCGAAATCTTTTAGTCCACTTTTATTTGTCCACTCTCACTTCAAACACGTCTTGATCAATTTACAATAAGAGGCTAAGATAAAGAGACACATTTCACCTGGTAGCTTTAAAGGACTTTAAAGAAAAAAATTGCAAAAACGAGTGATTTGCATGGACACTGCACAAAATGTCTGAAGTATATAAAGCAAGAAACAAGAAACAATGTTCTGCCGAAAGAAAATACTAGCACATAAGGAGGGGATGAAATGATTATTTACATAACAAGGACTGTGGCAGCTGATGCTCCTTTCAAAATGTCACAGCGGATGGGAGAAAATGAATGTGCAACGCAGGGTCAAACGTATCCTGATAAATCAATGACGAGGATATTTGTTGGCTCGATTCTGCTCTAGAAGTGGGCAAATATCGCCACCTGGTGTTCACTAGCAGGTACTGCATGCACAATAATCAAAGTATTTTGCTTGTGAGGCAGGATGGAGGAACGAATATGCCAATTTGGATCTCTATAAAGACAGACTTAAAATTTTCAATTTTGAACTTCAAAATGCAAGAGAGACCTTTTTTTCAAACATCATCTCCACCTCTGTTAATAACTCGTGCTTTGTTTTCTATTCTGGATAGGTTGACAAATCCACCATCTTCTGTTAACCGTGAATTCTTCTCCTCTGAGGCTTGTGACAAATTTGCCAACTTTTTCATAAACAAAACGATGGAAATAAGAAAGACAGTAAATTCCGTTACGTCCGTTGCAAATGAACAATTACCTATATTTCTCTCTAATCAAAAATTACATAGGATGAGTCACTTTAATTTGGTTAGCCAGAAAGATTTGACTCATACATTACTTCATATGAAACCATCTACTTGCTCCCTTGACATCATACCTACCAGTTTGTTCTTAAAGGTCTTAGATGTTCTTGCTCCGGATCTGCTACAAATAATTAATAAGTCTCTCTTTTCTGGAGTCTTCCCTCAGGCTATAAAGACTACAGTAGTTAAACCACTTCTAAAAAAACATAATCTGGATTCATCCGACTTAAGCAATTATCGACCAATATCGAACTTACCATTTTTAGCCAAAATATTGGAAAAAATTGTATTTCAACAGATTAATGGGTTTCTTGCCCTGAACAACTGTTTTGATGTCTACCAATCAGGTTTTCGTCAACATCACAGCACTGAAACTGCTCTTGTGAAGATATTTAATGACCTCCGTTTAAATACAGACCGTAATAAAATCACAGTACTAGTCTTACTTGACTTGAGTGCTGCGTTCGATACAGTTGACCATGATATTTTACTATCACTGGGTTGGCATTTCAGGTACAGCGCTCAGCTGGCTTAAATCTTACCTGTCCAACAGAACTTTTCATGTGTCCATAGGCAATTTTAAATCTAAGCTTATTGACATTATTTGTGGAGTTCCCCAAGGTTCCATCTTGGGGCCACTTCTCTTTAATATTTACATGATTCCACTACTTCAAATTATACAACAAAACAATATAGATTATCATAATTATGCAGATGACACACAGTTATATATTAGTCTATCGCCAGGGGACTACAGTCAGGTACATATACTTACTAAATGCATCGAGCAGATTAATGTCTGGATGTGCCAAAATTTCCTCCAATTAAATATAAACAAAACTGAAGTGCTAGTGTTTGGACCAAAAGAGCATAGATTACAAATGATCACCCACCTTCAATCGATTGGCTTAAAATGTTCTGATAAAGCCAAAAATTTGGGAGTGATGATGGATCCAGATTTAAACTTTGACAGCCACATCAAATCTATCATAAAAACTGCATATTATCATTTAAAAAATATTTCCAAAATTAGACGACTGATGTCCCTACAAGATTCTGAAAAACTAATTCATGCCTTTGTCTTTAGCAGGCTCAATTACTGTAATGCCATTTTTACTGGATTATCAAAAAAAGCAATAAAACAGCTGCAGCTTCTTCAGAATGCAGCTGCAAGAGTCCTGACTAAAACAAAAAGAGATCAACATATCAGTCCAGTTCTGAGATCGTTGCACTGGCTCCCAGTTGCTAAAAGAATAGAATTTAAAATCTCTTTATTGGTGTATAAAACTCTACACAACAAAACCCCAGATTATATTACGGATCTTCTTCAGCCCTACATACCTCCCAGACCTTTAAGTTCAACTGAGTCAAACCTATTAGTCATTCCGAGAGTTAGAACAAAATACGGGGAAGCAGCTTTTAGTTTTTATGCTCCAGCCCTCTGGAATAAGCTTCCGGCTCACTGCAAGTCTGCCCCAACTTTGAGTTTATTTAAAACAAGGTTAAAAACATTTCTATTTGAAGTTGCCTATTCTTGAATTTTTTTATTTCTTTTATTTTGTTACTTGTCTGATTTGTATTGTTTCTCTGTAAAAGCACTTTGAATTGTCTTTGACTGAAAGGTGCTATATAAATAAAATTGCCTTGCCTTGCCTTCTAATGAAAGAGCGTGAAAAAGCAGAGACGTTGAGCAACGGTAGTGAACGTTACCTGTTTTTGCTGGTGCTGGCAGTAGGGGCGATGTCTGGGGTCAGGACGTACAGGCTGTTGTTCTTGGGAAGGTGTAAACTTCTCAGCACCGTCTGAGTGCACACAATGACAAAAATGCTTCTCTTAACTCAAGTAGACTAATTACTCATTCTTTCATCCTCGCTGTGTTTTCATTAACATTGATAAGAACATGAATGTTACAACAAAAAATCTAATCTATGCACAAAAAAGACAGACAGGAGGAGCAGATTTGAATCATATCAGCTACATTTTTAGTTCATTTTTGCCACCGTGACTCGTTTTAATTCCTAGTAAAACAAATTTTAAAAACCAGATCATGAACTCACAGTATCTGACACGTCTCCACTCTTCCATCCCTTCAGATGCATTTTGGACGCTGGAATGCCGAGTTCTGTCTGGAGGATTCCTTTAATTTCTCCTGTGGATTTAATTATAATTAAAGGGGGACGGTCAGCAATGTAAAAATGAGGACAATCTTCTAAGGTTTTCTTTTACTGAAGTCAAAACTAATACCTCTACAAAAAAAAAACAGCATTTGATAGAATAAGAGGCACTTGATAATTTGTCCCAGAAATTATTTCAATGTTGTTTTGAAATAATTTTCAAGAATTAAAAATATCAAACTCTTAATGATAAAGAACTTTTATTAACATTGGAAGTGGAAGACATTTTAAATATCCAAAATATCCTTCAGTTCTGGTAACACAAGCGGGCCGGTTCAGACCAAAGCACCAGACTGAAGACGTTTGTCGTCCAGTTTTTGGTAGAAAGAGAAAGAAAAGAGAAAAGCGATAAATCATGCAATTGGAAATTATTGAACTTGCTTTTATTATGTATTTGATGTATCTTTATCGAACACAATCTTTTCTCTCAAGAGTGTGAGGTTATGCTTCTGGCGCTCACCGACTGTGCGGCTCTCCTCGAGGACGAGCTCCACTGATCTTTGCCTGTACTCCACCCTGAAGTTTATCATGCGAGGCTGGCGCTCTACAATGTGTCGGGTAGAAGGGCTGATGGGACAAAACGCTGAAGTGGAGGACGATGGAGGAGAGGAGGAAGAAGATGACGAGGAAGGGAGCGGACCCGCGCTTCTTGCTGCTGCTGCTGCTGCTGCTGCTGCTGCTGCTGCTGCGTCGGCCGCTTCTGGGTGGCTGGGGGGTCCGAACATGGTGGCCTGGCTCGCCTCGCTGGTGAAGTCGCTGCACAGAGATCACAGTTGACTGATGTTGTAATTTATAGTGTCAAATTTATATAATACTAGAAGGACGGGGGGAAAAAAGGGTCTCAGTTCAAAAACATCATGAAGAGGTGATGAGAAGGCAAAACGTCTCTTTTTTTTCCCGTATTTTCTTTTATAATATATGTTTACTTATCGGTGCTGCTTTCTCAGATGATCAAAGGTTCAAGAAGGCAGACACAGATTTTTACATAAAGGCTCCATTTTATTTAGTTCAGTGACTATGTTTCTGCCTGGAGGTGGACCAGGCCCAACCACGTGATAGCACAGCTACCAAGAGATTTACATACTTATTACACACTTATTTATTAACCTACACTTTTCTATTCATTGTCATGAGCTACATTGTGTGCTTTAATTCTGCAGATTAGTTCATTGTTTTTGAGTTAATGCGGAAATTTGATTCAGTAAGAAATCTATAAACTACAAACATCTATAAACCAATTCTTATAGATGCGCAGAAATAAAGAGGGGCATCCAGTCTGTACCTCTACCCTAACTTGCCACCATAAATCTCAAGGCCATGGAAACATCTGTAACCAGCACAAGTTCACAGTTCAAAATGTCACCATCCCAAAGCAAACCAAACCGTCTGCATCTATGCAGAAAAAAAAAAAAATCTATTTCAGTGCTCTGTACTAACAGGGACATTTTTCTAATTCTGCTAATGCCTGGAAAAGAGGTCACAAGCAGAAAGGCAAATGATTTTAGTGCTGGTGTACCTTCTGCTTGGCCCCTGCTGACATCATCGCTGTTTACTGGTCAACGGCGGTCTTCTCATAACAAAGCCAGCCATTTAGTAAACGTGTAGCCCACCAGTCACACTGCCAACCAGCCTCGGTTCAAAGCAATCTGTGTCCTCGACAGAGAGCTGCAGTGTTCTCATGGCCTCAAGCCCTTCATGGTTTTTTATTAATATCTCTTCAATGCATTCGAGAGAGCCAAAGAAGGACCTACTGTAATTTACGTTTACCTTCGGTAAAATGCCATCAGCTCATCACAAAACACAGATTTGTTCCAAGGCATTAGACTGAAAGTCTTCCCATCGGTCTTAGTGGTGTTTTCAGGATATTAAAATGTCAAATTCGATGTTTAAAAAGATACTCGATGTGGTCATAGTATCATTTGCAAGCACAAGGTTTGTTTCCAACTAAAATATCATTATGCAATCATGCAATATGACAATATTTAACTTCCTTCATTAGGGTAACACCATTAAGTAAAGGGGAATTCAGCCCTCACTTAGAAAAATGCATAATTTGAAAGTGTCACTTCCCCATTTTGCAAGCTAGTAGATAATATTTAGTATAAATGTTCATGTTCTTCATGGAGGTGTGTATGTTTGATTTAATCATACAACTATTTTAATAATACTTGCTTACGGTAACTGTGCGCTTCCATTTGCCTGTCAAATTCATGTTTGTACAAATCAAATTCACTACTGAGGCATATATAATATAAAGCAAATTATCAATAACTATCAACATTGACTGATATGAAACTTTTATATCGTGACGCGTTTTTCATCCAAACCTAAATCTCCTCCTTGTTTTGGTCAGGTGAGCGGCTGCAGGGAGAGGGAAGGCTGTCTCTGCTATTGCTGTGCTGCTGATGGAAGAATTGCAACAATTTGGGTAAATGAGGACGGGGGTTAGTTTATGTCAACTTGGACTCAAGTGAGCATCTTTGTAAAAGATTCTAGTGTCGATCGTATTGGAATATTGACTATTTTGACAATCCTTGGTCTCGTATAATCCTGTAAAAACTACATTTTAGGTTTTCCAGAGACATAACCATAAAAATTAACATCAGTAATTGCTCATAGAGATTCTGAGTTTAATTTATTTGAAATTAATTCTGAATTTTTAAATTATATATTTCTCTTATTGCCTTGTTGAAGCAGATCATTTTAGTTTATACCAATGACTCTTAGGAATATTGACTTCCTCTAGCAGTCAGCAGTCGTCACCTTTGTAAGATCCCGTTCTCCTGCGGTATCACTCCATTGATGGCTGCCTGTAACAAAAGCAAAACTACATTTTACAACAAAACACAACTGCATCCATGTGTTCACGTAATGTCCAAATCACCAAATGTAACACGCAACATTCGATCTGCGTAATCTAGAACAATAAAGCGACTATGAAAGGAGCTTATTTCACAGAGATGAGAGGCTGTGGTGTCGTCAGGAGACTGTGACATCACTGGCTGGGTGTTTTCAGAAATGTCCACTGTGTCAAAATGTGTGAGCTGGAATATTCAGAGAGGCTGGCCTGAACAAGAGGCACTGAAAAGACAAATACAAACTGTCAGCTTTGCAGGTGAGCTTTTGTTTCAATGGACAATTGATTCACTCCAACCATCACTGTTGTACACAAGACAACAGGGAGACGTTATGTAACGTCAGCAGCAAGCTGTGTTGCTTGAAAGCATCAGGCGAGGCGAAAAAAAATGTTCTAAATTAAAATGAAAGAGGTTTTTAATCAACGCCAAGATGACCGTTCTCACTGTTGTGTTGCTCAACACAGGAGAAGGTTTTCATGTAAAATGTTCATACATTTTCAGAGTCCAATGTCTGTTTTTTAAGGGAAGAAAGGAGAAAAGGGGGGTATAAAATAAAGAGAAGAACAAGAACGGAACAAAGGAGGACATGAGAGAAAAAGGAAAGGGAAGAACGCAAGAAGGAAGGAATGTAGACAGGTAGGACACAAGGAAGCTTTAAAAGAAGGACACAAACAGAGGACAAGCAGGAAGTAAAAGAAACAAAACAAGGACAGAGAGAATGAAGAACACAAGGCAGATGGGACAGAAATGAAGAATAAGGAAACAAAAATCGGAGGACAAAAATTAGGTAAAGAAGTAAAGACATAAAGGATGCTGAAAGGAAGGACACAAGGAAAGAAGTCGACCAAAATGGAACAAGGTAGAAAAAAGGAAGAAGACCAAAAGGAAATGAGGAAGGATGAAAAGAGGGATAAACAAAGGAGACCAAAATGAGGGAATGAAGAACAAGGAAGAAAATGTGTTTATTTTTCTTTAAGCTATTTAGACAAACAAACGTACTGCGCAGGTCTGTTACACCCATGCACTGACTGTTTAGAGTTGCAGGTATTTGTCTCAAAATTCCATCTCTCGTATTTGTTTTGTCCTCTTTTCTTCAGGCCAAGTCATTTCCCCTTTCACATAAGACTGCACAAGCACATGCTCAGTGATGCAGTTTCCAAATAGTGAGCAAGATGAAGTTATTTGTAATAACTTTAAGGTTTAAACAAACCCAACTAGCAGAGCATTTGCTTTAGAGCTCAAGGTCTCCCATGTGTAAACAAGGCTGAAGACTTTGGAAAAACTCCACAGTGTGTTTTTGGAAGACAAAAATTATTACTCTAAAGAAAAAAAACAACCTATAAATCAGGAAGCCCTCTTCTCCTGGGTGCAGCGAGGCATGAGAGAGACCCACAACACCGCCTGCTTAAATCTCCTGACAAGCTAGTCATGATCTTGCGGTAGGCCTATTAACTTCTCCGTGCAACAGCAGTAATTAATCATACACACAGTCCAGAAATAAACAGGCATACTCCTGAGATATCCTAAGCTCCGACACAGTTTTCTAAAAATGTTTAGTACTTTAGAAGTAGAAGAGGTTATTAAACCTATTGTTTGCCTAATCAGGCTCTGTTATCTTTAAAGTAAATAGATGAAGAAAAAAAAACTATCAAAAATAACCCACAATAAACCAAATTTATTAAGTTTAAGCTTTATTTAAGCATGTTTGATACCTGAGTGCAATAATCCTCACGTACTGGGATACTGAAAGCAGTAGCTGAGTGTATAACAATAAGAACTACACGGATAGGATTAACGGCAGGAGAACTAAAATGTCACATGTTGTTGTCGCAGGTTTTACAATGCTGCAAAACAGTAGAGAGTTTATGTTGCAACCCAACTAAGACAAGTAGCCACATTTATTTTAGTTTCAGTCTTAAAGAGTAAAAGTTTACAGTGACACGTGAACTTTTATGTCAAAAGAGATAAGCAGACAAGACTTTATCATGCGGCAGCAGCTGTTCTAGTTCCAGAAAGTGAGGCATTCACTATTCCTAACAATAACATAGATGGAGCGCAGCTGAGGACTTTGGACGATGACATCGTCGTTCAATAACCTTGGAGCTGACATAGGTTCAATTAAAAACCTAAAATATTAGAAACAAAATAATTCAGTAATTTGCTACATTTCTTGTTTCCTGGTGTGTTAAATGAGGGACTGAGAACATATCCTGTTTTCCCAACTGCACTCCAGACCCTCACCAAGACCACAGGCTTGTTTTTGTTTGTTTGTTTTATAAAAACCAACA
Source organism: Poecilia mexicana (assembly GCF_051168715.1). NCBI lineage: Eukaryota > Metazoa > Chordata > Actinopteri > Cyprinodontiformes > Poeciliidae > Poecilia > Poecilia mexicana. The sequence goes on from NW_028263373.1 coordinate 12,987,343, forward strand.
CCCACTGCAGAGGAACTGCAAGTCATCGGCTCCACGGCAGCAGAAAGTCCAGTCCCCACTGTCTGCGCTGTTGCTGCCAGCATGCATCTAATTATAGACTGACCCCTTCCAAACGGGACGTCACTGCAAGGGGCTCATCGTGAATTAATCTAAACCCGACTGGACCTGATCTTTCTGGCCACTGCAGTCTCTCCTTCACACAATACAGGACTTACACTTTTGTCTCACAACAACCTTCCTGCAGAGACGAAAGCTGCTTGCGAGAAGCATTCCCTAAACAGGGGAATGTTGCAAACTGTGTGTCCCTTGATGATAAAAAAAATAAATAATAACTCTCTGGAAACTTGCACTTTAGATGAACTGAAGACTAAATGTCCAAGAGTGAAGCCCAGAGCCAGAAGCTAACGAACTTACCACTAAATCCCAGTTATTAAGCTCTAACAGAGTGATTGCCTCCGCGATGTTGTCGATTCCAGTGCAAGCCTGCGAGAGGACAGAAAGATGGAAAACACAAGTTGCATTAGATTCAGCTGCTGGAACATGAAACGTGAAAAATTAAGGTCTCCTGCAATGTAGCGCTCTTTTTTTTTTTTTTTTTTTTAACCGCAGAGGATGTGTTTATTTAAAAACAGTTCACAACATCTGTCCAGTGATCCTGTCAGAGACGTGGGAATTAGCAAGAATCAGTTTTCAGTTGCTGTTTTTTTTGTTTTGTTTTTTTCCTTGAATCAAGCATCTATTTTGGAATTTTATAACTCGGACTAAACAAGTCAGAGTAATGTTAAAAACCTTACCACATTAGGCAAAGACGCGCTGATTGCAGCAGGATCTTTTCATAACATCCTTTGTTACATCAACAGCAGGTTTCATTTTCTGCAATGACCCTTCTGACTGCAAAGCCCTTCTCAGATTCACTCACACATAACTACCAGGTTGCCAGCAATAAAACCTGTTTCAGCTCTGCGAACTGGCTTCGCAGCTCATTAGAAGGGTGTTGATGCAAAATATTACATTATAATACTGAGGTAATTTTCGCGTGAAATGTATCCACTTCAAACCAACTTAGAGAGGCTTTGAAATCTATAAAGTATGAGTGGAAAAAGGATCCAGATGCAGAAAAGCTGAACATGTTAAGCATTGACTGCTGATGTCAAACATTTCCGACTCAACATTTAAAGAATGTTGTGTGCGAAAGAAGAAACAAACAGTGACAAGTTGGAAATTTTCTACTTTTCATCTTTTTGAAAGCATATTAGTCAAACAAATAAGTTTTTTTAACTCTAACCTGAAATAGTAGGGAATCTAAACACTCAAATTAGCACCAACTTTGAAAAATATTAAATAATTTGGCTCTTTTTATCTTTTCAAACTGTAACTGTAAGGACGGTAAGCTTCAAACCCAATAGCCACTCCATGACCAGTTTGGTAATGTTGTCTTTTTGAATAGTGTGACATGCTTTCCATTGCAGCATTTTTTATTATTATTGCTCATCACAGGTGTGATTGATCACTTGTGCCAATATGTTTGATGTTTGGTAATTACAATCTTTGCTCTGAAAATGATGTCAGAAGTTGGAGCATATTCACCTCAGTGCCAACACAGTAACTATTGGGCGTCGTCAAACTGCTGTATAAATGTGTGTATTTTTAAGGGGTTTATGTGATTATAATGGTGGCTTATCGGTAGGTAATCTGGTTACACTGGTTTTGAATGTAGTTACTCCAAGTGATCCTTTGTTACATTACATTGTAAAAAAAAAATAGCACTTTATCATTCTTATATTTTTTTATTTGATGTCTAGGGTTTTGGGGGTGTGCTTAATTTTTCACAAACATTCCCACTTTCATCTCGCTTTTGTTTATGACATGGTGAAATCTGCTCAGTAGCCATTTTAATAATCTTGATATTAGATTCTAGTAATTTTAACATACTTTCATTAAACCATTTTTTTTCTTACTGGCCTGGTGTAATATTCTAATCTTGTGTAAAACAAAAAAAGGGGTGAATCATAACAGAAACAAAGCCTCGAAAACATCAATCTCAGAGTAATTTGTCTATATAAAGTGTTTCGTTTATAGACTAAGTTACTTAAATTAACTTTTCAAAAATATGATTTATTGAGAGGAACCTATAATAATGGAGTCAGTATTGTGGACTAGCTATCCAAATTTTGAGTCTTATTTTTCTTTGTGTTTATAGACTAAGAGAAAGTCAGGGTAAACAGTGTTTCAAAGTCCACAAACCAATGGACTATGACTTCATCCTAAAACTACAGATTACTGAGACTATGGGGTTTTCTCCACGCAGATTCTGATTTATGGCTTTCTTTGGCGTCCCCTGTGATGATTCAGACTTTCACCTTCCCCCACACTGCTTAATAAGGACTTTAACACCAAACAGAGAAGAGATATTCTCTGCTAAAGTGGATGTAAATTCACCACAAGTTCCAATTTTACACATCAAAGCCTGTCTGATTTTATTAAGCTCAAAGATTGCATTAAATTTACCTTCTTCTAGTTGAGGCATTTATTGTAAATTATTGTAGGAATTTTTGGTTTAGATGCATTTTTAAATGTATAAAAACAGAAAATATGAATTTTAGGTAGCTGACTTGCTGATCATGGGAGAACTGTTGACAATTTCTGGCCAATTCCTTACTGTATTAAAACCCTAGAATTGACAGTGGTTCTGCTTTTGATTTTCTATGACTATATGAGGTAGTTCTTTATGCTATCAGGAAGCAATAATCCTAAAGTGAATACTACTGTTATAAATGTTGCTGTCCTGATTTTTTTTTTAAACCCTTTTTTTAACCAAATATGTTTGCATGACAGAATATAGACAGTAGAGGAGACATTAAGAGGTCAGTCCTTTGTCTAGCTAGCACTTATAGGTAGAAGATCACAGATTAGGGTGGCTGAGAAGACTAGTTGACTCAAAAGAAGACAATAGGAATCCAGATTGGAGTTGATTGTAGATAGAAATGCTGAATGTGTCGACGTTTAGCGTCAAGTTTTAAACTGCAGAAACAACAGGGAACGATATGTAAACAAGTAGATAGTTTTATTGGGTGCAGCAGCTCCATTTTCAGCTAACCTGGTCCTCAATACCAGTATTGTCCCATTCTTGGCCCGACAGTTTCGGTAGACTGCAATGTAAACACCGAGTTTTTGGTTAGCAAGTGTGTTCAGAGTCCGTTTCCGAGCTGTCAGTAAGTTAGCTCTGTGTGCTAACTCGGAGATCCTTGCTGCTTCCGACGAGCAGGGTTGCTGTTTCGGATGCCAGACATTTAATTTATTTTAGCACACGGAAGACAAAACGCTTCCAGCTGTAAACAATGCCACAGACAAACAAACAAACAGGGACCCACCTGAAAGTCGGCCAGGATCATTTCTCGATCCATGTTGCTTTCGCCGCTGTCGGAGGCCATAGCAATGACTGGCTAAAAGCAATAACTCTCCACTGGCTCACAGACAGACGCTGAGTACAGATAAAAATGGATACTTAGAGACGGCTGTCAGGGTGATGTTAGTTATTTGTAGATATTAAAGTGAACGTGGAGTTAACAGCTTCAAAACAGACAAAGTTCAGTAAAGTTACGTTACTGTGCCCGGTTATCTCAAATCATTATTGTCAGCTAGCCCATTGCTTTACCGCTGACGTAAAGTTATGTCGACTGTCGTAAAACGTTCGAGCGACTACTTGAAATAAATCATGGGAATTTCGGGTCTTTTCCATGATTCGAATTAAGTTGCTCAAACCAAAGATAAACCATACAAGGATTCCCCCCCCCTCCCAAACAACTGTTTATTCAATACCATTCCTTAAATAACCTTCATATGTAAACATAAGTATATGTGTTCATATAAAATACTAATACGACTGATGATATAGTCCTGGTTGTTCATCACACCAACCTGGGATGAATAGAGGAACATACTTAAACATGTTTCACTCAAGTAAAAGAAATTACTAAAGAGTGAAAAAAGTATAAGTTATGGGCAATACAAATGACCAAAAGTTGATACAAATAGATAACATAATTAAAAAAAATAATACATTTCAATTTCTCTTTACCATATAAAACCTATTAAACTAATGCTTACAGTGAATATTGTATTTTTTCACACAGTAAAGAAGAGTCCTTTATATTTCATCCTAAGGCAAAAAAAATTGTGGAAAAAGCTGGCTTTCCTAGCCTTCTGTCCTGCCTTACTAAATCATGACCACAATTAATTAGATAAATATGTCTATGACTCACTAAACATTTGTAAAAGCCAACGCCTATAAATAATCTCGAAATACCCCTAAAATTATGACCCTGCTGCCTGCTGTAGGTTCAAAGAAATGCAGGACAAATGGTATGAATAGACTTTTTCTTCAACATGTTCTTTCCCCCTCAATTAAATCAACCATAATCTGTGTCTGTTTTATCGCGGTATGAGCTGTACAAGTCGTAAAAGCTCAAGCCTGTTCTAGTATAACAAAAAAAGCTGTATTTAATGCCCTTAATTCTTTAAAAGTATGATGAAGAGCAATATATACAGGACAAAAATTCTGATTGAACACTCAGGATTGTCTAATCCTGATTGGACAATCCTGAATTTAAACACATTTGAAATGAGTCCACAAAAAGGGCTGAATATGTATAGAAAATATGTGCTGAAAGGTGTAAGTTAACATAATCTTATTAACTTGAAAATATAACATTTCAACTCGCATGTGAAAGCAGGATAAGCAATAAGTTTAAGCAACTTTTAACACATAAAGTTTACGCGTGCTTGTTTTTCTGAGCTGATCGTGCGCGGAGCTATGGTGGGGGCTTGGGTGGCTCCCCGGCTCGTGCCCTGGAGGGAGGAATGGTTTCAAGTCATTTTAATGTCTTATCATACACGCAGAAAGTGCGCCCTCGCCTGTTCAGAAAGGTTTATGTAATGTTAAAGATGGTGTCCCTCAATGGAATATATAGTAGTCAGTCCCAGTAACTGTTTCACTCACGGTTTAGCCAATGTGCTTCCTCCTGGGTAAAAATCAAAGGACAAAAAAAGCGGACCAACCCCCCCCCACCCTCCCAACAGTTGCCAGCAGCGCAGGTGATACACGTGAGGGACCCAGTAATTTGATCCGCTCCCCGGCCCGAGGCGGACTTCATCCTCCCCTTTTCTTTCCTTATCTGCAAAGCCTCATAAAAAAGGGAAGTGAAACAGACCGGTTTAATTTCCTGCTCTTTGTGACATTCTCATAAGTCAGAGTGTATACTTCAGTTTGGAAAAGAATCAACAGTATGCACAGGTCAGAGACCATCTGCTTTTTTTTTTTTTTTGTCTCACTTGTTTCAAATCACAAAGCAAATTTTAATATTAGCAAAACATTATATTTCAGTAGAAGGTTGAATTTGTTGGATTAGATTTACCCAAACCAAACCAACCCATACCATACCATAGAATAAAAAGCAGATGCAAGTTTCCACAGAGAAGTCACAGAAAATTTAACCGACGCAGAAATACATAAAAAGGGTAAAAAGAAGACACAGGGTGCTTCACACTGCAGCCTGAAGTGACTCGATTCCGATTATTTGGCAATTCCGATTTTTTTGCCGGGGCCATTCACACTGCCAGTAAATGCGACCTGTATACTTCTGCAGTGTAAACGGGCAAACAACCTGAAAGTGTCCCGCATGCGCAGTAGAGGGCGCAATAGCGTCAGCATTCACACTGCAGCCTGAAGTGACTCATTCCGATTTTTTTGACGTAATGCGACCTGTATCCGATCTTTTCATAGCAGTGTGAACACCACAGGTCGGATTCCTTTTAAAATGTGACCCATATCCAATACGTATCCGATTCAAATGCGACCTAACGTCCAGGTCGCATTCATCCGAACTGAACGTCACTGTTTCTCAACAAATCTCACTATTCTGTGTCCTGATAAGCGCAAGTGGGAAGAAAAACAACAACCATGACGGATTATATGAGGATTAAGTTGTTAATATGCTGCTCCGGCCGGACAACAACTTCAAATATGTAAGTTAAGCTCCACCGTTAGCCTCCATGTTTACTTCCGCAAACACTGAGCACTTCCTTCTTTTTATGGCAGTTGGCAGAACACTGAGAACGCTGACGCTATTGCGCCCTCTACTGTGCATGCGGGACACTTTCAGGTCGTTTGTCCGTTTACACTGCAGAACTCGTACAGGTCGCTTTTACTGGCAGTGTGAACGGCCCCGGCAAAAAAATCGGAATTGCCAAAAAATCGGAATTGAGTCACTTCAGGCTGCAGTGTGAACACACCCAGAGTCTCATGGCTTTATAACATATTTTTGAGACCTTCAAAACGAAAGTATTTGGTCACTAGACATAAGCATGCAATGGCATGTCAGGGTGAAGTAACTCAAACAAATAAATTGGGATATGCCTTTAAAAAAACGACTTAATTAAAATAATTTTGAAGTTGATTCACAGCTGAAGAAGTTAGGAAAGATGTCCTCATTTGCTTGTGATATGCAGTAGCTTTTGTATCAGCTGCAGGTGTGAGTGGGAAACCCCAGATAATTCCAATGAAAAGACTTTGCAATAATCCATGCCTGAGACGATAAAAGCATGGATGACTGTTAAAGAGGCACCCAGACAGGAGGGGCTTGATTTCTCACAGGTGCCTCAGAGGACTGTTGACATTTGAATTAAAGTTTTATCTGGGCTCCATTTTCACACCGATATTAGCAGGGGTGAAAATAGGGGGGCTAAAAGATTTAGCGGGGGTACGCAGTACCTGCAAGACAGGGAGCGGCTGTCTGCTGTAAAAAAAAATCAATGGGTTCTCTGTGCAGCCGTGAGTGCACCCACTAATCAGCCGTGACTGATTTTTTTCAAGAACAATCTAAAACACGACTTAATCAGTTAATAACGTTTTTCCCATTTCATATGGTTTCTGGTCTATTTTGACTGAATCTAAAGTCACTTTGTTCTCATATATTTAGCTGAATTAATGGTGAATAAAACAAAAAATAAACTGAAATAAAAGGAGAAGGCCACAAGACTGATTAGATAAAGAACACTCCAACAGTATACAGTCATTTCAAGGTGCACCAGGCCACTTCCTTGATTCAGAAGAAAAACTAAATTTGCACTCCTCGGTAAGTAATACATGAAGAATAAGTGGAAAGTTATTTGTTATTATTATTATTATTATTATTATTATTATTATTATTATTATTATTATTATTATTATTATTATTAATACATAGATTTTATAAATATAACATAAAACAGATTTTGGGGGGTAATACCATATATGCCCACAAGAGGGTGACGCTAAAACATAAAAAGAAAGGAGAAAAGCTCTGCAATGTCACCGCATTACATGTTTAGCTTATTTAGGAAACTTCGTATGCGCATGCTGCGAGGGGCCTGTGCTCTGTGGACTAGATCCTCCATTTCATGAAATCCACACAGTCACGTAGCGTCAAGATGGTTTCTTTTCCCAGTTTCTTTCTTTCTTTCTTTTTTTTTATATAGTTTTCAGTTATGACTCCTCCTATTTAAATTTGCTCTGTCCAATCAGGGCATCTGAGCCTATTTTGGTGACAATTTCAAACCCATCTAAACGTCTGACAGAGGCGCACTTCTTAGCAGCTCATCTTAAATATAAATGTATCTGTGAGGGATCCTCAGCGGGGATCTGAGCGTTATTATTATAGCTATTCAGTCGGATGACGATGTGAAAGCATCTTCTGAGACCCGGACGAGTCATTTTTGGAAATGAAAGGAAACCTCGCTACGATTCGGCAATACCGTCGTCCTTAAGTGAAGATCTCACAAGATGACGCCCGAATACAGTAAGAAACAAACTCTCTCTATTGTGATGATTGTTTTGAAAACGAGCGGGAAGTGACGGTTAATTACATCATGTTGGCTGGTGATCGGTGCAGTTTTTTCTTTCTGTCAGCTTAGCTAGGTCTCTCTCTCTCTCTCTGTCTCTCTCTCTTATCTCTCTCTCTCTTTTTTTTGTTTCGTTTGTTTTGCTTTCGCCTGTTAACAGTCTTTGACATTTAGCTATTTAAATGTAGAGTCACAATATTTCCTAATTTATTGAGCAGGGATGTATGCATGTGCTGCGGCTCAAGGGTCATTTGAGGTGAAATCTGTTTGTTTTGTGTTATGGTATGGTGTTATTGCGTCTACAAGTTGGACGTAAAACCTATAAAAACCTACAGTGTACGCATTTGAAGCCCAAAAGTCTTGTGTGAATATTTTTGTGTTGTGTTATTTGGCTCGAATCACGCAAGCAGCAATTTGAATGACTGTGTTCTGTCATTCAGGACATGAAAATCCTAAATGCTTAAAGTAGAAGGCAACTGGACATCCGCTGGTCTTGATGACGTCTTTCCTTTCATCCAAAAAAAGATGAAAAGAAAGGTTCTCAGTCGTATATGTTCCACTTTTTAAAACAGTGTTTTACATGGGTTTCTAATTTAGTTCTTGGATCCTCAAAGGGAATGTTTTCCGTGCGGCTTGGATTGAGAAGAAAGTTTTGGACAACTGTTGTCTCTGCACTATAGTTATTGTCTTAAAAGTGGTTTATGTGACGGTAGTAAACCCTTTCAAGTGTTTGCAAACCCCCCAAAAAACAACAGTGTGATTCATTTTCAATTATGATAATTATATTCATAATAATATTTATATGTGTGCGTGTGTGTGTGTGTGTGTGTGTGTGTGTGTGTGTGTGTGTGTGTGTGTGTGTGTGTGTGTGTGTGTGTGTGTGTGTGTCTACTTGGGGCCTGATGAAAACCTGAATCATTACGTCCTGCTTTTCTGCTGCTATGTAAGGGACATGTCTCTTTTTGTTCAGCATTAAATCTGTTTTCATACCAGTTTGAAGAAAGATAGATGTCTTTGAATCAGTTCATTTCAGTTTACTGAATTCAAATGAATGTATATACTGGCAAGTGCATCTCTTAAATTGAATATGTTTTTCAGATTCATCGAAGTAGCTATGCAAAGAAATTATTTTTAGACAGGGTGTGATTTTGCAGACGAGCTCGTCAAATGTAATAAAGGATTAATAAGAAAAATACATGCCATAAAGCAAAAAAGTATTTCAGTTAAATGAACCAGGAAGTTATCTCTGTAAAAACAAGCAAACATACATTAAGACGGAAGCAGCTGAATTTATCCATTTTAAAATACAGAGCATTTTTTAACTGTATTTTTCTTACTACATTGAAACATTTTTAAAAAATCATAAATAAATGACTAATGCGCTGTAAAACAAGGCGCCACCTCCTAGATCACCCAACAAACTACGATTATGTCCAAAACGATACTGTTGAGGATTATTTCTTAAGTAGCTTCTTGTTAAGGAACACACAGGAGATCGTGGAGGGGGTTTTGGGTCCAGAGGGGCTGCGCCCGGATGATATAGAAGGGAAAATCGCTCGCAGGAAACCATAAACCACATTTTTCACATACTCATACCGTTAGCAAACACTCATTTTCAGATTTGAAAGTACTTTCAACTGTTGGCAGTGAAATAGAGGTCATGATATTGTTTACAATGCAGACACTCTGCGACTTTACGACAAAGAGATTGAAATGATGTAAACACGCCTGGCCTAGGGCCTTATCGAACTTTTTTATTTTCCAGCAAGAGTGATCTAATATCTTTCTATTCATTTTTTAATTTTAATTTTTATGTATTTATTTTTTACTTTGTGTCCAGGTGGTAAGGGTGAAGCAACGCACTGGTCAAGGCGCTTCACGAGGCAGGGGCTGCCCCCAATTCGCGTGACCGGTTCCGGAGGCTCACCGTGACTCACGACGCCGCCGCGGTCCCTCATTCTGGAAAAAAAATAAATGGAGAAACCACTGCACAGTTTTCTAAAAATCAGCATCTCTACATGTATGACAGCCGTTCCATTCCAGTCTCAGTTGAATTTCAACCCAAATAAGGTCACCCAAAAGCAGTGTGAGTGACTGGTGGAAAGCATGCCAAGACGCATGAAAGCTGTGATTAAAAAGCACGGTTGTTCCACCAAATACTGATTTCTGAACTCTTCCTGAGTTAAAACATTAGTATTGTTGTTTCAAAATGAACACGAACTTGTTTTCTTTTCATTAGAGGTCTGAAAGAACTTCATCTTTTTCGTTTGTTTTTTTTTTTTTTTCCATTTCTCATTTTCTGCAAATAAATACTGAATTAATTAATATACGTTGTCAGTACTTCATAGAATTAAATAACAATGTTCATTTTACTCAAACGGGTAAAACCAGAGAACTGATGGTTTTGCAGTGGTCTCTTTTTTCCAGAGCTGTATGGCGTGCTGACTCATAAGTGGGTTAATGACCAAAAGGGAAACCTGGCACCTGGCCGCGACGGAGGAACTGCGGGTGGTGGTCAAGCAGCATCTGGAGAACACTACGGATTCCCAGTGGGCCAAGAAGATCACCGCTCTGGTGCTCGCAGGAAACCAAGGGGGTAAAGACGTCTGAAAAGCTGAAAACATGTTTTATGCTTTGTAAGAGCGTTCCTGTTCCCGCACGAGTGATTTGGGGTTGGCATAAGGCCTGGACCAAAACCGTTTAGGATGCTCCCGAGCGTAGACGTATTTAGAGAGAATGTATTTATTTAGCGTGCATTGAATTTTACTTTGATATAAAATCAGTAATTTTAAAAGAGAAACGGGGGGAAAATTCCACCAATATTATGTAAAGTTATTCACGTTAGCAGCTTATTGAGGGTTTCTCGCCGCAATTGACACATTATTTGAAATAGAAAAGTTCAACACTTTGAACCTATAAGATTTTATTCACTTTGATGAACGCGGTTTTAAAAACAACGAGCACGGTTTGCGGTTTAGTCGAATAATAATAATAATGCAAAACTAAAGGAACCAGTAAAATCAATTTTAAAAATTGATAAAGTAACCATAAAAAACAAACAACTCAAGAAACTCAAATTGCATGCCAATCGTGGCCTCGACTGCGTACTTTGTTGATTTTTATGTTTTACGCTCCTGGCATATTTAAAAAGTAAAATATTGTTTTTACCAACTACATAAACGACACTGAATAAATACTCAAAGTGATAAACGTTTTCCTAATGGTTATTGTAAGAATATTTTTTACATTTCTATTTGCCGTTCATTGTTAGGCACCTTTAAAGTATCGAGAATGAGCGTCTCAAAAGTACCAGCGAAGATCCACCTTTCATTTATAAGACAGTGAAGCATGAAACGATGTTAGAACTAGGCTTTAGCGTTTGCTTACAGTAACGGAATAAGCAGAAAGTGTCCAGACCCTAATCGAGCTTCACTGCGCCTGGGTAACATTTTATCTCCACTGCTCTCATCAGCCATGAAGATGAAGGAAGCTGTCCAGTGTACGGACCGACTGTGTCAAAGTTAAATATTTGAAGTGGAACGTGGATGCCGTTAAAAGTCCTCAGAGGATATTTGCTCTGGTCACAACAATCCCGTTCTTAAAACTATCCCCACCTATACTTGCTTCTGGAAAGTTGATACTGGATTGTTCAATATAAGCTCAGTTTTAAAAATAGGGTCTCTCGTTTCGCTGTGTTAGTCGATGTGTGTGCCTCTTCTTGATCTGGTAACTAACTCGGGGAATTTCAAACAGTCCGACGCGTGCTTCGATACACTGCAGGCCGCTTCTTTGTTTAGTCACAATTTATTCCGCTTTGACTGTCACACTTCAGACTTTGCTGACACATGCTGACCAGGCCAGGAAATGTAACACGATCGACAGAAATTAACCCCGGCTCACCACTCTAGTTACCTTCTTAATGATACAATTCTGTGTCGTTGGAGGCGTTGATTGGTGGAGTCTCTGCACCATGACGTAGAGTGGTGAGTCACGACCACTGAGCACCGCAGAGAAAAAAGGGATTGTCAAGTCAGGTCTAAACTTGTTGCCTTTGATAGCTATTCGTTGACCATGTGGGATGGATGCTGCAATAAAACCAGTTATATCAGTTTTTCTTTGTAGATAAAAAAAAAAAGTATTAACCTTAATTTGAAAATTAAATAATTCTATGCTACAACAAATGCCCGTCACAAATGAGCATCAATGTGTCTGGCAATCCTATTGAGCTAATTTATTTTGGGAAATGTAACATAATTTTGACCTACTATGTCGTGTTCTTTGTGTTTAATGAAACTTGTGGCCCTGATGATCCTTGTTCGATTCAGGTGCAAGAAAATCTGAAATTATTATTAAAACTTGAGGTAGAATAATCTTTATCGTTGGTCGCCAAAGTACGAAACTCGCTCTGAAGGCCTGAATTAGGCTGTAAGGAGCGTCTGGTCAGCTCGTTTGTACCCGACTTTTAAAGTGGCCAACATTGCAAAGACTAGAAACGGAGGAGAGTCGCCTGCACCCCTTCACATGCTGTTTTTATTTTAATTATGTTTGAAATGCCTTGCTGCTGAAATGTGCTATACAAATAAAATTTGATTGATTGATTAATTATTGTGCCGTTTTCTATAGCTTCAAAGAAATTAAATCGAGCGGAATGTTTTCTTTTATTTTCTTTCATTTATTAAATAAGGTAAAAACTCCATTGACATCCAGATCTAATTTGCAAGAGGGACCCGGGACGAAATCTGCTATTTATTTGTTGCATTACTTTTATGCACATATAAACAATTTACGAGAACCAAACTTGAACGTCAGCGGTTTGTTTTTGTTGTTGTTGTTTGTTTGTTTTGCTTTTTTTTCCTTAATGGAAACTTGGGAGATGATATAATTATCTTAATTCTGGAAGATAAGATTATGTATTTTTTTAGGCTGTGATTATCAACATACCTCCGTAAATGGCCGCAATTTACTGGTGAGCTATTCTAAAAGCCCCATCTGCAGATTGTGACCAGCTAACACATTCAGATATAGTCTAAATCTAAATGCATAATGTGATTCCATATTAAATGTCGCGATAAAACATACTTTTAAAAACTTTGAAAGAAAACTTTAAGTTGGAGGCCAACCGCTCTGCAGGAGCGGCTTCCAGCATCTCTTCGTTCCGTCTGATAATTTCACATTTTTTAAATAAACTAATCTCCGTAGTGCGCTGTCTCTCAAAAGCCCAAACAGTGCATGACGTTGCAATCCAGGGAATAAATATAATAAACACTTAAGTCAGATCTAGAACTCAATGTCATTTCCATTAAACAGCGCTATAGGGTCCTATTTTCCTGAGGGATCAATAAGCAACAAAAAGGCAAAACACTTTTCTTTGTTCATGATATGAATGACGCATGTTTCCCGTGTATTTCTCACTTCACTACAATACAGTTTGTAAACGTAAACGTTTGATTTATAATCTAATTCAGTTTTTTTCTCTCTCTCTCTTTCCCTCTATTACAGACTTAAGAAAAGGTCAGTGAAGATCAGGACTTGGAGTTTGTTGTCAGAAACATTCTGACATTTACACATGGATTCATATATACATATAAGTACAACTGTAAATGTGTGTTTTCCAAATTAAAGCAAACAAATCCTGCTGTGAATATACACAGCACCACAAATTCCTTATGACTACATCCTCTCTGACAACCTCTGAAATTTTTCGTCCATTTGCTCTGGGACCAGTAAGGCAAAGCAGAAGACTGGAAGTGAACCAATGACAGCCCAAGACCGTGTTCATAATTTTCTGCTGTCTCCACAGATTGTGGCTTTCAGTATGCGTCTATTGCTTTTGCAACAACGCCATAAACAAATGAGAAAAGAATCATCATCAGGTACGATTGTCACTTGATGGGTCCAAATATCACTGACAATATTTCATGTTTTCCATTAATAAAAATATATAGTGCAACATATTCCGTTAGGAAATAATTAGGTTCACTGACAAGTGCCTCTTAGCTTTTAGTAGAGAGGCTTTATTTCTTGTGAATTTAACAGGAAAGATGAATTGTGAAAGTGACTTCCTCTGCTGAGATTATAAGAAATGTCAGAGCTGTGTGTGCGTACATGTGGGTATTTCACCAAAGTTATGCAGTCGAACTGACCACCTATCTTTAGCCTTAACAGAAACACATGCAGGGGGTTACAACATTCCTGTTTGCTAATATTTAATCTTGGGTTGCTTGTTGGAACAGCATCTCTTTGTTAGTTTTTTTTTATATATAATAATCACTATCACCACTATTATGCAGTCTGGATTTATATTAAGTTACTTCCCAGATTAGTTGAAGGATATATCTCTAAATATAAAACTCTTGGCCAAGGTGAGGTAAGGAACCCTCTAAGACACTAATATGCAGACTGAAATGTCAGTGCACACGATCATTTGCCACTGAAAATAAGTATTTTTATAGTTTATTAAATGTATACAGCTTACCCTTTAGATGAAGATCATTATGTCCATTAGAAGTCCACTTCATTTTAAGCTGTTAGATGTCAACATCCACAAAACGAACTTGAATCTAAATGAGACAAACTGAAGGTCCTTGATTTCGAAACTAAAAATTGGAAGTAATGAGTAACTGCTTCCTTCTTTACTCTGCAGAAAGGAAAGAGGTATAATAGCCTTATGTTTTTGTTCAGTTGCATTTTTGTTATGAGCTTCTTGCCTTATTAGTCAGTTAGCACACTATAAAAGCTTTCTCAGTCATCTTCATCCCAGGGTCTTATTAAGCCACCCTTCCAGAATCATTTGTTGGTAACAGAGCATTTTCCAGTTATCTTCTCCTCACACTTACTGGAGGACAATATTTTGAGTAGCAAACAAAGGGGACCCATGATCTGTTCACACACACACACACACACACACGCATACATCCACACACACACACAAGAGTATGTTTACAGTCACAATTCCCCATTCATGCAGAAGTCATCCATTCATGGTTATTTTGAAGCAAAATTTTACAGATGTGTTATAAAAAGAGAGAAGTGCCCATTTGTGTGGACAGACAAGTTTTTTACAATCATTTCAGGAACTGGTTATATCTTGACCTTCATTGATAAAGTCCCAAAATGACCTAAATTAAGTTTTTTTTTGTTGTTGTTTTTTTGTCACAATTAATGGCACAATTAAAAATAAAAAAAAACAGTGTGCCCTAAAATAATGATACTTTTTTATCACACTTTGTAAAAAAGAAAAAAAAAAGAAAAAAAATTATATATATATATATATATATATATATATATATATATATATATATATATATATATATATATATATATATATATATATATATTATATTATGTTCCTTTTTCCGCAACATCAGGAAAAAGGAGCATGAGAAACTGGAGAAATACCAGGGCCTCAGAGAGGAACTGGAGAAGGCCTGGAAGGTGAAGACCACAGTGGTGCCTGTGGTCATAGGGGCCCTCGGGGCAGTCACCCCCAAACTGGAGCAGTGGCTCAAACAGATCCCAGGAACAACATCAGACATCTCAGTCCAGAAATGTGCAGTTCTAGGCACAGCCAAGATACTGCGCAGAACCCTCAAGCTCCCAGGCCTCTGGTAGAGGACCCGAGCTCAGAGGATGAAAGAGACCACCCGCGGAGGGTGAGAAGGGAATTTTTTTTTTTTTTATATATATATATATATATATATATATATATATATATATATATATATATATATATATATATATATATATATATATATATATATATAAAGACAAACGGTAGGAAATAACATAACCCTGAATTGTTGGGGACTTTTTCGTTTGAAAAAAGATGAATGTGCAGAAGAGGGCAGCTTGCTGCAGAAAGCCATTTTGTGGAAAGAGAACGGTATGAAAGAGGAATGTGTGTGTGTGTGTGCGTGTGTGTGTGGGAGGAGGGGGCGGGGTGATATTTACTGTTCAGGGCTGTTTTTGTTTTTACTGTCGTTATTATTTCTCTGCAGCACATTTGGGATTTATTAAACGTGCTTTATAATTAAGCAAACCAGAACTTGAACATTAAAATGCAGGTATCGCTTCCTTGCTTTAGGTGCGGAGTGTTAGACTGGCAGAGCCCATTTTGTCAGCATATTCAATCAAGTTTTGAAATGTGTTCCGGATTTTATTCTTTCATCAAGTTCGTGACCCGCCACGTTTATAGCGGAGATAAAAGGGTGGCACGCTCCTTCACAGTTCGCCGGCGGATGATCTGGTTAGAGGTGACGAGGAAGCGGAGACGGCAGCGCTTTCCTGTAACGTAGAGGGCAACGCGCTTGTTGAAGAGATGATGAGGACAGAGAGGAGAGAGACAGCACGATCTGTTAGAGTTTTGCGCAAAAATAACTTCTAAACTCCGAGAGGTTCTTTGATAGCTATTATAGTATATTATACATATACCCTGACTTTATTCAGAATCCTCTTCTGGAGCATAGTTAATCGTATCCTGCTGAGGGCACTGCTGTGTTTGGCTGATATCAGTCACATGATTGAAGTGCACCAGGACTGGTGGTCCAGTTTGAGCCGCGTGGGCCGCAGACCACACCTCCACGGAGCAACAGTCGCTCCTCTAGGTGATAAAATGGTGCGTATCCATTTCTTCTTCTTCTTTTTGTCTTGCAGCTAGGCTTCGCCCAATCAGGCCAACTTCATAGTTTTTAAAACAAAGCGCCTGAACATTAACTTGCCTTTGAAGTCAAACAAAAAGGAGCACTTTATTCTTCCTCACTTTGAACCTAAAATACACCATTTTCGCATCACAGGGTATTTTTAGAGGGCTATTTCTGTTTCTACCCTGAGTATTAATATTGCAATTGTTCGTTCGGGTTGTGGTCCGACAGCGTCATTCGAGCTGTAATCTCTGGAAACGACATGTTTCTCTATGATTCAGCGATATTTGGATCCAACCTGGACTGCTGATCGTGCCTGATGATGCCTGGGTATAACTTTATTGATTTGAGAAATGGGACATCAGCCGTTTGTTAATGACAATATGGTGCAGGATTGCTTTGTCAAGTCAGTTTAATTCAGTTTATTTTTTTTCTCCCCATGTTTGACTGACTAGCTTTCTTACTTGTAAGAAGTCCCTAAAGCTGGTTGCCGAGTAAGAGGAAGACATGTGCTGCGATTCAAACCTCATTTCAAGTAAGTTCCACACTTTTTTCGTTGTTTTTGTAGTTTTATTTCTTTTTAAGCCCGTTTTGTTTTTATTTTTTACGCACAAAAAAAGAGCATATTTATTGTAGTGTGGTAAACTCATCTGCAACAGGTGTGGCTCCAAAGATAAATGAGCAATGCCTTCAAAATTTGAACATGAATTTATAGTTGAGCAAAACATGGGCTAAAGAAAAAAATATATATATTTAAAGCATTAATCTTAGGCATATTTTAGAGACTTTAGCATTTGAGAAAACTACAAATAAAGCACCGTCTGTCTGCATATGCATCCATGTTAGAGGAAGAGTCCATCAACTTTTGGCAGACATTTTAAGACTGCTAAAAGTCTTAAAATGTCTTTTAACACATTCATGTGTTTCTCCCACACATGAATGGGGGAATCAAATTAATATTATACATACATATACAGTTTATGGAAGAAAAAAAAACACTTTGAAGGTTGTGACCCTTTTCTTCTTTTTTTACATGTATAGATTGTTGAGTGGTGCACTACCAAACATTGTGTTGCCTTACTGCCGTTTATTTTCATGTTAAAAATATTTATGTTTTAAAATACTATAAGTTTCTAGGTATACTGTGAGATTAAGTAAAATGTTAACTACCCTAATCCATAGTTTGTAATTGTATGATGTGTGATGAAGAATGGATGTAGCTTTGGATGCATGAAATTATATATATAAAAAGAAATGATAATAACAAAACCCTAAAATTGTTTCAACCTTTAATATGCAAAAATATGCCCCTCTTGAGGTCATCCGAGCAGCAGGTTTTAGGAAGAGGAGGAGAAGAGCAGGAGGAGGTGAAGAAAAGGAGGGGCCTCAATGATAGGACCACAAGACAGACACTTTTTCTTTGTTCAACCAGGATGGCGTGTCGATCAGACCTTCTCTGTAATGCCTCAGCATGTGGGAAGCTGGAAGAAGTGTTGAATTTATTGCAAGCTGGAGCTGATGTTAATGGACTGAATGCGTTTCGGAGGACTCCTCTGCAGGTCTGGCTAATACTTCACTTTCTCCTATTTAGTAAAATTGACACCATTAAATCAACACGGTGCCGAGTATTTAGTTTGTGGAAATGTTATTTCAACAAAAGAGGGTAGTTTTAACACTTGAAAGAGGTAAAACTACTCGGTCTCTTGTTTGCTAAAGGTTCCAGTAGCACAGTGTTGATTTAACTGTCATTTCCTGCTTTTTCTCTCTCTATGTTCAAAAGTCAGCTAAGTTAAAATTTTTTAAACTGTGTGCTGGAGTTATATTTATTTCATATTAACTATGTTGTATATTGCAAATAAAAAATGTCTAACCTAAAGTAATTAGCAGTTTTTTTTTTCTCAGTCTTGTGAACTCAGTCATAACAAAGAGAGATGTAATTATTTTATTATTTATTGCTATTTGTTTGGATGATAAATAGCCGATTAAGTCTGCACTAAAACATTTTTGAGATGAAGTGCAAGTCGAGAGAAGGAAGTTGTCAGTGGAAAAATACAGGCCTCATGTTCGAGGTGAAGTCTTGCCATGCTCCAGATTAAATGAGAGCTATTTTCACAGGGAAAATTTGCACTGCCATTAATAACATGTTTAAATCTTTTTTTTTTC
Source organism: Poecilia mexicana (assembly GCF_051168715.1). Classification (NCBI taxonomy): domain Eukaryota; kingdom Metazoa; phylum Chordata; class Actinopteri; order Cyprinodontiformes; family Poeciliidae; genus Poecilia; species Poecilia mexicana. Next base: position 13,006,023 of record NW_028263373.1, read on the forward strand.
ATGTTCATCAAGTAAACTTTAAACTATTTTCGCACACACACACACCCACACACACACACACACACACGCACACGCACACGCACACACACAATCTCTTTCTATCTTTACAGGGACTTTGCATTGACTTCCATTCATTTTTCATTTAGGGGTGGAAATTAAAAAAATTCTACCAGCTACTGTGGTAGAGGATGGTAAAACTTCACCTCTAACGTGAGACATGTATTTTTCCACTTGTTGAGCCACAGAGGCTGAGGGAATGGGGAGAGAAAGGCATCCTCACTCATTTGAATTTCACAATATCACATATGCCAGTTTTTTGAATAACTGGCATATTCAAAAACTATAAAAACATTTTAAAAAAATACTGTCACAACCTCAAGACTGGACATATACACAAGAAGGGACAACTTAAAGATATGCCTATGGAGTCCGTATTCTCTCTGTAGTAAGATGGAGCTTTCTGCACAAGGATACTGCTTTCATGCTGTTCGTGAACTGGGAGAGGCTCACGGCAGTACTCTGCTTCCTCACCACAGTTACTGCAAAACGTTTCACGTTATTGGATAACCAAAGTCTCCAATAACAAGGAAAATATCTCGGGGGTCTGGGTCTGAAAAATTGCCAAGTTGACTACAGTTCTCAGCCTTCATCTGACGATTAAGTTCTGGAGTGTCCTTCCTCCAACAAAAGTAGTCATTTTTCTTTTACTACAAGTATTGTTTTATGTTAATTTTATATGATCCATCTTTGTTATTTAAGTCAGTTGAATCCATATTCAATACTGGCATGCAAATGTTGCAGGAAAAACCTTACATTAGAAATTAAAACATAAACCCCCCTCAGTTCTCAGTGTTTAATTTTCATTGTCGTGCCTTGGGTCCAAGAAAGTAACGGAATTCCTATATTGTCCTTTTTATATTATAGTATTGTTAATCAAGCTGACTAACTTTAATTTCGAGTGCACTCCCACTATTTTTGTCTCAGTTCTTTGAAAGTGCAAACTTAAAAGCCGTAATTTATTCAGCTCATGGGCACATGACAAAATTATCAATTAACATAACTTACAATCAACTTATAAAGTTGTTTGACAAAATAGTTGTCAAACATCCGAGTTCACTCGTCTCTTTTATTTTCCTCATGTTTCCAGGTGGCGATGCTCGGAAATACCAACCTCGTCGAGGTTCTGCTCGAGGCAGGAGCTGATCCCAACGCGCGAGACCCGACCCTAAACCTGACCGTGACTCACGACGCCGCACGCGAGGGTTTTTTGGAGACTGTGCGTGTTCTGATAAATCACGGAGCGGAAGTGAATCTCGCGGACGAAACCGGTAACCTGCCGCTGCATCTGGCCGCAAAGGGGGGACACCTGGAGGTGGTCAGGATTCTCCTGGACCTCACCGAGGACCCCCGGAGGACCAACGACCTGGGACACACCGCGCTGAGCCTGGCGCGAGACTTCAAGCACGAGGAGACGGCTGATTTCATTGAACAACATCTGGGGCCTTGAGTGACGTGAGGGAAGGTCTTGCTGCTAATTTGTGTTTATTATAATGGGCCCTCAGAGGAAGAGCAGCTCTTGTAGTAGTGGCATAACAGTCTAATTGTCATAAGGCAAATAAAATGTTATTTTTTATCAGAGTCACCTCTAGTGACCAGACTCTACTCACCAAAGGTGAGTAAATGAAAGAAGTCTTCAGTGTCGCACTCCATTATCTTTAATAAAAGGGCTTTTACGACAACTTGTCCCAACAAGAGGTCACTTCCTCACGCACGTGATTCCAGCAGATGCGCGGCATTGTTTTCGATTGTTCAATAAGTTTGTAGCTTCTACTGTTGCGTCTTCTTTGTGCTGAAGTGCTTTATAAATAAAACGGAAATGCGTCTTTATCATGTGACATCAGAAGCCATACTGATTGTAAAAATAAATAAAGAAATAATGCCCTTCAACAGACACGCCTGTGTCATTTCTGCTCAGTTTTCTCAAATAAAGTCTATTGTGAAAGATGGGCCTACGGTTAAATGACGGTCAGTTTCAAATCACTTTATTTCCAGAATTTTAAAAACGACAATAAAAAGTGACACATAATGCAATAAGTAGATGTCTTCTTCGAGTCTGCGCCACAAACAAAGACAAAAGCAATTTTCTGAAGCCGATTAAGTCTGACCAGGTAGTGCGGTAAATCCACAGCGCTGTTCATATTTTTTGTACACGGTAAAGATGTGTAAAATACATTCGTTTTATTGCAGGAGCGTAATCTCACGCTGAAAATTGTACCAAACGTCCAATACATTTATTTAGTTGCGTAGAAAACAATTATTGACCAATTATTGGCACCCCTGCACTTTTCAATTCAATTCAGTTAAAAAAAATGGAAATGGAAATTAAATAACCAAATGCACCATCTTTTGTCAATAGAACAGTACTTCAGTAACGCATCACAAGAAGGGGGATATTATTCCACTTTGCATAATTGGAATAATATACTGCTCAAAAAAATAAAGGGAACATTTCACTTTAATTTTGTGTGTGGCTCCAAATCCAGGCCTCCATTGGTTAAGAAATTTGATTTCCATTGATGATTTTTGTGTGATTTTGTTGTCAGCACATTCAACCTTGTACAGAACAAAGTATTCAATGAGAATATTTCATTCATTCAGATCTAGGATGTGTTATTTGAGTGTTCCCTTTATTTTTTTGAGCAGTGTACTTTGCGTAATTATTGCTGAGGAGTCTACGTGCGTCTACGTGCGTAGACTCTTTTGGGAGGGGAGGGGGGGGACAAGCAACATTTTAGGGTATATTTTGAGTAATATATGCCCAAATATTTCCGTTTGATGCCATATGTATTTTACCAGATAATCATAAACTACTTCTTGTTGCATTAAGTCTATTTGTTTTTGCGGCCTCCTATTCTCTCCACCAGTCGTTTAATAGCTAAACTATTAAATGAACTTTCTGAAAACGGAGCACTGCAGAACTGGATCCACTATATTGTAATGCGCGCAAGGTGAAAAGTAGCAATTCGACCTGGAATGGTTAGTAAAAACATGTAGGCCTGTTTCATTTCGAGTAAAACTTCTTCTGCATTCACTTAACATTTATTTCTGGTAAAGAAAAAATAACTAATAAACGCAAATTAGAGAGCCAATTCTAGTAATAAGCGGTTTTTGGGTGATTACTATATTCTGACGTGCGTAGACTCCTCTGTTCTGTGGAGGAATCTTTTTCTCGTTTGAAAAAGAGGGGGAGGAGTTCAGCCATATATGGACCTTTATGACGGAAGTCCCTCTCACGTTCAGGGTTTTAATTGGCTGGACAGTGTTTGCCGACTGACCTATCAGTGGTCTGTTCTGCGTCTGAAACGGCATTTAAAGCAGACAAATACGTTTTCTGCTATGCATATTTCAGGACTGCTTGTAACTGTAGTAATTTGAAGTTTGTAAACTGAGACATCTAAAATAAATCATTGTCTCTTTCTCTCTTACAGATTTGAAACGTGAAGACCAGGACCTGGCGTTTAGAACCAAATAAAACAAAATTATCGCAGAGCATCTGTCTTCATTACATGAACAAGTTTAGAGCAAATAAAATTTACCATGTTTTCATTTTTCCCTCTGTTGCGTGCTTACCTTTTTGTGTTCAAATTGCCTGACAATCACGCAATCTCCACTGCAGAGGAAATTATCGTTTTAATATGATGTAAAGGACTTTTCTGAAATAAGAAGTGCTTTCAATCAAGCAATCACGTTTTAAGCAAACTTGATTGATTCATTTAAGACAGAGCAGCCAAAAATAAGCATTTAACAATGCAATGTTTGCTAAGTAAGCACATTCAAGAGACTGAATGCGTTTACTTGACTTGCAACTATGCCAATAGCACCCAGGTGGTCTGTATTTACAAAGAAATTTCTCCATAAATTATGATAAATCAGGATCACTAACATTACAAGATGATAACTCAATTGATTACCTACAAAAACCTATCAGTTTCTGGAGGTTCCTGTGAGAACAGCATGGACCCATCATCCATAATTTGATAGGAACGTTTTTCACCATTAACCAACCAGCAGAGTCAGAGCAACGATGATGATGATGTTAACAATCATAATAATAATAAATAAAAGGATTAATGTCCACTTGCTAAAAACTTCAGAAAGACCCAGAACTAGCAGGTAGACTTGTTTGAACACAACAATATACTAAACTGCAATGGCATCAGTGTAAGCTTATTGTACCAACCTCCACTGCAGAGGGAAAAAAACACAAAGTTTGCAGCAGAACATTTAAAGTCAGTAAAGTACTGTGAGAATACAAAATAAACTCCTTGTATACAATTACCATCTTGCTTGGGGAACAAAAAAAAAGAAAATTTTCACTATTCACTATTCCTGCAGTGATGTTTGAAGGTGGAAACATTATGATGCGAGGCTGTCTTAACAAATGGCACCTATATATTCACATAACTGAATAATAAATGAATCAACAAATGTACTAAAAAGGTCAAATGTCAACAATAAAGGAGAGATGACTTTCTCAGCAATGCAATTATCCTAAATACACAATGAAACTCTCACATAGTTTCAGTTAAAAAAAAAACTAAATAGCCAACTAATTCAACAGAAAATCTGTAGAAAGAACTGAAGATTAGTACAAAGACGAGGCCCAGAAAACTTTCAAAAATGTATATGGGTCAATAATCATTCCTGGACAATGAAACCTGTTTCTCCATAGAAGATAAATCTTGCAATAACAAATTTTATTTTAAAATTAATATTTCTTCTCAGTGCAAGTCCACGAGACTTCACAAATTAAACAGATTTATTTGAATTTGAATTGTTTGGGACATTTCATATGGGCTATAGGCTAATAGCCCATAGGCTAATTCATATTAGCCTATTTTGAAACAAATTTATTATGTTGACATACAATACTTTATTCCCCTGCTGTAATTATGGAGTCTCAAAAGAAATTCATTTAGGCTCTTATGAAGTTTCTAGAAATGTCTTGAATCAAGATTAAGAGTCATATGAATCAAATAACACTATGAGAAACTGAAAGCTGTTGAGTTTTACAGGTGAAACGGAAATTTAGGGAAAGCAGTGAAGCGCCCCCCAGCAGTTGTGCTTCTTTGCATTTTTATTTGCTTTTAATACAGAGCATATGCATATTTAATCTTACAAGAAAAGTTCTTACAAGCATTCACAAACACATACATACTCCATCCACATGTGAGAACACCTTGCCATTTTGTTCTTTCGAAATTAAAAAAGGAAAAACCTTAAAATCACTCAGTCAAGTGAGTTTGGTCAAATTTCAATAAATAGGTCACCAAACAAATGAGTCAGAGTCCAACAGTACTCCATTTTGTGATTAAGCAACATCTTGCGCAAAGATGTGGAGACAAAGGAAATGTTTCAGTCTGTATACAGACTCCTATCCCGGGCCAAAACTTGAGATAAAGTAGCTGGAAAACCTCTAATTTTGTCACATCAGCAGCACTAAAACTGAAATAGAGAGCACTTTGTTGCCACATTATTTCCAAAAAAGAATGAAAAGTTGCATCATTCAGCAGTCTCTCTCACATGTGTAAAGTATAAGGCCAAGAAGCTCCACCTAGCAGATGGATGGAGGACAATATGTACAACAAAGATATAAAGTACTGTGCAAAAAAACAAAAGTACAGATGGCTGATCAGCTTTCTATGAAGGTTTCCAAAAATACTCAGGGTGGGAGCCTTAAAACCTGTAACATTTTTAACTCTCAATGAGAGCTCACTTGTTTTCTTATTTAAAACATGATCTAAGTTATACCAAGCAGGGCAGAAGGATAATATAATAAAGTCATTTAATATTTTTGTGCTCTTTCAGGTAAACTGGGTGACATCGAGAATGGAAATGTAAAAATGTAGCAGATCAATAAAATTGAGGCCTATTTGTGCCACATAGGAAAATTACATTTAAAAAGAAATATGATTAAATAAAAGACAACTGTTCCTAAATGCAAACTACTAAACATTTTTTTTGTCTTTGTTTTGATGAGGCCTCAAAATGTTTTCTCTTGTATTTGGTGCCAGTTTATAGATGCAACGACTCTTATGGGGCTTTTCATATAGCAGATATTGTTGATCACATTGTAAAAATGTTGATTCTATTGTTCTAATCCAACTACAATATGCAAAAAAAAAAACAAAAAAAAAAAAACAAACAGCTGTTGAGTTGTGCTTTCGCTAATAATCTGAGGGATGAATCCGAACTTTTGACAGGACAGTTTCACCAGCAATCCATCACAATAGTAAATAAAGAACATACACTGCATGTCCTTTTGTTATGTCCACACTCTTGGTGAACACAGATTCAACAAAGCCCTTTAAGTTGGAAAATAAAAACAATTCACAAAACCACAGGACAGTCAGTCAAGCTGTTAACCAGGCATATTTGACAGAAAGGATCTGTACAGACAAACAGAACTGGGCCTGTGTGCTGAAGACGACTAGCGAAGGCCTGTGGTATCTCAGCACTAAGCATCAGTAGTCTTAAGTTGGACGTCCATCTCAAATTATCCCACCTGCAGTCCGCTTTGCATCAGAGACAGTTTCTCAGCTAATGTGACTCTGCAGTTCTCACATCTGCTGGAGATCATTTCTTTTAGCTTTTATTATGAACTCCATCAGTTGCCAGCAGCAGTCCACGAGACATGATATGCAGCCCAGTGATGAAGGTCAGATGTCTCTCGTCACTTCTGGTGGACACATTTCAGAGGCTGGAAGTCAATGACAGAATTGTGCGCGCGTGTGTTTGTGTATGTGCACACATTGTATGTTTAAAGTCTTCTTAATCATGACATTTGCTCTGGCACGCTTCAGTGCTCTTCTCCGATTCCTACCTTCACACAGACTGTCTGCACTACTGTCTTTACTCCGTCAGTCCTTTCTCAGATACAGTCCTGTCCAGCAGGCTAACTGAGGAAATGTTGCACAAACACAGAGTCATTTATATGCCTTCACATTTAAATACATATATCAGCACAGAAACAGAATTGAGCCAACATTTTGAACCCTCCTCAAATCAGGACCTAAACTTTATAATCTTACTAATCCAGGATATAAGTTAGCAGTGAGGAGGTTTAGGTTATATGATGTGTGGGTAGATTTTGCTGTTCCAGCGTGGTCCAGGAGGCGGTCAGTTGGTCTCGTAGGAGGAGAGCAGTGCTGCGTCCACAGGCTCCATGCAGGAGGGGCAAGTGAAGGATCTCATCAGCCAGTCGTCTATACAGTCCATGTGGTAGATGTGCATGCAGGGCAGGAACCGGATGGGGTCTCCATAAACAAAGTCCATCATGCAGATGACACACCTGTGGAGGTGAACACAGAATCTCGGTAACAGCCAGCATGCTTACTAAACTGAGTTTGTGCTGACAAACTCATGACTGCAACAGATTGGTTTCTGTTGCAGTCATGAGTTTGCACAATATTGCACATTAGGAAATCTTGCGACGGCGATATTATTGGTAAATATTGTGAAGGACTCCTAAAACATATTAGCCAACAATCAAAATCCAAACGATCTTTTGCGACATGAATGTTGCGAACAATGATTTTGCAATGACGATATAATGGGGAAAACCACTAGGTGCAGCCTAACCAATCATATTTAACATGAAATATCTGTCAAAGATGATTTATCATAAAAAGTATATTTTTTTAAATAAAAAATAAAACAACTTTCATTTCAGAGCAACTTTTAGTCTTTTCATCTCCATCTCCTCTAAAGCTCATACATGGTGTAGAGTTACACTCTCAGAGCACAAGGAAGAGGTGAGCAATAATTAAATGAAGGTCGTTAGCTGACCCTTAATTGGATTTTGGTCTAGACTTTGGCTGGGCCACAGAACCAAAACAATACTCATTCTGGGTGTGTGTTTAAAGTCGTTATCCTGCTGGAACATGAACCTCCTCTCAAACCTTTTCCAGCCTCCAACTATTCTATTCCAGGATTGACCTGCATAGAGCTCCATCCATATTCCAATACACTGACTAGATTCTCTGTTCCTGCTGAAGAGAAGCATCCCCATCAGGTGATGCTGCCACCACCACCACCGTGTGTCACCACAACAATGGTTTAATCAACGTGGTGTGCAGTGTTATTACATGTTGGTAACCTGAATTTTACCCCGATCAGCGTTAGGTTTGTACTCACTCTCTGATCTTCTTTTCGGAGCCATCGCGGCCTGGGTCGTACACACCCTTCGGGAGGTGCTGGATGAGGCCAATGCGTTGAGCGATGCGGACCTGCTCCTCTTCAGTCAGCTGAGTGGCCAGTCGGGCCTGGCTGGGAGTTGGGTGGTAGACAGGCACGTGGATCTGCTCCTGCAGACAGAGAGTCTCATTAAAATATATCCAACAACTATCTAATGGTGTTGATAAATGTGGGCAGTGAAGGGAAAGTCTTTTGGTAAATATTCATGCTACCTAAAGTTTTGTGAGTATGATCATGGGAGTCATACATGTGGGGGATGTGTGTGTTTCAACACTCACTTGGTTAAAACACCCTCACTGTTCCTGTAGATTTGCTCAAAACCTGCACTTCCAGTCTGATTCCACAGCATAAATATGATTTTATATTTGTGCCTCCAACCTGAGTGCAGTGAAACTGATCTGAACGAATACACTTGGGTGAAATGTATGCGCTCTTTTGCAACTTAACCACGAGCCAATCACAAAGATATCTTTCATCCACTCAGAGTGCTCCTTACAAATACCGCATTCACTCAAATGACAAAGAACCAATCGCAACCAGCATATCAAAAAACTGCACTAAGCAGAGGAGAATTACAAAACAGTAGGACTTAAGAAAAACAAGAGGAAATAATAAAATACATTTTGTAGCTTAAGAATATTTAGGTAAGCATACAAATACACTTACATATTACATTATGGGTTATATTTATGCATCTCAAGGTACTATGTGGCATGTAAAAATATTTCAAACATTTTTACAGTAAATTTTCAGACCCAGTCAAAGTAGCTCATAATCCCTCCACCTCAAACTGTACGCACACTTCAGAAGCCACAAACCTTTTCCGCTTGGCTCACATCCCCCACCACTGGCCCAGACTGGCAGTGAGCCTCCAAAACTGAACTTTATCACTGGAGGTTAGACTAACTTGACAACAAGCCTGGCTTACTAATATCTACTCACTTTATGAAACCCACAGACAGCGGTCATGCATAAGACAAAGCATAAAAATTGTGTATAATTAGGTAGTAATGTACAATACCAAAATCACAGAAATATCTCTACAAATCAAAGATGTTTAAAGGCACTGACGTGTGAAATTCCTCGATATCTACAGTGAACTTACAAACGAATGAAAATACTCAGTTGAATGTTTAAGTTTCATGTCCCCACACAAAGCCTTTGTTGTGAGCGTGACTGTTACCATCCTGTAACGACTTGTGAAAAGTTTTCACTTCACTGCTGTCAGCAGCAGACAGACCTTCCAGTCATAATGTGAGGCTGTAGGTGGAAATAAGTCAGAAGGTGGTAGTGTTTCCCCAGAGTTTGCTTGAACGAGCGGAGGCCACTCTGCGCTCATTTGGCTTACTGTCAAACTGCAGTAAAGTCTTAATCTTTAAAGACTTTCTAATCAGCTCACACAAAAGTATTCATGCCCCTTTGCATTTTCCACATTTTGTCAGCTTGAAACAACAAACTTATTTCACTGACACTTTATCTGATAGAGCAACAAAGAAACGCAAAAGAAAACTTACACATGTGCAGAATTGTCGTAAAACACTCATAACCATCGTGTCAACAAATTACCCCATCAGAGATGGAAATCTGCAGATATTCAAGATCCATCTTTTGGTAGGCTTGCTATGCTCTTTACAGTAGACTGAACAGTGACTTGTGTAATGTCCTAAGCTGTACATATTGTTTTATTACCCAACTTTGCTTTAAACTTCTCCAGAGATTTTTCTTCTACCAGTTTGCTGTGGTCCTTGGTCTTCATGATGCCATTTGTTCACTAATCTCTACAGAACTGCTGGAGTTATTAGGACTGTGTAATAATATTGATATTGCGATATATCAATATTTTCTTTCCTAGAAAAAAATCAATATTCATCCGCAAGTATCGTAACATCCAACTGTCACCTTGCTCACTCACTGCTTGCTCCACCAGGAGAGTGATTATACACATTTCCTTCCAAATTACAATAATGTATTACCCAGCAATATAAAGTGCATAAACAATGTGGTTGTAATGTTGACATGCTACAGAAATTAAAGTGATAAATGTGTCCTATCACAGAGTTCTGTGCTAGAAACCAATTATGTCATCTACATTTTTGAACACAGTGTCTTAATTGTTGTTTTCCATTCACTGAACTGACTTTGCGGTCTGGACCGGTTCCTTTCCCCCTCCGTCTTTGCACAAGATCAAACCCTCAGCCGTTACTTATGGTGCATGTTTTGCTTCCTCTTCTTACACTTGAATGAATTGACGGTTGTCTTCTTCTTTTTCAGGTTTCAGAACCAAAACATAATGCCAGTGTGAGGCCCCAACATCCAATCACAGATCAATAATCCCAATTTAATGTAATGTTTGTAGATATTTTGAGCAAATTGAGCGTTTATTTATAGAAAAAGCTCTTTTAGAGGTGAATAGTTTTTTGGAGTCAGATGTAAAAACATACCAGCTACTAATTGGGCTTCTAGCAGCAGAGCATTTAAAACCACAAGTCAGCAGATTTTTTTTTAAATTGGCCGAGCTTCTCTACTGCTCCCCCGGCTTCTTTAGTTTACAATGAAGAAAAAAAGGCTGACACTGACCAGGATAAAAGCTACAAACAAGGCCTCACAGTGGGCAACAGCTGTGCTTGGGTGCTCAACTATGCAATGGTCAGCAGTTCCATTGTCACATATCTGTCCCACTTAATGCCTTGCATGTCAGCTGGACTGACAGCTGCTAATTGAGTGACGTCAGGGTAACCAGAAGAGGAGTTAGAAAGGCAGAGGGAGGTGAAGGATGGAGCTGAAGAGCAGATTTTGATCTCGTCTGCTAAAGATGCGGTAGGCTGTTAAACCAAGCTCACAAGAAACTGTCAGCCTGCCAGACTCGGGCTGCTAATAGTGAGCGGGAAGAGGGCAGACGCATGACGCATGCAGTTAAAATGAAAGGAAAAAAGGATAGTCTTCCCCTGTGGGCAAGAATCTGCTGAGAAATGGGACTTGGTTTAACCAAAAATCGTGTTCAAGCATGCAGATCCTTCCAGTTTACACAATTACTCACTCCAAATGATGAAACATTAAACATCTGCTTACATGAGGAGTTCACACGTTAAAAAAACAAAACATAATCCAGAAGCGTTTTTGAAACATCTTTTTCAACATTCAAATACAATTGCAAATGCTAAAATTTATTTGCTGAAACACTATATTTTCTTGCAACCTAGTAATTTATATCAGTGAGCATTTAAGGGATGAAACAACTGAAGCATAAAGAGGTCACAACCTCTGACATCCAAGATCTTTGCTTGGCAACTTCAGAGTCTGATTGTTTGAACAAGACACCTGCACACAATACAAGGAAAGCATTCAAATCAGACGCAAAGTCCACGGACGTTAACGTCACAGGAAATGTTTGTCAACATGATAACAGGACAGACAATACCAGTACAGTACATGGGTATGACATCACATAATTTATTTAGGAAGCTGGGTCAAAGATACACACTCTGTATACAAGATGTTCTAAATTATGCAAACCTCAACTAAATATGAAGAAAAAAAAACATTATTTTTGCTATAAAACTTTTTACAAGCTAGAACTGGCAGAGCAGTTCAGGTTATTGTGTATGAATAAAAAGCTTCAAATGTCAGCATGAGGGCTGTAAATATCAGCCGAAGTGAAATGGGTAGACATAGGTGAACAAAATAATGCAATACAGGCCTCGTCTGGAACATCAAACTTGAATTATGTGTCACTGACCTCCAGCACAATGTCCTTGCCAAGCATGAAGAGTTTTTCTAACCTTATTTGGGCAATAGTAATGTAAACGGGGGTGGTGGTGAAAGTGGTGCCTCTTTTAAACGAATCAGAACATTAAAAATATATAATCCAACCTGTCACTTCAGTGTGAATATCAGAGACTCAACATATCCAAGACAGTTAACACACTACTGCAGAAACACTGAGTTTGAATCAAAATCCTCTTAATTTCACTAAGAGCAGCAACTGGACTGCAGCAGTGTAGCCAGGCAGTCTCAACAGTGTCAACACACAGATTTGTCTTTATTGATTTATGACTTGAGATTCTATGCATATTTGTTCAGCAAAAAAAAAAAAAAAAAAACACTTCTGACTTTTCCTTGGAAAAGTCCTGTTCCTCTGAAGTCTCTTTCACAAAACATTTCTATTGTAAAACCACCAAGTTTTGAAGGAACAAACTGGGAGTTTGGCACCACAGGGGCACTGATGTCAGCACAATTCTTAAATCTGCGTCAGAAGTCCTGTGCACTTCTTTTTAGAGCAAAGTTAGTGACACAACCACCGAGTACATAATTCAAATGTAAATTATATACATCACACCTTATTGTCTGAACCTATTTCTAGTCTTGTTTAAATTCTGTGACTGGCTAGTCACATAAATAATGCCTCATCATTAGGCAGCCTGGCCTCCTTTGACAGCACACACACACACGCAATGAGGTGCATCACCTCTCAGAGCTCCAGCAGTCTGTTGCTTACATAACGGCTCGCTACTACCCCTAATTACAAGAGATAAAGATAGTTACAAAGACTTTAGTCCCAGACGACGAGCTTCAGTCAAGTCTAAAGTCTTTGTGACTTGGATCAGACTCTGAAACTCAGTTCACCATCACCCTGGATGTAGCATCTTTTTAAGGTTTGTTTGTCTAGGTGTGGGATGTAATTTTGTCGTAAGGTTTAATACTTTGATGTGCAATTACAAATTACTTCAGAATAGTAATTCAGATTAGTTCACCGAATAATTTCAGCGAGCTAAGAAAAAAAGACTGCATCATAACCTTTGTTACTCTAAATGTGCAGGAGTTTCATTTTTATTTCCTGAAAATCTGAATTTGTTTTAGGAAACAGGTGAACTAATTTATGGGGTTTTTGCAGCACATAAATTAGAAAGCTTAGTTTACATAGAGCATAATCCTCATTTCTACAATCCACCATAACTTACTAGACGTTGCTGGTCTATATATTGCTCCATCACACCAGTACTGCTTCCAACATAAAATCAAACCAACTACAGTTTCTTTTTACGATGAGTAGACTTGGACATTTGTGTTTAAGAGCTCTACACATCCCTTGATGTGATGGGTTGAATGATAAATACGTTATCAAATTCTGGGTGAACCTCAAAACCCTACATTTACAGAGACATTGTTTGGTTTTCCAAATGCATTTTTGGTAAAATGTCCAACAAAGGCTGAAAGCTTTCCAATTTGATTATCTCCCAAAGAAGGCGGGCGTCTTTGCACCCGATATCTCAGAAACCCTGCCGCAAACACAAAAGCAATCTACACAATTAAATAAATAACACAGTTACAGAATCATACCACAAAAATGTAAAGCTTAGGCAAGCTACTTTTTGATTTTCAGAATCAATTATTATAAAATATCAGAAAAATTCAATGAATGTTTTGAGGCAGAATCAAGAGCACAATGGAGAGCTGCCTAAATATAATAATTTCAAATAGAAAACAAGGAAAATACTTGATTCTTTACTACAAAAAACTCTTCTTAAATATATTAAGCTGAACTTTAGGCGCAGAGAAACAGACAAGACTGTGAAGGTGCCAAGTTACCATTAAGAAGTTGGGAGATTTGACAGAGTTTAACAGCCCTGTCAAACCTCTTATGAAACTTTGTCAGTTCAACCAGACCAAACTCTAAACAGACTTCTTCTAAAGAACTGAAATATTGACTAAGAGGGCTATTATAAAAAATGCACAACACGTGTGTTTATTATGTCATCCCTCTTCAGACCACAGCTGACTGACCTAATTACACAGTGGGAGGGATATGCCTGTATAATAACGGGTGGGTGATAAAAACAAAACAGAGCCTCTCCTAAAGGGGAAAGTCATCTGCATTGCTTTGACAGACATGAAACAAAGAGCTGAAGTCAATACGTCTGACCTGAAATGTTTCACCTATTGACTACATGATGTGTCCTCAGTAACTTCGTGTTGTAACAAAAATGCGTTAAACTACATAGTCAAGTCACACTTTTTTCTTATTACTTGAAATGTGAATCCCAAAGAATGGGTCAAATAAAGAAATGTAATGAAATTATAACAATGGCAACTTTCTGTACTTGGTAATTATTCAGTAATATTTTTAATGCGTTCAATAACACATTAAAAGGAGGAGAGAGAAAAACCCTGCAAATCCATTCTGCACTTACTTGATGGTAATAAGGGAGTAAACTTGACCTCAGTTTAAAATAGTCCAATTAGATGCCTTACAGTCAATTTTTCTTCTGTTGATTAAACTGTTAAAATGTGTGTAAATAAACACCACAGAATTCACCTGGGTATTTTGGAAATCCAGACATTGTAAAAACGCTGCTTAGTTGAGCAAAAACAGCAGGAGAGAACAAAAGCAGATTATGGACTGTGGCATAATCCAGTGTTTAACAAACCTGATCCTCAAACCGCCCTGTCCTGCATGGACCAGAAACATCTAAAACATGTAGGGATGTAGTAGAAAAAACATAAATTGTATCAAATGCAAGATCATACACGCATCTAAACTCAAATTAGAGAGACCAATTAACCCAACAGTAATAAGTTTGGACTATGGGAGGAACCCGGAGAGAACAGGCAAACTTTAAGAAGACACCAGGCTGGGATTTGAATCCTAAACCTTCTTGCTGTAGGGCAACAGTGCCATTAACTACTCCACTCTGCTGCTAAATGACATCATGATTCTTTATGTTCTTTTACTTTATTAAAAAGATCATGAAAAATGAGCTAGGTGGTGAACAATAATCACAAGTCAATTACTTAAACCTGGCTGAACTGCGTTAAGAACTAGTTCTTGTTATGTATGAATTGGTAAGCTACCATCCAGGATAACCTTAGACACTATCTATAAGCTTAATCAAAAAGGAAGGTGTAGACATCACCTCAGAGACGAGATGGTGTTGAAGTACAAATTCAGATAAGCACACAAAAACGACAAAAAAGAAAAAAGAAAAGAAACCGGCACCAGAACACGTCAGAAAGTGATACGATTATAATTATTCAGATGTGGAGGATGTTTGAAAACCCCAGACTCTTCATAGAGTAACCAAAATGGTTGACCAATAATCCAACAAAAACTTAAGTAAAGGTCCACTGCTTGGTAGGAAATGTCTGGTGGGAAACAGCTGCTTTTCATACATGCCATTTTATTTTAATGTATTCATTTTAATTTTTTTATTTGTTCTGTTATCTTGAACATCAGAAACACTCTTTCAAATGATCAATAATACAACAAGTTTATGTTGTACTGGCATTGTATTAAGTCTCCCATACTTTAAAAATGTGTATCCTAAACCTGATGATAAGCTCTGGCTTGACTGAGTGATTCATATAGCTACATCCCAAAATGGACAGAGATAATAACATTAACAACAACAAACATATTTGCAGTGACAACATGCTCTACGTATGTACAGATGACCAGGCTACGGAAATGAGGTCACCAGGCAAACAAAGTTGGTCCCTGAAGGTTGTCAGTCAAATGAAGAGTTGAGTAACTTCAGCTGAAAGACTCAACATTTTACAAAACTAAAGTATTACAAGTGGAGAACTGTCCATGTTAAGATAATAAAAATGAAAGCACATATTTATTTTACGATTCTCCATTTCAACCAAATCTTCGTGATCTGGTTTGTTTCATTTTAAAAAATGACGTTTGCAAATGAATGCAAAGGGAATTATTGCTTCATTAAAACTATGCCCAAAGGAAGGACCTGGGGATAAGAGGATTAGTTTCAATGCCGTGAAGGGACAGGGTCAGTGGGTTGGAGTTCCTCCTGAAGGGTGATGTTAGATCTGTGAACAGCTGATACAACTCCACATGATGTTGGTTTAAATAAAGGCAGCCATCAGCTGCATTACAGACGGGTATGACCATAATGACATACTACTAAGATGGTCCAAAACTGAAAAACATCATTATTTGAAGTTCAGCACTTAACATACTGTGTGTGGTTGAGGTTTGTTATAAACTTACCTGATAAGGGGGCGGTGGCTCCTGATCCAGGTCAACACCGTCTCCATAACTGGCTCGGTCCGACTGGGATTCATGTAGCAAAGATATATCATCCGAGGTCGGAGATTTCAAACAGTTTCCCATCTCCTTCCTCTTCTGTCAAACTGGACCCCCCCCGTCTGTGTCGGCGGATTTCACGGCTCACTTTAACAGAGAAGGTCAGCAGAAGTGTCAACGGATCGTTTTTCCCATTCACAGCTGAGAAATATCCTCTCCCAGACGATGGGAGGTCTGCCTGCTTCAACAACAAAACATCCTTCAGATAGCAGCTAGCCGCACAAAAAGCTAGCCAGCTAACACCAGCTTCGACTCCGAACGAGAATGTTTATACGCAAGATACAGAAAATAAAAAGCTTTGACAGTATTTTATATCTACTAAGCTAACCAAGAGAAGCAAATATCCAAGTCCCTTGTTGTAAGTGACAGAGGAATGTGCATTTTCCCTGTCTGAAAGCTGGCCGCTTGAGAGGGACTTTCCAATTTGAGAGCAGCTGCTGAATAACGACAAAGGTGGTGATGTAGCAACGCCAAGTACCGCCCCTTTAAAAAACTAACCAATAGGCGACGACTTACGTTCACGATGGTCTTGGCAACAACCAATCAGATTTGTGGTCACATTGGTTTACGTCGAAAACATAAACATAGACCTTTAATCTGTAAATGAGTCGTTTTTCTGGAATACACTGTTTATTATTATGAATTGGAGGAAGGCATAAATGACTCACTTTAAAACCTGTTTTTTCAATAAATAAGGGGACTTAATTCTAAATTTTGTACAATATTTACCTTTGTGACAAAAAAAAATCAACGTTTAAGGATGAATATTATACCTTTTGTAGAATTGAGACAGATATCGTAATATGTTTAGTTTTTAACTTCCCTCTCTTAAAGGGGTCATGGCGAAATTTCTCATTGAAAAGCCAAACGCACTATCAAAATCAGACCTACGTGTTGTAGTTGCGTTTAAATGTAGCGATTAAATGTGCTTCATAATTAATATAAAGCTCTTGTTGGAGAAATTTCAAAAATCAGTGCAGTTGGGGTTGAAGGTGGGTGTCATTTTTAAAAATAAATTCTCTGGTGGTAATTGTTGGTACATTTAAAAATAATTGTAGCTTAAGCATGTTTTCTGTTGTATACTTTACCCTTTTTTTACCATCATCAGAATATCTACAAACCTCTTATTACTAATTGTCAACTTTCTGTTTTCCTGGGGTATTACTATGAAACACAGAAGCCATTCGCTGCAAAGCTGGATGAGGAACCAATTTTGGCAGGATTCACAGTGAAAACAGTGATAAAGAGAAATTTTCCAAGCTCACTATGAGAAGACTGCATCCAGGACATAAGAGCGGTATTTTGGGGTCACCAAGCCTTCCAATGTCATATTAAACAACCTCTTACTGGGGAGTCGCAAAAAACAAACTTTATCTACCATCACACATGTAAATACAAGGGCTATGTTCAATACCTGTTGGGAAGTTACCTGAAATTCAACAGCAGACATGTTGTTAAAACCTTTTTCCCCAATACTGCATTAACATGCTTAAGTAAAAGGTTGGATTTTGCTCAAATTCAAAGTTGAGATTATGCTACTGCAGTAAGGATATAAATAAAGCAAGAGTATCAACATATTTGTCTGCTTCTTAGGCAAATAAGAAGCAGACAACAAAGAGGCAAGCTGTGCCTCTTTGTTCTCTAAGCAATACTACCTCATACTGTGTGCTTTCAAATATGATTTTAGATGGAAAAAAGAAGACAGTTTAGAATGGAGTGTTCGGTAAGACATTATAATTTCATCATAAATTACAACAAAAACATTTACATGAGTCATTCTGCTCACTGGGTAACCATGCCCAATATAATATACAGACTGTAAACACCTACAACTTTTAGTTTAGAATTTTATCCATGTACAGCATATGTAAAATCAGAGGGAAAACAAAAATATACTTTCTACTAATTGTGTAAAGTTTAATATTTTACGGAAACATTCCATAAACTGACTGGATTTACATTTATATGATTACAATTCCTCCACCGTTAAAATGTGTTTCACAACTGAAAGTAATCAAATCATATCCCTATATTCTCTTGTATAGAAATAAATCAAAATTTTTCCAACTCTTCATACCCCACTGGAGTTCATAAAAGGCTGTTAGACGTACACAGCCTTTCGTAATAACCCATCCACCAATCAATTACGAGGAGCAACCATATTTGTTGTACACAGACACTCTTCAGCAGGATGTGGTTGTAAGTTTGGTTCCTTTTGTAGGTAGTTCTAGGAAGGAGTTGGCTCAACTCCTTCCTAGAGGGAGAAGGGAGTCAACAGATAATTCTCGCAATCTGTAAAGGCTGTAGTGGTTTGTGGTGAATAAGAGTTTCCTTCAACATGTAAAAGGGTGCAGCAGGCGGACAAGCAAACAGCCCTGATCACTTTGAAAGGCCCGTTTGTTCAAGCTCAAGTAGCCCTGGAACCAGTCCCACACACCAGGAGGCAACAAAGAGGGAGTCTGCCTTTCTAAAAGACATGTTTATCTGTCCCCTTAAAACAGGACAATCTCTGTAAAAAGGTGCAGCTTGCAGTAGATAAATCTAAAGAACATCTGCAAGTCTGCTGGCATTTTGACTTTGGCAAGTTGAGTTATTTGGTCTGCGCAAAGAGAAAATAGATGCTTTCAGAACTGGTAGTTTCAGTTTCATGTCTGAAAAAAAAACAAAACAAAAAACTGAATGAGTCAATGAAAATAAATTCTTACTAACCACTATTTGACGTGCTTCTAATAACTGAACCTCCCACCCTGAAATTTCCAATAAAAGGCTCCTTAATTCTGGAAAACACAGCGAACCAATAATTATGCAAACCTATTAAAAAAGAATTGAAAAAATTTGGTCAAGTTGGCTCTGAATTTTTATACATAGCAAAATATATGTCCATGAATAGATTTTGGGAATCTTTTAATAAATAATTACGTCTGACCATAACTCAAATAAAAAACTTTGCAATGTGCATATGTATACCAGATGATGGTGGGGGGAAAGCTTGTATACCACACAAATTTGACTTTGTTTGCCACTCTTTATGTTTTTAAGTGAGCAGCCATGATGGAAGTCCACAGCATTTTATAAACACATGACCCACTTCCAAACTCGTTTCTATTCAAGTCAGATCAGCAAGTGAAGCTCCATGTGATATTTCTCTAAAAAGAGGATGCAGAAACCAGAGGAAGAAGTCAATGAAGGCCAGTCAGAGATGCAGATGTCCATGCTAATTTGACACATAACACCAAAAATCAACAACAAGAAAATAAACAATTGCCTCCAGTTTTGATGAACAAATAAAATAAACACTTCAGCCCAAACGGGCTGCAGCTGGTCGGGCTGGATGTTGCACTGAGGGGTTGCAGAAGCAGACAGCTGTCACTGCGCTGGTCTGCCCTCCTCTGCCCGTTATGGACTGGAAGGAACATGGACGCCGTTCTCCCCATTTCCCTTAGCTTTGTGCAAAGCAGCCTGGATACGGAAGTGCGTCCGTGACTCCATGGAGTAGTTTTTGTAATTGTGCCTAAAACAGAGCAGCAGAAAAAAAAGCCAACTTAAAATATGTCAAGTGATACTGTGTATATTATAGGCACATAATGGATAAAAATATTTTCTGTTTAAATGTAATTTAAGTCATTTCTCTCTACATGTAGATGAGTTTGTACAGTTAAGCACAAGATTGTTACCACTAGCAGATTTAGATTTCAAATTTATTAAAGTCAACCAAAACTTTTATTTGTAATGAGAAGGATTTTGCTCAAAAGCCAGCACGTTTATCTGTTTAAAAATGTTATTGATCTGTTTTTATTTACATTTTATTGAGAAATGCCTTTCTGAGTAATTAATGAAAAAACCTATACCGTATTATAGAAATCAAACCATTGTTATAGTTGTTGATCAGATTTTCATTGGTATTTTTGAGATTCATCTTTGGTGAGGACCTCCAAGTCTTTGAGGTTGGAAGGCCTCCAATTTTTAGCTTTCTGCACAGAGTCTATTAATGTCAATTTGGAGCGCTTGCTGGGCCGCTCCAACATGTCAGAGTTACTTTCAGTCAGAAGAAACATGGTGCTAAAATTGAAAAGTTACTTTGAACCTAAATATGCTACAGGAATGAATCATTTGGGTTCTACTGTAAATATTTAGTGACTTCAAACACTTACTTTGCCGTTTCTAGAAGTTTAATAGCTTCGTCCCTTCTCCCCTGCTCCAGGCACAGCAGACCGTGCTCAAGCAGGGCATTAGGAACCAGGTAGTGGTCATATTTTATCTGAGTCTCACTGCAGACAACAACAAAACACAACAATGCCAGTATAAGTGTTGTGCTGTGTGCTTCTTGTCTTCTAGAAAGATCCTGTTGGTTAGTTGCACAAAAAAAAACATGCTTTTCTCAATTTCTGCTGGCTGCAAAATACTCCATCTGTGTAAGAGGCTTACTTGCAGAGGACGAGGGTAAAGTAGTGTTCGGCCTCCTCTCGGTGTCCCAGGTGCTTGAGACAAAGGCCCTTCAACAGGCTCAACAGACACTGATCGTCTATGGTGTATTCAGTCCCTGACAAAGACCAAGCGCCAAAAACACATCATGAGTCATCGTGTCATTTGTTTAACGATCCATGCAGTGCCTTATGAACGTATTCATTGTCTTAAACTTGTTCACACTTTGTCAACTTACAAGCACAATCCTTCACATGTTTCATTGGGATTTTAGGTGAAAGATGAAATCGAACGATCAAATTGGTGAATAAGTGTAATATGGAAGGAAAATAATCTGTGGTTTTCAAGATTTTCCACAAGCAAAAATCTGAAAATTTACATTTGAATGAGCAAAAACAAAGTTCTCATCTAAATAAGACAAACCTGGGAGAGATGAAGCCAAAAAAAAAGTCTTGCAGGATAAATTATAATGTATTGATTCACAGGAGTTTATTATAAAGACACGCTGAACTCTTCAGATTTTTACAAACAATCTGGTTCCACTTTGAAATAATTCACTATTTTATGCTACTCTATAGAAATACATTTAAGCTGAATTTGAAGTTGTTACATAAATTACGCAAAGATTGAACTTTAGAAGGTAATGCATCAAATACACTGGATGAATTGTAGCTACAGTTTCACAAAAATTTAAGTTTTAAAAATGATCTTAATTTAAATCTATTACTTTATGTCACTCTAGAGTTTTGCATACTTGGGAAGCTTTCAAGTGTTGCCTGGGCTTCATCCAGGGTTTTCAGCATGCCCTCAGTCAGGTCTTTGTGTTTTCCAATGACTGTGTAGCCGTTCCAGATGTACATCATCTCCTGGACATCATCCAAAAAAAAAGGCAAAAATAATTTACAGGTAGCAATTATCATCATTTCCTATTGTCAGAGCAACGTGTGTTGTCAGCATCTCACCAAAACTCACTATGACGACAAATACTTTAGAAACTAAACGCAACAATGTTTACTGCAGATATCTGAATTTTTGACTGGTTTATTCCAATATTTACCACTACCTTGTGTAGTTTTATAAATATACATCTTCACTTAACAGCCATAATGCAACTGAGGAAAAGCTGACCCAATGGCATTTTTTTTGACACACCACAGGGACTTTCAAAGCAGTACACAGTGATTTTTCCAGTACTGACCAGTGCTTATATAACTGGTTTTAATGGGTCTAACATTACAGAGCATCTTTGTTCTCTAAGAAGCAAGATTTAGGTCTCATTAAAGAATAAATGACAGCTTATGAGAGCAAATATTCTGGTTGCAGCTTTGATTCATTTAGTCTATGACTTTCTTGGACAAGAGCAATGTCGTGTGAAATTTTACTGATCGAAAATTATCGAGCAGGGTGTCTTTGACAAACATTTAAATTTTATCAACATTGAAACTCCGTGTGTTGATTTGTTTATTTTTTGACACGCCACGGGGACTTTCAAAGCAGTACACAGTGATTTTCCAGTACTGACCAGTGGAGCAGCTGGGAGAGGAACTGGATTTTCCCCAAAGTAGCGGCGGGCTTTCCTGATCGCAAACTTCTCGGTTGGCAAAGATTTTCCTGCAATTTTCTGTTTCAGTCCAGGGACCTGCCTGAAACACGATGCAAAAAGAAGATAAATAACAGCAACGTGGAGACCATGTGAAGAAACTGTAGATCAGAACTTCTTAAAATATCCCACATTTATCCTTGTGCCTGTTTTTTTTCAACAAGCAGTCTGACTTTTGTTGCTTTTCATTTCCATCCTTCACACACTTACAATTCAAAGAAGAAAAAGAAACCTTGTCTGTCTCAAGGAAAATGTGGGGTACTTTTCATTAAAGGTACTATTGCCACATTTTTTTGTTTTTACAATTTATTGTCCTTTTATTTTTGTCAGTAGCTACTCTGCCGCATCTACTAGGTTCTTTTTGTATTTGAATGCAAAAAAATGAAAGCAATATGTTCTTATCTGCTTTTATTGCTCACAGTAGTTACCCTGATCACTGAGCAGAACAATTTGCAAATTTGCAGTTTTTTTCCTAGCCTCAATAGTCTCAGCTCAGACATGACATCATTGTTGATCCGAGCCCATTCTAATTATGAGACAGAAAACCAGTTATCTTCTAATTGCTCTAACTGTGGATGTTGAAGAACAAAATAAACATCCTAACAGAAAGAGGAGGTAGAGCATTTTTTGTTTAAAGACGGACAAACTGAAGTGCAAATAAATAATATATTCCTGCAGCTTTGACTGTGTTTTACATGTGTAGCAGCCATTTTGGATGCTGAAGAGGCAGGACTTTCCAGGACTTCTCTGGTTGCTCTATTCCATTGTTCCAACTCCAAACCATTTAGAGAACTGACTACAGTTAAAAGGTGACCCATCTATCTTCAAAGAGCCACGGATGCTAATAAATAAGACAAAATAAACCACATCCCTGCCAAACTAATCAAACCTGTGTTTCAGCTTTAATTTTCTACCTCTAGGTGATTAATTTATGACCCACTTTCTCAGCTTTACACATCAACAACAAAAAAAACTTTACTATGGTTCTGTGCATCTCTAAACTATCAGAATAAATAATCTGTTTCCCTTTGCTGTGAGTAATGTGAGCATTATCTGGGTTCATACCTGAAAAGAGTTAGCGCGCTCTCCCCGAAGGTAAGGCAGTCATCGTCAGTCAGCATGCTGAGATAGGCTGCTTTCATAAAAGCATATGTGGCCTGAGGGAAAATAAAACATGCTTACCATCAGACCTTTAGAAATGAGGAAAAATAAACCCACAAAGATCTGGGATATGTCAACAGAATTTAATTTTTTTCATGTTTCTCTCCTGAGCTAAGAACAGATTCACAACATCTGTGCTAAATCTGTAGTGGAAATATTTATAGATGTGCATCAACATGAAAATAATTCACGCATAATTCGAGAAGTTGATTAAAAAAATTTTAAAAAAGCATTTTTCTTCCAAACAAATACGTCTCAGAGTACGTAGTCAGACCTTGGACCACGAGTTCTCCTTGCTAAGCAGGTCAGCGTAGAAGTAGGCCATCTTCCAGTGCCTCTTGTACGTGAAGCACCACATCAGCTCCCAGTAGCACATGTGGTGAAACTGTTTCCACTGCTGCTGAGCCTCACAGCACTCCTCAAAGAGCTTGATGGCCTGCACACAAACACACAACACTGGTTGTATAATTCACTGAGCCTGTGCATTTTGTAAATCATTGAGTCCTGCAAAAATGAATTATTTCCAGCATGTTGCTGGTTCAAGCTATTTAGTACCAATTTTATCTATTGTATGAATTAATTTTTAAAAGTTACATATTTGAATGGATTTTTTTCTACATGATAAAATTAAAATAATCAAATAATTCAAAATAAAAAAGATAATTATGATAAAATTAGTTAATTTACTTTTTTTGTGTTTGCAGTGTTGAGTGTTGCACAAAAGAAAGCTTTAAGTCAACAACAACAAAAACAACAACAAAAAGAAGAGCCAATCAGAAATTGTTGCTTTGGTCGCTAGGCAGAGTTTGTCTACCCTGCTACTGTCAGACACAGACTGCAAAAGTTTAAATGTTACAGGTGTGCAGGAAGAAGCCTTGAAGGTTGTCTTTAAATTGTTCTCCATGTTGATTTCATAACTGATCTCTTTTTATTTTTGTACCTGTCTCAAAGCTTACGAGTCACATGGACATAGAAAAATGTCAGAGTATATTTGTGCTGCAAACAAGAGTGGTTGTCTCGTTGAAGCACCATACGTCTCCTGATTAGTAAGCAGGTAATTTAGTGACATTAAGACTATTGCTTTAAGGCCCACCGAAGGTACTTACTTCATCCAGGTTGCCTTTAATCTCCTCTATTCGACCAGCAAAGAACAAAAAGATGGATCCCTGCAGAAAAGCAAAATATAAAATGTTATGGAACAACACAAGTCATAAAGACAAAAGAATTAAAAGTAGCACTGCAAACCTTGGGGTATTTCTTCAGGTATGGTTGCAAAAGTCTCTCTGCATCTTCAACGTCTCCTTCTCCTGTGCCTGTGAAAAACATTCAAAACTAATTAAGTATGGTTTGTTTGCAGTTTTTTGTCTTTGGCAGCTTGGTGTTTGTGTGTATCTTGGCTTTACCCAATATGAAGCTCATGAATGTGTGATAACACAGCAGGAGCATATTACACAGGAACGACCTGAAGGTGCTTTCTGCAGAGCCTTCCTGAAGCTGTTGAAGTCCAAACTCCTGCGCAGAAACACAAACAGATAAAACTAAACGTGAGTTAAGTCTCTGCTAATGGAAGATCAGCTGGAATACAAGCAGTAAAATCAGAGCATGATCAACACACTGATTCAGTTTTTTTGTGACAGCAGGATGAAGGACGTCTGCCTGGTTTTAAACACGTGAGCCTGATAAACCAGTCTGCTGCACCGCTGCCCTCTGCTGGAGAAGTCAGGTCACAAATCAAGCTCGGGTTGCTTTTTAAATTGGTTACATGAATGAAACTTGAGATATTAGAAGCACACTGATTGGCCATAAAAAGGGAAACTTTTAAAGCGACGATATTGTACTTGCATTACTCATCATGATCACAGATTCAAAATCAATTTTGCAGCTGAGGACTTTCATTTCACGCTTTAACTGTGTCAGGTTCAACACCGTCATATCAGTAGTTATTTAGTGTTTCACCAGTAACCATAATTTACCACTAAATTATTATCGCTATATTAAATTAATTATTTCTATTTTATTACATAATGACCAGAAGGGTGTAAAATAAAGAGAGCAGAAAGATCCTATTCAATTTTAAAGACTTAAAAACAAATATTCTCTTGTGTCAGACAGGACATTAAAGCTACAGGTGGACAAAATGTTACCAGAAGGACGTTGGATCAACTGAATCACATATTCGTCACATACAGACCAGTCTCATGAAATGAGCTGCTTTCTTGTCACAAACACTAGGAAAAGTCACAGCTCAGTCTCTGCTTTAAATAAACGTTTATTGACTTTAAATTATTAAAGAATTTAACCTCTTATGTTTATCAGTCAGTTTTATGGCACGAGAGTTTTAGATTCCAATGAGTTTAGGAGCAAACATAAGACTTATCTTTTTGGTTTAGCCTTTGGTTGAATTTCAACAATAAGGATTTTTTTTTTATCATTTAAAGTTCATTATATCTACTTTAAGCTATATTTTGATTGTATTCAAAGTATTTATTTTGTTTTAATGATGTTAACATAGAAGTTAGATTACTTTCAATTATTTTATTCTTCTTTTCATGAATTATGATCTTCCTGTTGCTCCTCATTGGTACTTTACAAAACGATGCGCCTCAGGATTTTTGCTCTCTGGTGTTTCCTCATTGTTGTCAGCATAAATGACATTTCCTCACATTTCTGTACACTTTAAGTTTAATCTTGGTTATCTAATTTAGTTTGCTTGTTTCTATGCAATGTGGAGCCCTTTGTGTTGCCCTCGGTTAGTATGAAAATGGACTCCTCAATAGGAACCAAGTCGCTGGTTAAGTTTAACTCACCTTATTACCGGAGAATCCTACAAACTCCAGCAGCTTGAGCGTACGCGTGGGCAGCATGGAGATCATCTACAAGAGGCAGAGAAGTACATGAAACACTGAGATCATCACAGGACATTGGTCTGTTGTTAAAGTAAGAATGAGTCACAACTACTCCTGACTTTCCAAACCAGGACTTGAACGTGGTCACGTCAGACCATAATGATTCTTTATGGGGTTTTTTTGGGGTTTTTTTTTTGCTTTGCTTCTAAGAATCTGAAAATGCTAAATCTGTGTTTTAAACATCAGATCTCTAAAACATTGCATTCACTTTTGCACACTGATAGTTGTATTTTCCCCCACACGTACTAGATTGAAGGCCCCAACTCCCAGTTTCACGCCGCCCTCAAAATGGCCGTGATTGTCGCCGTGGGTGTATCCAGTCGACTTCAGGACGGTGTGGAGCTCTCTGAGAGGACAAGGTAAATCGGGAAAACGGAACTGATGCTCATTATCGGATGTTGCCAAAAAGTGCGAAATAACACAGTTCAAAACAAAACAAAACAAAAAGTTCATAAAGTCAGTGTATGGATATGGTTGAGAGTCTCACTTGTATGTCTGGTAGCTGTTCCTCACTTTAATGCCGCCTTTGATGAAGCTAATCATGTTTTCATCCTGGACAGAAATGGAGCAAGAAGCTTATATACAGACGGATTCAGCTGCACTCTGCAGTGTTTGTGTTTGATAGGCGATGGCTGACCTGAAGGAAGGTGAGTGCTGCCCTCTGCAGGAGGCATTCAGCATAGCAGACCTCGGCATGCAGTTCCTCTGAGGTGAACATGATTACATCTCAAATTACCTTCATCAATACTGCTGACAGTTTGGGTAGCAGCGAAATACACACACACACACACACACACACACACACACACACACACACACACACACACACACACACACACACACACACACACACACACACACACAAACGCGCGCGCGCACAATTCAAACCAACACACTTTTCTCAGTTTAGACCAACACACAAACATTCAAGAGGCAAAAACATGCAAAACGCTGACATCTGACAAACTGAGGTGACATTTTTAACTCTCTGACCTTCTGTGAAGCTTTTTGAGAAGCTTGACTTCCTTCTGTATCTAAAAGGGAAAGCAGACAACGCCAAGTTTTAAAATATTGACTAATCACTCTGGAATCACAGAATAATACAAAAGTATTCATACTTCTCTTTTACATTTCGAGGCATAAAAACCGCAAGTCAGCGTGTATGTTATTGGGATTTTATGTGACATACAGCAGAGCTTTACCTTGCTGTCAAGTGTAATGACAGGTTAACAAGGTTTTCAGTAGTATTTACAAATATAAAAATAATTCATGTGCATTTTATAGGTAGAGGAGTCGACCCAGATTCTCTTTATTTTGTGAGATAAGTTGACACATGAGAAACCAATCTCAACCAATCCATCAGTCTTATCAAAAATCAGCCACTGCCCCGTTTTCTCTGCTCTGAGAGAGGATTGACTGACTGACCTGCCCACCAGGTCATGTCTGCATAATAGTCACCCAACTGCTGCCAACTCAGTGACTTTGTCGCTACATTTAAAGACAATCGGTTTGGGCCGAAATAGAAATCGGCAAGTCAGACATTTTAAAGATCGCGTTAGGCCAGAAAACTGTAATCGGTAGATACAAATACATGCCGCACTTTGCCGATTATTTTAATTATTTGCAAATAAATGTAAAAAAAAATAAATAATTGAAAATCTGCGTGTAAGTTTTCTTTCAATGCACAGCAGTGTCATGCGATCCAAATAAAAACATTAAGGTTTACGGCGGTAATGTGACAAAATGTAGAAATGCTCAGTGATGCATCACTTTCATTCAGTTCTCATGTGTTGAGTGCTTTTGGTAATGCTAAAAACCATCAAGAAGAAAAGTGTAGGTCTGATCTCGTGTTTGTGTGAAAGTCATGCTGGATTCTCACAGGAGTTTAAGACCAACTTTAACAGATCTCTGTAACATTTTTCTGCTAATTGGTCAGGATGATCTCAGCTTGTTCTTTGGCTTTTGGTTTGACGTTAACCACAAAGCTCAGCGTTCGTAAGAAGCATCTGAATCGGCAGCTTCACACCAGTCATCCAACAAAAACGTCAGGCAAGCCGTTCTGCTCCAGGCGATGTTCACCTCGTTTGCTGACCAACGTAGAGAGGAACTACACTGCTTTTTCATTTATTTATTTATGGCAGGTCAAACAGCTGTATTTCACTCTCAAGCTGTGGGAAAGTCTTACCGCTGACAGAGAGTCTGCGCCTCCTTCATCGTACTGCCCGCACTCAGAATGTGTTGGGGGTCGAAGGTCATCATGGCCTTCATTTCTAAAATAGTGGCGTAGGTCAAAGCGTGGTACATGCTCTCTTTGGATCTGCGAAATGAAAGCAGGGGAGATAAAGAGCTTTAAATCAGATACATCAGATAGTGAAAAAAAATGAGAGAAACATTTTATTTTAAGTCTGATTGAATCTGAGTCACTTTTTGTTCAACAAAGATTGATCCAGAGGGTTTTAGTGAAAACATCAGCGACATTTTCTCTGTGGATCTTCTTGTTGGACTGGTTCAGAATCTGGTTGCTCCAGTTTTAAATCATCATCATCATCAGAACCAATTTTGACCAACTTATATATACACCAAATGTATATATACATGAATATACACCAAATGAATTACGGTCCGCTGCAGAGCTGCTCCTCTGAAGTCATCCTTGTTGGTGGTCCCAATGGGAGCTGAATGCGTAGCATACAGTCCACTTGCACGTAAAACGTCGTGGTTTTGTTTGGCTTGTTTTGCTGACAGAAACGTTCAGCCAGGAATGCAGCCGGGTTGCTCTGACTACACTTCACCGCACCACAGAGCCATGTGACCTGCCCATGTGACCAGTCAGCTCAAACCGGTCGCACGCTGACGTTTGCATTAAGCGATTTTCACAGATCACTGAAAATTAGCACAAAGCAGAACTTGCATCATCAGAGTCAGTCATAATGAACCCGAGCTCCGTTTGTAAACGTTGTAAGACGGACGAATGAGCTACAACCTCGTCCTCTTTCTCATACTTTTAGATGTTTGTTGCCTGAAATATAAATTGTGCTCAATGGTATTAGTAAAATAGCAAAGATAAATATCTGAAATGCTTTTAAATCGTTCCAACCACGTCAGACCTGTGTGACAACCAGAAAGTAAAAACACTGGCACTCGCTTTACATTTCCATTTTCCCAGGGTAACATAAGCATGACAGCATCCCCGACTCAGAAACCCTCAAGTTTCGGACATTAACTTAGCTGTCTGACACAGCTGGTTTTTAAAACAGGGGCTTGGTTATTTTTAACACAATGTTCCATGATGCAAGAGAGGAGCTGTAATGTAATCTCTTTCAAACACTCCAGGCACGCCTTGGACTCAGCTCTGCAAACGTCAACTCAATAATTCGGGAAGTGTAGCAACAGTGGGAGCATCACTCATTCTTTACAAAATGGACGAAATTAGACAGCAGACAGAATCAGAAAGACCTCATAAATACAGATAATCCTGCTCTTGGATCACACTGATCATTTAACAAAAATAGTCCAAACTCAGACACATCTCTCCATGTGGTAAATTGAGTGTCCAAGTTTCTAGTGGAAAGCAAAAAAGAAATAAACCAGAAAATAACATTTTGTAAATAATAATTAATGCGTTAGTGAGAAATAGCAAAGACTGTGCTCCGTATTTGAAGACTGAAAATAAAGTACATGACAGTAAAACCGACCAAACACTTGGATCGGAAGCTCATCCTCCTCTGAATTAATTTTTACTGGCTGTTTGTTTAAATTGACCTACCGTATGTTAACAATCAAACTTTTGCAGTTTCACAGTCAAATGTATTTACAAGAAACCACTGAAAAACATTTTTGCATTTATTCCCATTAGGGAATATTCAAAAATCAAAATCAAATTATGTGTGCACAGCTTGGAGAACTGTATTGTAGGTTGTACACATTGCTTTGTTGACAGAGTGTACTGTTCCTTACAATGCAGATGTTTTCGCCCTTTATTGTAATGTTTGCAGTGAAAAAGAAACTAAG
The DNA here is from genome assembly GCF_051168715.1 of Poecilia mexicana. Lineage (NCBI taxonomy): Eukaryota > Metazoa > Chordata > Actinopteri > Cyprinodontiformes > Poeciliidae > Poecilia > Poecilia mexicana. The sequence goes on from NW_028263373.1 coordinate 13,036,480, forward strand.
TGCTGCAGCAGCTCTCTGTGTCACACAACCTGCTCTGCACACTGACAGCTGCATGTGTGAGGGGGAGAAAGCAGCTGAAATATAAAATTTTATGATGCACAAATCTTTTCCCACAGGTTTTATTTGAACATGACTAAAATATGGGTCAAATGATCAATAAGCCACATCAAATGAAGAGCATAAACTAAATTAGACCACTCATCGGCATACCAAAAGCAAGATGTGAGTTTACTGAAGACTGTTGTAAGTGTTGAGTCAGAAACATCTCTAGAGGGAAATGATAAATCAATGTGTGTTTCAGGCTATTTCTTAGTAGCATGCTTTAGCATCTATTTCTTAAACAAGCAGTGGGGACTTTATTTCCTAATTGCTGTAAGGACAAACAGACGCTGCAGCATCTGGACCACCATAGTTCAAAGGAACACAAAAACAATTTTTTATATGTAGATCACGTAACTCTGATTAAATATTGGCGATTTTACAGCCTTTTAAAGTTACTCAGTCAACATGCATAATGTAAGCCTTTGATTTTATTGACTTTGTGCTGCATTTGGATTATAAATCTGCGTTAACCACGTCTAATCCCAAATGACTTTGATGGGGGGGAAAAAAAAAAAAAAAAAAACTAATCGAGACATCCCTAATCGACCCTTAAACTATTCATCCCCAGCTGCAGAATAGCTTCGCAAACAACCTATATATTTAAAACACCTCGCCCTCGAAAATGAGATTTGCCAGTAAAAATAATGGTGACATAAAAAAAGCAAAGCAAATAAGCTCAACTCAACTAAAAATCGCCAGAACTTTCTCCACATTAAACTCAAAACGACTGCAGTCTGAAAACTGTTCATGGTAAGCATCTTTAGTAGCTAAGAGAGCAACTTTGTGCTGCCACAACCTGCTGCGGATGTGATTATTAGATGGGATTATTAGCCAGACTTCAGCTCATGGCAGAGTTCCTGAGCAATCTGTTGATGGCCACTCGATGTGCCTAGATGGACTTTGAGCTTTGAGTCACTGTTTGGATCTTCAGCCAGGCTGAAGCTTTGGCTTCCTCCCCACCACTGTGGCATTTTCTTGATGATTTGATTGAATCCATTTTGCCCTTTAAATGCTGCATGTTTCCAGCGCCAGAGGAGACAAAGCAGCTCCAGAGCATCACCAAGATCCCGCCATGTTTCACTGCAGACGGGGCGTTTTTTTCACTATATGTGCTTTAGTCTTCCTCATTTGGACCCACAGGCATGAAAAGATACAGTTTTGGTTCAGTCTCAACACTGCTTTGGTTTATTTATACAGCTGTGAGCAAATCGGAGCTGACCTTTCTAGTGCTTTTGGGCCAGCAGTGGTACATGCACCGCAGTTCAGGCAAGGACTGCTTCATTATTTAGCATGCACCTCACCGTGGAAACTGAAACCTCAGTGTCTGCTGTCGCCAAGTCTTGTTACACGTCTGTTTCTTCCGACTATATGTTTAAACACATTCAAGGTGCTTTCTCTGTTTTAAACCCCTTTCTCTTCTCTAAACTTTATGAACTATTCCTTTTAAGGCATCACTCAGTCCAGTTTCTGGAGTTGATCCGTCTCACCTGATGAAACTGAGGAAGTCCTTCATCAGTGATCATGCGCATCAGAGACCACACCTAATATCCCAATGAATGCTTTTGTGAAGAATTAAAGGGTACCAATAATTTTGACACTGCAGTAAAAAAAAAGTAAAAAAAAAATCTGATCTTAATTTGCATGAAATCCTCATAATATTAGTTTTATTTAACCATTTTAAACAGTTCAAGTTTGACACACAATGTTTTTACTGACTTTTTAATAAAACTAACTCTGCTAAACTTCAACCAGACCTGTAAATAAACGTAGGCAGCATCAATGCAAACCCATCCAGATGTTTGCTGTTTTGTACGTCCTGTCACGTTGTAATGCCATAAGTCAGCTGACTGTCGCTCGTTGGGCTGCTCTCGATACGCTCACTGAATTAGCTTCGGTAAAACTGAATTAACCCCTCACTCTTCTGCTCAATGCAGTCCTTCACCAGTCAGATTACAGGTCTAATGACTCATTCCTCCCATTACATGGACACAGCACCTCTGTTATCACCGTAACTTCACTTCCTGTCTTTGACAAATGAGTAACTTTAGAAATACAATAAATCAACCTAGAGTACACAAAATGACCAGCTTTCACGTAAGCCGATAATACAGTTAGCAATCTTCAATAAAAAAAATAAAGAAAATCTAATCAAAGTAGATTGAATTTTACAAGTTTGAGTTAGAAGCAGAGTTATTAATATCAATGCACATAGCAGATAAAGTCAAAGGTGGGACAACTGCAGAGCAGAAATTAGAAACATCTGGACTAAACTGTGAGAAGTAACATGGTTCAGCACACAGTTAGAGGAGTGAACAAAATAAAACCTTTCACCCATAACAGAAGGTTCTTAAAGTTACCTAAAAAGTTGTTGACAGGATTGATTTATTATATTTAAAACATATAATAAATCCTGCCTGTACGAATCATTTTAGAAGGCAAACCTTCAGCTTAACAATAAAATATCTCATCTTCCAAAAACGTTTCTGTTTTCCTTAGTTTACTTCTGGTTCAATCTGTGATATTTTGACTTTTATAAGTTAGCTTTAAATACGTTTAGGACCAGCATAGACCAGATTTATAGTTATATATTTAAGTTTGTCAGATTAAAAGCTCCTTTTTAAAATAAAAACCTCAAAGCCGGTGTTAAACATAGTTTAATTAAGCCTGTATTAAAATGTTTTTCTTTTGTCATTGTTGGTCTGATGTAATACTATAATCTTAAATGTCATGTTTTAATTAGCTGTAAGCAGAAAATAATCATAACTCTGTGTGTAATTGATTATTTCACATGTTTCACTTAGTAAACCGAGTTACTGAAATACATAAACTTTTCAAAAATATTCTGATTTTTTTTATTACAACTGTGTAAGACGGTGCATCGCAGCTTCTTGCCACCATAGCTGTGACAAACACTTATCGAACTCGACATGTTCAATGCGTTCGTGTCAGTGCGACTGAGTGTGCGCACATGTGAGCTCTCATCCCAGCCGACTGGGAACAGATGGAGAAACGAGAGATCGGAAAACAAGAAATGGGAAAATACTCTTTCACATCGTCAGAAACACAACTTAACATCAAGCAAAGTCGACTGAGTCTTCAGGCTCTTTACTTCCAAATAAAATCTTTGACAAAGCAAGTAAACTACAAAGTAGTTTCATCTTATTTAGAACACCTATTTAATTATTTTGACAATAAAGAAATGAAGAAGTAGACGTCAAACTTTTTCTTTCACATAAAAAGCTTTAAACTACGACGCATGACCAATAACAAGTTCATGTAGTTAAAAACTATTTACTATGCAAAGAGGCACCTAATATTGCTTTTCTTTCTGACATTAAATTAGGGTGGACTTTTCCTGTTTTATGTCGTTTAGGATTACCGAAATTATTTCTATTTGACAAACAATGAGAGATTTTGGGGAGTTATGTTCTTTAAATTCAAAATCGTACATAAATTTCCTTAATATTTGGTAGAATTGCCTTTTAAAAACTGTATGACTTTTATCAAATATTTTGAGTGTCCTTCTGCAAAACTGGAAGAATAGTTTGCAGGAAGTTTGACCCACTTCTCCTGACAGAACTGGTCCAACAGAAATAGGTTTGTGGGCGACTTTGCTCACATGCAACCTTTCAGTTTTGGCCACAAATTACATACGAGGCTGAGATCAGAGTTTTGTGACAGTCTCTCTAAAACATTGATTTTCTTGTCTCCAAGCTATTTTGCGACTAATTTAGCAGCTTCTTTGTACATTTGGAAGATGGGTTTATTGTTTTTATGTCTTAAGCTGCGGCTCCCCTCTAGTGATGCTTCCTCATCATACCGTCTATTATGTGAAGTTTTTTTTTCTTTTCAAGTTCAAGTATGGTCATCATCTTAACATCTCTTTGTCTCTGTGTGCATTTGCAAACTGAAGTTTGACGATTTTTCAGTGATGGCTTCTTCTGTTTTGAGTGGCTGTTTTACTCAGCTAGCATCTTTACAAGGTCTTTTGATTTTGTTCTAAGGTGGATTTACACAACACGTTCATCTTTGGGACACCTTCACTGTCTCCTGTTCTTACTCATTATTCTACTACGCAGGAAAACATTGTGGTAACTCATCTAAAACATGTAATTTTAACATCAGAATATGGGAAAAGTAGCATTTAAATTTGTTCCTGCACCACTAAAATAAATGAAGACAAAATTACAAACGCATAGCACCAGGGGACAGAAGGCTCTTCTTACTATACAATAGGACAGAAAAGTTAAAAAAACAAAAAAAAAACTGGGACAAAGGAGTGGCCCACAACCCTCGAAAGCTTCTATTGAAAGGGAAATATTAGTTACAGAGTGATAAAAGTTTTGATAATAGCCCACAGAATAAAAAGCAAACAGTGGCGTAACTTGACTACAGCAGTAGAGAACAAAACATGAGGCTGGGTGGGACTGCACTCTGTCCTTGTAACTTTATTAATGCAACTAGAAGCAAGGAATCATGGGAAACCTGCAGCCGTCACTGCTGTATCTGTTACAGGGCCAGGACTGTTTTTGGTTTTCAAAGTCATAGACTCTTCCAACACTTACAGAAATAAAACAAAAATAATAATCAAGTTTTTTTCTCTTTTTTAAAAAGAGGAGAGCCAAGTTTCTAATTAGAACATTTTGGAAAAAAAAAAATGTTGCCTTTGTATCGTTCATTTTGAAAAAGCAAAGCAGAAATACTAGAGACTTTACAGCAGACTGTACAACACACCTCTGCTGTGCAACAATTACAGCCCCACTGGTAGCAGATCTTAACGTCTGTAAAGTGATCTCGACTTATCAATCTAATTAAAAACAGAGGTCATCAAGGTAAGCTCACAAATACGCAACACACTGAAATATTAAATATCTGGGAGAATCTAAATTTGACCAACCCCTGACATTACTGCAGAAAAGCGGTCTGGGATCTAAAAGCATAATGAGGTGTATCGCTCCATCTAGTCACAAAAAGCAACAATGTGCCAGCACAGCCAAATGCAAGCAAGACGTAAGAAATGCATCAGCTACTGCAGTCATGTGATATGAGTTCATTTTTCGCTGTCTTCTTTCCTCACATGGGGTCAAAACCCCCATTTTAAACTCTGCTTGCCAGTTCGACTTTTACTGAATAATGGAAATCACAAAAAGTTATTCTTCTCCAGTTTTGAGTGAAATATCTGGTGCTGATCCATCGATCCAGTCTACATAACGGCATAAAGTTTGACTGTTTCTATGACAACATTAGTTGTGTTTACCCTACATGTTCCTCTGTCTTTTTCTTCTGTCACCGTAATGTCACTCTGTTTTCCAGCAGAGCTTGAATGCATCACAATTGAATAATTATGACCTATTAAATAATGCATTAAAGCAATCCTCAGCACTGCGGCACTGCACACAGTGACGAATGCAATATTTTTATTTGGTGCAGCTGGAATGTCTTAAAATTTATATTTAAATGTTATTAACATGATTAACTGAATAATCCAGTGTGTCCTTTCTATAATTTCAGCTCTTGTTCTCATCTGGATTTTGACTGCTGTCATTGTTTGGAAGAACGATTCAGAGGAAATATTCAGTGGAGTTAAACACTGCGAGGCAGTGACAGACAGAAACATATGACAGAGATTAAGTGGACATTCATGAGGAAGATGGGATGTCATGTGCTGTACATTAGGCTAACGTTTTAGAAATTATAAAATATACTTTAAAATTTAAGCTTTCAAAATACAGCCATCTTCATATAAACCCCAAATTAAAAAAAACATTTCTAACCTACCAGGTTTGCCACATTTGGACTCATTCTTTTAGGGGCAATTTTATAACAGGGTTACTGAAGAAAAACAACAGCAGAAGGAAAGAGGAAATGCAGCGTCTGAAAAACGCAGGCAGAGAAAACGGGCCACAATCACAGATCTGGGACACTCAAAGAGGAAAAACGTCCAGTGAATCTGCCCACAACTTCTTCATGAAATGTTTATCCATTTGGAAACTTTGTAGAAGAGTCAAAGGTCAGTTATTGAAAAGCGAAATTAACTCTTGTGTCCATGACAGTTCTGTAACTTAATTTTAGAAAGCCTTCAGCTGCTTTGTAAAATACTGAGTGGCGTCTTCACTCCTTATACATTCATATGTCCTGCTTTCCAGAACGATGCTCAAGTGACAACGAGCTGTCAAACAAAATATCTTATTTTAATAGGAAGCCATCACACTGAAATGTAGTTTTTGGTTCAGAAATCCTGCCATGTAATCCAGGTCATTGATCAAGGTCATTTAACCACTGCGTGATTTCTGTCAGGAAGTTATTTAAACCGAAGCCATCAGGTCCCATGAAAATGTTACAGATGAATTTCATCAGCATAAAGACGACAGATAGAATATTAATCTCTATACAAAATAAAAGCCGCGTCCAGAACAAAGCCTTGAGGAATCCCACAAGACAGAGCTGCCATTTCCAGTAAAATCCAGAGGATGTGCATGGACCAGATCAGCAGCCTCAAAAGTAGAGGACAGATCCAATAAATAAATAAAAAAAATCACAAAACCTTCCCTGTCTACTGAGGTTAGTTTTCAGGTCGTCCACATATGCTCTCCCTGCTGCTCAAAGTGTTGCTTTTTCATCGCAGGACATAAATCTCAGAAAAAGATCATCTTTCTCCACGAAACATCAAAGTTTTTACACATTTCCCCTTTAAGGCTGGAAGCCTGGTGTGATGTGTCGACGTCGGTTTTAGGCTGTGGTCTTACTTGCTCAAGAGGCGGGCCTGCGCCTCCTCGAACTCATTTCTCAGGAACAGATCGAGGGCGGCCATGCAGTCCTCCAGGGCCACAGACAGGTCGGACCGAGAGCACCTGCAGGACCAGACACATCCACATTAAACCGAGCTCACAGTTAAATGTTTTACAATACGTGTTATCTTACATAAACCAGCAGAGCAATTTATTTTTAATACAGTAACTTCACTAGCATATCAAACATGTTAGTCTTGATGAAACAGTGACTTAAATCTGCATCTCATTGGACAAAAACAGCAACAATTCTTCTTTCTAGCAGGTTTTCTGCGTTCTCACAGGTCAGTCACTGCTGACCTGTGTTGTTCTTCCTGTTGATTGCATTTTGCACAACACCAGTAACTGTGCTGAAGATAAGAAACAGAAACAGGAACAGAGGCTGCATAAGGCAGATAGATGAACCGACTCAATGAGAGTGTTGCTAACCGTTTTTCTGTTTGCATTATGCTGCAGATTACAGAGGAAATCAGCAAAAATTAAAGCTCTTGCACCCCGGTGGCGGTGCAGAAGTGTCTGTACCGCCACCATCAACATTCAAGACATTCAACATGTCTTGAATGTTGATGGTGGCGGTGGCATCAGTTTCAGCCCTACTGAGGAACCAATCAATCAAATTTTATTTGTATAGCGCATTCCACCAAAAAGGCAGTTCAAAGTGCTTTATGTCGTAAAAGCACAAAAATCAACAATTGAAACATTCAATGGTAACACTTTATTTGAAGGGGTGCGTATAAGACTTACACCACACTGTCATAAACATGACATAACACCTGGCATGAAAATGAACAAGAATACATAATAGTGTCAACTTTGCATGATTTGGTACATTATGATAACTGAATGCAAAATTGCCATTTTTAATGGACTTTCAATGCAACTTTTAGAGCAACTTTGCATTAAAAGCGTCATTATTTACCGAATGACACTTCATGACAGATGTCATAAACATTCATAAAGACTTCTTTGTGTTCATGACAGGTGTTATGTCATGTTTATCACAGCGTCATGTCAGTCTTATGCGCACCCCTTCAAATAAAGTGTTACCCATTCAATTTTTTCCAAGTACCATCATTAAATGAAGCATAAACAGCATCAATATTTTTGTCAGTTTATCAGTGGTGCAACAGAAGGATTTTCGGTGCTGAGCAGAGCATACTGGTGAGTCCCATTTGTACAATAATAATAGTAATTTAAAAACCTGGTCCGTTGGTTTGTGTGCATGTCTAAGAAAATGCAATCAGGAATGCTGGTAAAATGTTGAACACTGTGAGCTGACCATGTCAAAACTGTACAGCCCACATCCTCAGAATCAGTGTTAAATTATTTTATAAAGCCATTTGAGTTGCTGCAAATTGTTTTTGTCAGCATCAAAAGTACATTTTACATTTCAACTGCAGCCTAGAGGATTCGCAACTTTCCTCAGTTTTTAAGCAACTTATATGTGCGATTTGGGGGTATGCACGCAACTCCCAAGCTGGAATCCCTGTTGCACCTGTGAATGTATCATTCTTAATCAGCATTGTGCCTGTTTACAGATTGTGGACTGTTGGAGCTGCCTATAGCAGACCCATAAGCACATAGCAGCTGCAGTGGCAAAAGCATTTTAATAAATTAGGCCACTTGAAGCGTTTAGAGGCCTGGTGAGGGTGTGATGAAGTTGTATTCTTGGAATGCAACCAGCATGACCAGCCCATGCAGGTGCATAAAGGACACACCTCATGGATAAGCCACTGGACCAGCTTCCTCCATGCAGGATGTGCTCCTAAAGCCACAATGAACCAGCAAAATTACAGACAGGAAGCTTCTTCCGCTTGCTTCAAAACTGTTCCACACTCCATAGGATTGCACTGCATATTTAATGCACACAAGAGACTTCACCAAAACCTTGCAAAGACCCCCCCGCTTTATAATTGATTTCTAATGACAGACATGGTGCAGCCTCCGTCAGCGGGGAAGGCGACACTCAGATCTACACAAACAGCTCCAGTCTCAACGACAGACCTAGAACAGGAGCTGATCATGTGACAGACCCAAACAGTGGTGGCTGATACATTTTTACATTCCTGTCTGCTGGTCACACAGAGGAACAATAAAGTCATGTTATGAAGGCGCACTATGATGGAGCCCAGCCTGCACGCTGCTCTGTGCAGGCTGGGCTAATGACATGCGGGTGACTGCCGCCTTCACCGTCTGACCAGCAGCAGGCGAAAAGCTCTGTTTCCTAAAAACAAAACACACACAGTGAGCTGCTCTAAAGTAAAGACGCACACATATGAAGACACACATACATACGAACCGCGTTTCTTTCTTTACGCCTCAAAGTGTGGCAGACAACAGAGCTGAAGTCATAGATTGTGTTGATGGAGCATTAATGATTGTGTTGCAAGTAAGTTATATTTTAAGAAACGACTTAAACTATTAATTGTTTTCTACAGGATGAATAACAACCATTATAAGAATAAATAAAAAAAAGAAAACAAGCACTCATACATGTCACATGTCCTCCAACATGTGACCACAGACTTCACCAAGCCTGTCCAACCTGCACTTTCCCTCATGTTTACTCTATGTAGCAACTTTTACACATATTACTTTCATTCTTTATTTTAGATAAAGCTCACCGCTTAATACTTATAATTCTGTCAAAATGTATTATTTTCGGTCTGATCTACAGACGCAGATAAACCGAGCCGACTGTGACCCTGTGAGTTTCACCTCATTTAGCATTACGTGCATTTAGTAAAGTTTGGTTTATCTGATTCAGATAAAGTGACTTACAAAATGTGATTACAGTAAGTCCAGTCTTTGAACTCATCAGCTAATGTGTGCTGACCTAACCTCTCATTGTTCTGACTTTCGGTGTAACCTGATAGTTGTGAAGCTGTGACGTCTCGTGCTTGTTTGTTCACTGTTAATGTTTAAAAACAAAGAAGAAGAATAAATCCTTGGGTCTTGAGATCGCTTCTTAGATCATTTATTTCCACTGCCAAAATCTTCACACAGGATTTGTGCGTAAACTAATGCGATTGTTAGAAAGAAGCGCGGCTGCAAACAGAAACCACACAGCATCCAATACCCAAATCCTCTCCGCTGCACACAAGCTTTGTATATTCAAATTCATGATATGCAGTGTGTGCATATTTAGTTGCTAAAGTTCATATATAGCTTTCAAAGTGTTAAAAGTATGCTTCTCGAAAACAACTTGGTAAACAGCACTGGCGCCCCTCATTGTTGTGTTTTCTCCCCGCTCCTCTTCTCTCTTTTCACAAATGACGGCTTCTGAACCTTTCTCTGGATCTGAGATGGTTGTCTCACGTAGATACTGGCTGGAATCAGACCCAGAAGAAGCTGTAGCTCCTGCAGCAACTCAAGAAGAACAACCTGCCCAAGGAGCTGCCGGTCATCTTCTGCACCGTCATTCAGTCCGTCATGTGTTTGTTGATCACTGTGTGGTTTGGCTCACTCACAAAACAAGACAGGACCAGACAATAAGTCTGCACAGAAGGTCATCAGCGCTCACTTTTCCCTTCAGGCAGGATTTGTACAGTCCTAGGGTCAGGAAAATGGCAACCAATACATCTGCATACCCCACACATCCTGGACACAGACTGTTTGGACTCTAGAGAGCGCTGCTTGCGAAAAACAAGCTGCCGCTTAACACAACTGACATAAAGTTCGCAAAGCACAAGTTTACTGATTTATCAGGAATAATTGCCTTTGCTAAAAATGCTATCGCTCATAAAATGACCAGAACTTCATGGCAATAAAAAGCTGCCCACTATTTAAAGCCCTTTGAAGACGTAAAGAGCATGGACACAGTCTGAATTTAATGTAAATTTATTTTTGCTTAAATGTGTGCAACAATGCAAGTTTATTTATACCATTTCCTTCTAATATAACAATAACCTATTGTATGATGATCACAAAAAGAAAAATCCTCTTTTGATCACAACAGACCTGTTGAATCAGTGGCAGCTGCCAAGTCTTCAGGTCAGTTTGTGTCTTTTCTAATTATTACCCCCATTTAATGTCGGTGTGCTGCCAAATTTCAACCATTTCGTAGCTGTTTAATTAACTGTTACAGATAAGTTTATCTCTCTTACGTCTTGATGAATTACAGAGGTAATAATCATTATTTTCACAACATTTATGCTATAAAACATTTGTGTAGCTTGTGAATCCGGAATCCGTTTGAGCAAGTTGATTTATGAAATATGAAAGTTTATATTCTTAAAGAATTTTTTTATTGAAATAATAAAAAAATACATTTCCTTACATGACTACATGTTCTACTTTAAACTGCTGGTTGTACAAGGAGGTCAAAATGTCCCCCGTGTTGGTACAAATTCTTGCACAGTCAGCATGAAAAATTATTTAGTTTGATAAAAGTCAGCAGTGAAAAGACTAAAACGGCAAAGGTACAAAACTGCGAAGGGACAAAGTGACCAGTGACCTCAGCTTAACAGGCCAGGATCAAGAAAACACACTGCACAGCTACAATAATATGACTCAAAGAATGTGTTATTAGTTATTTCCCCTTAAAAAGCTCACATCTCAATAAAACTGAATCTGATTCAACTGAATTCAGTCGCATTCAGTTCATGGTAACCAATCAAGCCCAGTTCACACTTCATGTCCAATTCAACCCAAATTCATCCCCATGCCACTAAATCCTCTTCAGTCAAATCCATTTTTAATTCACTTCGGTCCAATTCAGGTAAATTCTGTTCAGTCCAGTTCAGCAAATTATTTATTCCAAAAAAGATGAAACAACTCATTATCCAAGTCATTCTTTAGTTTTGTCAATTTTAACACCAAATTCTACCATTAAATAAAACAACAAAGTTATTACCTGAAACAAGCCTGAGCCAGATGAGTAAATGTGGATTTAAATGTGCATCTTAATTTAAATTAAGGGATTGTTTTAGGTATTTATTCTAACTCCAACTCTCTTGCGAATCAGCTACAAGACAAGGCTGACTATTTGCAGGATGATTGATAACTTATTTAGGTTATTTAAATAGTTTAAATGACTCCTCGCCTCCAAACCAGAAAGTCACTGTGTCACCTGAATCAGGACTGGAAAACCAACAGGACTGGAACTGCCTGGTTGGGAAACAACTTTCTGGCACTTTCAGGCTTGAGGTCACAGCAAGCGGAAAAAAAGAAAGAAAGAAAATATATCGCCATTAAGTGAATGACGAATACCTTTGAAACGAGGAAAGAGCTGCAGACAGGAGGGGCGAAACAAACAAAAAGAATCCGTTTGCTTCAGGATGTGCATACCACACATTGTCCCAATAATTCAATAAAGTTTCAAGTCAGCAATTCTGTTAATTTCTCCAGAGAGCAACTTGCACAATGCTCTTCATTATCAGGCAGATGCACACGTAAAACCATCACACCATGTGGTCGCGCACACCACTTTGCAATAACACACTCACACACACACACACACACACACACACACACACACACACACACACACACACACACACACACACACACACACACACAAACGCCCACACAGCCCCGCAGCAGTGACGAAGCATTAGTTTGTCGACTCAGAGCTTTCGTCCTTCTCATTCCAGCTGAAATAACAATTTCAGAAGCTTTTTTTTAGTAAAAGAAAAAAAAAAAGAAGAGCGATCTCGCCTATTTGCCTAAGCGTCATGGTTAAAAAGACATTTCCCCTCATGTGATGAAGCGGAGCATGCAACATGCAGCAGAAATCTTACCCATTTGACAGACTCTCTTCTTCTTGTGACATTTTCATCTGGCAAAGTGTGTTAAAGGAAAGACACGGAGGTAGCAGACAACACACAGAAGATTTGCAGAAGTGAGCCTCGGGCCTTCACCGGGTGGGGGGGGCAGCGCAGAGTAATAATGATCTGCGCTTCTTTCTGTGGCTGCAGAGTCTAGAGCAGAAGCAGCAGAAGAGAGGAGAGGGAGAAGAATGAATGAGCGAGGAGGGGCGGGGGAGAGAGAGGGAGGGAGAAAGGGAGGAAAAGGTCGGAGGCAGCAGCAGCAACAGCAGCCCTTAATGAGATTGGCATGACCATCACACACGAGGAGGAAACACACGACCTGTCTGTGCTGCCCTAAACACACACACACACACACCAACACACAAACAAAAAGCCGGGACCACCTCCCCTGGTCCCCAGCCTCACTGCAGTCTCTGCTCTGATTGGTCAAAGCAAACTGAGGGGTGGGCTTTGAATGCCCATAGGTTTAGAGCCTGAGGGCTTTTATGCTAAAAAAAAAAAAGAGTTAGAGTTACATCATATAGTTCTATATAGTTCAGTGTGCTGCAGCGTCAGAGTGAAGACTGCAGCGCGTCCTGAAGCAAAGGCCACGGATGCAGCACAGCAGCTCCCACTGGTCATGAATGAAGAGCCGGCACTCTGCAGGCAGCAGAGCAGGAAGAGGCTGACTTCATCTACCCTCACACGGCTGTTCTGCTCTCCTGCTTTGGTAAATAAAAATGTTCTGAATGACAAATGTTTGGTTTTCATGCAGCATGGGTTCTGTCTGTGCAGGATTCAGGTTAATATAATATCCTGCTGCAGTCAGATTCACTAATATAATATCTGAAAGAAAAGCTCTTCACTGCTAATGTGGTGTAAAGTTGGAGGAGTACTCTGAGAAGTGTGGCATGCTTTTCTCCTCAGCCTCTCTGGTGAAATCACCTCATCAAACCATGCTATGCTGCATTTACAGCTGCTCTTTTTTTTTTTTACTTAGGAGCTGAAGCTCAGCCAGACTGAAATGACATCTCTTTTGAACAGACATTTGCCAATTCTTGCTCCAGATCTAGCCCGGGGCTTTGACTAGGCCAAAGGTCTCCATCTCCAGTTCCCGAGAGCTACTTCCCTGCAGCCTTCAGGTGCCTCCTTGGTTCAACATGCCTGAACCAGGATGTGGTTGTTTGGAGTCGGAGCCAAACCATGGAGTCTTTGGCTCCGACTCCATGTTTAGTTGTTCTGTTGAACCTTTGCTCCAGCCTCAATTGCTTTGCAGCCTCTTGATAGCTTTTCTATCAGAGGTACTTTGCATTTGGATTCCTCTATCTTCATATATATTCTGACCAGCTTCCCAATTTCTGCTGACCACAAAGCTACCAGCATATGCTAGTTTTTTCCACCACACATTTTGAGTGCTGCTCAAAAAAAAAACCTTCTTCCACATGATTGCTAAGCCTCACAAACTTTAAATATTACTTCTACTAGCTTTCTTTAACTATTGGCTTCCTTATACTCAGTTTTTTTTTTTATCAAAACAATTCTTGCTGATTTATTTGTAGCAAACACTGCCAGAATTTCTGCAATCCAACCCAGATTATTTTTTTTTTTTTTGCATTCAGAGCGGAGCCCTACCCGTTTGATGACGGGTCCATTGACCCCTGAGCGTCGCTGTTCTCTGGCAGCTGTAACCTGAAACACAGGAGCAAAATTGAAGGTGTTCAGAGAAAAGCAGCAACTCTCAAGGGATAAAACCAGCTGAAAGCACAGCTTTTGTTTGAGAAACACAAGCGTGAGAGCCGAAGAAACACAAGGCAGGGGTAGATGCAGACACTCCCATACTGCAAAGGTATTCACAACGATCTAATGAGACCTTTTCAGATTTTATCTACTTGACATTTTAGGTGATGCTAATTTCTATTAGTTTTGATCCTCTGTAAGTTTCACTAAAATATTCCAGAAGAATCAGAAGAGACTTACTTGAAGTCGGTGATGATGGGGTCCAGCTCTGGACCACTTAAAATGGACAACCTGGAATCAGAAAAACGGATCAGTCGCATCGCCTCCAGAGCATCATCGTCATCATCCTCATCATTACTGGGTTGCTTTTGAGAAGCAACGTTTCAATTTAGCAGTTCCACTCCTCGTTGTGACCGTATGAAACAAAAGAAATGAATGAATGCGAACATACCGGCTCGGGGAGTCTGGGCTGTCAGGGATGTCTTGTGCCTGTTCAGCGACTCTGTGAAGACATCGCAGAAAATGTAAGACATGAACTCCCGATGGAGCGAGGAGGAGATCTCAGGAATAAGGATTTATAAGATTGTTGGAGATAAATCAAACGCTTACAGGGAAAGCCTCCCGGAAGACAACAAACCTTAAGCGTAACGGTTTAAAGATGAAACATTAAGACAAAGGGCAGCCACACAAATATGGAAACCTGTCTTGTTTTATAGCTCAACAAATATGCCTGCAAAGGCTGCAGTGTTTTCACACAAAGTATAACATGCAAAGTGCCAATAATATCAAGAAATTAGCAAAATATGAAATGACTATGCTATTGCTGAAAATTTCAGTATGAATATCAGACATTATCACCACCATCTTTCTAATAATTTTCAGTTTTTTTATCATTAAACGATCTGAGCACCACTCTCAGATTTAACATCGCAGACGCTGAAGAAATGGATCAGGTGGGGCATTAAGGGCAATTACTGTCAATCTAACATCAAACACGTATCATCAATACGTGTTTGATGCTGGATTGTCTGACACTTTAAATGCAACATCCAACCCATCATCAGTTTATTTCATCACAGGTTAAACTTACAGAATGATTTGCTGAGAAGACATTATTCCAACAAACATAAGAACATATTCTAAGAAATGAAAAGATCCAACTTTATTAGATATGTTTATGACATTACCTAAAATGTGGTCTCACTTCACATAAGTTGCCTGAGTTATATTGCCGCTGCACTATAATTTGATATTACACAAATATTATTTACCTCAATTTTCTCCTAAATTTTCCCCTGATATATTAAGTCTCTATACACTGAAATCCTGATGAGGGTTTAGTTACGTATCCAACTCAATCCCATGATCGTAGCATAACATCCAGCTCAACAGGATTTGGCACAAGAAATAATTTTTAAAAATGTAAACAATCATGGAAACATCTATCTAAATTAAATATCTATATCATTCTCTCATTACTTAAAATGTTCTTATAAATAAATTCTTAAGAAATCAAATGTTTAAAATGTATTTTTAGAGATGCTTGGCCATGGTGTGTTTTTGTTGAAATAACCAAATGTAAACATCTTTTTAATAAAAATGTTTGCGAGTAAATAAATCGTTTTAGTAAAGTAGATATATGCAGGTTAAAGTCATAGAAACTTTTCAAAGATGCTACATACATTACACACTTTATCATTTTGTTGCCCAGACCCTAATTTATGAGGTAAAATGGCAACTTTATCGTTCAAAAAGTCTGTCAACCGGAATATCACATTTACATAACAATAGAGAGTTGAAGTAATTGCAGATAATGTGAACCACAGCATATTTAGAAGTATAAAACCACATTGTGTTCATTTGCACTCCTTTCCATTTGATCTACGTCAGCGCTGCTGACTATAATCCCCATTTACCGCATCATGACAGTAATGCAGTCCAACAGGCTGCAGACTGGTTACTGCGACAGGAATCATAAAGACAAACATTTTCATGAACTCCCTTCTGTCTCAAATGGTTTAAAAGTTTATGCCGTAAAATTTAGGAGTCCAAGCGTAAACTCGTAAATACGAAATGAGACACAATCAGCAGGACAGGAGTTTATATGTATTATATGTAGTGTTGCGTCCACTGCGGCTCGGTCTTATCTGCCGTGTGATAAACTAAATAAGACAAACACATGATGAGCGTCATAAAACACCGTATGACAGAGCCTGGTCCTGCACTGATTTCTGTCTCTCTACTCACTTTTTGCCGTCATCCTTCCTCACGCTTCGCCTGAAGCTGTTGATGAAACTCATCCCACCGCGCTGGGGTCCGGTGGGACAGCTGAAGACTGCGGACGGAGCAGCTTTTTACACAGTGGACATGGAGGGACACACACACACACACACACCGGCGGACAGGACGGGACAGGACGGGACAGGGGCCACCTCACTATCACCTCACACGGACACGAGTGGCGGAGAGCAGCCGCTGAGGCTCTTCCTGCTTTCTGACGTGGTAAAAAGGTGTGTTGCTCTCATCACCATAATAATGACTTTTGTATTTAAATGCACAGGAATGTGGCTCCATGGTCCTAAAGCCCTCCAAGTTAAACAACCTGTTGATAACAACCTGTTGATAACAGACTATTAAACTTCAAACTGGTTATTATCGCTGGATTCTTAATTTAAGCATTAAAAATAATTTTTAAAAAATCCTAAGCACACATATGTATATATTTGAACGCATCTATAATAATAGAGTTCTCAGAACCTATTACGTAATGATGTAAAAGTAATAAAAAAAAGAGCAGAAATAGATGTCTTAACACTTACTTTATAATTTATGAAATTATCTTAATTGCTACAGCTTTTCAACACTGCCAATATATTCAGAACAGAAAGGTAGATTGTGCAAATCGTTTATGAAATTGTCCTATTTGCTACAGAGCTACTAGTGCTTTTGATGGTGTCAGAATATTCAAATTTAAAAGGTAAACACAGTGAGTAGAGTAGATAAAGTTTATTTCACTGTGGATCATATTGAAGATCTTTTACGTGGCTGAATCGTTTCTATTCAACTGAGTTTGAGTCAGGTGGTTGAAATTTGGACATACGGTAATTACATTTTTTTAGTAGGATACTAATCCCAAAAATGCATCAAAAGTGATTTTGCATTGACCTAATTCAAAATGTATAAACCAAACTTAAAAAGGAGAATTTAAATGAGCCAGTATATACTGTGTCTAAGCCTCCATGCATAGTTTTGACTCTGAGTGGGTAGGAGTAAATCTCTTTAGTTGGTTGTTTTGCGATCACACCAACAAACCAAATTTAACAAGAGTCGAAGTAAACATCTCACTGAAACTGGATATTTTCTCTGCATGGAGTCACTGTAAGTCAGGAAAAACAAAACTGCAAAAACTACACATTTTAATATTTATTCGGTTTCAATTAAATGTGTTACAATTTTTTTTTTTCTGGTTAAGCCTCCCGATAATGATCTTTCTTACAAGTTAGAAAATACAAAATAAAATACAATAAGTTCGAGATTTAAAAAGACTTTAAGAGTAAGTCTACAAGCATGAGTGGTTCTGGGTTTGTCTGTACAAAGGACAGTAAGATGGTCTTTATAAAAAAAAATAAGAAAAAAAAGAAACGAACTATTAACACTGGCATTACAGACTCAGGAAACAGACATGCAAATCTTGTATATACAATAAACTTCAACACGATCCTGCACTTGTTAAAAAGTGCTGTTTTTAATCACAGATAGTAGTTGGGTTAAACATAAACAGGACTCATGGTAGAAGTCATAACAGAACCGATCCATAATGCTGTGGTATGTTTGATCAACAAGTGATTTAAAAAGAAACGAAGGCAGTCTGTTTTTCAGCCAAATCTTCCCTTATGAGA